>NC_089252.1:10528591-11225017 GCF_963930625.1 Muntiacus reevesi
AGCACAGAAGTATCTGTCTTAAAATAGAACCGAATTTCCTAAAAGGGAAAATAACCATGAACATTCTATCAAGAAGCAACTTAAACAGGTGGGTGAAATGTAAAGTAGAAAATTAAGTTTACGTTACAGTACATTTCATATTTAGTTGAAAAGTGCCAAGTGATCTTCTTTACAGAAACAATTGTCATGAATGTAATGATGAGTTTTATTAAGATAGAACTCTAATGCTCACTTTAAACCTATGGGGACTAGGCCGTTTAAAGAATATAATATACTTGAAGAGCTCTCTTCCTTCTTTACTGAGTTAACTCTTACTTGCTCTTAGAATGAGTTCATGGATCACTACTTTGGGAAAGACTGTCCTGAACTCCCTTAACATCCACTCAGCTGAGCCTGATGTGTTTATATATTTACCTAGACATTGCAATTCTCTATTCAGATCAGTCACTCAGACGTATCTGACTCTTTGCGACCCCATGGACTACAGCACTCCAGGCCTCCCTGTCCATCACCAACTCCCAGAGTTAATTCAAACTCATATCCATCGTGTCACTGATGCCATCCAACCATCTCATCCTGTCATCCCCTTCTCCTGCCTTAAATCTTTCCCAGTATCAGGGTCTTTTCCAATGAGTTTTCAGGTGGCCAAATATTGGAGTTTGAGCTTCAGCTCTTCCAATGGATATTCAGTGCTGATTTCCTTTAGGATGGACTGGTTGGATCTCCTTGCAGTCCAAGGGACTCTCAAGAGTCTTCTCCAATACCACAGTTCAAAAGCATCAATTCTTCAGTGCTCAACTTTCTTTATGGTCCAACTCTCACATCCATACATGACTACTGGAAAAATCATAGCTTTGACTTGAAGGATATTTGTTTGCAAAGGTTCTGTTAGTTTACTAATATTTCCTGCTAGACTTTAACCCATTGAAATAATACAATCTATTCTTTCTCTGCATCTCCATTCTCGTATAGTCAGTTCAGTTCAGTCGCTCAGTCGTGTCCGACTGTTTGCGACCCCGTGAATCACAGCACTCCAGGCCTCCCTGTCCATCACCAACTCCTGGAGTTAACTCAAACCCACGTCCATTGAGTCAGTGATGCCATCCAACCATCTCATCCTCTGTCGTCCACTTCTCCTCCTGCCCCCAATCTCTCCCAGCATCAGGGTCTTTTCCAATGAGTCAACTCTTCGCATCAGGTGATCAAAGTATTGGACTTTCAGCTTCAGCATCAGTCCTTCCAATGAACACCCAGGACTGATCTCCTTTAGGATGGACTGGTTGGATCTCCTTGCAGTCCAAGGGACTCTCAAGAGTCTTCTCCAACACCATAGTTCAAAAGCATCAATTCTTCGGCGCTTAGCTTTCTTCACAGTCCAACGCTCACATCCATACATGACCACTGGAAAAACCATAGCCTTGACCAGACGGACCTTTTGTTGGCAAAGTAATGTCTCTGCTTTTTAATATGCTGTCTAGGTTGGTCATAACTTTCCTTCCAAGGAGTAAGCATCGTTTAATTTCATGGCTACAATCACCATTTGCAGTGATTTTGGAGCTACAAAAAATAAATTATAACACTGTTTCCACTGTTTCCCCATCTATTTCCCATGAAATGATGGGACCAGATGCCATGACCTTCGTTTTCTGAATGTTGAGCTTTAAACTAACTTTTTCACTCTCCTCTTTCACTTTCATCAAGAGGCTCTTTAATTCCTCTTCACTTTCTGCCATAAGTGTTGTATTATCTGCATATTTGAGGTTATTGATATTTCTCCCAGCAATCTTGATTCCAGCTTGTGCTTCTTCCAGCCCAGCGTTTCTCATGATATACTCTGCATATAAGCTAAATGAGCAGGGTAACAATATACAGCCTTGACGTATTCCTTTTCCTATTTGGAACCAGTCTGTTGTTACATGTCCAGTTCTAACTGTTGCTTCCTGACCTGCATATAGGTTTCTCAAGAGACAGGTCAGGTGGTCTGGTACTCCCATCTCTTTCAGAATTTTCCACAGTTTGTTGTGATCCACACAGTTGAAGGCTTTGGCATAGTCAATAAAGCAGAAATAGATGTTTTCCTGGAACTCTCTTGCTTTTTTGGTGATCCAGGAAATGTTGGCAATTTGATCTCTGGTTCCTCTGCCTTTTCTAAAACCAGTTTGTACATCTGGAAGTGCACGGTTCATGTATTGCTGAAGCCTGGCTTGGAGAATTTTGAGCATTACTTGACTAGCGTGTGAGATGAGTGCAATTGTGCAGTAGTTTGAGGCATTCTTTGAGATTCCCTTTATTTGGGATTGAAATGGAAACTGACCTTTTTCAGTCCTGTGGCCACTGCTGAGTTTTCCAAATTTGCTGGCATATTGAGTGCAGCACTTTCACAGCATCATCTTTCAGGATTTGAAATAGCTCAACTGGAATTCCATCACCTCCACTAGCTTTGTTCATAGTGATGTTTTTTAAGGCCCACTTGACTTCACATTCCAGGATGTCTGGCTCTAGGTGAGTGATCATATCATCATGATTTCTGGGTTGTGAAGATCTTTTTTGTACAGTTCTTCCTTGTATTCTTGCCACCTCTTCTTAATATCTTCTGCTTCTGTTAGGTCCATACCGTTTCTGCCCTTTATCAAACCCATCTTTGCTTGAAATGTTCCCTTGGTATCTCTAATTTTCTTGAAGAGATTCCTAGTCTTTCCCATTCTGTTGTTTTCCTCTATTTCTTTGCATTGATTCCTGAGGAAAGCTTTCTTATCTCTCCTTGCTATTCTTTGGAACTTTGCATTCAAATGGGAATATCTTTACTTTTCTCCTTTCCTTTTTGCTTCTCTTCTTTTCACAGCTATTTGTAAGGCCTCCTCATACAGCCATTTTGCTTTTTTGCATTTTTCCATGGGGATGGTCTTGGTCCCTGTTTCCTGTACAATGTCATGAACCTCCGTCCATAGTTCACCAGGCACTCTATCAGATCTAGTCTCTTAAACCTATTTCTCACTTCTACTGTATTGAGAACCCCAGGCACAATATGAAAAGGCAAAATGATAGGATACTGAAAGAGGAACTTCCCAGGTCAGTAGGTGCCCAATATGCTACTGGAGATCGGTGGAGAAATAACTCCAGAAAGAATGAAGGGATGGAGCAAAGCAAAAACAATACCCAGTTGTGGATGTGACTGGTGATAGAAGCAAGGTCTGATGCTGTAAAGAGCAATATTTCATAGGAACCTGGAATGTTAGGTCCGTAAATCAAGGCAAATTGGAAGTTGTCAAACAGGAGATGGCAAGAGTGAGCATCGACATTCTAGGAATCAGCGAACTAAAGTGGACTGGAATGGGTGGTTTTAACTCAGATGACCATTATATCTAGTACTGTGGGCAGGAATTCCTTAGAAGAAATGGAGTAGCCATCATGGTCAAAAAAAGAGTCTGAAATGCCCTGCTTGGATGCAGTCTTGTATAGTACATGTATAGTACTTGACAAATGTTTCTTGATTTACATAATGAAAGCATTAAACTAATCAAGGTACATTTTAGTGATGTTGCTATTTAGTCTCTAAGTCATGTCTGACTCTTCTGAGACCCGATAGACTATAGCCCACCCGGCTCCTCTGTCCATGGAATTTCCCAGGCAAGAATACTGGAGTGGGTTGACACTTCTTTCCAGGCTTATCTTCCTGACCCAGGGATTGAACCCTTGTCTCTTGCATTGGCAGGTGGATTCTTTACCGCTGAGCCCGTCGGGAAGACCTTTAGTGACATGAAGTGAAGTGAAGTTGCTCAGTCGTGTCTGACTCTTTGCGACCCCATAGACTGTAGCTTACAAGGCTCCTCCGTCCATGGAATTTACCAGGCAAGAATACTGGAATGGGTTGCCATTTCCTTCTCCAGGGGATCTTCCCGACCCAGGGATTGAACCCGGGTCTCCCACATTGCAGGCAGATGCTTTACCGTCCTAGCCACCAGGGAAGCATGCGTACCATACAAATCCCGGAGAACTGAATAATGCCCCCATTCCCAAAGACGCCCATGTCATAATCTTCTGAATCTGTGAATATGGCATATCACTTGCAAAGGCACTAAGAGGTGTAAGAATATGAGCATGATATGGGAGAAATTATTCTGGATTATCCTGGTGAACCCCGGATATGAGATAGAGTTATAGCCCCAGATATGAGAGAGAGTTATAATCTGTTACATAGATTATGGCAGAAGAGGAGAGTCAGAGGGAACTGTAACTACAGAAGAATAATCAGAGAACGTGGCTGGTTCTGAAGATGGAGGGAAAGGGCTAGAAACTGGGAAAGGCAAGGAAATGGATTCTCTCCTGGAGTCTTCAGAATGATACCCAACCCTGCTGAAAACTTAATTTTACCCTAATGATGCCAGTGTCAGACTTTTAATCTGCAGAAATGTAAGAAAATAAATTTGTGTTACTTTAAGCCAATAAATTGCAGATGATTTGTTACAGCCCCAGTAGGAAACTGATAAAGTCAGTTACTCTTACTGTACCATATGTATGTTGATTTTAAGTCAGCATTAGTACTCTTGCCTGGCAAATCCCATAGATGGAGGAGCCTGGTGGGCTGCAGTCCATGGAGTTGCAAAGAGTCAGACACGACTGAGTGACTTCACTTTCACTTTTCACTTTCATGCATTGGAGAAGGAAATGACAACCCACTCCAGTGTTCTTGTCTAGAGAATCCCAGGGACAGGGGAGCCTGGTGGACTGCTGTCTATGGGGTCTCACAGAGTCGGAAGTGACTGAAGAGACTTAGCAGCAGCAGCAGCAATATCTATTACCTTATATCATCTATATCCATAAAAATATCATGCACTGTTATGAACTGTAATATAACTTTTAAATCTATTTTTATAACTTAAAAAAAATTAAATATATTACATTGGTCAAATAAAAGGATTTTTAATTCAAATATTTTTTAAAATGAACACTCATCAATAAGTAAAATTTTCACCTCCTTTTCTCAGAAAATGACACAGATACTGAATTACAAAGAGTAAATTCGATTGCTAACACAGTTATGATATAAGATGGCTTGAAATATACCCAATGTTTTTGTATCTAAGTGGTATATGGTTGCTTATAATAACTAGATTGTTATAATTAAATGAGTCAGAAGATAAGGCAAACATTTTAAAATTAAGTTCTTATTCTAATCAATTGCATAAAGTAATATTACTGATATTATTGCATAAGTATAAAATTTAATAGCATAATAATGTGGCACATACATATGTGTTCACATGGATACATTCTCAATGATTGCTTATTGATTGAATTACTATTTCTCAGGTATACATGTATCTATTTCTCATATGCAACATGGTTTCTATAAATTAATACACATCAAAATCATATTAAACACTGCAGAAATAGAACACTAGACAGTATTGCCCTAAATCACCAAGTGTTATACATAAGTATAGTTGTACCAAAATGCATGTGCATTGTATCTGAATGTGGCTCAGTGCTAAAGAATCTGCCTGCCAATGCAGGAGATGCAGGTTTGATCCCTGGGTTGGGAAGATACCCTGAAGAAGTAAAGACAACTTACTCCACTATTCTTCCCTGGAAATGTCATGGACAGAGGAACCTGACAGGCTACAGTCCACAGGGTCACAAAGAGTTGGACATGATTGAGTGACTGAGAAGCAAAAAATGAATAGTTGAGATTATTTTTATTTCCTACAGTGTCTATTTTTAAAAATCCTTGAAAACACATGATATCTATATCAAGTAAAAATATGCAACTCAGAAAATTTTCAATTAATAGCATTTCCTTCTAAAGATCATTTTTTGGGGAAAATCAAAGAAAAATCTGTAGATGTGAAATGGGCTCTATGTGACTAAGAAAAATTGTGTGAAGAATTGATGCTATTGAACTGTGGTGTTGGAGAAAACTCTTGAGAGTCCCTTGGACTTCAAGGAGGCAAACCAGTCCATCCTAAAGGAAATCAATCCTAAATATTCACTGGAAGGACTGAAGAGAAAACTCCAATACTTTGGCCACCTGATGTGAAGAACTGACTCATTTGAAAAGACCCTGATGCTGGGAAATATTGAAGGCAGGGGGAGAAGGGGACAACAGAGGAGGAGATGGTGGGATGGCATCACTGGCTCGATGGACAAGAGTTTGAGTAAACTCCAGGAGTTGGTGATGGAAAGGGAAGCCTGGGGTGCTGCAGTCCATGGGGTCAGGAAGAGTCAGACACAACTGGGTAACTGAACTGAACAATGTGATTAAGAAGTTTATATATTGTCTGAATTGCAGATCTAATTTCTTGCATTTTGCCTTGTTGTTTTCAAACCCTTAGAGATAGTATTGGGTACCATGAATCTATAAAAAGCTTCTTTTTCAATTCTTTTGTCAGAATACGGATTTGATTGATGTCTACTTCTCTCTGCACTCTAAGCCATGTGAGAACCAGGATTGAATTCATTCTGCTCAACATTATATATCAATACTTTCTACCTCTCCACTTCACCCCACAGTAATTGATACAACCTTAACAGAAACTATATAATAATTTTTAATGAATAAATAAACAATACACTGTAAAGCGGGGTACTGAGAGTTTAGTAATTTTGAGTAATGAGAAGCCATTCAATTAAACTGTCCTGGAATTCTGACTCTTCACTACATGCAATTGTCAGACATTTATCAAAATAACTTATTCATTATCATTGCCTTCCCAAATATTTTTTTCTTACTTCTTGTACACAATTTTGTATGAAAATATGATTATAGTCAATTTAAAGATGAACTGAGGCAGACTTGTTAAATGACTCAGTCAAGGAAAACCCTGATGTCATAATGAGGACTAGAGTTCAGGTTTTCTAAATAATAAAAATACATAGTTCTCTTTGAACTAGGCTTGTGTTTCTAAAACAGCCTGACTCAGATATTCACATAGACATTGTCTTCATATTCTGGACTCTTTAATAATTTCTCTTTTGGGAAAAACAAATGTCGTATAGTGTCACTTGTATGTGGAATCTAGAAAAATTATACATAGAAACTTATTTGCAAGGCAGGAATAGAGGCACAGGTGTGGAGAACTAACATCTGGATACCAAGGGGAGAAAATGGGGTGAGATGAACTGGGAGACTGTGATTGACATATAGACACAACTACTATAAAATAGACTACTGATGAGAACCTGACTCGGCATCACCGACTCGAAGGACATGAGTATGAGCAAGCTCCGGGAGCTGGTGATGGACAGGGAAGCCTGGCGTGCTGCAGTTCATGGGGTGACGAAGAGTCAGACATGACTGAGCGACTGAACAGAACTGAACTGAATGGAAACCTACTGTATAGCAGGCGGGAGGACCACTGAATGCTCTGTGGTGACCTAAACACGAAGGAAATCCAAAAACAAGGGATATATGTATACATATAGCTGATTCACTTTGCCATACAGCAGAAACTAACACAACATTCTATAGTGACTATGCTCCAATAAAAAACTAATTTAAAAATTTCCTCTTTTGGGACATAATCAATATCCTGTCATCTTAAGATTTCAGAGCTGAAAGAGCATATAAAATTGAGTAGTTTGTTAAGGTGACATATTCCAAGGGCATAAAATACTCATAACTCAGAAGACATATTAAGAAACAATACAAAAACTAACGTGGTGTCAGTTCAAGGTAGAGAAGCTAAAGAAATGTGATGAGTTCATCTAAATGATGCCAACATCATAAATTCAGTATTTGTACGAGAGCTGACATTAGGTGATTGAAGATCAAAAGGAAGAAATTTCTAGTGACATAAAAGTTAGACTCATGTTGGAATCTTAAGATTTGATATTTTAATATAATACAAAAAGAAGACATTAACATGCATAATAACCTTGAAACTTTTTACTTAGTTCCTTTTTAATCAGCTTTAAGGCAGAATTTACAAGAAATTTCACAAATTTTAGGTGCACAATTTGAATAATTTAGACAAATATATATAGTACTGTGGGCTTTCCTAGTGGTTTAGCAGTAAAGAATCTATCAGCCCATAAAGGAGATGTGGGTTCTATGGCTGGTCCAGGAAGATCCCCTGGAGAAGAAAAAGGCAACCCACTCCAGTATTCTTGCCTGGAGAATCCCATGGACAGAGGAACCTGGAGGGCTACAGTCCATGGGGTCACGGAGAGTTGATCGTGACTTAGTGACTAAACAACAACAATATACAATAGTACAGTTACCACAATCAAGATACAAAACATGCCCATGGCCCAATAGAGTTTAACTGTGTCCCCCTTGCGGGCAACAGACTTCTTTGCTCAGGCCCCAGGTAACTACAACCAACTTTATTTCCCTATACTTTTGCCTTTTTAAAGATTTTCTATATGTGAAACTGTACAGTCAGTAGACTTCTGTGTCTGGCTTCTCTCACTGGACTTAATGTCTTTGAGATAGATCTATGCCATTGCATGGATCAGTGGCTGCTTTCTTTATAGTTCATTCTTATTTTCTGTCTTCTACCAACTTCCTTGTCCTATTTTAAATATTTTATGTTAAAAATGTTTTTAATAAATAGTATAAATAATTGAAAATCAACTGCTTTGATTTTAGTTCCAAAAGAACAATTTCCCAGTATTCCACCCCTACCTCCCTTTCCCACCCATAGCTAAGACCATAGAACTTTTACTGTCATAATCCAGTATTGCGATCGGACCTTAAAAGAAAACCTTAGTTCTCTGTTGTAAACCAACAGTCTGCCTGAATCTATGTGCTTTCCTTGGCTGATCTTCTTTAATTATATTATCCTATTCACTTGTGTACCAGAGACTGGCAAAATTATATCTTCAAATCTGTTTCCCTGAGCATCAGATTCTTATCTATCTTCCTCCTGGTTATATCTACTAGAATGTCCCACAGACAAGTCTGCCAAGAACTGTGAAGTATCTAAAATTGTATCTGACTGGCAAGCCAAGAAGTTAACCTGTCAGGTGCTCCTGGATCTTGGTAGGAGACACAAGATTCTTAGACCAGAAACAATTTATTACTCATGGCAGATCAGGAAGCAGGACTTCAGGTTGTGCCAACCCTCTCCACAAATCTATTCTTGCCTTGGGGGAAACACTGTATCCATTTTTGGTGCGAGTGAAGTGAATGTGAATGTCTCTCAGTGGTGTCTGACTCTGCAACCCCATGGACTAGTCCATGGAATTCTCCAGGCCAGAATACTGGAGGGGGTAGCCGTTCCTTTCTGCAGGGAATCTTCCCGACCCAGGGATCTAACCCAGATCTCCCATACTACAGGAGGATTCTTTACCAGTTGAGCCACCAGGGAAGCCCAACTGTATCTATTTTTGTTGTGCATGTATGCTTGAAAAGACAGCTTGGAACTAAAGTTCTTGTAGGAAAAGCATAAATATAAGTGACATGGAGAATTCTCTCTCAACAATGTCAAACCTCAAAATCCCAAATGTTACATCTTCCTTGATCTTTCAAAAATAATCCCCTTTGATTTCCTTATCTGCATTAATACCATCTCCCTAACCTAAAAGCATGAGGACGTTGCCAGACTTAATTTTTTTCAAAGCTCACATGCAGTTATTGTCTCATTCCTGGAAACTGAACTCTCAATGTCTAAATATTTTTCACAGGTATCCTGCCTTTGCACCTCTCTTGTGTATCCTTAATGTGAGTCCTCATCATTGCAGTTCTTAACTGGTGCAGTCAGAACTGGTGGTTCTCAAAGTGTGGTCTCTAGACCAGCGGTATTAATGTCACCAGAAAACTAGAAATGCAAATGCTGGGAGGGAGGCCCTCACTCGTCCTACAGCATCTCTGGGGGTGGGGCCGGTGTTATTAACACTCTGCTGTTGTAGGTCTTCCAGTTATTCTGAGATTTGGCCAAGTCCTGGAGCCACTCTCGTGGAACACCTCTACTCGTACTTCCCTTAAATGAATTCTCCTGTCACCAGTGTGAGCCAACAAAAAACACAAATTTGACAATATCATTCTCCTTTAAAGCTGTTTAACATCTTCACAACCGGTGGATAAAGTTCAAGACTCAGTTTAAGAAAGCCCCTCCAGAAATTCCTTTTCCATACCCTCAGAACACCTGGGCATATCCTCAATGAAATGCTTAAAAGTAGTTAAGAGTTTAGGCTCAAATTAGACAGGCCTGGGATTGAATCTTTGCCACACCATGTACTATTTGTATATCTTTGAAGTGACATCCTCTTTAAACTTTTTTCAGTCTCTGTGAAGTTGGGTTAGTAATCACAGAGTGAAGATGTATCTTTACTTCAAAGATCTGCAGGAATGACTAAACATAGTGCATTCCACTTAGGAAGCACACGTGTGGTTTTCATTACTTGTGAATTATTTCAGTCATTGCTATTTATAATAGTTTTTTGATTACCTGGACAGATCATTATTATGGCTACTGTTCTGGCCACATTTAACATATTCTGTTGCAAGTATGCACATTCCTGACTCTACTCTTCTAATCTGAGTGAATGACAACAGCAACCTTGACAAAATAGTATTTTCAGTGCATGATTATGAACTAAATCCAGTAAACGTTATCATCAGCCAAACCCAGAAAATACACTATGGTGGAAATAAGCAAAATGCTTACAAGATCTACATACTTTAAGTCACCATAGGTAATAAAATTTCAGCGCGTATCGATTGAGCACTTGTTATACGATACCCTGGAGAATACAGAAAAGGAGAAAATATAACTCTTGTCCTCAAAAAGCTCAAGGCCTGTGGGAGAAGACATTCACGTAAATAGATAAATTACAGTGATGTATGGTGTAAGAGTAAGAACTACTAACATTACACAAAAAAAGTTTGATAGGAGCACAGCCTGGATGGGAAGGAATTGGGGAAGTATCATATCCTAAATTTCTCAACATTTCTAAAATAAGGTACTGCCTTCTAAAGCTATCAAAACTACAACCTGGCTGCAAAATAGACAGTTTCATCCCTTGAAAGCTTCTTTTTACGGCCCAGTAAGGTTGGTGACAACAGCTTCCTGCCTCTTGGAAAAGAAACAACTCACCCAGGAAATATTTCTCATTCAATTGGGACTGAGGATTGATAAGACCTTGACAAATGCTGTGTTGGGAGGTTTGCCAGGAGATATTTCTAACTGAACAGCACCTTCAAGAAGTAGGCCACATCTAAATCAGGCCCAGGACACACACCGTCCTTCCAAAAGTGGAGCTCATTAGTGGAGATGGCCTGGTGCTTCCCCAAATGGACCTATTTTAATGTTCTGCTCCTCACCTCAGATGTGACTGAGGCGATCAAACATCAGGCGTAAAAAATGATGGCTTTGGAACATGGCAAAATATCCACCAAAAAAATGAATAAAATCAACATCCCCAATGACACTTTTTAATTAGTTTTATCATTTCAAAAACCCATGAAAATAAAAGGTTAGATATTCTGGAAGCTTGGACGTTGACTTAGTATCTCAGTTTACTGAGATATCTTAAAACCTGAGAACGTCACTAAACATTTTCCCTGAAAATTACATGACAACATTATCGCAAGCTGTGTTAAAATGGTGAAATGTCTGCTTAGTGCTTGAACTTTATTAACGTTCTGTCTTAAAATTGTAGGCTATTTCTCCTCACATTAATTTTCAAGGTGGAATAGTCACCACTTACTAGGCTTTAAAACTTATTTCATATAAGATAATGGTTTTCTAGAGTAATTTTTTTTTTTTTTAAGCTGCACATACTTCTAGAAAATGTGGTAGGGACAAACTCCAGAGTGTACCTAACATGGGGCAATTTCTGTCACTTTTCATAACCACAAGTTTTCCAGTAAAAGCAAAATCAGGATTGAGTTTATAAAGGGTTTATACTTTCTGAATATATTTGGAAGACCAACTATAGGCAGATGTCCAGTTACATACTGAATGAATGAAAGTTATCACCTACAAATGTCACCTGATGCGGCTTAGGACACATGTCTGCTAAAGCAAAACCTCCAGGTTTCCCGCCCCCTTTTTGTGTAACTAAGTATGTTCCTGCATATCACTCCTGAAGCCTTCTGGCCATAAATTATCCTGCTGCCTCCCTCTGATGCTACATTTCTATGATAAATCATCACAGTGCACTGCTGCCCTGACGAGCTGTTGCTTCAGCACACCATTGAAGCCGTCACGTGGATGATGGATGAGAAAGGCATACTGATGATGTTTTACGCAAAAGATGGAGCTGCCCTGGAAACAAAAGGTTTAGGAGAAGATTCAACATAATTACTCAATAAAAGTCAACCGGCACACAGCATGCTAGAAAATGCATTCATGGCTATGGTAAATCACTTCCCTTCAATGTGTAGTATTTCTGATGCTACTCTCATAAGCCTCCTTCCCTGAGCTATAGATTGATTGAGTATAAAGATATTTTTGGTGGAAACAAAAGCTTTAAAGGGTGAAATTAAAATTTACCTAAAACTCAAATGTGTAATTTAACTCTGAGATTCTGATTATTTTCAGCGTGAAGGTAATTTGCCCTGGAAGTTGATTTGTGCTGAAAGTTATTCTGTTTTATGAGAAAAAGAATCTCTATTTGTAATAACCATGCAGGATTCTCCCAGGAAAATATTAGGACCCTGGCTAAAATGGGAGACTACATCAGGTTTACACTACACCATTACCATGTAATAGTTAAATGTTAGAAAAGCTACCCCCTTGATCATGACTGCTGGGAAAGTGTACCATATAATCCATTTAGTTAACATAATTTTTTCTGGTTTACTAAACCCACATACTAAGAACCACTCTTCCTTTTTCCCTTTTTAAAAAAAAGTTATTGAAGTATCAGTTCAGTTCAGTCGCTCAGTTGGGTCCAGCTCTTTGCGACCCCATGAACCGCAGCACGCCAGGCCTCCCTGTCCATCACCAACCCCCAGAGTCCACCCAAACCCATGTCCATTGAGTTGGTGATGCCATCCAACCATCTCATCCTCTGTCGTCCCCTTCTCCTCCTGCCTCCAATATTTCCCAGCATCAGGGTCTTTTCCAATGAGTCAGTTCTTCACATGAGGTGGCCAAAGTATTGGAGTTTCCACTTCAACATCAGTCCTTCCAGTGAACACCCAGGACTGATCTCCTTTAGGATGGACTGGATGGATCTCCTTGCAGTCCAAGGGACTCTCAAGAGTCTTCTCCAACACTGCAGTTCAAAAGCATCAATTCGTCGGTGCTCAGCTTTCTTTATATTCCAACTCTCACATCCATACATGGCCACTGGAAAAACCATAGCCTTGACTATTAGCTGACTTTAATGTTGTGTGAATTTCTGCTACACTGTAAAATGATTCAGTTATACATATCCATATATATATATTCTTTTTCATCATGTTTTATTACAGCATATTGAATATAGTTCCCTGTGTGATACAGTAGGACCTGATTGTTTACCCATTCTATATATACTCTGCTAATCCCAAGCTGCCTCCTGATCCTCATTCATCTTGCTAATGAAAAGGAATTTAAGAATTTAGGTTTATTCAGATTCTTGGAGAACTGAAAGATTGACTCTCCACCTAGTTCTCCATCCACAGTCAACGCTAGATAAATATTTGCTGATTTGAGTTAAACTCCATAATTATTTGCCCCTGTATAATCTAAGCTCTAGTCCATGGTGTGAAATGTCAGATAACCCAATAAACTGAATGAAAAGTGCAGACAGTATTCTAGAGGAAGAAAGAAAATTTTTTTTTCCGTTCTCAGTTTTAGGATGTTTTTACTCCAAATTAAGGCCTTGTAAAGAAGTTAAGGGAAGTACATTAGGCAGTCACATAACGAGTTAGTGTTTTGCTTATCTTTCCAATAAAATTTAGTTCACATGAAATTTAATACTTGTTCATATTAGGTTCTCATTTTCTATGAAAAATCATCAAGGCTGATAGAGATATGTTTAAAGAGAATTGTCAAAAAACAGCTTTAAAACTTACATTTGTTGGGACTGTTAGAAAATGTAGACTATTCTCAAAAGAAGCCACAAAAGTGGTCTTTAGTGTTTGCTCCATTAGTTTTCCTACCTCCTGGAATGTTCTTAAATTTGTTTTTCTCTGGAAAGTTGACAAGTTAAAACATCTCAATAGAGTTTTGGTAACCTCATAATGCTTTGTTGGAAAGCCTTTACGTTTTCTGCTGAATAAAACTTAGCACCCTGACATCCTGGTGGTACAACTTCAATTCCTGGGCGCTTGTTGGAATAAACTTCTGCAACCATCTGCTTTCTGGTTGAGGCCAACTCATGCTCAAAATCAAATATTAACTCCTAGAGTCTTGGACTCTAGAGACATCTGGGGGTGATAGAAATAAAACACCCTGTGACATTATTCAATGCTGCATTTCTGTTTGATGGTTCAGTGTATTTTTTATCTGTAATAGACTTAGGAGGTTTAAAGAGCCAATTTATATAAAAGCAGTGGGAGACAAAACCAGTTGCTTATAGTTTTTTTTGAATGTGATCTTTCAAATGTTTTAGTAAAAGTCCAAGAAATGTAGCCTTAGAAGCCAAAGTACAAAACATCTCAGAATTGAATTCCGGCCACTCAAAAAAAGAACCAAACCAAACTGAAACACTTCTCTTGTATTAAAAAAAAAAATAAAATAAAAGCTGGAATTGGTTTCTCAGTGTATCTCCTAGATTAAAAGACACTAAATAAATTTTAAGGGATCAGTTGACACCAGAATTATTTGAGAAAAGCAATATATCAAATAATGCACATTATAATTTGTAAAGTAATGTACATTCATGCCATTTTTATAGACATGGGCAGCTCAGATTGTATGAGAGAGTTGAAAACCATTTATTTCCTTAAAATTCTATCAACTTTCCTAAATGATTAGGACCATATGTTAGGGAGAAAAAGAAGGATTACATTTGAAACATGAGGGACCACTTTTTATAGTAATTACTTGTTTATAAATATATTTCTCCACTAAACTGCAGTTGTTTCAGATCAAACATATGTTCCTACTTTTATTAAATTCTCTTCCAAGTCAATGCCAGAAATCAAATAAATAAATCTTGAGTAAGTAGAAATAAGCAAAGAAAATCATTAAAGACAAAATATGAAGCATCAACAACTATACATTTTATATTTACTTTTAGTATAAAGTATATTAGGTAAATATACTTTTGAGTATGTCAGTGTAGATGTATGTATTTACCCATTACCCATGTATAGGTACCCAGCAAATATTAGTCCTTTCCTTAGAGAAAGCAAGAGCGTCTACAGCCCTTGAAAACTGTTTAAAGAACATAAAATGCTATAGCTTAGAATCATCTCATGGAGGCACTGGAACACACTGTTCAAATATTGATTAGCATAGTCATGGAAAGAACATGTACTTTGAATTCAGATAAATCAGGCATTAGTAACTTCCACTTCTGTAAGTGTGAATTTGGTCAATTTCTCAGCACTCTTGAATCTCACAATCTTTGTATCCGAAATAGAAATAATAACACCTACCTGAAAAGATCGCTACAACCATCCTGTAAGATGACATTACAGAGGATAGTTCTGGTGAGAAGCAGGTACTCAGAGATGTTAACTGTGTCCTTAATTCAATTAAACCAGTTTTATAAGTAATTTTATGCTTATATTGGTGTCAACATACTCTGTTGTGAGACTTCAGGTGAGGTTATTCATATCTTTGGTGTCTATCAAAAATACATAGCTACTTCATATTTACATGGCACTAATACTAAATTCGGAGAAGGCAATGGCACCCCACTCCGGTACTCTTACCTGGAAAATCCCATGGACGGAGGAGCCTCGTAGGCTGCAGTCCATGGGGTCGCTAAGAGTCGGACACGACTCAGCGACTTCACTTTCACTTTTCACTTTCATGCATTGGAGAAGGAAATGGCAACCCACTCCAGTGTTCTTGCCTGGAGAATCCCAGGGACGGGGGCGCCTGGTGGGCTTCCGTCTATGGGGTCGCACAGAGTCGGACACGACGGAAGCGACTTAGCAGCAGTAGCAGCAGCAGTACTAAGTTATCTAAAACTTGGTGACAATTCAGAGTACAATGGACTTCCCAGGTGGCACTAGTGGAAAAAAATCCTCCTACCAATTCAGGAGACACAAGAGATGTCGGTTGGATCCCCGGGTCAGGAAGATCCCCTGCAGAAGGAAATGGCAACCCTCTCCAGCATTCTTGCCTGGGAAATTCCTTGGACAGAGGAACCTGGCAGGCTACAATTCATGGGTCATGGAGAATCAGACACAACTGAGTGACTGAGCATGCAAGCATGCATAATATAATAATAAATATTGGAGAGTGAAGCAGTCATAGTTGAGTCTATAAAAGTGGGAAATGGTTAAACTAGTTAACACATCCAAAGCATATACCCTTTCCATTGTATTCGGGTGTGTGTGGGTATGTGGGGGGGGGGGGGGGCGTGTGTGTGTTTGTGTGTGTGTGTGTGTGTGAGTGATTGAGTGATTTGCCTGCTGTCCTTTGCAAGGCTGCTTTAACCTACCAAAATCTAAGTGACTAGCTTTTATACCAATAAAGTCCTCCAGATATCATTAGCTTGCGAATTGAGATTCAAAACCATTACATGATTTAAGTAAATGTCTCCTATTGAAAGATAGGTTTCTACATAACTTTTATGATTATTGCAAATCTGAAAATCCTGTTTTTGTAATAAATGACATCATGGATTTTCTTGAGCACAGTATGGTATATTATTAGGAAGATGTCATTTTGAATATTATTACACTTGGCCTTATACATATGTGGGTCAGCAATTAAGCAATAATTAACAAAAATAATTCAGAACGGGTTGCTATCTGAAATAGAAATAATGAAGATTGAACAGTGCTGCAAGAATGTTCAGCAGTTTTGCCACTCTCCCTTTTATCTTGATGAGTCTGGCTAAAGGTTTATCAATTTTGTTTAGCTTTTCAAAGAATTAGTTTCTGATTTCATTGATCTTTTCTATTGATCTATTCTATTTTCTATTTCATTTATTTCTGCTTTGATCTTTAAGATTTCTTCTACTAACTTTGGGTTTTGTTTGTTTCTTTGTTCTTCTTTCTCTAGTTGCTAGGAAGTTTAGATTGCTTATTTGAAGTTTTTCTTGTTTCTTGAGGTCAGATAATATTGCTATAAATAAACACTGACCACACTTCACATCAAAAGATAGATAAACCTGCATTGAGTGTTGAAAGGTAAATAATGATGATGATGATCAAGATTTTAGAGGCAAACATGAAAAAAATCTTGACCTTCAGACATCAAAGTTTCCTTAATTATAATATGAAGAGTATTAACTATAATGGAAAAAATATAAATCTGGTTGAACTAAGCTTAAGAACTCTCTTTATCAAAAGTTACCACTAAGTGAAAAAACATATGAGCCACAGAGCAGCAGGAGATATTTGAGAAATAAATATTCAACAATGACTTGAATTAAGTCAAATAATAGCTCCTAAAAATCAGCCAGAAAGGAGAGACAAGATAGTGTAAAAATAACATTTGAATATGAATTTCACCAAATAAAATACTTAAAAGCCACTTAGTATGGTAAAATGTATCCAATTTCATGATTCTCAGTGAAATACAGATTAAAATCATACTGCAGTAATACCATACAGCCCCCTGAAAGGCTGGATGTACAGTGTACCAGTTGGGAAGGAGTCCTTTTCCCCATAGGCAAGTAGTCCTCTCATACACCCCTAGTGGAAATGAGAACTGTCCTGACCATGTTGGAAGACTGGCAGCATCTCTAAATCGGAAAAATATTTAGATTCTTTATGCACTAACAGTTCTTTCAAGACACAGGATATCTTAAGAAGTGCATACGTGTGTTCATCAAAAGACACTTACCATTGCGTTCTTAACAGTACTATTCGGAGCAGCCAAATTGGGGGGAAAGATGAATGTCTATAAATACACAAATAATGTGGCGTATGTGTACAGTCAGCGCTATATTGCAATGAAGAAATAAAGTCCATGCAACAACATGGATGGATCTCAAAAACAACATAGAGTGAAAGAAACCAAAACCCACATGGTACACAAACTGCATGATTCTATTTATACCAAGTGGAAAGCTGGGCAAAATAGTGTTAGAAGCCAGAATAACAACAACGCCGAGAACTGCGGATTCTGTTTCCTCTTCTGGGTCCTGGATGGAGTGGAGTGTGAGCCTGGGGAAAAGTCGCTCTTATGCACCATTATGATTTGCTCACTTTTCTCTCTTTGTTCAGAAAAAGGCTATATGAAAAAAAAAAAAAATACAAAGCAGCTATCACTAAAGGATTCTGTGTGTGCTGCAGCGCGGGGACTGAAACACTGCAGGCAGGGCTTCTTGAGAGCAGGTTCTCAGTGGAGATCAGCAGTCAGGATGTTGGCCAAGACCGCCTCTTGGGGGCCTCACCATTATGTGCCAGGAACAGGGCGGAAGCAGGCTTGGATGGCAGAGAAGGGCAGTTGAGATGCTGTCACAGGAAGGACTCAGCTGCGCCGTGGGGAGCTTTGAGACCGGCCAGCTAAGACTTCTCCCGGCTGGTGTTGAGGGGCTCTGATCTTCACCCCCCAGTAGTGACCAGTCACTGGATGTGGTCTGCCCCTGGAGGAAGAATTGGCCTGAGTGAGGTCACTGCTCTGACCCAAAGTGAGTGACAGCAAGATCGCCCAGCTCCCAGCAGCCCTCTCAGAAGATGGGGCTGTAAATCTTCATTTCTCAAGGGGCTTGGGGAGCAGATCACAGCGCCCAGCAGACAGAGACCCCATCTGAGTGCCTGAAGAAAATCAACTGGAACAACAAAGGGAAGAGCCACATTCAACTGTGTTAAAATAAGAACCATCCTGAATTCTCAGGAAAGTTCTTCCCTACAATGTCACCTAATCTCTCATGAGGCAGCTTGAAATTTGTTTAAATCTGGCATCGAAAAGTTGAAGAGCTGCTGAATAAAAGAAAACTTTACTTCTCCCCTTTCAAAGCTATTGCTGTCATCAACAACCCAACACGGAATATTTTATATGATGAGCTAAACATTTCCATTCACAAAGGCTTTTGCATTCTCTCTTCTCTCATAAAAACTTTTGAGAGAATTCAGTGGTGTAGCAACCTTCTTTCATTTGTCATACTTAGAATAAGAAATGACACATTAGAAACTAGAAATATTGTCCTCTTAACTTACCAATATTTAGATTGTTTGCCCAAATTTTAAAATGAATACTTGGATATTTTTGCTGCAATGTAATTTTAGTTGTGCAATCACTGTCATGTACGACGACTCTTTGAGACCCCCATGAACTGTAGCATACCAGGCTTCTCTGTCCTTCACTATCTCCCGGAGTTTGCTCAAGCTCATGGCCATTGAGTCAGTGATGACATCCAAGCATCTTATCCTCTGTGGTCCCCTTCTCCTCCTGCCTTCAATCTTTCCCAGCATCAGGGTCGTTTTCAATGAGTTGACTCTTAGCATCAGGTGCCAAAGTATTAGAGCTCCAGGTTCAGCATCAGTCCTTCCAATAAATATTCAGGACTGATCTCCTTTAGGAAGGACTGGTTGGATCTCCTTGCAGTCCAAGGGACTCTCAAGAGTCTTCTCCAACATCAGAGTCCAAAAGCATCAATTTTTTGGCACTCAGATTTCTTTATAGTCCAACTCTCACATCCATACATGACTACTGGAAAAACCATAGCTTTGGCTAGATGGACCATTGTTGGCAAAGTGATGTCTTTGCTTTTTAATACGCTTGTCTAGGTTTATCATTTGGTTATAATCAAAGTCACGGACAAGGCTGATTAGGCTTTCTTTCCTTAAGGTTGTTTGAGACAGTCAGAATGCCTCAAATACTTACTTTATATTATGTATGCATATTAATTACTTTGCCTATTATCATCATAAATCATCCTTTCCACTAATGACACCCTCTTCACACTAATAAGTGGAAATTACAAGAGCAAACAAACTAATCTCTAGCATGAAGGCACTTGATGATTTAGAAAATTAAATGAAGCTGAGCCCTATATATCTTTCTAACAACTGTCTGGGTTATTTAGTTCCCTACCCCCTCACTACAAATGAAACCTACATCTTGACTACAAATAAGTTCTACTATTCTTAGATATTTTTAAGAAGCAGCAGGAAAGTAGGTTGTCTCTTCTCTCATAAAAGATAGAGAGAAAGTAGGTTCTCTCTTCTCTCATAAGAAGAGATAAAAGACCAGGCTATGACATCAACTATTTAATCAAACCTGAACAAGACAGAACCTTGCAAAATTAGAGCTTTCCTGTCCCCCTAGGACTTGATGTGGCAGAAATCCTATTAGATGTACATCCTTAGCCCTTGAATATGTACATATTTCCACTAGTTAGGGACAGCTTTCTGCATTTATGAATCCTATTCATAGTATGATGTTGCTGTCATTAACTGAAAGCTTACTTTGCCAGACTCCATTCTAAGTGTTCATATCCATCACCCATTTAAACCTCCGAAAGCCCTAAGGGGACTAACCTATACATATTACTGTATATAAAGATTGAAGGCAAAAGGAGAAAAGGGTGTCAGAGGATGAGATGATTAGATAGCATTGCTGACTCAATGGGCATGAATCTGAGCAAACTACAGGAATTAGTGGAGAACAGAGGAGCCTGGCAGGGGTACAGATCACAAAGAAATGGACATGACTTAATGGATATACATATATATATATGTATATGTATCACTGATTCGCTTTGTTGTACATCTGAAACTAGTACAACATTATAAATCAACTATACTCCAATAAAAAAGAATAAAGTGAAATATTTTTTAAAAAGCCCTATGAGACGAGTTTCTAGTCTGAGGTCTGTTTTAAAAGTAGAGAAATAAACTCACTGAGAAACACAATACCTAGCTTAGGTGCCTCGGGAAGGAACTGACGGTGGGACTGAGCCCAGGAGGCTCTGTGGGCAACAGAGACGCTCTGCTTTGTGGATGAATTACTCTGCCCTTGCTGTCGTTTGAAAAAATCGTCTTCAAATGATCATATTCTTGATCAGTCAGGTCTTTTGTTCACGTTATTTCCAAGTGAGTTCTGTGGCGTAAAGGACGAGTTTTCTGTCCATGGCGGTGGAGGAGAGGATTACTATCACAGAGTTCTGCTCACGGAACATTGTGACGTGCACACCGGGAGTCCCAGGCTGTTCCGGGGCTTGGACCCAGGGCTCTGAATGCTCTGCAGCCTCACTGATGGGATCCTCATCCGACGGCATTCTCTCTCTTCCAGTTTCTTCAAGAGCACATGATCTCTTGGCTGATGGAGGTGCCGTGCTTTTTAATCACTGAATTATTAAATGTGCCTCAAAGTTCCTGTCCTGAGTAGCTACAGGTGATCGCTTGGCTGGTGTTTTTTTTCTTTTTTTTTTTTTTTTACTTAGCAACTGCCATCTGCCCTTCTCCCCAGAGAGAGGAGCGATCCCACTGGAGCAGGAACTTCAGCAGACACTTTTCAAATGAAATATTCAGAGCCTTATTTTTTTTTTCTCCCAAAACACTCTGCAGCATCTTCCACAATATTCTGGAAATCTCCGTTTTAAAGGAGGAAGTTGAAATCAATCAATACACAATATGGTATGAATTTTTTAGGGGGAAAATTACACACCTCCTTATTGTATTGTCTCTGCATCATCATTTATTGTCTCTGCATCATCATCGTGGTCAGGCCCCTTTTTCCAGAATAAGATCATTCACAGAATCAATGAACAGTTCCCATGCAAATATTTACAGTAAATTATGTTGGTCTAGGTTAAGTGAAAATGGTGTCTTACCAAACAGATGGATTTCCATGTTTTGAAAAAAATAAAAGTTCATTTGATTGTCTTCCTTTTCCAAATTTAATATATAAGGAAAGTCAGTCTCTAATATGCATCATGTTTTCCTTACTGCCTAGAATCCAAAGAGGCTCAGAATCAAATGTTAAACTCAGCTCTGAAAGTAAATAATACTTTTAGGGGGTTTATTTGCATTTTTCATGTTTCTCTTTGTCCTGATTTTTTATTTTTAGCTTCTTGTTAAAAAGTGAGTTCAAATGTATTTTCAAAAGAGGCAAGGAATAAATAAATAAAATTAAAATATTTAGAATTAATAAGGCAGTGGGCAGAAAAATATTTCACTAGTACAGTACATTTTGGATATGAGAATTGTACTTTGGTATATACAAATATCAAAATAATTATACAACATTTATATTCATATCCTAGAAGAAAAACTTTTGTTCTACTTTAATTGCACCTGCTAAGTCACTAAAGTCATGTCCAACTCTGTGTGGCCTTATGGACTGTAGCCCACGAGGCTCCTCTGTCCATGGGATTCTCCAGGCAAGCATACTGGACGGGGTTGCCATGAACTCCTCCAGGGGATCTTCCCAGCCCAGGGATCAAACCCACATCTCCTGCAACTCCTAACTTGCAAGCAGATTCTTTACTGCTGAGCCAACAGGGAAGCCCACTTAAGTTGTAGATGCAGCTATAATTATAAGAAAACCACACAATCTCAACCATGCCCATTATCCCTTCACGTGTACTGCTATTTGTTAATGGCGTACGCCAATTTTATCCTGAAAATATAGTCATTGTATCTATAAAATAAATGTCGATAGATATAGGTCATTCTAGCACACAAATATATTTTTTACATTAGGTTTACCTTTAATGTCTACTCATTCCAACAAAAAGTTCTTATTGTTTGGAGGAATAATGATTTAGTATCTTCAGGGGGAAAAAAGAATTCAGGATGGCATACTGGTGATAATAAGGAGACAGTAGAGTCAGTAGTGGGTGTGGGTCAGGGGTCCCTGTGAGTCTGGCTGTCCACGGTTTTGTGGGGGAAATGAATTGAGACAGTCTGAGAAAGTAACTCCAGTTCATGCTGGTGAGATCAGGAATTTTGTCAGCAGAGTTGCCAAAATTGGAATGTTCAAGATTCATGTGAGGGTGCTGTGAGAAAACCAGGGTTAAAACACTGTCTCAAAGAAATAGCAGTTCCACAAATGGAAATTTAAATTTCCTCTTGCTCCATACCCCCCTGGATCCAATTTGTTTCCCATTCTGCTGCTTCTGAGAAGCAACATCATTAATCTCAAAGGCTAATCGTCCCTCACATTCTCTGTGTCTGTGGACAAGTGAGGCACTCTCTGCGCCTTTGTTATCTCATCTGTGAAACGGGGATGGCTGTATCTCACCCACGGGGTCCTGGTGAAATTCAAGGGAAAATGGCATGATATCTGGCATGGAGAAAGCCCTCAACAAACATTAGCCATTATTTTTAGGTCAATGCTTCCTGGGGCGACTCAGCAGTAAAGAATCTGCCTGCCAATGCAGGACATGTGGGTTTGATCCCCAGGTTGGGAAGATTCCCTGGAGAAGGAAATGGCTTCCCACTCCAGTATTCTTGCTGAAAAATCCAATGGACAGAGGAGTCTGGTGGGTTACAGTCCATGGGGTTGCAGAGTCAGATGTGACTGAGTGACCAAACAATATTATGTCAATACAAAACAAGAAACTGCATGAGTTCATATATACTTCTAAATATACAAAAAGCTCTTTCCTCATCAAAGCCTAATGATATCCCTTGCTATCGAAACTTAATTCTAAAGTTCACGTCTCTCACTACAATTGTTCTTTAATCCACTCCAGTATTCATTGATTTCCTAACATTCTACTAAGATTGCCTTTAGTAATACTGCCGATACTTTGCAGGTGGTCAAATCTTGTTTTTCTGTTCCTCTTATCTAACTTGGTTCTCAGTGCCACTGGACTCAACTTTCATTCACTCCCTTCTTGAGTTGAGTGAAGCTATGTACATGAGGCTTATTTGTCCTCCTAAGAATATAATTTTCTAGATCTGCCTTTCTACCTGATGTTGATATTTTGAGTTTTTGAGTATCTTGCCCTTTAATAACATATTTGAAGAATACTTACCTGTTGTCTCTCAGCTGCAAAATTGCAGGATGGGACTAGAACTTGACAAAATGTAGGGTTCTCAGACTCCTCTATTAGATGCCTCTTATGTGCCATCCAGAGAGAAAATACTAGAAAATGAGAAAAAGGGCTTTGGCTGTTCCACACACCACCCCAGCAGCTCAATCCAAATCTAAACCTCAGATAACTTTAGTCCTTCAAAATTCACCCCATTAGACACTCTCCCATACCAGTGGTAGGGACCTTTTCTCCAAGATCTCTCACCTTCGTAGCTTACTAGGGTCCCTCTGTTTGACTTTCCAAATGAGTTCCCATTTTCCTGACTGAATCCTGTCTGACAGACCATTTCATGCTGAAAACTCCACCTTTAGACATTCAGCCCCGAGCTCATGCAATTAACTTCTTTTCTTTGCACAGCTTTACTATGGTATAATTTATATGTCATTAAATTCACTTGATGTAAAGGTACAGTTCAGTGAATCTTAGTTAATACACAGATTTGTGAAATCATCACCACAATCTAATTTTACAGCCTTTCCATCACCAGCTCTGCCCTACCCTCAAACTATCCCTGTGTCTTCTGCAGTCATTCTCCATTTTCACCTTCATCTCTAGACAACAACTAATCTTTGGTTCTTTTATAGATCTGCATGCTGTGAATATTCCTATTATCAGAATCAGACAATATACAACCTTTTGAGACAAAATTCTTTCAGTTAGCATAGTAGTTTTTGAGGTTCACTCATATGTATCAGTACTTCACAAATACACGAATGACATGCTCTATTGTGTTCCAAGCACAAGTTGTGTGGGAGCATACAACTGTCTATGCATATGGTATAGGTTGGTGTTAAATAAACAATCATGTAAATCTCAGCAGCTGACCCCCAGGTGTCGTCATTTCCAACTGGACTAACTGCAGTCTCTATGGGTTCGTCCACTTTCTTACCTGTCTCCCTCTGAAGGAATCAGCTGGACTCGAATGTATAAGCTGCATGTCATGTTCTTTCACTCCTGGCTTAGCATCACCCAAAAGCTTACTTGGAAAATCCATGATCCCTAAGAACGTGTAAGAACGTGCCTGGTCTTGCTCATCTTCCTCTTCTACTTCACTATTTCCTCATCTCTTATTAATCCCTTCAAATCACCGAGCTCATCCCAGATTTGTGCCTTTCCATTGTGTTATTTCTTCCTATGAGATTAAACTTCTCCTGTCTTTGCCTCTGTCCTTTGGTTGTGAAACTCAGTGTCACCACTTCAGCAAGAACATCCCTGAACATGCTAATCCAATAGGTACTCTCCAAGTTTCCAAGATTTGAAAATGTGCCAGGCACTGAGCTTTGCAGTGGGCCTGTGATAGTGATTGTTGACATGGGTTTATCGTGAAAGAGCTAAGGCATAAGACTCAGTGTCCCCTCATCTGCATGAACCTTATCCAAGACTCTTGGAAAAGTCATAGGTATCTTCACAGGGTGAGATGTCTTTGCAAACATGTAACTGCAGTGGTTCTCACAATGCTTTCTCTATGTTCTGGTTTATTCCTTACCAGGATGTCACTAATGATTCTAGCTAGCTACAGTAATCGCTGTCTGTACAGGTTCTATTTATTTTCTTAAGGAGAACCCATAAAGCGCAGACATACTTGGGATGAACAAACCTGTCATGGTTCATGCTTTAAAGTATGTAGTAGTACAGTTCAGTGAGAAAGACATTAAGCAATGAATAATACATATTAGTGCAAAAAATGACTTTGCTGGAGAGGCACATGATATCACAAAGACTTAAGTAGGAAATATTAGCTAAACCACTTAAATCTGTCAGATAAATATGAGAGAGATTATCATCAACTCTTTCAAAGATAATGAATCATAAATTGAAAATATAGTTTTAGTAGAAATCAAAGCAATGCAAATTAAAATAATGCCTATGATTTATCTATCAAATCACCAGAATTGAAGGATAACATTACATGTTGGAGATATAGTTATGTGACATTAGCTCCTAGAGTTGGGAGGACCTTGGCTGTATGCATCATGAACTTTCAAAGATTTTATAGACTAAGTGGCCTACCAAGGGTTGGAGAAGAATTTATGTGCAAAAATCATGTATTTCAATGTTATTATTTACAATAGCACAACTTTGATAACTGTGAATTGAGTAATGGAGAAATGGTTAGATAAATTGTGTCAATCCACATGGCAGTCAAGTCACATTTTAATTTGTAAGATGAATTAACAAGAGAAAACACACATGACCTTAGACAAAATAAGAGACAGAAAATCAACATATACGGGTCTGATCTAAGTTGTGTATAAGTACTGGAGACAAGTGTATCAACATGATGGTAGTTATCTTCAGGCAAAGGGATAATGCATTGTCTTTAATTTTCCATTTTTAATTTTCTAGATTTCAAACTTTCTATAAAATATTTATAGATTAGGACATAAACATTGTATCTTCCATTAGCGAAAACATGCTCAGAGGACTTCTTGGATCAAAACAAATCTGAATCCGTTCAGGAAGCAGGGTTGAAAGAAGACAGATTCATCTTGAGGGATGAACCCTCCCTCTCTCTAAGGGGCTCTTCTTTGATATTCAGATGGTGGCTGGCCATTAGCATGATGCTTAAAGATGCTGACGAGACGTTTGAAACAAAGTTTTTGAATTATTAACAAAATTACAAGGGCAGCATCAAATGATTCAGTGGAACTCAGGATTTGAGAAGAGACCAATAACGATCACTAAATTTTAATGAAGTCCACAGTAACACTGAAATGCATCATTTCATTTGCCGTTAACCTTTCTGATAGCTACTCAGAGGTCTTTAAATTCTGAGGACAAGGTGTCATTTAACAACAAGGACAGGTGACTGTTGCATTTAAATGATCACTAACTAAAACATGACAGACAGAGAAAATCAGGGAGGAATATATGGGAAGAGATATGGGAGATTTAGAGGAAATTATTTGAGGCAACAAAATGTAAGTGAAGGAATGTTTGCAAGGAATTTAGCAAACCAGTGATACTTCTGCACATTTTAAATAGAACATGTTGTTCAGTCACTAAATTGTGGGCAACTCTTTGTGACCCTATGGACTGCAGCATGCCAGGCTCCTTCGTCCTTCACTATCTCCTGGAGGTTGCTCAGATTCATGTCCTCCGAGTCTGTAATGCTATCTAACCATCTCATTTTCTGCCACCCCCTTCTCCTTTTGCTTTCAATCTTTCCCAGCATCAGGTCTTTTCCAATGAGTTGGTTCTTTGCATCAGGTGGCCAAAGAATTGGAGCTTCAGCATTAGTCCTTCCAATGAATATTCAGGGTGGATTTCCTTTAGGATGGACTGGTTTGATCTCCTTGCTGGCCAAGGGACTCTCAAGAGTCTTCTCCAGCACCACGGTTGAAAAGCATCAATTTTTCAAACTTTTTAAAAAACAAAAACAGCAGTAACATTTTTCAAATGAAGAGGTCTTTTATAAATATCTGACAGGAAACATAATCAGACTGCATCAAAGTTTCTTCCAGTATTTATTCAAACAAAAACCAACTCTTTTAATATTTCAAGAGATGTCCTGTTTAGGGAGCAATTCAGTGGTGAGATCTGACTCAGAACGCAAATTGTCAGAATCCAGCAGTGTTCAAAAAATAATTCTGCAGCATCTTCTCTAACACATTTCATGGCAACAGAATATTGTGAATTTCAGAGTTACACTTCACAACCCAGGCTCAGGAACAGCCAGGTGGTATAGTAGGATGATAGATGAATCCCAAACCCCGGGCACTATTCCAACACCGAACCCACAGTTTTGAGTTGATTTTATATTTAGCTGTGTAGTTAATGTCCCCAAGAATTCAAAGGCAGTGCTTCCAGTTGAGAGGAAAATAAATGCCTTAATAACCTTCTCCCCTTGCTGGTCCTCCCAGCCGGCCCCCAGACAGGGCATCTAATCCAATCTCCAAGCCAGGTTCTTCCTAGAATCCAGCTGACTCCATGCAGTGCCTGCCTCCTGAAGCAAGGTTATTTGTTTTGCTTGTGCTGTTTTCAGAACTTCCCACCAATACAGGGATTGAAAATCACACAGATCCATCACCTTGCAGCTTCTGTAAGTCAGAAGCCTAGTGAGTTTGAGTGGATTCTCTGCTTAGGGTCTCATAAGCTTGAGGGTGGTGTTGGCAGAACTGAGTTTGTCATTAGAGTCTGTCTGGGAAAATCTGCTTCCAAGTTCATTCAGTCACTGAGGTTGCAGAACTTCAGTCTGATTCTTGTTTGCTGCCCACCAGAGGCCAGTCTTCGCTTCTAGCAACTGTCCCCATGTCCCTTGAGGTTTCCACGTGGCTCCTTCCAAGAATGGGAATAAGACCTTCATGCTTCAAGTCTGTCTGATTTCCCCTTTGGCCTCATCGCTCTGATTCCAACTAGAAAATTCTCTTTCTAAAGACCTTTGTGGAGACCCAGATAAAACGGAATAATCTCGCCATTTAAAGTCAGTGACCTTAAAAAAATTAAAAAATTAAAAGATAAAGTCAGTGACCTTCATTACATATGCAAAATTGCTTTTGTCATGCAAAGTAATATATTCTATATTTGCAGAGTCCAGAGATAAGGACACAGGCATCCTTAGGGGGCCATTCTGCTTATTACACAAAGCTGCTGGCTGGGTGCCAGGTAACTTATTACTGACTTTTGTTTTTTAGCATGTACACTGAATTTACAAATAATTAGAATGAATGGATGAAATTCAACCAGTCCTATAATGTTTTGTATCTTTTCAGAATAGCTTTAATTGCTTGGTCATTTAGGATTTATCACAACTTTTAAATCATAAATTCATCTTATCAGTCAGAACCACAGGATTTCAGAGAAAATTTATAGCACTTGCTGTTTCATTTATCAGTATTTTGACAAAACCAACAGGCAAATCAACTGTCAAGAATCATTCATTTCTTAGGCGCTGCCTTTCTGTCCTTAAATTCAAGAAATCAAGCATATACTGATAACTGATATTTTATTAATTTCTCTCTACAACAAAATGTTTTCCAATTGGGTTAAAATATATTAGAAAAATGACTAGCATGTATTCAATTTTGAAGTTTAAGGCTGCTTTTTTGAACACAGACCATTTCTGTAATGCTAGACCAAGCATCTGAGAGCCCATATCATGCAGGTTGCACTAGACTTCCTGAGCCATATAATTATTCTGCTAATATAGGCAGGTTTGCCCCTAACTCTGGAACTGACCCATCTCAGGGAAAATCTGAAACCCTTTGTACCAAGTGTCTTAGCATCAGTTCAGCTTACTTACCACCCCATCCCTCTTTTCTGATAGTGAGTCCTGCTATTTTTCCCCTTTGAAGAAACTATGTCTTCAATTTAAGTCATAAAATGACTAAGATTCCATAATGTTTGCTCATGCTTGCATCTTACCCACAGAAATTTCCTATCATTGCTAGAGCAAATGAGCACCCATGTAGTGACTTAAAATCATAGTAAATTATCTTATAGTTCTGGAGGTTAGAAGTCTACAATGGGTCCCACTGGGCAAAAATCAAATTGTTCGCAGGACTGCATTATTTTCCTGGGGCTCTAGGGGAAAATTCATTCCCGTTTCCTTGACTTTTCCAGGTCACCCACATTCCTTTGCACATGGCCCTCCATCTTCAAAGCCAACAAAGATGGGGGATGTGAGACTTTGTCACAAGCATATCATCCTAACACTTCCTCCCTCTTCCACATCTAAGGACCACTGTGGTTATATGGGGCTTTTTAGTATCATCGAGAATAGTCTCCTTATGTTAAGATCAGCTCTTGAGCCACATTAATTCCTCTTTGTCCTGGAACCTAACACCTCCACAGATGATGGGGATTTGGACTTGGGCCACTTTAGAAAGGCATCATTCAACTTCCATACGAGTGTTAGAACATTTTCTGATAATGAAATTTTCTTATCACCATGAATAAGATTATCACCTGTAATAAAAACATGTATTCAGAGAAAAAACATAAAAAACAAAATTTATGTTAAAGATCTATCACAATTCAGTACCTTGTTTATGAGCATCGTTTAATATCCTCACTTGTTTTTTTTTGTTTTGTTTTGTTTTTTCCTACCTTAGACCAGCATCCTCCATGAACTACCTCCTAAATTATGGATCCTCAGTCAAGTGAGGGAAACAGACATTTATCAATCATAAACTTTGCAGATATAATTTTTTTGTGTGAAAAGACCAAAATTAGGCAGTTGTCTTAATATTTACTCAAAATGATTAAATTGAGCAACTCCCATGGGAATTTTTTTTTAATTCTCCTAATCCCAGATATATTCCTTTTTCTGCCATTATTATCTTTCAAACTCTGAACCACTAAATGTTGCAGTGATCATCTCTCACACATGTCTGTAGCTGTTTTAAATCTTATTCTCTCAGGGGAGGCAAAAAAATCTTTCTAGAACATAGACAGTTCCTTCTCACTGTTAGTAGGGTAAAAAATCAGTATAATAATGCTTTACACAGTCTATTTGGGATGGGAAGATCTGGTTTACAATGATCTTAGAAATAGGAATATGAAAGATTCGTATTTGAACTACAATTCACATATGCATTAAAAATCTAACAATTGTTAAAGTATAAGCCCAGAGCACCGCTGCTGCAGATATGGGTTATTACACACTGCAGAATCAGCAAAAGACATAATGACACTAAAGTTTCAATAAATTACATCTAACCCATGGTAATCTATCATGTAAAAAGCAAAAATAGAAACGTTTTAATGAACATCTCAAGATCAGAGCAAACCCTGAAATTTTCAGGAATTCCTAAATTATATCTTCATCTATCCATCCAGTTGTCAGCAGCAAGAGTCACAACGAGCATACATAGGAGAATATTGATTTAGAATCCTCAGGGAACATCTTTAAACACTTCAAAATTATGAACACCTGGTTTAAGTAAACTTTAAAAACTGATTGATTCTTCATTTCCCTGTGCTATGTGGCAGATCCTCTATAGATATCGCTTTTATATGTAGTAGTGCATATTTGTTGATCTGCCCCACCCCCAAAAAAGGAAGTACAGTTTGTAGGACATATATTAAGTTAACCTTAAAAATGCGTTCCTATATACATTAGGTACAGACAAATGCAATTTGATTCCACTTATACGAGGTACTTAGAATAGGCAAGTTCATAGTCAGAAACTACACTGGTAGGTGCTGGGGGCCAGGGGGTTGGGGGAAGGGGGGATTTGGGAGAGAGAATAAAGACCCAGTGCTCAGTGGGGGCAGTTTCGGTTTAGGAAGGTGAAACACTCAGGCGATGGATTATGGTTAGAGTTGCATAACCTGTGAAGGTACCAAGTGTCCCTGAACTGTATGGTTAAATGTGATTAAAAGAGCATGTTTTATATTATGTGACTTTTATCATAGTAAAGGAAAAAAAATTAATAATTCAAAACCAAGCTTAAAAATAACTTGTTTTAGATCTAATAAAGAGCCAATGGTTAAAGGTAATGTTTGTGGATATATTAATATTTAAAAGAACAAAAGGAATTTTTGGCCCCTTTTTGGCCACTTTCTGGCCTGATAACAGGATGCTTCTTGCCAGTGGCAAGCAGATAAACTGGGACCCTGAAATAGAAAAGCCCTGATTTGAAACATGTACTTATTTCTCTGATGACATATTCTCACCAGGGTTGATTTCATGCTAGCCACATGACCTCCACATGCCATGGCTGAGCAGGCTGTTGAGAACATAGGCAGGCAGTCTGCTCTCCTGAGCGAGTTGGAGCTGGCTTCTGTAAAGCCCAGCCTACAGCCAGGTATCATACCTGGAGAAATATTGTTCTGCTCTTAGTGTGTATCCATCACTGTCAAATTCCAGTGTCAGGCAGACTTGGATCAATAGTCCTACTTTCTTCTATGATATAGAACAATTGCACACTGTCTGTTAACCAACTAACTCATCTTTTAAGGGAGGATAGGGACACCTTCTCAATAGTTTTGCTGTTAAGGTTAAATTACATAACACAGGTGATGCATAATATCCACAGATGCAAAACAAATATTTATCAGCGTTGTTACAGATACGTTGTACAGATGTAGCCTCAGATTTAACATGCTAAAGACAAGAACTGCAAAGTACAAGAGTCTCTTAATATAGCATGATATAGAAAAATTCCTGTAGCTCTGAGACTAATATACACTCAGGTACACAAACCTTAGCACCTTCAGAAGAACCGCTATGCAAGTGCCTCTAGCTATCAGCTGCTTTCAACACTCAGACATAGAAAAGGATGATGAACATAGTTATTTATAAGCATCTTGTTTCTTACTAGGTCATTTGAACTGTTGCTCTAAAATGTATGAAAGTTTTACTGAGCAAAAGATACTTGGATTAAACCATTCAGAAATGGTTTTCTAAAAATCACTAAAAGAAATAAGATGTGAAGTTTTTTGAAAATCATCTTTTATGTGAACAATCTCAAGCATACATAATATTATGTTTGAAAACATAGACTACATTTCATGAATTTGAATAACTTCACTTTGCTTGAAAGCAATCTGCACTTTGTTTTGTGAAAGTACGAGTGTGACATTTATACATTTGCAATAACCCCTATTTGAAGTTTGGGACGCCACGTGCATGCATAGTTATAATATGTAAAATATGTTACATATTAATCTAAATCCATATAAATATATTAACCTGGATTCTATATATATATGATCATCATATGTAATTATAATCTGAATGCTATAATATGATACCATACTAAAATGGAATGCAATAAGAATAAGAGAAACAGTACAAATACTTATTTGCTTGTAGGTGAAGTGGGAAAAATATGTTGTGTTTTTCTGGAATCTCATTTCATTGGTCTACATTAATTTCTTTTCTAAAAAATTTAATATGACTTGTAAGATTTATTTTGTCCCAGAAGGACTAGTCCTGATACGGATTAATGAATAAAGCAGAATACCAATACTTTACAAACTTTCCCAATATTCTTTATTTCCATATGGGCGTATAGCTCCTTTACAAGGCTGTTAGTTTCTGTTGTAAGGCAAAGTGAATCAGCTGTGTGTGCACACATCCCCTCTTTTGTGGATTTCCTGCACATTTAAGTCACCCCAGAGCACTGAGAAGAGTCCCCTGAGCATAGGTTCTCATTAGCTGTTATTTTATACATAGTAGTATATATATGTCAACCCCAGATTCCCTATAAATTCTACTCCTCCTGGTGTCCATAAGTCTGTTCTCTATTTCTGTATCTCCAGTTCTGCTTTGCAGATAAGTTAATCTATACCATTCTATTAGATTACACATATATGCTTTAATATATGCTATTTGTTTTTCTCTTTCTAACTTTACTCTATTGGACAGTCTCTAGATCCATTCACATTTGCAAATAGCACAGTTCCATTCCTACTTATGGCTGAGTTGGGCAGTAAAGAATCTACCTGCAGTGCAAGAGATACAAATTTGATACCTGGATTGGGAAGATCTCTTGGAGAAGGAAATGGCTACCCACTCCAGTATTCTTGCCTAGGAAATCCTATGGACAGAGAAGCCTGGCAGGCTACAGTATATGGGGTCACAAAAGACTTGGACACAACTTAATGACTAAATAACAATATTACATTGTGTGTGTGTGTGTGTGTGTGTGTGTGTGTGTGTGTGTGTGTACACCACATCTTTTTTTTTTATCATTCTTCCAGTGCTAGATATTTAGGTTTCTTCCATGTCCTGGCTACTGTAAATAATGCTGCAGAGAACATTGGGATGCACATATCTTTTCTAATTATGGTTTTCTCTGGGTATATGTATCAGGATTGGGATTGTTGAGTCATATGGTAGTTCTGTTTTTAGTTTTTTAAGGAATCTCCATACTGCTTTCCATAGTGGCTGTAGAAATTTACATTCCCACCAACAGTGCAAGAGGGTTCTCTGCTCCACAACTCTCTCCAGCATTTATTGTTTGTAGATTTTTTGATGATGGTCATTCTGACCAGTGTGAGGTGATACCTTATTGTAGGTTTGATTTGCATTTCTCTAATGATTAGTGATGTTGAATATCTTTTCATGCGTTTATTGGGCATCTTTGTGTCTTCTTTGTATAAATGTCCATTTAGTTCTTTTGCTCATCTTTTGATTGGGTTGTTTGATTTTTTGATATTGAGCTGGATGAGCTGTTTGTATATGTTGGAGATTAATCCTTTGTCAGTTGTTTCATTTGCAAATATTTCCCCCTATTCTGAGGGTTACCTTTTCATCTATTTATGGTTTCCTTTGCTATAAAAAAGCTTGAATGTTTAATTAGGTCCAATGTGTTCATTTTGTTTCCATTTTCATTATTCTAAGAGATAGGTCAAGAAGATCTTGCTGTGACTTATGTCAGAGTGTTTTGCCTATATTTTACTCTAGATGTTTTATAGTATCCAGCCTTACATTTAGGTCTTTAATCCATTTTAAGATTATTTTTCTGTATAGTGTTGGGAGTGTTCTGATTTAATTCTTTTACATGTAGTTCAACAGTTTTCTCAGTACCACTTATATTCTTATAGCAACAATCTACATTTGTATATATGTGTATCCATCACAATCTGAATTATTCCAATTCAAGTTTGATTAATGAGTTCAAATAGTCATTTAGATTATAGAGAAGATTATTTCATTGTCTTGGATTCCTAAATTTTAGATAGCAAGTAGTGAGACCTAAATATATCAAGCAATTCATCTAAAAATGTACTTGATTCAAAAGTTGAATAGTGATTCCTGAACCTCCAGGTAATAATAATAATAACTCTTATTATTACTTGCTAAGGATACACAGAAGAACTGTGTATCCTTAAGATCTTCACAACCCAGATAATCACAATGGTGTGATCACTGACCTAGAGCCAGGCATCCTGGAATGTGAAGTCAAGTGGGCCTTAGAAAGCATCACATGAACAAAGCTAGTGGAGGTGATGGAATTTCAGTTGAGCTGTTTCAAATCCTGAAAGATGATGCTGTGAAAGTGCTGCACTCAATATGCCAGCAAGTCGGGTGCGTGCACCTTGTGTCTATTCTTTAGGGTGAAACAGATCACCAGCCCAGGTTGGATGCATGAGACAAGTGCTTGGGCCTGGTGCACTGGGAAGAACCATAGGGATCGGGTAGAAAGGGAGATGGGAAGGGGGATCGGGATGGGGAATACATGTAAATCCATGGCTGATTCATGTCAATGTATGACAAAAACCACTACAATACTGTAAAGTAATTAGCCTCCAACTAATAACAAATAAATGGGAAAAAAATAAATAAAATTTAAAAAAAATATATTTGCCAGCAAATTTGGAAAATTCAGCAGTGGCCAAAGGACTGGAGAAGGTCAGTTTTCATTTCAATCCCTAAGAAAGGCAATCCCAAAGAATGCTCAAACTACCACACAATTGCACTCATCTCACATGCTAGTAAAATAATGCTCAAAATTCTCCAAGCCAGGCTTCAGCAATACGTGAACCATGCACTTTCAGATGTACAAACTCGTTTTAGAAAAGGCCAAGGAACCAGAGATCAAATTGACAATATCCACTGGATCATCAAAAAAGTGAGAGAGTTTCAGAAAAACATCTATTTCTGCTTTATTGACTACGCCAAAGCCTTGAACTGTGTGGATCACAAACAAATTGTGGAAAATTCTGAAAGACATGGGAATACCAGACCACCTGACCTGCCTCTTGAGAAACCTGTATGCAGGTAAGGAAGCAACAGTTAAAAATGGACCTGGAACAACAGAGTGGTTCAAATTGGAAAAGGAATACGTCAAGGCTGTATATTGTCACCCTGCTTATTTAACTTATATGCAGAGTACATCATGAGAAACACTGGGCTGGAAGAAGCACAAGCTGGAATCCAGATTGCTGGGAGAAATATCAATAACCTCAGATATACAGATGACACCACCCTTATGGCAGAGAGTGAAGAGGAATTAAAAAGCCTCTTGATGAAAGTGAAAGAGGAGAATGAAAAAGTTGGCTTAAAGCTCAACATTCAGAAAACTAAGATCATGGCATCTGGTCCCATCACCTCATGGGAAATAGATGGGGAGACAGTGGAAACAGTGTCGGACTTCATTTTTCTGGGCTCCAAAATCACTGCAGATGGTGATTGCAGCCATGAAATTAAAAGACGCTTACTGCTTGGAAGGAAAGTTATGACCAACCTAGATAGCATATTAAAAAACAGAGACATACTTTGCCAACAAAGGTCCGTCTGGTCAAGGCTATGGTTGTTCCAGTGGTCACGTATGGATGTGAGAGTTGGACTGTGAAGAAAGATGAGTGCTGAAGAATTGATGCTTTTGAACTGTGGTGTTGGAGAAGACTCTTGAGAGTCCCTTGGACTGCAAGGAGATCCAACCAGTCCATCCTAAAGGAGATCAGTCCTGGGTGTTCATTGGAAGGACTGATGCTGAAGCTGAAACTCTAGTACTTTGGCCACCTCATGAGAAGAGTTGACTCATTGGAAAAGACCTTGATGCTGGGAGGGATTGGGGGCAGGCGGAGAAGGGGACGACAGAGGATGAGATGGCTGGATGGCATCACCGACTCGATGGGCGTGAGTTTGAATAAACTCTGGGAGTTGGTGATGGACAGGGAGGACTTGTGTGCTGCGATTCATGGGGTCGCAAAGAGTCGGACACGACTGAGTAACTGAACTGAAGGGCTTCCCTGGTGGCTCAGATGGTAAACAGTCTGTCAGCAATGCTGGAGACCTGTGTTTGGTCCCTGGATTGGGAAGATCCCCTGCAGAAGGGAATGACTAGCCACATCAGTATGCTTGCCTGGAACATTCCATGGTCAGAAGAGCCTGGTGGGCTACAGTTCATGGAGTCACAAAGTAGGACACGATTGAGCAACGCTTTTACTTTATTACTTGCTTGTTATGTGCAAACACTCCGTTAAATACTTTGTATCATTTAATTCTCACTGGAATCTTATGATTTAGTGATTATTACCAGCACTCTGTTATAGATAGGACAACTATAGTGGAGCAAGGTGAAACACATTTTTCTTCAAAATACAGACATCACATGACAGAGCTATGTCTCAACCCTTAAGTGTCTGTAACTTCAAAGTCCCTAATATAAAACACTTTGCTAAGTTGTCTATAGTTTCATCTGAGATTCTGGGTTAGTGCATTTTGTGACATATCCCAGTAGAGCCACATCATATGTTAGTATTCATCTGCTCCAAACTATCTTTTAAGTGCTAACTATGCAACAATTAGTGCTTAATTGTATTTGGCATAGCACCTGCTCTTCAGATGCTTGGAACGAAGTATACAGATAGCAGATGAAGCCATGTTGCAATGGCAGTATCTTGATCAGATGTCAGAGATGGTTCAGTAGTCTCCCAAAGGAAGTGACTCTTCAGCTAATCTTTGAAAGATAAAATTAAGCAAGGAAGTCAGGGTAGGGGGCCATGAGGCAAACAAAACAAGAAATACACATCAGAAATGTTGGAAATAACGTGACTCATTTGCTAATGGTTTCTATCAAAGAGTCATACAAACAGAAAGCACACTAGAGATTTCAGGTAAAATATTATTTAATGTAGAAAATAAGAGAAATACAAAACTTTGGAAGACTTGAATGAGCTTCCAGGGGGTTAAGGAAACTTCTAATGATTTCAGGAAATCCAAACATCATAATATTTGCATGAAATTTTGCAGGAACCTAACACCAGTGACTTCAGGTGAACTCAGCACTTAGTGGGTATTTATAGTGGATATGAGAATCACTACTAAATCTCTGTTGTCTACTGAATGTCACACATCTGCCAGTCTATGTTAGAGAGCTGTTGACGTTCCTCCAGTCCAATCTTGCACCAATGTCTTACACTAACAATTTCCAAATGCTGGGATTGGAGAAGTATTGTTTCCGGCCTCTGAGCTATAAAGGCCTGATTACAAGTGTGGACGTGACGCTCAGTAACAACAGTAACATTTTCAGCTCATCCAGCACAGAGGTTAAAGGGTACATGTGGAGCAGTGGTGGGAGAAGATAGGGAGAAGCCACTAATGTGGCTACTTCACCTATTAGCCTCTGTGTATGAAGAGGTTTTATTTTAGCATGGAAATTATAAAAATCTTTTGAAGAATTTTATGCAGGAAACTGCCATGATCATATTCACATTTTTTTTCATTTATTTATATTAGTTGGAGGCTAATTATTGTAATTACTATACAATATTGTAGTGGGTTTTGCCATACATTGACAGGAATCAGCCATGGATTTACATGTGTTCCCCATCCTGAACCCCCCTCCCACCTCCCTCCCCATCCCATCCCTCTGGGTCATCCCAGTGCACCAGCCCCGAGCACTTGTCTCATACATCCAACCTGGACTGGCGATCTGTTTCACAATTGATAATATACATGTTTCAATGCTATTCTCTCAGATCATCCCACCCTCACAATCATTATGGAAACAGATTTCAGGTTGAATTGCTTGGGTGGAGTTTGGGAACAGATTGGATATAGGAAAATTCACCAAGGTGTTATTATAGCAATAGTCATTTAATAGATAAGAAACTAAAATAAGATATAATTCCTGGTTTTAGATAAAAGTCAAATATATATATATATATTCCAAATATATATATATATATATATATATATATATATATATATATTCCAGGTCTTATCAAGAAAGAACATATCCTACCTGGGGAATTGGTGGGTGAAAGGAAAAAATCTCTGGCAGCCCCCGGTTTTTAGGCTCTGTATTGGTCCAGGTGTGTTCCACGTCTCGTTCATGCACGTCGTCAGCCTGGAAGATACTGTGGCTACTGGGGCAGATTCTCTGGATTAAGTGAGCCACTCAAGCCTATTTAAATCCTCTGCTTGTATCAAGTCCACTCATATCACACTGGCTAAATGAAGTCACACGACTAAAGCCATAATTAATAGTTGGTCTGTACATACTTCTCCCATTTAGTGAAAAGCCCTGCAAAACCACAGGGAAAAATTAGAGATGCATAATTCTACAGGAAAAAAGTGAAAGGTTCAGGAAGATAATCTGATAAGCCCACACAATTTGCTCTGTAAAACAGCAATGCTGTTCCACATGGCCATATCCACAGGCCTTACAGTATTTGGCACATCAATCATATTTTTTAGCAATATGAAGAGTATTAATTGAAAGTTACATATATTAACAAGGCTTTTTTGACCAAAAATTAGTTGGAGTAACCTTCATGCTCCTCTTGATCATTTTTGTTTTGTATTCAAAATATTAGATGCTCCTTTACTCAGATATGCATAGATCACCCTCCAAAATGGCCAGGGATCTGTTAACATTGTCTACACTGTTCTTTTAAATAGATCACTAAATTTGATTTACTCAAGCTTATTTATTTTTAGCTTTATGTTAAAAAGTTTTTATTTTGGTTTTGATCTTGTTTAACCAGCTCTTTACCAATGAAGAACACAATGACAACCTTCTTAAAGTGTTACTAGCTCTGTAATAATATGTCACATTTCAGTTTCTATCTGTCTGAAGTCAAGAGTAAGGATTATGTCTTAATTTTTTTCCTTTTAACAAATGAGTTTTCCCTGAATATGTAATAGTTCATTCTTTCCTTTTGATCTGGAGTCACTTTATCATAAACCAAACTCTAGTAAACTTACATTATCAAATTATATCTGTCACTCTTCTGATTAGAACTTCCTAAATTTTATATAGTTTAAATGGTGAACTCTTTAATGCAGAATTTCTTCCTTTATTTATTCCAAAAGCATCAGTTGAACTTCTGTGTGTCTAAACTATGTGTTAGAATTAAATACTCTCTCTGCCTTTGTGAACTTGAATTATGTTGAATGCTAATTTAGTTCATGAGTCCTGTGTATCTAGATATCGGTTCTGTGCTTAGATAAATAAATCTATATTTATTTAACCATTTGATTTTCTACAGAGCAGTTAAAAACAACCCTTCTAAATACTAAATTATAGGACTTTATAGGATTACAAAAATTATAAAAAACATTTTGAGGTTGAATTACTTTTAAATAAGCTTAACTATGAATAATATTTAGCCCTTAACAAATTCCTGTGGTAATAATGAATGGGTTAAACAGGGCAATGATAGTTCAGAAATCATGGGACATATATAATGTTAACAGATATTTGAATCCTGGGGCCAAACATAAGTTAGAACTAGTTTATACATTATTGTTGGGCTAAGTACTCTGTGTGTTTATAGTTTAGATGCTGCAGAGACGTACGTAGATAAGTCGGCCACATGTGTCCCCTTAGCACCTGCTTCTCTTTCCTTCCTTTGCTTCCCCTGCTCACTGGTAGATCAACTACTACTCAGTTCAAACAGAATCAAGCACCGAGGGACCATGACTGCAGTGCGGTGTTAAAAGGTCAGTGTGAATCACAGCAGCTGATTTGGACCTCCACACATGAAAAAAGAGACAATCTATCCATAGTTTTCATATCATACCAGAGTGGAGGATTAACAAATATAGAGAGGCATTTGATGTCATGCCAAGCACTTATTTTTCCTCTCCATGAAATTTCACATAAGCGTAAGTGAAGATAACATTTTATGTTGCTATGGAAGTCTTTGGAGAGCGGTACACAAAACGCGAAGAGGTGCCAAGACGCACACCGGAGAATTGAACTTGTGCCTTCAGAGGAGAAGAGGTAGGAGATGTGGCAGTTGGCCAGAATCAAGAATATGTGAGATTAAAAATGCAGAATTGGGGTTTTATAGACTTAAGCCTGTGACAACATTTAAGCAGTGCTAATTCTGAAATGAGAGTAAAGGAGAAATCCATCCACTTGCATTATTTATACATCATACATGACGAAATAGAGATAACTTACAGTGGTTAAAAGAATATTTGAGCTAAAGTGAAACATGAAAACCAGAGATGTGAACTGAGGATGGGACGAGTGCTCCAAAAATGTGAATATTTTTCTTTTCAAATGGGAGCAGCCAACCTGTGATGGAACTGACTAGGAGAAGCAATTAGCATAGTCTTCAAATGCTGTTAAATGATCATAGTATTTGAAGGAGCCATAAAGGTTTGATCATTATAAGGACTATATACAGCTCTTACATATTTTCAATGCACTTTATGGTCATTAACTAGTAATTAGCAGAAAAGGTTTCTCGCTCCAGGGAAATACACTGAAATACATTTTTCACCTTCCTTACCATATAGCATCTCCCATGTCACTTCTCTTAGCTTGTAGTGGATTTAATTTCTTGCTTCTCTTGGTATTTAGTGGAGATCTAAACCTTTATGATTTGTAGTAGCATATTTACAGATGATTTAAAACATCCTTAAGAAGTTATATTCAAACATCATTAAATATTTAATACTGAAGGGATCTTAAAAGTTATCTTCTGTTCTATAAGAGCAGCATAAAAAAACACAGCAAAAACTTATTAAAACTGTAGAATGAGAGCAGAACCAAAGTGACAGAACCAGAAATTCAAATCCTTGTCTCAAGGAAGACCGTAGCTAATGAAATATACTAATCATTACTTTGCAAGTAAACTGCTTTTATTGACAAGCACATAAACTCACCACAGGAAGTACCTGAGGATGATAGTAAGGGGAAAAACCAACATGAACACTACATCTCACAGTATTCATTTAAAGTTAAGTATTATTACATTGATTTACAGATGGAGAAACTGAGAGGTTAATTGAATAGTGTGAAGGAAAGAGTGTGGCTTCCTTGGTGGCTCAGCATGGGAGAACCCACCTGCAATGCAGGAGACACAGGTTTGATCCCTGGGTCAGGAAGATCCCCTAGAGTAGGAAATGGCCATCCACTCCAGTATCCTTGCCTGAAAAATTCCATGGACGGAGGAGCCTGGCAGGCTACTTCCCATGCAATTTCAAAGAGTTGGACATGATTGAGCCTAAAGCACAAACAAAAAAAGTGCAAGGAGAGAGTACATGGATGTCAGGATAAAGATCCTGAGTTTGTCTGATGTGAGATATCATAAGCTTTTTTCACTGCATCATTTGTACCACTTTGTTACGCGCATGAAGTGTCTAAGGCTGTCATGTTCTAAGGATTCTGTGCTCTGAAAAAACTGTCATGTCTCTAAATCCTCTTAATACAAACTACAAAACAAGCATTTTCCAAATGAGTAATGGAATAAAGAGGGAAAAACAGTTATATTGCTGTTGAGAATTCAGCCTTGTGGCAAAGCATAGTGATTTTTTTTATCCTATTTTGTGCTGTTTATACAGACAGGAAGACAGGCATATTCAAATAGAAAACTGGGATATTATATGGTGCTTTGGTAATGATTAGTCAGTTGCCAAGAGTAATTCACATCTATTAATTCTTGAAGTGCCTCACAATTGGCTTAAGCTTTATTGTTGTCTGTGTATGTCCATGCTCTTGACATGTATCCAAGTGGATACTCTGGATTGATCAGAGTTCCCATTTATACACCTATCATTTCTCAGTATATTGAAAGCCACTAAGTATTAGAATCAACTGTATTGACTTTACAATTTTATTACAATATCTTGAATTGGATTCTTTGAGATTATTTCCAAATAGTAAAAGGAATAAATACAAACTATGTCTGACATGTAAAGAAAAGACAGAGGATTTACTTTAAATTGAAGTTTTCAGTATTAAAGTTATTTCTAACTTGGTATTTACATACACTCTATAGGTTGATGACTAGCTAAGGAAAGGAATTAATATTAGGATGAAAATATCATAGTTACTAGCACATTCATTTACTTAAAATTTTCAGGGAAAAAACCCATTTAAACTTATTTTGCAAAAGTATCTTTTGCTAGTATATTTTGCTATATCCTTAAGTACTTATCCTAAATTTGATATCAAGCAAATTTCCCATTCATAATGATTTTGACCCTGTCTTTAAACTGGATTGATCCAAGGAATTTTGTGTAGGGCATCAGTTGAACAGACTCACATGACTAGTATCTGAATGAAAGTAATTAATCAGTGGTAGACATTTGCCTAGGTATTTCATTTTATGGTCATCTCAGACCTTTTGAGTAACAAAGTAAGACTATTTATAGCACTGGTTGTCAAAGTTTGACTTGCTCAGAATCACCAGGAAGGCTTATTAAAAGATGGTTGGGATAAATCGTAATGGAAAAGAATATTTTTTAAAAAAGAACTTATGTATGTATAACTGAATCAATTTGCTATACAGCAGTAATTAACACAACATTGAAAACCAAATACACTTGTATAAAAACATTTTAAATGAAAAATAATTAAACCTGAAAAAAAAGATGGTTGGGTTTCACTTTCAGATTTTCCAGTCTATAAGGTCTGGGTGAGTCTGAGCAAACTCTGGGAGATGGTGAAGGATAGGGAAACCTGGCATGCTGCAATCCATGGGGTTGCAAAATGTTGGACATGATTTAGCAACTAAACAACAATGAGGGGTTGAAGCAGAGTTTGCATCTCTAAGCAGTTCCCTGCAGAAACTGTTTCTTCTGCTCATGGTTTCTTCTGCTCTTTGAGAACCACTATCTAGAGAAAGTTACTGAAAGTGTTCAGCCATGGGAGTATTCTGTAAAGTATTCCATAACAAAATAAGCTAGACCTGTCATAGGAAAGTAACTGTGAACCCATATTCAAAAGTATTCTGTTTTAATGAATAATTTACAGTTCACATGTAGTTATTTCAAAAGACTTTACCATTAGGTGAAGACTTTTTATGATGTGAATGTTGTTAGTGGAGGTGATGTGAGTGTATCATTGAAGTATTCTTTGAGCTGATCACATAGATAAATCTATTCAGGCCGTAAGATAAGCTAGACCTAATTTATTTAAATTAAACAATGAGGCTGAAACATTGGGATGCGTGAAACACAGAAACCTGAGTTGTATTCTGTTCAACCTTTAGTCATTATGGGAAAAATAAAATAAAACAAAAATGACAGTTGTTTATTTCAGCCCTCTCTGAGATGTTTTATAACCTTATAGCCTGACAAATTTTGATCCTCTGTGACCTCTTGTATGAATCACCCACTTCAGACCACTCCTTCATGGGAGATAAAAACGGTGGGGCACAGAAAATAGATCAGACATCAGTGATAAGCAGGCTCTTCCCTCATATATATTTGACAATAATCAATATGACAGGATTTGATGAAAGAAAACTTTCTCAGCTTATCTGTGTTAAAATGGAAGGAAGTGATAGATGGAAACACAGTGAAAGTTGTTCACTAGGGAAAAATATTAATTTGTAATTCTATTGCCTTGAAGTGAATTTATATAATTTATCTTTGCTTTGAAACTCTGGAATAGCAATTTAATGAAAGAAACCTGATAAAATCATAATTCAACTAAAGGTGAATAAAAAACATGAAAATTCCCTTTGACCAAATATAAGGCAAATTATGGGTTAATTATACAGAAACCAGACCCCAAACAGGAAAACCATGTTTAGGGCACAGAACACAATGCATTGCTGCTGTTGTTTAGTAGCTAAATCATGCCCAACTCTGTGACACAATGGACTAGATAGAGCCTGCCAGACTCCTCTGTCCATGGGATTCTCCAGGCAAGAATACTTGAGTGAGTTGCCATTTCCTTCTCCAGGAGATCTTCCTGACCCAGGGGTCGAACCTGAGTCTCCTGCACTGGCAGGCGAATTTCCACCTGGGAAGCCCACTTAATATGTAGTTGATCATTACTGTGGGAAATAAATTTAATACCCTAAACAATGTATAGTTAAGAAGCTTCGGGTTGATTTTCTTTTATTATTGTGTTCCTCTCTTCCTGCTACTGGTAATGATCAGTTTTAAAGTTTGAGACTGTAGTTATGCAATCATTTCCTCAGGATCACCCAGCTCCCTTTCTATATAGTCCTACAGTGTGAAACCTTGACTTACAGTGATAAAGGGGAACAGTTAATAAGACATGGTACCTCCAATGCAGGTATATCTGTAGACTCACATGTCTGTGTGTGTGTGTGTGTGTGTGTGTGTATCCCCTGAGTTGAGGTGGGTCATAGCAGATTGACCATGGATGCTAATTATTAATCCCCAATCATTTTCCTGGACCACATGGGAATACGGTCAACTATGGAAAACATCAAACTATTCAAGTGTAGTGATTAGAGAAGACAATCAATGACTTGAAACAAATGCTAATTATAGTCCTGTGAATAGATCCAAACTTGGCATCTGGGGGAATGTGTGCGAATATAGTACAAATGTGCAGGGTGACAACTGCAGAGGTATTAGAGAGTAAATCCATGTCTTTAGTGGCAGAGAAGCTTAAAATACATGTAGAGGTCACAAATGAATTTATTTATATCTCAAGTTTGAGAAAGTGAATCAGCAAAATAAAAATATAATACCGCCTGTAGAAGGGGATAGCCCATGGGAACTTTTAGGTGGCAGGACTGAGCAACATGTAATGCAAAAAGTGTGTGTGTGTGTGTGTGCGCATTGTATCCAACTCTTTGTGACCCCATGGACTATATACACACCAGGCTTCTCTGTCCATGGAGTTTTCCAGGCAAGAGTACTAGAAAAAGAAAGCACTGAAATGCTAAAAATGACTGCTATGTAGATAAAATATACATGTATTCACTTCATGGCAAGAAGGATAAGAATTGTGCAGATAAAAACTTCTACATCTCAAGAGGGAGGGGACATATGTATATTTATGACTGATTCATCTTGATGTATGGCAGAAACCAACACAATATTGTCAAACAATTATCCTTCAATTAAAAATAAATAAATTTTAAAAACATCTATGTCTATGAACATTGGGGTACCTGTGTCATTTTGAATTATGGTTTGCTCAGGGTCTATGCTCAGTACTGGGATTTCTGAGTTCTATGGTAGTTCTGTTTCAGTTTTTTAAGGAATCTCCATACTGTTCTCCATAGTGGCTGTATAAATTTACATTCCTACAAACAGTGCAAGAGGGTTCTTTTTTCTCTACCTTCTCTCCAGTATTTATTGTTTGTAGTTTTTTTGATGATGGCCATTCTGGCAGGTGTGAGGTAATACCACACTTACTGTTGTTTTGATTTGCATTTCTCTAATAATTATTTGGGTCCTTCTTAGAGATGTCGATGGCCCTGGGTCTGTCATACAGAGTGAAGTAAGTCAGAAAGAGAAAAACAAACATTAACACGCACATGTGGAATCTTAAAAAATGGTACATGTGAACTTATTTGCAGGGCAGGAATAGAGACACAGACATAGAATGGACACGTGGGCACAGCAGAGGAAGGAAAGTGTGGGACAAACCCAGAGATTAGGGCTGACATAGATATACTAGTATGTATGAAATAGAGAGCTACTGTGAGCCTGCTGCATAGCACAAGGAGCTCAGCTGGCGATTCTGTGATGACCAGCAGGGGGATGGTCCGTGGGGTAGAAGGGAGGGGATATATGCATATAGAGAGACAGAAAGAGAGAGAGAGCAAGGGAGAGAGATAGATACAGCTGATTCACTTCATTTTGCAGCAGACACTAGCACAACATACAGCAATTATACTCCAATAAAAATAATAAATTAAAAACTGCTTCTGATCAAAATGAATAATACTAGCGACTAGATTCACTCTCCCACCTGAAACAATTACAAAATCAAAAAAAAAAAAAAAAGTAGGAAACAACAGCTTTCATAACACTACAGACGTTTGAGGCAGAAAATAAATGAGGTGAACTGCACAATCTCCTTGGACATTTCACCAAAGATACCTGGATAGCAAAAAACAAAGCACACGAAAACCGCTGAAGATTAGATAGCTTGATTAATGCTTAACTCGTTAGATAAGTGCAAATTAAAATCACAATGAGCTCTTACTGTACATTATTTAAATGTCTAACACTGAGAAAGACTGATCATACCAAGTATCGGTAAGGATATGGAGCTCCTGGAATAATCATCCACTGCCAGGGATTATGTAAAAGTGTAACAAGCACTATTTGCAAAACAATTGGTGTGCATGGGATCTCAGTCGTGTTCTACTATTTGTGACCCCATGGACCCTATCCCACCAGACTCCTCTGTCCTTGGAATTCTCTAGGCAAGAATACTGGAGTGGGTTGCCATTTCCACCTCCAGTGAATCTTCCTGACCCAGGGATTGAACCTGTGTCTCCTGCATTGGCAGGTGTATTCTTTATCACTGAGTCACCTGTCTACCATATGACATAGCTGTTATACTCTTAAAGAAGATGAAAGCATAAGTCCGTAGAGTCATTTACACAAATGCTCCTAGCAGCTTTATTTGCAGTATTTCCAAACCAAAAGCATCTAAGATGTCTACCCTCAGGATTATGATCTATCAGTGTTATAAAACTATACTCAACAGTAAAAGAAAAAATGTATGAAGAGACACAGTGACATGGATGATCATCCAAAGATTTATGCTGAATGAAAGAAGCTTGATAAGAAGTGAACCCATAGGACCACCAGTTCTCTAAAGAAGTTGATAGATTAGTAACTGCATATCCCTGTTTGAGGGGCTTCCCTGGTGGTTATCCAATCTTGGGCTTCCTTTGTAGTGCAGTCAATAAAGAGTCTGCCTGCATTGCAGGAGACCCAGATTCGATCCCTGGGTCAGGAAGATCCCCTGGAGAAGCAAATGGCAACCCACTCCAGTATTCTTGCATAGAAAATCCCATGGACAGAGGAACCTGGAGAGCTATAGTCCAAGGGGTCACAACAGTTGGACACGATTTAGCAACTAAACCACCACCTGGAGGCTAAGATGGTAAAGAATCTGCCTGTAGCGCAGGAGACCTGAGTTCAGTCCCTGGGTCAGGAAGATCCCCTGGAGAACTGAACGGCTACCCAGTCCAGTGTTCTTGCCTGGAGAATTCCATGGACAGAGGAGCTTGGCAGGCTATAGCCCATGAAGTCACAAAGAGCTGGACATGACTAGTGACCAACACTTTTACTTTCATCCCTGTTTGAGAATTCTACCATTGACATAGCAAAAGACTTATGCCCCTCCCCCTCATGATATATATCAGCTTTTGAACTAATAGCATTTTTTCCAGTGCTTTAATATAATTATATACAAACCATGATCATAAAAGTATCAAAGTCTAAATTGTAGGCTAGAGCTAAGGAACAATGATATTTTTGCTACCCTATGACATTTTTATATTTTTTGCATGCAGATAAAATACCCTTCAAAGCCAGTGCAAGGATTTTGGGTGCTTGTCAATATGCTTGCTCAGAAAACCCTTTATATTTACAATCCACTATTTTTGAAATCCAAGGGCATATACCCTGAAGCACTGCTTTCACAAAGGTATGGAAGAGAAGGAAAGAAATATTCAGTATAAATAAGTATTGCTGTTGACAGCTGCTGATATGCTCACCATGAGCTAAGATCATTTTAAGTGTGAACACATCGATGCTAATAATGGAACAAGATCATTAAATAGAAACATTTAGTCATTGAAAGCACCAGGCAATAAGAAGTCTCCCAGGAATAGCAGGTCTCAACAGTAAAATTTCTGATCGCTGGAAGTTTTCTTTACTGTTAAACTGTTGCCAACTTTTTAATCCAATTTTTTCTTAGAAATAACCCTTCTGAATCCCTTAGGGTGTCTTGTTCTTATCTTTTAGTTATGTATTTTCTGCTACTTTTAAAATACTGTTTTTGAAGCCCTATTCAGTTATAGCCAGGGAACAAGAGAGTCTTAAAGTTCCTTGTTATATATCTGAAACCCAAAGTTAAACAAATGTCTGTATTCTATCTGCTACCCTAGTGTAGAAAAGAAGCTGCAAGAAGGGTAAGAAGGACTGAGTGTGGTAGACTGATGTCATTAATGCACCACATCTATCTTTGTCAGTGAGCTGTGTCTGTGATTTTGGTGTTTCTCTAATATGAGCAGAGTGCATTTCTTCAACATGTGACCCTCTATGATCAACAGAATGAAGGCCAGAGCTCAGAAGCTCGTCTGTTTCTGTCTCCTCTCTGTGTCCTACACATCACCTTGAAGACACGCTGGAGGATGACAGAGGTGGAGCCAAGCTGGATCTGCCAGATGGTCCCAAGTGAGGTCAATCTAGATCACTGGCAGCCAGCTGAGCCCAGACTTGGCAGCAGCCCCGGGAAAGCTCGAGAGGAATGCCTACCCAAAGGCCGCGTGTCATCAGGCGCTAGAGAAGGCAGGTGGTTGTTTGGCACACAGCTTCCCTGGTGGCTGACACGGTAAAGTGTCCGCCTGCAATGCGGGTGACCCGGGTTCGATACCTGGGTCAGGAAAATCCCTGGAGAAGAAATGGCAGCCCACTCCAGTACTCTTGCCTGGAAAATTCCATGGACAGAGGAGCCTGGTAGGGTACAGTCCATGGGATCACAAAGAGTCAGACATGACTGAGCGACTTCCCTTCACTTCACATTATTGTGGCAATGATAACTTATATACTGGTTTATAAAATATCATATCCCTGCCTAAGGACTTAGAGCATCATTCCATAAATAATGACTCACTAAGGCCATGGGGGTAAAAAAAAAAATGGAGGGGACTACTTCTTAGAAAGATTTGGGGATATTTATGATGAAATAATAGGGAACTCACCACCCTGACTTTGTTTATTTAACTTTTTTTGAAACTAAAAAAAAAAAAAATCACTTCTTTCTTTCACCCTGTCTCTTGTAACCAGCAGTCTATTGTCTGTATCTATGAGCTTGTTTTTATTTTTATTTTTTTAAGAACCCATATATGAGAGATTATATGGTATCTATCTCCTTGTGTGATGGATTTCACTTGGCATAATGGTCTCAATGTCCATTTGTGTTGTGGCAAATGGCATTATGTTTTTATGACTGAGTAATATTCCATTATATACCATTATATATACATTTACACACACCACAACTTCTTTATCCATTCATCCATCAGTAGACACTTGATTGTTGCCATATCTTGGTTGGTATAAATAATGTTGAAATGAACATATACACATGTGAACATATATATCTTTGCTAATTAATGTTTTTACTTCCTTCCGGTAAATACCTATAAGTGGAACTGCTGGATCCTATGGTAGTTCTATTTTTAATTTTTTAAGAAACTTCCATTCTGTTTTTCATAGTTGTTGTACCAATTTACATTCCCACCCACAGTGCTCAAGAATTTCCTTCTTTTCATATTTTCAGTGTTATTTCTTGCCTATTGGGCAATAGTCATTCCAACAGGTATGAGATGATATTGTGATTTTGATTTGCAATTCCCTAATAATTAATTATGTTGAGCATCCTTTATATACCTGATGGCCACCTATATATCTTCTTTGGAAAATGTCTACTTAGATCTTCTCCTTTTTTAAATTGGATTGTTTGTTTGCTGTTAAGTTTTATGAGTTATTTACAGTTTTTGGATGTTATATAGACTTTGAAGTTGTGAAACCATTCCTAGGTAAAACAGAATTTGGTGACAGATTAGATAATGTGGTTAAGTAAAATAAGGAATTGCAGGCAAAGTAAAGGATTTCATCTTTGATTACATGAATGAATAGTATTATCATTAACTGAGTTATGAGAAAAAGAAATAAGCTTGAGGCACAAACATTTATGAAGCTAATATATTTTTCAAAAGAAATTTTCTATCTGAGGTTTTTATTTCAACAGCCAAATTCTCTCTAGTTTGATCTACTTTTTGTACCTTCAAATGAATTTTCATATATTTCTAGATTGTGTTACTGTTGTCTATAGGAAGACTTCCTTGATATAAATTATTCCCCTATTACCAGAAATGGAAGTCCTCATTTAGTGTTACACACATTATTGCATGGATTAGAATTTTAAGAACATATAATAAAACAACATTACCAAATATCTCTAGCCTGGTATTAGGACTATTCTATAGATGCAATGTGAAATTAAATGTGTATGTGTATTTATTTATATGATGTTTATATTAATTCTGGAATTCACTCCTTTGATACTCAGATTTGAATAAATTGTTAGTCATTCAGAATATTTATTCAAATTATGTTAATAGCCTCACCTCTTTCTCTCCTAGGTTGCTTGTTCAAAAAACAATAAACTTCAGGTATATGCTACATGCAACTTAGAAGTATGTTGTCATGCTTATTTAGTGCAAGAGATTACAAAAGAAGGCATCTTCTTTTTCCTGAAGTAGTTTGTCATGTTGAAAACATCAAACAGGTTAAACCAGCTTTCAGATTTTTTAACCCAAATAAAATGTATTGTACAAGGAAAGTGCAAATTTATTTGTCATAAGGTTTAGTAAAGGGTACAATTTCTATCTTAAACATATTATTTTATCTTCTCCTACTCTAAATTACTTTTGAAACTAGGACTTTTGAAGACCACTCACTAGTTTCAATAAAGTAAGTTTAGGATCCATGCAAAAGATATATTGAAAAACCCTTTTTAAATTGAAATGAGGACTTCAACTTTTTGAAACACATTTATATAAAATTCTCAAGACCACTGAATTGGAAATTCACTTTTTGACATATTCTATTTTTTTCTAAGCTCTATGGATATGTGTACATCTGTTTATAATGTGTATATTTGTGTGAAGAAAGAACAGAGTATAACCTATAACTTCTATGGGTTTATCTGTTGTCTAACATCACAATTATCTTGATGTTTAAAAAAAGAAATGCACTTCTACTGTGTGTTTATCTTTTGCACTATACCTAGATACTTAACTGTTGTTGCATGGTGATTATCAGAGAGCTAAAACATTTGCATGGACAAATGAATTTAAAATATTCCATCCAGAATTGAAATACACCTGGTGGATACAGACATAATCTACAGAACACAGTTTTCTACTCTAAATAATGGACTGTCTGGGTACTTCTTTTTTGTCATTATTCTTCAGGTTGATATGAATTTCTTCTACACGATTGTCTGATTTGTTGATACTGCACCATCAGAATGTAAGTGCAGGTTCAGAATGCAACTTGCATCATGCACCAAACTCCATTCCCCTTTAACACATTTTATAGCATGAATATTAGATTTATTAATTCAGCTTTTGCTGACTGGAGTGTAAAAATCTCATATAAAAGGTGAAAGAGCACTGGACAGAGAAAAAGAATGATGGGTTGTGTGAACCTCTGTATATTTTCACTTCCTAAGCAGACAGACAGCCTTGTAAAACTAGTGATCCGCCCTCAAAATGGTCTCTTTTCATCCCTCTGTGTATTTTATGCTTATTTTCGAGGCTCAAAAGACCTGGATTTATTTGCTTGTAGAATACAATTTATATTTTAGTCTCCAGTGTTCAATTTTACATTTTCCAAAGTGCACTAAATTTAATAAATCTAACTTAACAGTTCTCCAATGAATAGAGGCAATTGCCAACACAACATCCTATTTCTGAGCTGTTCAGAGGTTATGGCACAAACTCTGGTATCATGACACAGGGGCTGTATAAACACATTATTTAAAATGTCTTTCTGTTGCTGGCAAGCTATGTGCAATTAAAAATTAAATTTTTTGAGTTTTTTTTTAGTTTTAAGTATAATGCTTGAAAAAACCACAAAGAACATGTAGATAATGAAGGTCAAAGGCTAAGGATACCTGCAGAAGTACTCAAAGAATATAATACATTTTGAGATAGCTCTACGAACCCCTGGATTAAATCCTGTTTTTCTGCACAAAAATAACAGGTACTCTACTGTAGACAATATGTACTTTATATGGAACAGAAACCTTTAAAAGGGAGCCATAACCACAGCTTCAAAACAAACTTGAAAGACAAAAACAGAGGAGTTCCTTTCCTAATAATGTAGAGAAAGATTGAAGGCAAAAGGAGAAGAGGGAGGCAAAGGATGAGATGGTTAGATAGCATCACCAGCGCCATGGACATGAAATTGTCCAAACCCCGGGAGATAGTGAAGGACAAGGAAGCCTGCTCTCCTGCAGTCCAAGGGGTCACAAAGACTTGGACATGACTTAGCATCTGAGTAACATCAACAATGTCGAGAAGTCCCTAGAAAAACAAGGATTCACTTAAGATCATTCAGTGCAGTATGAAATTTTATGTCTAAAAGTATAAAAAGTTCTTAATAAAAAAGTTCATTTCATGAGTGCCATTAGATAAATGTCTGTCCTAGGAATAAAAAATACCAATATATCTTTAGGGAATTATTAACAAATATTGTTTACATATTTCCCTTTCTACTCATGTGACCCAATTCAGTAAATAGGGCTATGAGTTTGCTTTACTCTTCCTGAATTATAAACACTTATCTTAGTAGTTTCCAAAAGAGTGATAATCTCCGATCCTGCAAAATATTCCATTGCTTACTATTCAAGACTTGACTCTTGCAATCCAATTTTAGTATAAGGACAGTGTAAATACATAAACAAGTACATACAAACACATATACATACATACATAAGGAGATGAATATTTGACATTTAACTTCTTGTCATCCACTAGTAATTCAAGCAGTGTTTAAAACCTTTAAAAACTTTCTAAATCCCAGTGGTTTGTACAGTCTAATATTGATAAAATAGTGCATTGACTCTTTAAGTATCTGCAGGCTACAAAAGTAAAACTAATTCTCAGAGTTAAATATTTGAAATAACTTTAAGTTGCCTTTGATTTCTTTGTTCAGATTATATTTCCTATCTTTGTTTTTCGGAAAGGTATTTTTCTATAGTTTAGAAAATAATTCTTTTTTCCTGAAGACAATCTCCTAAGCTCACGTACTCTCAAAGAGTTTGAAGTTATTAAATAATTATCTTTACTCCAAGATTTCAACTCAGTTATCTAATTAAATCTATATTTATTCTGTACATGCAAACATGAATGAATGATTATCAAGAAGCTTAAAATAATCATACTTTGGTCATCATCTCTAGCCTTGGCAGGGCAGTTGGTGTAGAACAAAAACAGACATTGTTCAAACTTTTATTTGTTCTTGAAAGAAAAAGAATGTCTTAATTTCTATACAATTCACAAATCCTTACAGTGTCCTTGACTGTAAAATGCAATGTAATATCACACAAAGTAACTTTTATTTCTCTGTGGGTATTGCCTGTAAAGCAAGGCAGAGTTCTTTGAGAAGCAAAGGAAAGCTTTGAATGGCATTTTTAAAGTTAAAAGAACTCCATCACTAATACTTCCCATCGAATGTATCTCCAAAGAGAGAGGAAGATCAGTGCAGTTAAATGCCCTGTCATATTTTAATAGAAACGTATTTCTCCTGGGTGGATCTCAGTTCTTTCTGTGAAGTTTCCTGGCAGTTGTCAGGCTCTTTTCTTGGTCTTCCTGCTTTACTTCTGAAATAGATGAACTTAGACCACTTTAATTACTGCCATCTCCAAATGCCTTCTTAATAAAATTATCACACAATGGTTTACTTCTTTCAAGAAGATGTATATATTTGGAGTGCCAGGGTCAATAAAATCCCTAAGAGAAATCATTTCTTTTAGAAGTCTAGTTATTTGAATTTTTATAGATTTGAGAAGAAAGAAATTTCATTCGATAGATCTGGTCTTTAAAGATTTCACAGAATCCGTGAACACAGATTGTTAAAATCTTTAGCCATACAAAAACAAATACGTAAGCCCAAAAGGCTTTAAAAGTGTATCTCAGCAATTTAAAATGTAATATTAAAACTGAAATAGTCAGACAGCGATGAGTAGTAATCTGGGCTTTCACATTGGGGCTGTCTTTTGATAACTCAAAATAATTTTGAAAGACATGTCAGTAGACACATGCAAAATAATAAATTCTCCCTGGGGCTTCATTTTGGTGGTGAATGTTGATAGTTTTTGAACAATACCATCTTAGAATTTTGAATCTCTGTCTGATAAGGAGGCAAGAAGCTATTTTTAAATCTTTATAATTCACCAAATAAATAACATATTAATAACTGCTTTATTATTGTCAGGAGCTGAAATTTTTTCAACTTTTCAAACACGTTTCTATCAATACTTTTCTATATATGCTTTTTTTTTTAAATGATGTAAGAATGTTTGGACCAATGGAAAGAGTTCTTTCACTCATAAATGGCTTCACAGTTACAAATGATGTAAGTTACTCAAATTGCTCACCGTGATCTAGTCCACAAAGACTGTCCCAGATGACCACCGGAAATAATCATGTTGCTAAATAGGCCATGAAGAGAGGTTCCTTTTATTGGTTCACCCAGTTGACTTTTTCCAGGCAACTCAGGAAAAAAATGATTTAAGTTTGGTAAGATTTCTATTTAACAAGTGAATCATTAGCTGTTGTTCTAAATGCTTTATAAGCATTCTCATATTTTTAGCATCTATAAAAGCTGATTGTATTGTTTTGCTCACTACATACAGGAAAACCTTGAGCCAGAGAGGCAAATCTTTTGTCCAGGATCACTCAGGTAATTGGTTCCTAGTGGGTATGCCAAGTGATGCCACTCTGTCTCTCCTGGCTCTGAAAAACCCATCCCAAGATATGTGTGTGTGTGTGTACATGTGTCAACAACTTGATAACCCTAGTAAATCAGGAATTAAAAGGTTGATACTCATCTTTGTTTAAAAACTATATTGAGTATGTTGGGGTTTGGGAGGACAAGAAGAGCTTTGTTTGATTTCTGGTCATGATCCATAAGTTCAGGGTGCTGAGCCCTTACTGCTGCCAGAGTGCATACCCTATTTCTCTAATCCTCTCCCTTTTCCTTCTCCCTAGAAATCTACCTTTTCTCTCCTTAGCCATCAAGATGTCCCCCCCCCCCTCATTTTCTGTTGATAACTCTGCCCTCTGGTTCTGAAAGAATAGCAGCAATTGGACAAAAACTTCTACGTATTTCTGCTACACCTCTATCAAGCTACCTATGTTGGTAGCAATATGCCCAGTTTCGCCTCATAATATTATTTATGGACTACCTTCCTCCGTGTCTATGGCCAACCTTGACGTACGTGACCGGTTTACCTCTCAGCACAGAGATATCACTTAAATGATCTCTCTTGTATCAGAGGACAAATAGAGTTCACTGTTGTCCCTTCTTTGAAAAACTCTCCCTTGACCCTACATTCTCTTCCAGCTACTTCCTCATTTCCCATTGTCTGCAATATAAGAACTATTAAGCATAACAGCCAAAGACCACCAGTAATAGTCCTTTAGTTCCTCAAAGTTGGGTTTAATTACACATTACAAAGGAGAACACAGAATTCAGAGTTGTTGAGCATATCAATAAGAGAATATCAGAAAAGACATTATTGGAGTTTGTATGGGACAAGTTCAAGAAACCAAGGCTTTGCTATTAATAAGATGCTGTCAGTGAGGATAATTCTAGGATTGAATATCTTAATAAATATTATCTGAGGCATAAGGATTAAATGGAAGATAAAGCTATTGGGTACATTTTGCATAGGCATCCCAGGTAGATCAGTGGTAAAGAATCCACCTGCCGATGCAGGAGATGCAGGTTGACCCCTGAGTCGGGAAGATGCCCTGGAGGAGGAAATGGCAACCTACTGCAATATTCTTACATGGAAAATTCCATGGACAGAGGAGTCTAGCATGCTAAAGTCCTGTGCATGCTCAATTGCTTAGTCATGTCCAACTCTTTGCAACCTGATGGACTGTAGCCCGCCAGGCTCCTCTGTCCATGGGATTCCCCAGGCAAGAATCCTGGAGTGGGTTACTATTTCCTCCTCCAGGGGCTCTTCTCAACCCAGGGATCAAACCTGTGTCTCCTGCATTGACAAGCAGATTCTTTACCACTGAGCCACCTGGAAAGCCCAGGCTACAGTCCCTGGAGTTGCAAACTGTCAGACTCAACTGAGCATGCGTGCATGTTATGCATATTGATAATGTAAACAAGGATTAGGAGATAATTTAAGCTTCAGGGGAAATGTTTAAAGTTATTAGTAGTTATTTCATATAAAATCATAGTTGTCTTTCTTTTACCAACCATTAAAACAGATAAAGTATGGAAACACCACCACACACTTTATTATATTTTGTTAGTGTGTACTTTGTCAATTTTACCCTCTGATTCTATAATAACTTAATTTTTTTAAGTATTTTAATACACAACATGCTTCACTCACTGTATCCAATAATTAGGAGAGCTTCTGACAGCAAACTAAACACCTACTTAGCAATGGCTTAAACCGTTAGAACATTAATGTGTAATGTGTAATGTGTAATATTTTTAAGTGTAATGAAAGATAAATAAACCACTGAAAAATCACATCATCATGTTTGTTAGGGCAGCCATAGTTCCACAGTTAGTATTTTCTAAAGAAAATTTATAATCTTAATACAAAAATTCCCACTAAATTAATCTCAGATACTCTGGCATTCACATCATAGGAAAAAAAAAGTAATAACACTTGTCATCAACTTTATACAGACACTTACTTGAAAAATTAATGTGTTTATAGGAAAATTAGCTATTGCCAACTCATATTCTATTAGTGAATATAAATATAATGCATCTCTTAAGATTTTATAACAAAAAATACACGATCATATGGAAAAGAAATTAGTGATTAGCAACAGTTTGGCAAATTCCATAGAAACTACATCCAAGCTTGCACTGTATGCATTAGCATTGCCCTGTACCTGTGCAAGTCTCATAGTAGGTTTGATTCAATTATCTATTTTATCTTGGGTACTAGATGATGCTATCTCTATTTAGTATTCTATTTCTATTGCTATCAAAGATTTCATTTGTCATTCACAAAATGCAGAAAAAGGATTTCACTTTGTGATCTGGCAGCAGCTGCATTGGCCTTCAGGTTGTAGTTACATAAGAACATTTGAAAAAATGGTCTTTTAACTGTGAAAGTAGATGCATTGCATTTGCATGTCTTTATTTTCCTTTAATCTGGAACATTCTCTAGCTTTTTAAAAATTTGCCGATCTTGACATTTTTGAAAAATATGGATTCACTGTTTTAAAAACTATTTGCTGATTTGGGTTCACACCATGTGTTTTCTTGATTATAAACAGGTCATTCATATGTTGGGAATAACACAGAAGTGATGTTATAGCTTCACTGTACCATATCAAGTGGCACTGGATGATAATCTGTTCTTATGTAATGTTTTTGGGGAGATCATTAGCTCATTAAGGCAGTGTCTCCCAGATTCTCCACTGTACTACTTGACCTTTGTAATTAATAACTATCCTGTGAAGAAGCATTGAAAATATGTAAATAATTTTATTATTCTAGTTTTAATATCCATTTATAACTTTAGCTTCTTTATCTTGTCAATATTTATTGGTTGTCATTCTACTGCCAAGAAGTACTTTTCTTTATGCCTGATTTTATTCTGCATTCGCTTATATCAGCAGGGACTCAGGGATTTTATTTTGTTCAGTAGTTTATAATTCACATTATTAGCAGTTATTTTGACATTCAAATTCCAAAAGACAAATTACAAGACTTCAAAACCTTCCTTACCCTTTAGCATTTACATAGGAAAAATAAAATTTGTCGGTCTCCATGCTGGAGAATCTGATGGAGGTGCCTGTCTGTACCCTTGGCATTTCACTAATTTCTTTTCCATATGATCGTGTATTTTTTGTTATAAAATCTTAAGAGATGCATTATATTTATATTCACTAATAGAATATGAGTTGGCAATAGCTAATTTTCCTATAAACCCATTAATTTTTCAAGTAAGTGTCTGTATAAAGTTGATGACAAGTGTTATTACTTTTTTTTTCCTATGATGTGAATGCCAGAGTATCTGAGATTAATTTAGTGGGAATTTTTGTATTAAGCTGATATCCTGTAATGCAAAGGCTGTCACAACCAGAAATTCTAATTGTGCATCCTAAAGCCTGTAGGAATAACCTTTCTTAACAAGACTGTCATTACTTAGTAAGAATGGCTTACTACAGATTAGGTAATGCAGGAATCACATTCAGAGATGACTGTCTAGCAGACCTGTAGTAATGTCTAACTCACTGTTCTCTGACCACCTATCCCACAGTAGATGCTAAGTAAGCACCTCAAAAATGAATGGATGATTAGATTTAGGAAAGTTGAAGAGGGGAAGGAATTTTTGACTTGAATTTTGGCTAATTTGACTAATAATTTTTAACCAATACTCATAACAATTTCTGAACCTCTTCTTAATGGTACTAGAATGGGTTCAGGAACTGTAAACATCTTTGCTTATTTGTGTATTAATAGTCTTCAACAGGATTTCAATTACAAATGTATGTATTATTGCAACTAAACTATCTCTTGCCTGTTACTGGTAGTGGCATTTAAGTTGGTATGTTCAGTACTCGCTAATCATTTCTAAGTCATCGCTTCTGATTCTAGTGTCTATCCATAACACTTTAGTCCTCTACACCTCACATTTCCAGCTGCCCAAATTACTAACGTCAGGAAGTCCTGTGCAGTCCTCTTTGACTTGTGATGTTATAAAGGTGAGATAATAATTAAAACTTAACAAAGATTTCCCTGCATGACTGTGACTATAACCCCATTTCACATGTTTTCTCACCCAGATTAGAGCTAAGGATAGTTTTGAAGATTTTCCCCCTCTGATCACATAATAACCTGGTGGGAAATTAATAAGCTTTAATTACTAATGATGTTTCCTTGGATAAGTTACAATTATTCTGGACTTCATTTTTTTTTTTTTTTTCCCATTAAAAAAGGTATAATGTTGCTTGCTTCTCTTGGGTAATTCACGGGTTTTATAAGCAACTTGAAATCACATACTGTTGGATTGTTCTGAAACTTAAAATGACACATCCATGGAACATTTTTCTTAAGATGATTTTATATAAAAATCAGTCACTCAGAAGGAAACATGAAATTTTCATTACAACAGGACTCATTCCCTGAACTAAGTTGTCAGAAGGTGTAAGTTGGAAGCCACGTTGTCATTGACAGCCACAGTTGAGAATGAAGATAACAGAAGTAGCCAGTGCAGGGTCTCTCGGGTCTTTTGAGTTGTTAGGTTTGGGGGGGAATTTTTTTTTTTTAATAACTTAATCTGCAACAATGTTTCTTAACTTTTTTAACATAACAAAACACACATCAAGAAAACATGACAACAAGCTGAGCATTTATCACTCTGGGTTTTCTGACTTGATCCAAACTTGTTATGCACTTTGTACATAGACACTCCAGTATCCCTGTGAAACAGTACTTTATTTCCTCTATCAGCTAAAAAAAAAAAAAAAAAAAAAAAAAACTCAAATCCTTAATACTCTAAGAGACTGCCTGAAATGGAGTTCTTGAGCTGAACAACAACCATCTCATCAGGTTCTGACATATACTCAGACCTCTAGTTTGTACTTAATGATTCATTCCCAAGGCTCAGTCAGTTCAGAACAGTCATTCAGTTGTGTCCAACTCTTTGCAACCCCATGGACTGCAGCACATCAGGCTTCCTTGTCCTTCACCATATCCCAGAGCTTGCTGAAACTCATGTTCATTGAGTCGGTGATGCAATCCAACCATCTTGTCCTCTGTCATCCCCTTCTTCACCTGACTTCAATCTTTTCCAGCATCAGGGTCTTTTCTAACTGGATTTCCAGGATCCATTTTGCAGTCAATCGAATTAGCACTTTTGACACTCTTTTGCATCTATGTATTAAAGTAACTCATTTAAGCAGAAACTGCAGAAAATAAATTTTTTAAACATAATTACAATAGAGCCTCAAAAATAGGCATTAATTGATTCATTGACAGTTACATTTCATACTTTACATAAGTGAATTGCTCATCTTTAAATATTGAGAAAGAAATTCTGAAATCTATAGTAAAGAGCATCTTTACAGATGCACAGTATTACTTTAACATGCTCACATAATTGTAGACAGTGGATCTGACAGTCATAGTTATCTTAAAAACTTAAAACAAATTGTTAAATGCCATTAGCTTCACTTTAACATTTAGCCTCAAATTGTGTATGTGTGATGTGTATGCAAGTATGCTCAGTGTATATAATACACAAGATATGTAATATATGCAATTTGAAGTCTAACATATATTAAACTTGGGTAGTGAGTTACTTTTCCTTTTTTTTTTTTTTTTTTTTTTTGCTTTTGTTAGGTAGTTATACTAGGAAAATGAAGTCCAGAATGGCAGTGGCTGAAAAACAAAGAAGGGAAAATCCCACAAAAATAGAACAAAGGAAGGTCCAAGGACCAGAGTGAGAACCTTGGGTGAAGCAAACAGCCCTCCCGGCTAGCCCAGTTTACATAGGGCAGGCTCAGGGGGAGGAGGAAAAAAATATAAAAAGAGGAACGAAAATTGAGCAGGGGGACTTGGCTTCTCCTCGCGTCTTTTGGGTCAGCCCACCCTCACTCCTGAGGATGTGTTTCCCTTTGCTTTCTAAATAAAACTGTGCTGTAACATGGAGCTGCAACACTGGTCCATCCGTCGCTTCAAGTTTTTGCTGCAGCTGAGGACATTTACATGGGGCTATAACACTGATCTGTCTGTTGCTTCAGATTTTTGCTGCGGCAAGACAGACCCAAGGAAATTACATACTCCCCCGGCATATATGGTGCCGTTTCTTGGATTTAACTTGGCTGAAACAACCTCAGCTCAGCCCCTGCATGGCAGAGGCCAAGCACAGCAGAAGCCCAACTCGGTGAAAACTCCCATGGTGGAAGCTGAACGTGAAGAAAACCCAGCACAGGGGAAGTGATAAGAAGCTCAGAAAGCTAGAAAACTCGACAGCAAAAACAAACTCAGCAGAAAGCTCACGTGGCTCAGTCTCAGATTCCAGGGGACCTCCGGTTGGAGTAGGAAGTCCTCGCCCTTGTGGCTGGAAGGACATATGGCGAACAAAATCTTAATTCCTTTGTAGTCTCTCGTTTCTTGCTTCCCTGAGCCCCCCACGAACAGTTGAGCAGCAGTGGGTGCAACCGAGGAACTCTGGAAAGGCTACTCCCCCGTGTGCCCTGAAGGCTCCATTTTCCTCTGCAGAGCCCAAGTGGGTGGGGTTCTTCTGTCCTTAATCTTCTTTATGACAAGGATCAGGCCAATGAAAACTGTGAGCACAGGTCAGGTATTTAGCAGATTTTCTGGCAGGTTATGAAGGAGATTCCTCAGCACATTTTTCCCCACTGCTTTTTCCTCCTGTCCTTCAGCTCCTCTCTTCCAGGACTTGAGCCTGGACAAAACCCATGGCATCTGGCTTCAGGACCTAATGAAGCTCAGGCTCTGATGTTTTATTGCGAAAATTCAGTGAGAGACACAGCGATAGGTAAGAGATGGATTTGTCGGATTCAGAGAGAATCACACTCCACAGCGTGTGGGCCGTCACAGAGAAGAGGGCAGTGGCCATGGACTGTGGTGCGGTTAGTTTTTGCGGGCTGGGTGATTGCATATGCTAATGAGTGGGAGGATCATTCCAACGATTGGGGAACCACCCACTCCTCAGTCTTTTGATAGCGCCTTGGAACTGTCCTGGCACCTCTGGGTGTGTCATTTAGCTTACAGATTGAGGATCCAGGATTAGTTGAATTTGACTTGTCATCTTGGACCCATTTGATTTTAATTGGTTTATGTTATGCCCTTGAGCTATGCCATTTTTTTCAAAAGTTGAGCCCTGCCCCCTTCTGTCCTGTTTCCCCGTTCTTCTGAGCACAGCCACCCAGGCCCACAATGATGTCTCTACAATCTCCTTGAGGGACAACCAGAAAATAACTGGCCCTTGGGAGAGAAATACTGTATAATATCCAATCCCTCTAAATATCCAGGCCTTCATCTTCCAAGTTTCCTACAACATGTGCAACAACAGCGTCTCTCAGTGAACCCGATAGGGCAGGTGACAGACACACAATGCCTGCTAGTAGTTCATCTGTTGGTGGCATCCATTCAAGGGCAATTGGGCCTCCATGGACAATGTTTTCCACTTTGGGAATCCGCCCTGCAGGCCGTTTGGGCCCAAACCCTTACCACCCTTCTCCTAAAGTTACAAACATACCCTTGGATCAAATCTCCACTACACTTTTATGGAACATCTGGTTTGTTGCCTCTTATCAATTTATTCTTAAACCACTTCCTAACTCTTATAACCAGGACCCTGCCCCTTTGTAGGCAACATTGCTTCACTCCGCTTATTATTAAAATACTTCTAATGCCCCTAAGAGGACCAGATAACCTCAAAAGATTGTCATGTGTCAACCTGCTCAGCGATCCACCAGTCCAGGGGTTCCAGGAGGCTGTCACACCTCAACCTGCCTGGGGATCTGCACCCTGACCTGGGGACACCCAGCTCTCAGGTTGCAACAGTACTGTAGGATAAGCTTCAGAAAAACTCACCCCTAAAGAAGTCCACCCATAGAAATAGGAGGAAGCCTATTAGTTGTGGGACTGTGCCCAGTTCAGCAATAACTTAGGAGTCCAACGAGAACCCCATTGCCTTTTTGGAAAGTCTAAAATAGGCCCTCCAAAAGTGTGATTTAAGGGACAAATTCCTGCACCAGTGTGCATCAGACATCAGGATGAAGTTAAAACAGCTACAGCAGTAGGACCTGGCTGCATCTTTAGATGAGATAGTCCAGACAGCCATCAATACCTTTTATAACAGAGAACAGGAGAGGGAGGCCAAGGCCCAGGAGAGGGAGAGAAGGAAGGAGGAAAGGCATGCCCAGATGCTGGCCACACTCCAGGGAAGGCCTATGGCAAACGCCGAGTCCTTGAAGGACAAAGTACAAGGCAAATGCCTAATCTTTAGATAGGTGAGACAATAGGCCAAAGAGTATCCAAACCATGGCAAGTCTCCTAAAACAGTTTGCTACAAATGCCGTCAATTGGGACATTGGGTGGCACTCTGCACTCGGAACCCAAGAGCCTCAAGGTCAAGCGCCAAGTCTCCCCTCATGATTGTTCAGCAGGACTGAAGCAGCCCATTCCAGCCAGCCTGCCTGTCACAGATAACCATTGCAGGGCTGGAGCCAAGGGTGCAACTGGAGGTGGCAGTAGATGCAAGAATTTCTTGGTTGACACAGGGGCTACCTACTCTGTCCTGACCTCCTATTCCAGAGCCTTCTCCTCCCAAACCTGTGCCATTTTGGGTGCTACAGGAAAATCAATTACAAAATGATTCACCTGAGCACTTCTTTGTTGCTAGGATGGACAAATATTTCCCACCAGTTTCTGGTGGTCCCTGAGTGTCCTACTCCCTTATTGGGAAGAGCTCTTTTCCTGCCTTCAAAATCTTGCAGCTATTGCAGACCTGATAGAAGACACTTTAAAACGCTCTTTTGGGGTCAAACTATTTTTACCAGCCACCAAGTGAAACAACTCCTGATGGGAGAGGCCATTAATGGATGTCTGATCAAAGGCGCCTCAGATATCAAGTCAAGCTGATGGAAAATCCAGGACTGACTATATCCCCTTGTGAGGTTCTTAACCTAGCCACCCTCCTGCCTACCCCAGGGGGCTCTCTCCCTTCACTCTTGTCTAGATACCTTGGATCACTGGACAAAAGCCCAGGAGGGATTGTCAGAAGATCCTCTGACCAATCCTGAGGAAATCTGGTACACTGACGGAAGCAGCTTTGTCTTGGATGGGAAAAGAAGAGCCAGATATGCAGTAGTCTCCAATTTTGAGACCATAGAGGTTAAGCCTTTGTCACCAGGGGGTTCAGCCCAATTGACTGAGCTCATAGCTCTGACTCGAGCTTTAGAGCTGGGGGAAAAAAAAAAAAAAGCCATTTACACTGACAATATGCCTTTCTGGGGCTACATGCACATGCTGCTATTTGGAAAGAAAGAAGCCACTTGACCACCCGAGGGTCCCCAGTCAAATGTGGTAATAAAATCCTTAGGCTCTTGGAGGCAGGCATCTGCCTGCTGAGGTTTCAGTCTCCCACAGTAAAGGACACCAGAAAGGGAGCACAGAAGTGGCACGAGGGACCCAAGCAGTTTATCAGGCAGCTAAGAGAGCAGCGTTCCAGAACCATGACCTAGTAGGGGCTGCCAACTTTGTTCCACAGACTAATTTGCCAGAAACTCCTTCATATACTGAAGGTGAGACTCTTAAAGCTAAGAGTGAGGGCTTTTCGAGAAGATTGTATGGGATGGGTCCAAAAGGAGGGACTCCTTTTTCTGGCTGGGAACCTCCAGTGGAAATTGGTTGACTTCTTACACGCTGCCACACATTTAGGGAAGAAGACACTCCAAAGATTACTAGAAAGGTCCTTCAGAGGAACAGGCCTCCAAATGACTATAAGGCAAGTGGTCTCCTCGTGTGCTACTTGCCAATTAAACAATCCCCAAGGAACTCAAAGACCCCAGGTGGCCCAGCATGTCCAACAACATGGGACCTACCCAGAAGAGGACTGGCAGATGGATTTCACCCATCTGCCAGTTTCTCAAGGGTATAAATACCTATTAGTCATAATAGATACATTCACAGGATGGATTGAAGGCTTTCCTACCTGGACTGAGAAGGCTGAGGAAGTGGTAAAAAACTGCTCCATGAAATCATTCTGAGATTTGGTCTGCCAAGGTCATTACAAAGTGAAAATGGGACATCATTTACTTCTAATATCACCCAAGGGGTCTCTAAGGCATTGAGCATTACTTACTATCTTCATTGTGCCTGAAGGGCTCAGTCTTCAGGAAAAGTATAAAGAGCTGAAAACAAAAGTGGCTCAGTCATGTCTGACTCTTTGTGACCCCAAGGACTTATCCATGGAATTCTCCAGGCCAGAATACTGGAGAGGGGTAGCCTTTCCCTTCTCCAGGGGATCTTCCCAACCCAGGGACTGAACCCAGGTCTCCCACATTGCAGGCAGACTCTTTACCAGCTGAGCCACAAAGGAAGCCCAAGAATACTGGAGTGGGTAGCCTATCCTTTCTCCAGGAGATCTTTCTGACCCAGGAATTGAATCATGGTCTCCTGCATTGCAGGCGGATTCTTTACCAACTGAGCTGTGAGGGAAGTTACAAAAAAAGAGCCAACCAATTCTTAAAGTCCGTGATAAAAAAGATAACCCAGGAGACCTCCCTGGGATGGAAGGAGGCTTTACCAGTAGCTCTCCTCCGCACCCGTATTGCCCCTAAGGAATAGGTTGTTCTTTGTCCTATGAGATGGTATATGGGAGACCTTTTGTTTATGTCAATGACCTCTTCCTCGATCCAGAGCCTCAGTCCCTCTGGTCTTAAACCATGGCCATTGGGCAATTCCAACAGGTCATATGCTTGTGGGGTGTCAACTAGGACCCCTGAGTCAAGCCATGGAAGAAGACAAAGGAGGACACTCAGTCCACCTGTGAGCCTCTGGGAGATCTCAGATACCTATTCAGACTACAATTGAGTGCCATTCTAATTAATACCCCCAAAATTAAGCTTCTGGGGGTAAGATTTCTCTAAAGAGCCAACACAGCTTGGCAGGGGTTGTACTCCAAAACAGACAAGAGATAGATCTCCTGATCCCTGAGCAGGGAGGGCCTTGAGCCATCTTGAATGAGACGTGTTGTATCTGGGTAAATACCTGCAGCTAAGTTAAAGAAAGTCTCACAGTCCCCAAGAAAAACATTCAGCTCCTACAGGATCTCAAAGAATGAGCTAGAGAGTTCTTGATGTGGCTACAGTCTCTCTTTGGGGGGTCCTTCTCCTCCATAAGTTCAGTCGCTCAGTCATGTCAGACCCTTTGTGATCCCATGGACTGCAGCACGCCAGGCCTCCCTGTCCATCACCAATGCTTGGTCCAACTAAAACTCATATCCATTGCGTCGGGGATGCCATCCAACCATCTCATCCTCTGTCATCCCCTTCTCCTCCTGGCTTCCATCTTTCCCAGCATCTGGGTCTTTTCAATGAGTTGGTTCTTCATATCAGGTGGCCAAAGTATTGGAGTTTCAGCTTCAGCATCAGTCCTTCCAATGAATATTCAGGACTTGCTTTATTTAGAATTGATGGGTTGGACTTCTTTGCAGTCCAAGGGACTCTTGAGGGTCTTCTGCATCACCACAGTTGAAAAGCATCAATTCTTTGGCACTCAGCTTTCTTTATAGTCCAACTCTCACATCCATACATGATTATGGGAAAAACCATAGCTTTGACTAGATGGACTTGTGTGGGCAAAGTAATGTCTCTGATTTTTAATATGCTGTCTAGGTTGGTCATAGCTTTTCTTCCAAAGAGTAAGTGTCTTTTAATTTCATGGCTGCAGTCACCATCCGCAGTGATTTTGGAGCCCCCCAAAATAAAGTCTCTCACTGTTTCCACTGTTTCCCCATCTATATGCCATGAAGTGATGGGATCAGATGCCATGATCTTAGTTTTCTGAATGTTGTTTTAAGCCGACTTTTTCACTCTCCTCTTTCACTTTCATCAAGAGGCTCTTTAGTTCTTCGCTTTCTGCCATGAGGGTCGTGTTATCTACATATCTGAGGTTATTGCGATTTCTCCAGCAATCCTGATTCCAGCTTGTGCTTCATTCAGCCCAGCATTTCAAAAGATGTACTTTGCATAGAAGTTAAATGAGCAGGGTGACAATATACAGCCTTGATGTACTCCTTTCCTGTTTTGGAACCAGTCTGTTGTTCCATGTCCAGTTTTAACTGTTGCTTCTTGACTTGCATACAGATTTCTCAGGAGGCAGGTAAGGTGGAAGGTTTGGTGTAGTCAATAAAGCAGAAGTAGATATTTTTCTGGAACTCTCTTGCTTTTTTGATGATCCAGTGGATGTTGGTAATTTGATCTCTGGTTCCTCTGCCTTTTCTAAATCCAGCTTGAACATCTGGAAGTTTATGGTTCATGTACTATTGAAGCCTGGCTTGGAGAATTTTGAGCATTACTTTGCTAGCCTGTGAGATGAGTGCAATGGTGTGATCGTTTGAGCATTCTTTGGCAAAGCCTTTCTTAGGGATTGGAATGAAAACTGACCTTTTCCAGTCCTGTGGCCATTGCTGAGTTTTCGAAATTTACTGGCATATTGAGTGCAGCACTTTCACAGCATCATCTTTTAGGATTTGAAATAACTCAACTGGACTTCCATCACCTCCACTAGCTTTGTTCGTAGTGATGCTTCCTAAGGCCCACTTGCTGCGGTGAGACAGAACTGAGGAAATTACACACTCCTCTGACTTTTTAAAAATTATTACATGCAAAAAGTTGATTACTTTTGAAGAATTGGTCATATTCAACACACTACATATTCCAGATCTTGAGATACATAAACATAGTATTTATATTCATAAAAAATATAGCATGTAGCAATAAGGTAGTGAATCATATAATTTTTCCTGCTTTTAAAAAAGCAGTCATTAGCAGCTTAAGTTTCATTAGTTAATACAATGAAAATATGAGTTAATTTGAGTGTATATTGTAGCAACATTCCCAGTAGTTACATAGCTACTAATGTATTTATTTATAATGCTTGTTCATGTGAGCTTTGAATAACCAGATAACTAATTCCTGAGAAGATTCTTAATGGTCATTTTATGAGTAGAATAACAAATCAGTAGTACCTGTGCATGTTATTTTTTAATCTCTGATGGCTTCTTCATTTATAAAAGGCTATTGAAAGATACTGAAAATGGTTTTCATATTAAGTCAGTATTATACTAGTCTTAATTCTTTGAAGTATATAAATGATTAATTACACAAGCGCCAGTCATGCCTGACAGAATTACTGAATTCTCTATCAGCATGCTAATGCTGATTTGCTTAACTCTCATTAGCAGTTGAATTAGTTTGGTTTGAATCTCAACCTGCAAAGACCTTATAAGTTCAGTTCAGTTCAGTAGCTAGGTCATGTCTGACTGTTTGCGACCCCATGAACCACAGCATGCCAGGCCTCCCTGTCCACCAACTCCCAGAGTTTACCCAAAATCATTAAAGACCTTATAAAGTAACTTTAAAAGTAGTTGCTTCAATTAATTATACCAATTGTCTCTTTTTCCAACTTAGGATATTAATTGCATGTTTTTCCCCTTATTGCATATTTCCCAAACCAGAAATTATCCATGTTTACCACTAACAAGAAATATAATCAATCTTATTACATAATTTCCATAATAAAGCCTTACATTTTTACAGTGCTTTACAGTTTACACAGCATTTTCACTTAATCATCTCACAAGCTTCTGAAACAGACAGGATGGTAATTAACTCAATTTTAATCACAAAGATATAAAGGTTCAGAGAATTAGAGTGGTATCCAGGGCACAGCTAAAATGCGCTGCAACTGGCTTCTGACCCAGATTTTATAACCAGAGACAAGGGGTGCTTCCCCTTACACCGGAGTTATACTCAACAAGCCAAAGCCTGGTGACAAGCCACAATAAATAATTCACATTCCACATTCTGTGTTGACAACGAGATGGCATCTACACAATAAAAAGAAAATGAGGAAGACAGTTATCCAGATAGTTCAGCTAAATGCTCTCCCCTTAGCACCACAATCCTTTCCCAATTTAGATTCTTAAGCAAATAAAATATTGTCCCCTTCAATTTATCAGACTTTGTCTTATTGCTTAATAGCATTTGCAAAATGACAATAATACACTGGAATTAACAAGATAATATTAGGTTATTTTTTAAGGTTGTTTCAGACATATTTTCCAATGTCACTCAATCATACACACACACACCTGTTCTTTTAAGTTCCATGCCAGTACAAGGCAGCATAGTAATGAAAGAGTGTCAAGAATGTTGCACACATGGGCTGTCTCATTTTTGCTTGAAAAATTACTCCTGGAATTATACTTTATAGTGCCTGCCAGGTCACAGCCTCAAATAACTCCCATTTCTCTTAAGGGCTAATCCCTCTCCTCTGAAACAATTTCAATTGCACTCAAAATGGAAATGCTATTATTCCTTTCTTGTCCTTTTGATTATGATGATGACTTGTCACCTAATCTTCTTATGTTAGCTTCCCTAAACTTTCATATACCATGGAATATATACACAATATATATTAATAATTTAAAAATAATTGGCTATAGAAAAGGAAAGATATACCCATTTGAATGCAGAGTTACAAAGAATAGCAAAAGAGATAAGAAAGCCTTCCTCAGTGATCAATGGAAAGAAATAGAGGAAAACAGTAGAATGGTAAAGACTAGAGATCTCTTCAAGATAATTAGAGATACCAAGGGAACATTTCATGCAAAGATGGGCACAATAAAGGAAAGAAATGGTATGGACCTAATAGAAGCAGAAGATATCAAGAAGAGGTGGCAAGAATACACAGAACTATACAAAAAAGATCTTCATGACCCAGATGACCACGATGGTGTGATAACTCACCTAGAGATAGTCATCCTGGAGTGTGAAGTCAAGTGGGCCTGAGAAAGCATCACTACAAACAAAGCTAGTGGATGTGATGGAATTCCAGTTGAGCTATTTCAAATCCTAAAAGATGATGCTGTGAAAGTGCTGCACTCAATATGCCAGTAAACTTTGAAAACTCAGCAGTGGCCACAGGACTGGAAAAGGTCAGTTTTCATTACAGTCCCAAATAAAGGCAATGCCAGAGAATGTTCAAATTACCACAGAACTGTACTCATCTCACATGCTGGCAAAGTAATGCTCAAAATTCTCCAAGCCAGGCTTCAACAGTACATGAACCATGAACTTCCAGATGTTCAAGCTGGATTTAGAAAAGGCAGAGGAACCAGGGATCAAATTACCAACATCCACTGGATCATCAAAAAAGCAACAGAGTTCCAGAAAAACATCTCTTTCTGCTTTACAGATTATGCCAAAACCTTTGACTATGTGTATCACAACAGACTGTGGAAAATTCTTCAAGAGTTGGGAACACCAGACCACCTTAACTGCCTCCTGAGAAATCTGTATGCAGGCCAAGAAGCAACAGTTAAAACTGGACATGGAACAACAGACTGGTTCCAAATCAGGAAAGGAGTATGTCAAGGCTGCATACTGTCATCCTGCTTATTTAACTTATATGCACAGTACATCATGAGAAATGCTGGGCTGGATGAACCACAAGCTGGAATCAAGATTGCTGGGAGAAATATCAATAACCTCACATATGCAAATGACACCACCCTTATGGCAGAAAGTAAGAACTAAAGAGCCTCTTGATGAAAGTGAAAGAGAAAGAGTGAAAAAGTTGGCTTAAAACTCAACATTCAGAAAACTACGATCATGGCATCCAGTCCCATCACTTCACGGCAAATGGGGAAACAATGGAAACAGACTTTACTTTCTTGGGCTCCAAAATCACTGCAGATGGTGATTGCAGCCATGAAATTAAAAGTTGCCTGTTCCTGGGAAGAAAAGTTATGACCAACCTAGACAGCATATTAAAAAGCAGAGACATTACTTTGCCAACAAAGGTCTAGTCAAAGCTATGGTTTTTCCCGTAACCATGTATGGATGTGAGAGTTGGACTATAAAGAAAACTGAGCACCAAAAAATTGATGATTTTGAACTGTGGTGTTGGAGAAGACTCTTAAAAATCCCTTGGACTGTAAGGAGATAGAAGCAGTCCATCCTAAAGGAAATCAGTCCTGAATATTCATTGGAAGGACTGATGCTGAAGCTCCACTACTTTGGCCACCTGATGTGAAGAACTAACTCTCTAGAAAAGACTCTGAGCTGAGAAAGATTGAAGGCAGGAGGGGAATGGGACAACAGAGGATGAGATGGTTTGATGGCATCCTTGAACAATGGACATGAATTTGAGTAACCTCCAGGAGTTCGTGATGAACAGGGAGGCCCGGTGTGCTGCAGTGCATGGGGTCGCAGAGTCAGAAACGACTGAGTGAGGGAACTAAACTGACAGAGTTAAGATCAAATAAACTACATAGACAAACAGAAAATGAATTTTCTTATGTGTTAACTGTCACAGACATTTCACTTGTCTCCAGCCATCCCTGATCAGAAACAGTTGAGTAAGTCCAAGCTTTCTTTCAATCAACTTTAATTAGATCAACTGTAAATAAACCTTCAAATATGGATTTAGAAACAATTTGGGTAACTAGGAGAGTTTGAAAATCAATTGTTGTTCAGTTACTCAGCCGTTTCCAACTCTTTGTGACCCCATGAACTGCAGCACTCCAGGCTTCCCTGTCTTTCACTATCTCCCAGAGCTTGCTCAGACTCCTGTCCATTGAGTTACTGGTGCCTGTTGCCCCTTCTCCTCCTGCCTCAGTCTTTCCCAGCATCAGGGTCTTTTCCAATGAGTCACCTCTTTGCATCAGGAGGCTGAAATCAAACGGTGTCAAAATAATGTGGAAAATTTGATGATTAACATTTGTAAGTAGTGCTCAAAAATGTTAAAATGTTTAAACAAGATAATTTTTGCCTCTTGAAGTATATCTAACTTTTATCTTAAGATCTTCTGGATTTTATATTTGAATATGATGCTAACAGTCTATATGCATGCTTCTTTGAGCATGTGCACCATACCACAAATACAATTCCTACCTTATACAACTACACCATTTACATGAGAATAATTGCCAAAGACTGCTCATCATCCAGTGTAGTAGATGTAATTGTTAGTGAAGTTAAAATAAATGTAAGACATTTTCAGAGGGCAGAGTGAATAGGCAGGTAGCATAACCTATACGCTATTATTCCTTGCCTGTGGCTAGTAGTTGTCTAACTGTAACTGCAATCAGCTTCAGCTGAGCTTCCTATCATAGGAAGAACTTGACCAGACTCATCTAGATGACTGCTTGTAGAAAGATCTTCTCATTGCATCTTGTCTCCTTGTTGCTTTCCTAATTTTGGTCTGCAGCTGACTTTGGAATATTGCTTTAGCATAGTGCACATCCAGAATCATAGTTTAGGCTTGATCTGCAAAATTCCACTTTCTTGAAAAGGTTTAGTTTTTCTGTTCTTTACCCTGACTTAAAATTATGCAACAGTAACAATCTAAAGTAGAGGCCTGGGCTTATTTCTTTGAGTTGGAGGGCAACAAGTTAAATCCAGCTAATTTTAAGAAACGAAACTGTCCAAAATATGCATTACTTTGTATAACTTGAATTTCTAATGGTGCCCTCATAAGGACAAATGGAGAATATGTAAAATTGTTGACTTCCCAACCATTTTCTGCAGCCCATATGAAGTGGGTCCCCTCCTTTTCTACCTGTAGCTCCAAGGATCTGATACTAGGAAGTCACGACCACATGAATCTGTATTTAGTAGTAGAACAGGGCACATATTGCTCTCATGTCATTTTTGATATTCTATTCATACTGTATTTACAACTAGGAGATTTCCTTTTATAAAGTAAGCAGTGAAGTGTTAGTAAACAGTTACCAACTATTAATAGTTCTCAAAAAAAAAAAAAGAAAAGGTAGTGTTTGCTGATTTCTCTGGTGGTCTATTACCACCATGGCTGACCTACCATTATTATTATTACTAGATATTGTTATTAGAAGCAGAATTGGGAAGAAATATGCATAACTAGTACTTAGGAGTTGTTCTGATCTGGCTCCAGTTCACCACTGAATTTTAGTGGTTAGATGATATAATAGGTATTTATATAGATGCTTTTGGAGAATTCTGTAACTAGCTCTAACACTGATTTTTGTTCATCGACTACTCTCTGGGTTTACAACAGAGCCTCTCTCTCAAGGATGTCAGATAAACATCTATAACCCTAATTTTCAGAAGGAAAAAAAGAGAACTAAAATAACATTCACCATCATTAAAAGAAACTTAGCTAGAATACTTCATATAAATTCCATCTCTATTAGGGACATACTTGCAGCCATCTCAAGATTTCTTTTAAACAGCACTGAATCAAGTTCAATACTGTATTGTTATCATCTTCCACACACAAAATGGCAATTGAGTATATGCAAGAATTTCAAATCTTTATTTAAAGCCTTCCCCCCAATCTTTTACTGGCAAATATGAAATTTTTTTTAAAGAAGAAAATATATATACTTTAAAAGGAGAGAAAGCAAGGTGAATGGTGTGATGTTCCTTTTCTAAAATACATTCAAACTTCCATTTATGCAACAATCAGCAGCTATGACATCATAATCCAAATGTACTGTTTTATCTTTGTGCAGAGAAGGGGATTATTACACAATCGTATTCTCAGCACCTTGCTGACTTAACACCTATATCACTCCCGCACCACACTCTGATTTTATGAACTTGGGTGAGTGTACTATGCTTTATTTTTGTAATCTGAAAAACGTATGTGATTAAAAGTCATGAACAGCATCCTTTACTCTGTTATAAAATTGGTTTTTCATATGCATATGTGTTTTAATACAGCAAGAAGCATGTCTAGTCATGAAACAATGTCTATAAAACTATTCAAATGAAAGAACTGTCTACAGATAATCATATTTATTGAGTTATTTATTTTGATGAAGCTGAAGGCCACTTTCACATACTTCATTTCGAAAGGTGGGCTGCAATTTTACAGATTCCTACGGAGTTTCTCCTCATGTAATCAAAATACTGATACTCTGGTTCCACTGTCTTTCAGAAAGCACTTTTAGAAACACAATTTCCTATACAATGTCCACTATCTGTAGATTTATTAGGAACCCATCAATAAACCCTTTTTAAAAGGAAAAAAGAAAAAAAAAATCATTCTTACTTGACTATATTCACATTAAACTAGTATTAATCTAGAAAATAATGTTAGGTAGAAATACCATTTTAGTCATAAAATTCTTTTTCTCAAACACATGTGATCACTTGAATTTCCTCTGCTCACTTTGGCACATCTAAACTGGTACAGGAAGTATACACTGTTTGGATAATTCTTGAGGAACATATTTGCATCAGAATTGAAAGATGGATTTTGAAATTTATAACATTACATTGCTTAAGATATATTAAAAAAAAAATCTGTCCATATTTTTACAGCAAAAGAGGAGAGGAAAACAAATTCTCAAAAGTCTTTGGAGCTTCTAGAACCTGTGACCTTGAAAAATAAATCTTGCATCAAAGAAAAATCTCAATTCTCTCTGAAATCTTCCTTCCATAATACACTTCCTTCCAATGTTCTCTAAATTCTAATGGCTCAGACAGAGAACTTCTATGTCCTTATAGCTGTGTTCCTCTCTGAGATGTGAACAGCAATAGGGCTCAATTGCTCAACCTTTATTTTGTCTTTCTTTCCATTTCTATGCTTCATTTCCTTCATGTAGCTCAGACTGGAAAAAAAAATCAACATGTTCTGATGAGCTTAATATTCCGAGGCAGGAAGATGGACCCGAATTGAGTGGAGATTGGAGCTCCAAAATAAATATAACACCATGTGTCAAATAAAAAAAGAAAAGGTAGTCTCCTGTAGAAATCAGAAGAGATAATAAAAAAAGGCAACAAATAGACAGCAACTTTTTTTCATACCTACACAAGCATCTCCAAAAGACTGCCAACTTTAAGAATGATTTACCTGTTGCTTATTTGGAACACTTCTGGATTTATCTGCTAAACAACGGTTTATGTTGCCTTAAACCAAATTTTATTGGCTTGTATTGGAGGACTGGGGAGGATTTTCTGAGAATTTTTATATTGCGAAATAAAATATATTTGCTAACCCACAGCAATAAAATTCTGCTGGATGCTCTAATCTAGCAAGCCGAAAACATCACTGTAAATTAAATTTGTCCCAAGTTTTGATATGCAAGAAGTTCCAGGACTTTCCTGGCAGATCGTGTTTTATTTGCCTCACTGCCGATGCCATCACTGACAACACGGCACTCCTCGCTCATAAGGCCGGGTGCCTTTGCAGGTATCTGAGAGTTGCTGTCTATTCACAAACCACTGAGCATTTCTTTCTTTTTTTTTTTTTTTTAAATCAAAAAAGCCTTCAAATGCTCAGAGTCTGTGGTCAGTGCAGTCCCTTGGACAAGTCTAGTGAAGATTTGCTTCACCAAGGCAGAACCCTAAACAGTTAAAAATGGAGGACTATTTACAACCATTTCCCTTTAGCAAGCGGAGTTCTTGTGGTTCTGTACGCCATTTGTGTTGCTGTTTTTTCTCTCCTTTTGCCTTTACTTCCCTTCGGTACCTTTCACACGAAGGTCCCCAGGGCTATGAGTACAAGCTCTCGGGGCCGGTTCCGTACATGTCTGCCAGGCGTTTAAAGCGCGGCCCCCAGTCACTCAGGTAGTCGTAGTTCTGGTCCGAGTTTGAGCTGACGGAATCTAGGGAGCTGAGAGAGTCCGCCACCGAGCCGTTGCCCTCGAAGGCGTACGTCTGCAGGGAATCGTAAGGCGGCGCGCAGGGATCCACGTCGGCTTCTTTCAGCCTCTCCCAAATAAACTCCCGGAAGATGACGTTATCCGGGATGCTTTTAAAAGTCGGGCGACCCAGGAACTGGATCTCCGGGGTCACGTCCCTGCGCGTCTTGGTGTCTCTCATGACGTTGAGGTTTCTGAGCGCGGCCATGTCAAAGGCCTCCGTGTCTTCCTCGCCCCCGCCCTCGTCGTCGTACCGGACGATGTTTTCTCGGATATCTCTCTCCTCGTCGAAAATCAGGGGCTCTTTTTTCCGCCTTCTCATGGTGACGATCAGGAGGATCAACACTACGACAAGGAGACAGCAAAGCAACAGATTCAGTCAACGCCCCGGCTCCCCCCTCCATCCTGGGGAAAGCAGGTCTCTGCTGGTGATTTCAGGGGTTTCTGTCCCTTAAGGGGAAATGAATGGGCTGCCTGCTTAGCGGGAACTCACAGCAGTAGATGCGCTCAAATTGCTCCAATGCCTTTAATATCGAACACTTTTTACACATCAAGAAACCCTTCCCCATACCTGTTCAGAACTGATGTCAGCCTCTTGAATGTAACCTCCGGAGCATTTGACAGTGCAGAGGGGAGGGCCAGCTCAGGATAAATACAATAATTTCAAAGCCATGAAACACAAAGGGACTTTTTTTTTTTTTTTTTGGAACTCTTTAATTGCTGAAAAGGCAAAGTGACATTCATGAATGTTTGGGGTCTAATTTAACAACTGCAATTTCCGAGGGAAATGGATTATAGCATTTGGCTGGGTTCTTTGAAGAAATGCCTGGTACTTGTCTATGAAACTCAGCTGTTAAATAAAAGCCAGTATGTCAGACCCTATACAAACATTAAAAGCTTCCCTCTAATAGAGTCCCGCTTTCAGCATGAAACACTGAACTGGGTTTTTAATGTATTATGCCTACAGGTATTATGCCTATGGGTTGTAAGGTTTTAGCAATAGCCAAAGATTGACTGAAGAAGTCAATCATTTCTTTAACATTAGGAGTTTTTCTTTTATCAAAACATACATAATAAAGCAGATGTTTGCACTGGAAAACAGACACAACTACACTGGCTATACTTTTAAGCAAACTGAATATACTTTTTGTCAGTTAATTTTTATGGAGTTCAGTCAATTTACAATGTGTTAATTTCTGCTGTGTAGCAAAGTGAACCAGCTATATAGGTTTACATATATCTGGTCTTTTTTTTGGATTTCCCTCCTATTTCGGTCAACCCAGAGCATTGAATAGAGTCCCATGTGCTATCCAGTAGGTTCTTGCCAGTTAATCCATTTTATACATAGTATCAATAGTGTATACACTGGTCCCAATTCATCCTATCCTCCTTTCCCCCCTTGATGTCCATACATTTCTACTCTACATCCATGCCTCTTTCTCCTTTGCAAATAAGATCATCTACCTCACTTTTCTAGACCGAATATATACTTTTGTGTCTCTTAATAAATACAGTTGACCTGTATCTGCAGGTTCCACATCCAAGATTCAGCCAACCTTGGATTGAAATATTTTTTTTTTTCCCCAATTTCAGAAAGTTCCAAAGAGCAAAACTTGAATTTGCTTCACTTAGGCTATGATTTATACAACATTTACATTGAATTTGCAACTACTGACATAACATTTACATTGTATTGGGTGTTATAAGTAGAGATGATCTGAAGTATAGGGGAAGATGTACATGGGTGATATGTAAATACTATGCCATTTGACATAAAGGACTTGAGCATTTTTTACTTTGGGAATCAGTTCCCCACAGATACAGTTGGACAACTGTATACACTAATAAGATGATGACTGCTCTGCTCTGGCTGTGAGTTACTGAATGCTGGTTGACTTGGGAACACATTAGATTTCATGGCTTAAGAATTAAAATGAAGTAGAAAAGTATTCTTGAATTTTAGAACTCAAACCTATATAATCATTAGTGAAAATCAGTGAGTTATCTTCAGCTACAAATAAGATATCCTTTTAACAATTGTTAATCACATGAACTTTTTTCCTGGAAGGTCTAGAAGTCTCAAAATATATACTGACTGGGTTACTGTTTGAGGTATATTTCTCTCAGCAGTTTAAAAAGAAGTTTATATTTAAAATACCCTTTACGGAAGAACACATTTGAGAACAACAATATAAAACTAAGAAAGACATCAAAGTAATTTGGAGTAATTAAAAGTAATGAGTAGAGGTGAAGTATATTCCAGCCTTCACCTCAATTTGTTTTAAAAAGCAATATCTAAAGATGTATTAATTTTAAACAATTTTGTTATCATCAATGAAAAGCATATGCTTTCTTAGGCATGTGTCTGCTATTTGTTTTCCATCATCAGTGGGAATATGACTGACAAAAATAATTTTACTGGGGAATCTTTGGAAATAGGGAGAAGCCAATTGTTTATTGTGGCCCTTTTTAATTTTCTTTCCTATTTGACCCTGGCCCATTGCTCCCCTACAAGCTTTATCTGCACCCGACAGTTTAGGAACTGAGATACGTTTCTGAGCTTTCTGCCCACTTTCTTGTGTTCCTATGGCACATAAATGCTTTTCTCTTCATCTTTCATCTTATTTATTACACTTGAATGTTTTCAACTGGCTTCATCAAAGTAGCAGATGTGTAATTCCAAAATCCATGGTTTTGAAATGAATGAGACATCATTCATTTCCTGTCTATTCCCATAAATACTCTGCTACGTGTCTGCCTCTCTGCTAAGTGGATTCCCAACCCTGTCCCTTTTTGTCTTCTGAAAATTAGCACGTCCACCACGCCAAAGTCTTTTAGTTTTCAAGCTCCATGCCAGAATGCTACAGCAAAAACAAGTTTACAAAAGATTGATATGTTTCTATTGTAACATTTGGTATGAAACTTGAAAACTAACATATAGCTTTGGTGTCAAGCTGGCCTTAGATAAAAGTCCATTCGTTCCTGATATTAGCTGCGTGATATTTGCCCAGTAGTTACTACTTGGGCAAGTCACTTAAACTGAACCTAGCCATATGTGATAGTTATAGCCAATTTCTGTGCTCACAGGGGGGACTAAAGAGATCAAAGAGATTTGGAAATTGTGTAGGGAGATGAGCAGCAGGCCAGGCACTTGTGCAACAGAGATGAGTTCATAGTTATCCTGTGACCTACAAGAACATTCATTCAAAATTCTGTGAACACAGCAAGTGAAGACGTGTTTCTCCCCTGAGGGAAAACCAAGAACGAAGTTAGGTATTAAGCAAAGTAGAAGGCAGATCAAGTTCATGGCAAGCCCTATGCCTAAAGATGAAATGGGAGAGAAAAAAAGCAGAAAAGTAAGATGATGGTCTGAATGCAGAGTATCAGCTGACCTTCCTGGTAATTCTCTGGAGTAAGTCTTTTCCCACTGGCAGGTTGCCTCAGACACGAAATAATCTCTCTGTGGTCAACCTACTAACCTGGGTTGAGTTGTACTCCCATCTATCTTCAAAGCCTTTCCATTTTCTCTCATGCTGTGAGCTTAGAACTTCCATAGAAAGTAATAGAAATGAAAGCTGAGAACTCAGGTAACAGTTGCTAGAACCCAGAAAGACACATCAGGAAATTTAGATTTATATACTTTAGTTTCTGAAACTTTTTTATATGGTCTACTAGAAATGAAAGTAATTGCAGCAGAAAGTTTAACCAAGAAAGACTTCTCATTAAGAAGTCAAACTGAGTTAAGACACAGAAAGGAAAGGTGAGTATCCAAAGAATTGTGATGGGTGGACAGGTGAAAACGGGAAAATGAGAAATACTCCACACAAAGTGAAGAGCAAAACTGGGGCACTGGGGTGGAGCAAATGTTCAATTGAGCACAGAAGGATGGAAGAAGCGACGGCATAGGAGTAATGAGGGTATGAAGAAGGGAAGAATTAGATGCAAGAATTAGATGTTATTTTCATTTAAGCCTATCTTAGAAGACAAAACATTTCAAAATTCTCAATTCTCTTTCCTTCATGTAAGTACAATGGATCTTGTCATATATTATCTACGTCTCACAATTATTTATTATGCTCTGTTGTAAATGTATTTTCAAACTACCAACATCCCTGCCTTCTGACCCTCAGTTACAGTGTTTAGGAAAGGTGAAATCTAAGAACCCATGGGTGCGCCAGCCCATGGGGACGATACCCATTTAGGATATTAATATCTCATGAAGTTTGTTTTATTCCCTAATCTTGCCTGGGGCTGAGAATAAATGTGAAGTCTTTTAGAAGGTTAGACAGTTTAACATTTCAATGACTTGCAAGAATATTAATTTCTAACTACTTGAGCATGTATAAAAAATAAATTTTAACCTTTATGGAGAACAAGTATTAACTGCTCTTCAGTGGTTATGGAGATAATCCCTGTATTAAAAGGAATATTTTCTGCCTAAGTAAGCACAAGATTATATATTTTAAAACGTTTCATCACATGTCTTTCTGTCATATGGAATATACCTCTGAGTGGAGACAAAAGAAAAGATTTAGGCCTAGTTGGAGCCTAGACATGCACATGTATTGTGCTTGTTCGTGAATTTATATATCCACTTCACAAAAAGAGTTAACCATTTAGTACATGACTTTGGTATAGTTATACAATGCTGCACATACAGGTAGACATGCATTTCCTCATGGAACTTAGAATTAAAGTAAAGTGAAGTCGCTCAGTCCTGTCCGACTCTTTGTGACCACATGGACTGCAGCCCACCAGGCTCCTCCATCCATGGGATTCTCCAGGCAAGAATTCTGGAGTGGGTTGCCATTTCCTTCTCCAGGGGATCTTCCTGACCCAGGGATTGAACCCCGGTCTCCTGCATTGTAGGCAGACACTTTACCATCTGCACCACCAGGGAAGTCCTTAAAATTAAATGGGGCGGACAAATACTCATCAAATAATAAAGACAACTGTATGTAAAAGAAAGACAGTGATAATTATTCCAAAAGAGGAAAATATGATCTTTGAAGGATATATCAGAGCTTCCTGGTGGCTCAGTTGGGAGAGAATCTGCCTGGTAATTCAGGAGACCCAGGTTTGATCCCCACGTCACGAAGATCTCCTGGAGAAGGAAATGGCAACCCACTCCAGTACCCTTGCCTGGAGAATCTCCCGGACAGAGGAGCCTGGCGGGCTACCATCCACGGGGTTGCAACTGTCAGACACAACTTAGTGACGACACCAGCATCACCAAGGATATATTAACCTATTAGGGGAAACAGATCAGAAGGAGTAGTAACTGAGGATAACTGAAGCCTGAGGGTCAAGAGGCGATATGAAAGAGTATTCTGGGCCAGTCAACCAGTGAACAAAAGTGTGAGACCAACACGGGTGAAGAGTAAAGACAGACACGGGAGGGAAGCCGGGAGATGTAGGCAATTGCAAGGGTTAAGGAGAGCACAGTACGATCAGATTTGTTTTTAGAAGAAAAAAAGTCATTCTGATTAGACTAGGGAGGCAGGGAAGAGTAGACGTGAGAAAAGAAGTTGGAACACTCTTCGAGCAGAAAATGCATAATGTTGACCTACATTTCTGATTGTAGAATTCAGTTTCCTAACATTCGACTCAACATTTTCCGAGTATCCCAGTGTGTAGGAAATAGTGCTGGGTACCGGCCAAATATAGCAAGAGCGATTCCCACATCCCAGCAGCTCACTGTGGAGGCTATATATACACATATAAATATAGTACTAGTTGTCATGCGACTCACTGTAAGAAGATACAGGCGTGCATGAGCGCCAAGAAGCAGGCAGACCGGGAGAGCACCAGTCTCTCAAACTCCAGAGAAGCACAAGCTGGAGAAAAATTCAGAAGTTCACACTGTAAGTCAGTGCGCTCTTCTCTCTTTTTTTTTTTTTTTTTGTATTGGGGTATAGCCGAGTAACGATGCTGTGATGGTTCAGGTGAGTAGTGAAGGGACTCAGCCATACACATACAAGCCCTTTCACCATCCAGGCTCCACATAGCACTGAGATGCACAGTGGGTCCTCGTTGGTGATCCATTTTAAACACGGCAGTGTGCACATGTCCATCCCAAACTCCCCAACTCTCCCTTCAGTGACCTCTGATTCCAACCTTCACTGTGGTGTGTGTCAGATACACATCTAGACACTTAACCCGGAACATGGTTTTTACTGAATCACCTTGGCAGTATTTCAGTCCTACCTTTCTAACCCACTTCCCAGAGGCTAACAACAGAATTATTTACCCAGAACTCGATAGAATTCCGCAGATGTAATCTGATGACCACAAAATGGTACTAACTTCTAAATAAGGCTACTTCTATTAAAGAACAACTTTTTCCATTCATGTATTAACATATTTTAAACATTCAGTCTGGGGCTCATTTTAAACCACATTTAAATTACCGTCAAGTCAGTTTTCCTCATTCTTAAAAATCTGTAAAGGATTTTTAACGTGCATATGTAAACCAGTTAACTATCACTTTCTTAAATGTAACCCATTGTTTATAGACTACTTCCAAAAAGTAAATGTCTGAGCATCATTTAAGTCAACAATATTTTTTACAGAGCACAGATTTTCTAAAGCTATAAGCCCTAGAAGGGGAGTGATGCCATTCCACACAGATATAGCTAAAGCACAAAGAACAGTACTTGAGAGATGATTTCAACAAATGTTTGTTAAACTGACAAACAGGTAAGGTACTATGGTGATATGCAGATAGCTCTTGCTATTAAGTTCAATAACTTAAATAAGACAAAGCAATTATTATTTAATGCAATAGTTACAGAGCATTATAACATATGCTAAGAATATATGGATGGGAACGTTTAGCCAGGATGCTCAGAGAACGCCTCACAGAAGAGATGACAGTAAGAGCTGATGGATGAGTCAGCCTTCACCAAGAAATATTATTTGCTCTATGGTCTTTATAAACATTCAGAATGTATTAGTCATAAAAGGCTGTCTAAATCTTCACTATTCAATGCGGCAGCCACAGGTGGTGAATGAGCATTTGAAATGCGGCTATCACTATTTCAGATTGCTCTAAGTGTAAAATGTACATATGATGTTAAAGACAATTTTTAAGTAACATATAATAATAACTGATTACATGTTAAGATTACAATAGTTTGTTCATACTGCTTTAATATGTTGTTAGCATTTATTTCACTTTAAAAAATATTTTTTCTAATGAGGTTCCCTTGAAAAGTTAAAATTACGCATGTGTTTCTTCTGGACAGTTGATTTAAACAAAAGATTTGAAAATACCAGAAAAATCGTAATTCCATATGGTCTTATGGTTATAGTGGGGGATTTAATTACCAAATGACATATTGAATAGTGAAACAGCTATCATACTACCGTTATTACTCAATATTAGGTATAAGCAAAAAACAACCTAAATGAAAAATTGTTATTAGCATAATCAGAACACAAGTTCAGTAATTAATTATAAATAATTATTCACATCAATGGGCAAGTAGAACTTAGCTTTTTAATAACTTCTACCTCCCCCTACTTCAGTTTTCTTCTCTCCAAAATGGAGATAATACTGAAAGAAAGTATTTCACAGTAACTTTATGAAGATTAAGTGAATTTATATTTGCATCATACTTAAATAGTGCTACACAAAGTAAGCACTATCTGATTTCGTTTAAAATGTCATTTTTCTGAATTTCTATAATAAATTCTTACACACTCCAGTTCCTATTTCTTTGGTCTTGCTAAAATTTGAATCATATAACTGATGCACAGAAAGAAACATACACTTTACCATTCACATGCATATGATTTTGATAACCCCTAGTTAATTTAGTTAATGTATTTGATTATCTACTCTCTTCCATTTAGTGGAATAACAGATACTGGGCCTATTCATGAAGAGCATAACATGTAAAACAAATGTAGTAACGTAAGTAGAATGCAATAAGTACTATTCACCAATTCACCCAAAAGATTTTTTCTCTTGGGTGCCCTATGCTAGGCTTTGAGAACATAATGGTTTTACAAAAGAGAGATATTAAGATCATTACTTTCAAGGTGTTTTTTTTTTTTATATTTGAGCATGATAAACATTTATCAGCTATGATACCCACTACACAGGAAACACACAGGTTTTGTAATAAAGAATCATGGGAGTGAGGAGCACCTAATTTAATCAGGACATTCCCTCTTTGAAGGTAATACTGAACTGGGGCACTAAGAATAGTAAGAATACAGTAGGTAAAGGAAGCTGAAGAAGGTCTCAGGAACAGGGTGGTACATTTGAACATCATGGAAAGAAGGCCACGTGGTTCTTCCTACTGGGTGAGTGAAGGATCAGATGGTCTAATGTCATTGATACATGAGCAGGTGTCAGAAGGTGCCTTGTTTGTGGGCTGTGAGGAACATCTGGATTTTATGTAAGTATATTTAATACTTCTAAGATGCTTCAAGCAATGAAATAATTTGTTTTAAAAAGGGAAATGACAGGAAAAATATAGGGCTACTAGTGAAGTCGGGCTGTGATCACAGAGAGATATCATTGGAAATGACACGTAAGAAGGAAAGGATGAGAGAAGTCAGCTTACCGCTTTGTCTGGATCTATGTGCTGTGTAATCAGATATATGCAGATTCCCAGTAAGAGAGGGCCCAAGTTTGGATTTGCACTTATGAACCCACACTTCCCAGGTAGCTCAGTGGTAAAGAACTCGCCTGCCAATACAGGAGACACGGGTTCGGTCCCTGGTCAGGAAGATAGGCTGGAGGAGGGCATGGAAACCCACTCCAGTATTCTTGCCTGGAGAATCCCATGGACAGAGGAGCCTGGCGGGCTACAGCCCATGGGGTCACAAAGTCAGACATGACTGAGCTCACACACACGTGCATACACGCAGCCTAGGCAGAGTCACCTATTACTTATAGTCACAAAGAATAAAGAGCTGTAATTAATAAAATCCAAGTTTATGATTCAGACAGATATCAAATATAGCATTCTTAACTGAAATTTAAACTGAATTTTAATGAAACCTCTTTGAAATCTCTACTGCAATAATTTTTTTTCCTTTTCTCTTTAGGCCAGATCTCAAATAAAGGCCTAAAACTGAAGAATATTATGAAATGGGAACATTCAGGTTCAACAGAAATACAAGTTAGGGATAATGACAAAAATCAAATGTTCTTTTCTACTACTGAGTACACCCAAACATTCATGGATTCATTCAGTATCATGTATGATACATGCCTTGTCTGTGTCAGATCATGATGTTCTGAGATGCTACATATATACAATGATGAAATACTGCTCAGTCATTGCCCCCAAAAGCAGGGGTCCACCAGACAAGATAGACGAGTAGACAATCTGGTTTGGATTAATGAGCCAGGAAAGATGCTTTAAGATTGGTTTGCCGCCTCAGGAACAGCACCCCACTTGGACTCAGGAGCAAAGCAGGTTAAGTGCTGAATACAAAAAGGAGTTACTACTTGTTGGACTCTGGGGAGGGGTATTCCAAGCAAGAGAACAAAGCTTTTAAGAAGAGGTTAAAAAACGAAGCAGGATGAGTCTGACAAAGTGCTACTCTGCAATCTGACTAAAATACACTGTGAGTGGAGAGAAAGAAGGTTCTACTGAGAAGGAGCAGTCAGGTCATAGAAAGAAGGTGATTCTAGTTTGTAGGCAATGGGGAGCCACAGAAATCTTATTTTAAGCTGGGCGTGTCGAAATCACATTTGCTTTTAAAAAGCTTTTTCTCTCTGTGTTTCAGTTAGATTGGAGATGAAAGAGACTGGGGAAACTGCCATTAATTCAGGAGGGGAAAGATGGACCCTGTCCAAAATCAAGATGAGTATTAAGCCAGTGAAAGACACAGATTCGAGAATCAAAGTGAAATTAACAGCACTTAGGGGCTGATTGGCTACAGAGGATGGGACATACAGAAGAGTGCAGGCAGACCGATTCCACTAAAAACACACACAGTTCAGTTCATTCGCTCAGTCGTGTCCGACTCTTCAAGACCCCATGAATCGCAGCACATCAGGCCTCCCTGTCCATCACCAACTCCCGGAGTTTACTCAAACCAATGTCCACTGAGTCGGTGATGCCATCTAGCCACCCAAGTAGGGACCAAATCAAGGGGAGAGTCAGGGATGCAGGAAGATTGTTCAGTGTATGATAATTTCAGACTTCTCATGTCAGCAGTCTGACAGAACAATGACTGTACCTATCTAGTTCTGTTTAAGAACCAAACCAGGGATTTGCAAATCATCTGCATAGTTGAGAAACTGCGTTCCATGCCTCAGGACAGGAAGAAGTTTAATCGCAACTGAAATTGATCTTTCCTTTCCCTAAAAGGAGTATCACAAAGTTCCTCTCCATTAAATATGTGACTTAGAATGATTTCATTGAAGGCTCACGTGAGACAGAAAAACTGACCTAAGTACAATGAATATTTTATGCCTAAAGACAGCTAGTATATTTTGGTTGCCATGAAGAATAAGCTCACATTTAAAATACTCCCAAGCTTGCGAGGACACATCTAGGACTGTGTTAAGTGGAGGACACTTTAAATTAGACAGAGTTCACCAAAGAAGTCCTAAAGCCAGTAGGTGAAACAATCTCAGACAGATCAGCCATAAATACAGATCTATAGGTGATTCCCAGAGACACACAGGTCTTTCAGACTAGAAAATACTTACAGAAAAATACATCAAAAAGGATATCCCCAAGGAAGTCTGGGCTGTGTTTAGGCCTTGGCTCTGACACCTTATAATGTTGTGCGTGTTTCCTCTAATATACACTTTTCTCACACAAAATGTAGGCATGGTGGTGGCTTAGTTGCTCAGCTCTGTCCAATTCTTGTGACCCCATGGACTGTAGCCCGCCAGGCTCCTCTGTCCATGGGATTCTCCAGGCAAGAATACTGGAGGGCGTTGCCATTCCCTTCTCCAGGGGATCTTCCTCACCCAGGAATCAAACCTGGGTCTCCTACATTGCAGGCAGATTCTTTACTGACTGAGCTACGCGTGATAGCTAACGTCTAACACTTATTACCATCTCATTCAATGCAATTCATTCTTTAGTATGTTTGCACTTGTTTGAAAGAGGAATACACCTGCTACTGTAAGTCAGCCACTGGAATCTGCTATGTTATTATGTTCTATCTTTACAGATCACAGTGCAGATTCATCTTTTACATACTGTCCTCATTTTTTTCTTTGCAATTTAATATTTTTACTTAAGTACTACTGTCATTTATAAAGCCAAGAAAATATTTTCTTGTTGTATCAAATCATGAGTGGTCTCCACAGTTAAAAGCAGAGGAAAATACTGTTAAGGTCTTGGTTTATCAGGGAAGAAAAGTGAAAAGAAGCATGAAACCTAAACATCCAGCTGCCAACCCTGGACACACCGGAAGAGCACTGATTTCATGAAGTGGACAGTGATTTCCACCAATGCCTTATAAACACTAAAGGGGGGCCAGTCTAACTAATCTCCGCTGTGTCTGAAGAACCCAGAGCTAGAAGGGGTGTTCTAGAACTTCAGTTTCTTGGATCTAAAGATCCAAATAGGGAAAGAACAAAACTTAATATAAATTCATACAACTTAAATATAAGCAACTAACAAGGGATTTAATCTCCAAACAGCTAAATCAAAAAATGGGCAGATCTAAATAGACATATCTCCAGAGAAGACATACGTTCATGTGCCTCTTGACCATCTGTAAGTCAGACACATATCACGTAATAGCACTTATATGTGGAATCTAATTTTAAAATGATGCAAATGAACTTATTTATAAAACAGACTAACAGGTTTCAAAATCAAACTTATGATTACCATAAGGGAAACACAGGGATAAGGGATAAAATAGGAGATTGGGATTAATATATACCCACTATAAAAGACAGAACCAACAAGGACCTACTGTACAGCATGGGGAATTCCACTCAATATTCTGTAATAAGCTACATGGGAAATCTGAAAAAGAATGGACATAGATAGATGTAAAAACTGATTCACTTTGCTATACACCTAAGACAACATTGTAAATAAGAAAGCAATACTCTGATAAAATTAAACACACACACACACACAAAGGAAAATATTTACCTTCTAGGTTATCCAGCTACTATAAAATAAATATACAACTTACCTCTTATTAACATGTTTTGAAATCTGGTAAAGAAATAATAAGCAGTTTGCAATGGTCCAGTCTTTTTCAAAATTGACTCAAGTCCTTTATATTATATTCAGACTTTCATTGGGAATTACTTGCCATTTCTAATGAATTTCTAAAAGTTTTGGCCATCTGTATGAAGCTATATGAAAACAAAATAGCTTATGCCCTTCTAGATTTGGTTAGCTGAAGGAAATAACTTCCATTTTCATGAGATTATTTCCACAGTGTATTAGTAATTAGGTCTTACCTTGGTTAATAGGTTAAGAACTTGCTTTATCAGTAAGACTTAAAATTTATGGAATGCTCACTAGATGGCTGGCACATGAATTATCATTTAATTTTCACAAAAGCTTTATGAATTTAGCTATATTATTTTCTCCTTTGAGATTAAGAAGCTAGCCTTAGAAGAAATAATGTTCCCCTTGGTGAAGAGCTTGTATATGTCCAGTCAGTTGGCTCAGTTGTGTCCGATTCTTTGTGACCCCATGGACTGCAGTATGCCAGGCTTCCCTGTCCAACACCAACTCCCAGAGCTTGCTCAAACTCGTAGTACATGTTGGAGGCAGGCATAAAAGCTAGGTTTTACCTAACTCCATAAATCTTGCTTTTAAATATTATACAATTATGACTCTCATTGCTAAATTCTGCTTTTATAAAACTATAAATGCATTTACAAATTATACTAAGCACCAAGAAAACACAAGAGTACAGGCTCAGATGCAATATTAAATGCTTACTGTCCTCGCTGTAGGAAACTACACTTTGCCTTCACAGAATGTAAAGGAATAAACCCATTACCCAATGCCCATGTTGGACGCCTTCCAATTTTTAAAAGGATGCTGCATAATCTCTTATAAAACTGCAATTCTAATATGAGTTATAAATCAAGCTTCACCACATAATAAGGTAATCATGGAAAAGTACAATTACATATGTAAATTCTTCTTGGGAAATTTTGCACTGCTGAAATTGTAATCTTTTGAGCTTTGCAAATAATAAAATGTACTTTAAATCTTTTCTGAAAAGAGGCAGGATGTAAAGTCATCATTTCTTTTTTTTATGCCCTCATATTCATTGGTCTTTTTAAAAAAATTATGATGTATTTCAAACACACAGGCAAGAATAGAGGCTAACATAATGTTCATGTCTTAAGGAGTTAAGTACTAGATTCCACTGAAGGCCATGATTTCCAAAATAAGCATATTATCAAAATAACTTAGAAAAGATTCTCTCTAGTCTCATAGAGCCTCCTGAACTCTAAAACAAATAGGCTGGGGGATATGGTAAATGATTTTTAAAATCTTTAAAAACAACATTTTCAACAGAAGCCATTTATCTTCACTGATGTTCACAAAATAAAAATTGAGGATTTCACTTTTAAACGTATCACTGGAAAGCGTGGCCGAAGGTCAGTCCTCTGTGAGGCAAACAGCATGGGTGAGACTACCTGCACGTGTTCTCAGAATGTATGAGAAGTCCTGACGCCGGCGGCTGTGACTGCTCTTGCAGAGAGCATGGCAGACGGCACCTACCCAGCAGGGTCAGGACGCAGGCCAGGATCGCGATCAGGGCCCCCGTGCTGAGCCCGGCGGGGAGGACGTAGGCCTCGGCGTTGCAGGTCTGGGCGACGCCGTCTGCGTCACAGTCACACACGCGGATGGTGAGGGTGTTGGTGCTGCTGAGCGAGGGCGACCCGCTGTCCACGATGAAGATGGGCAGGTAGTAGACAGACTGCTCCTGTCTCCGGAAACCGTTTCTCCTGGTGAGGATCGAGGCTGTGTTGTCTAGGGTGAAGAGAGCAAACGTACAGAATACAAGACTTCCGATGGACTCTGCCCCCCCAAACTTCATCTGACCTAAAGTCACTCTCCTTAGCTTCTGACAGAGAGGCCTATTTCCAAATACTGGTTCACCTGAATACATTTTTAAAAACTTACGTCTTGCTACATGGTTACGGCCAAAGAAATAGTTATAAAGTAAAACTAAACAGAAAACTGTTTATACATCATTTATCATATTAAAAAGTGTATACTAGATATAATTTTTACAATCTTAAATTTCAAACCATATGCTTATAGAAAGGATAATAATAATTAACAGGCTAAATATTTTTGCAATGTCATTGGAGAGATAGGTGAAATTTCCAATTCATCCTTTCTTTGACAATTTCCAAGCCCAATACACAACCAAGTAAAATAAGCCACTCTTGTTTTAATTAAAGAGTACACAAAGTTATTCAAAAAAATCCATAAGGCCCATAGCATTACCAAAACATCATGTATATAAACATTTTATCAGTGATAAATTAGGCCATTTGAAATTAATTTATATTCAATATTTTATTTCAACTAAACAATTAGTTACTATGAAACGTTTAACAGTGGTAAGTCTGAATGACATAGCAGATTTAAAAAGTCTATTTCTGATATAGAAATTAAAGTTATATCATACAGCTAACAATTTGTTCAGTTACCTTACTTTAATTAATAAAGGAATTTCTGTGATTTTAAAATAGCAATTAATTAAAATATAATGGAAAAGAGGGAACGCCGGGACCATAGTTTTATCTACTGTGCTTTAATATACAGTGTTATCAAAGAATTAACAATACTCTAATCAAAGAGCCAGCTGACATCTACTATCTCTAACAGCCCAGAAGAGCATGTACTCATGAGACTGGAATTACAAATGTAACAGGAAGAAAAGTGTTTGGTGTTCAGCTGGTAGGTTTCTATATAAACAAATCTTTTATTTTAAAATGTAAGACTGCAAGAGTGTTCATTTAAAAACTACACATGGAGTTGAAGGATATCATGTTGAGCATGTTTCTGTAACTTAACACACACACACACACACACACACACACACACACACACACACTATTAGTCTGCCTCCCTACTGATCAGATGTTATACATATTTATGACTTGATACACAAAGGTTTTTCAGAGTTGCAGATTTGTAATCTAACATGCCTGGCATCAAATAACACACATATACAACAAATTGGGGAGTACATGATGAAATGTCCAATATCTGATAGGTGATTTTTAAATTTGTAGTAATGTCCCTATGCTTGGGAAAGAGATCATAAAGCTCACCATGTTCTCTATGTACCCCCTAAAACGGAACCCAACATATGAACTGGTGATCCTTCTTCCTGTTCCTTATGTTTTCCTCCAAGATTCCCATAAGCAAGGGCTTGACTTGGGAAAAGTTTTTAATTGTGTGGCTGGATGAATTCCACCCAATCATTTTAGTTTCTGTGCTGGTCCAACAATCATGGTGGTGCTGGCTGATGACAGGTGGGGGAAATATTCAGACCCTCTGAGGCCTAAACTCTCCTCTGTACAATGCTGAGAATGGTCTTTCCCAACTATGATGAAGGCAGAGAACCTGGGATTACCCAGAGAATGTGCTTCCTTTTATGTTGCGAACGGGAAAAGATAGTATCCTCATTAAGAAGAGAGTGGCATCAGAAAAAATATTATTTTCAGATAGAATTTTTGAGGCCAAAGCTGAATCTTCTCCAGTAAAATAGTTGGCGGCTTCAGGTAAAAGCACTTGCAATGTCCGTTGTCTGAAAGCAAATCTTTTTAGTAAGTCAGATTGGACTAACACATTCTACATTTGGTTTTTCTGAAACTTGATTCACATATTAAAACTGGAAAAATTACATTTTCTATATTGTTGGGGTATATACTCTTCTCTGGTGGCTCAGAAAGGAAAGAATCTGCCTGTAATGTGAGAGACCTGGGTTCAATCCCTGGGTTGGGAATATCCCCTGGAGGAGGAAATGGCAATCCACTCCAGTATTCTTGCCTGGAGGGTCCCATGAACAGAAAAGTCTAGCAGGCTATAGTCCATGTGGTTGCAAAGAGTTGGACACGGCTGAGCGACTAACACTTTGAACTTTTGATAATCCTCTCTCTCTGTGTTTACACACACACACACACACACACATATATCAAAGTTAGATAATAAATTGCAAGTTCTCACGCTTCCTTGAAAAGTTTTTATGATTGTCTATATACTATCTATTGGAAAAGGAAATAGCAACCAACTCCAGTATTCTTGGCTGGAAAATTACATGGACAGAGGATCCTGGCGGGCTACAGTCCATAGGATCAGGTAAGAATCAGACACAACTTAGTGACTAAATACACTATTTATATGGCTATAAGTGTGTGTGTGTGTGTGTTTATATAATTGAGCAAAACCAGAAACTAGCTACAGATATTTAGAAAATGTTTCTATAATGACATTTATAAACCTGCTTTTCTCTGAAGCAGAGAAATGGGATTTGGAATGACAGGGAATTCGTTATTCCTTTTAAATTCTGTATTTCTTTGCATCAAGAGTATATTATTTCCATGGATTACTTTTATGCTAAAAATGAAACAATAACTGACGTTGACACTGAAAATGCTATGTCAAAGTTGATTTAGGTTGAAATGTGTTAGGTCCAATTACTTTCCTAATGCCTCAAGTTATGCCTCTGTAATATAATCCTTACTAAGGCATTTAGCTGACCCTCTACTGATTAGATACTCTGGTTAAAGAGCTTTGTATACAAATAAGGAAGCAAATAGCCAGAAAGAAAAGACAGAGAGATGAATCTGTCTTCTTCCCTCTTTGGATTTAGGCCTAAAATGATTTAAGTAGCAGTTTCTTCTTCATGACGGAAAATCCATAGATAAAAATTACTTGAGGGGCTCATTTCCCTTTAATTAATGTCCTTGCTGTTATAAGGAAAAAAAAATATCTCCCATCAGCATTCCTGAGTGAGAAAAAGCTCTCTTGTTTAGAAAGCGCCTACCTGTTGCCTCCTCTGGCGACAACAGTTAAACCTTACCTTTGTTGTCTTTCAATGAAAAGTTGTGGTTATTTGTTGCATCAGTTGTTAAGCTGAAATAAAACTGGTGGCCATTGGATGGCTCATCTTTATCAACAGCACTGACTTTCTGGATAACCTAGGAAAGAACAGGCAATGTAAAACAGGACAGCATGTCGGTGAGCTGTGTTTTTTGAGCAGGGAACAGAGCGGCTTAACACTGATGATAAATACCGTCCTGGGGGATGAGCTGGGGAAAGGTCCAGGGTAAGGAAATGAGGACTTCCCTGGTGGCTAAGACGGGAAAGAATCTGCCCGCAATGTGGGAGACCTACGTTTGGGGAAGATCCCCTGGAGAAGGAAATGGCAATCCAGTCCAGTATTCTCGCCTGGAAAACCCCATGAAGAGAGAAGTCGAACGGGCTACAGTCCATGGAATCGCAAAAAGTCAGACACGACTGAGTGACTAACACACATACTGATATGAAGGCAATCTAAAAAGGGCTCTGAAAATCAAATCATGCTCTTTTCAAAATGCGTATTTGAACTGACTTTTGTGAACCTCACAAATAAGCCGTACCAACTGATTATACCTTATCAGAAACATCACAAGACACTGACAATACAGATAAGCAGACCAAACCACAAGGCAGCCACGCTCCACTAAATTCGTGGAACTTCAAAGTATGTAAGCCCCGCTGTGTAACGTGGGAAATGGCCCAATCAAGCTTCACATGCAATATTTCTCTTTAAAAAAGCCTAAGCCCTTAACATCTACCATGGCTTTTATAATGTTTACCTTTCTTCTGGAGGAATTTTTTCATCATCCCAATTAAACCAGAATTTGAAAGTTCCTTTAATATTAGTTTATGCTATACATCAAAGTGTTGGTTTTGCTGAAACATGCTGATGATATTTCATCTTAAAGCTGGCAGGATTTCAAAGGCAACTACCACTGGGTATTTTTAAAGAAATCACGAACGAGGATGCTGGTATTCTGAAGCCTCTTACCTGGCCTGGCTGGGCGTTTTCACAGACAGTGGTCTCATAGTCCATGGCAAACTCAGGGGCGTTGTCATTGATGTCAAGGATAGTGATTGCTACATAGCCTCTTCCCACCTGAGATGGATTCTCTAGTAAAGAGGAAAAGATTTTCTCATTTACAGGCACACCTCGTTCTGTTGCATTTTGCTTGAATGTGCTCTGTAGAGATTGTGTGTTCTACAAATTGAAGGTGTATGCCAACTCTTCATCAAGCACATCCATCAGTCCCATTTCTGCAACAATACCTTCTCCCCTACCTCCTGTCTCTGTTCCACTTTTGGTAATTCTCACAATATTTCAAAACTTATATTTATTATGTGTTATGGTGACCTCTGATGTTCCTAATATTCTTACATCTGAAGGTTCAGATGACAGCAATCTTTGGCATTAAAATATTTCTTAGGGTGTCAATGTTGTTTCTCTAGACATAATGCTATTTATTGTACATTTCACAGACTACTGATTAGTATAGCTTTCATATGCACTGGAAAACGAAAACCTGTGACTCATCACTTTAATACTCACTTTACTGCAGGTGGCTGGAATTGAACCTGTAACCTCTGATCTCTGCTTGTGCTTAGAGTATAGCTATTACTCCAATGTCATCTTTCTTAAGAAACTTATATTATGAACAGTTAGAATCAATCAAAAATGTCTGCCTCTAAAGCACAAATCTAATAAGGAAATGATCATGCTTCAAGTAAAATCTAGAAGCATAACATTGCAGATTTTAAAGACAGAAACAGAAATTCTGATCCAAATGTCATATACACACAGACAGTGACAAAGAAGTCATGAATTTAAATACTATCTGATGCTAGAGTTTCTTTTGTATGAATATATCTATAATATTACCTATGAATATATGAATTCATGAATTCATATATATATGAATAAATGAATACATCTATACATATTACCTATGTATATATATACCATATTATAAACATGCACACAATGTAATTGTTCATTGTTCTCAAAGTTTCTCTCATCAAGGACCAGAACTAGTTTAGAGAATGTACAAACTTGAGTGTTTGGTTAGAGATCAGTTGACTATTTTTGTAAGCTACTGAACTAACCCATGTCAGCACAGATGTGCACATGAAATATGACCACGAGACAAGAAGAAACTGGCTGAGGGTAAATCAGGCCCATTATTTTATGGTAACTGCATTCCATTAACTTTCTAAGTATTGGCAAACCAAGTTAGAAAATGTAAGTATATTTCACACCTTGAAATTAGGGAGTTTCAAAATGTTACTGAATTCAAACAAGTATCTAGTAAAATTCAAGTTGAAATTATAAATTCATGGCAGCCCATTCTCCACTCTCAATGTCCTCCATCCTAATTTAATGCTAAACCTTACAACTTACGGCTCTCCATTGCAAGGACTGTGATATTGTGAACAGCATTCGTCTCTCGATCCAAAGATTTGGCGGTTGTAATAACTCCACTGTTGGCATCGATATTGAAGTATCTCTCCAAATCTGTGTTTCTGTCAATTGAATACCTAATATTTAAAAAAATAAAAAGCACTTCAATATTTATATCTGATTATAATTTGCTCTATTTATTTTGCTAATTGCACATCAAATCACCAAATTCTGCTTACTCAACAATCTGCCATATCAACATAGAATATGCCTAGTTTAAAACTGCACCAATGTTCTAGTTGATTCATCATCTGCTTGTCAGTAACCTCTGCTTTTCTGTCCAACAGTACAAAATAAAAAACAATCGTATAATTAGCATAATTGTCTTCAAAGTAGATTTGAATATGCCATTATAAACTCCAAACAGTGGCTCCTAAAAAGCATTTACAACATATTTAGTATCCCTGATCATGATTAGAGGTACCTCTAAAATGAAATACATATAGATAACTCACCCATTCACATATACTGAATAACATCTTGTGTCTTAATAACTCCAGCCTGATCTTAACCTTTCTTCTTTTTGTATCACTTACTCAGGGACCACAGACATGTTTCATGAACCCCGCACCATGCAGAAAAGGGAGCCCTGGTACACTGTTGGTAGGAATGTAAACTGGTACAAGCACTAGAGAAAACAGGATGGAGGCTCCTTAAAAAAGAAAAAGAAAACCACTCCTGGCTATATATATGGAGAAAACCATAATTTGATAAGATACATATGCCCGATGTTCACTGCAGCACTATTTGCAATAGCAAGACATGGAAGCAGCCTAAATGTCCATCAAAAGAGGAATGGATAAAGATGGGGTACATACATTCAATAAAGTATTAATCAGCCATAGAAAAGGACAGAATAATGTCATTTGTAGCAACATGGATGGGCCTAGAGATTGTCATGCTGAGTGAAGTCAGATAGAAAGACAAGTATCAAATGATATAGCTTATAATCTAAAAAAAGGTGCAAAGTAAAATAGAAGGTAGAGTCACAGATGCAGAAAACAAGCTATGGTTACCAGGGGAAAGCAGGGAGGAATAAACTGAGACATTGGAACTGATATAAACACAATACTATATAAAATGGATAACTAATAAGGACCTACTGCATAGCACAGGGAACTCTACTCAAAACCCTGCAATGGTCTTCGTGGGGAAGGATCTAAAGAAAAAAAGTGGATATATGTATAACTGAACCACTTTGCTACATACCTGAAACAACACTGTAAGTCAACTGCAATCCCATATGAAATAAAAATCTTTAAAACTCCCTCAAATTATTCAAACATTTTCTCAAAATATCTGCTCTCCAAACGTTAGTGAAAAACTACTGCTCTACTTGTATTATTATTCACTTATGCTATTTTTTGTTCCATATACAAAATTCACCCTTTGCTCATTAATGACTATCTTCAAATGCACTCACCATCTTTCTACTTGGGTGAAATAAGGACTGTCATTTAAAAACAAATGAATGGACAAATAAACACACACCCAATTTCAGAAAGTATTCTATGCTTCCTGAGTACTTTATTGATGATTATTAAATAGAATCATCTACTACTACTCTGCTCTATAACAAGATGCAAGGAACATAAAAAGGAAAGAGAAGACATCAAAAAAGGTTACCAAAAAATTGACCACAAACCAGCAAACATTACTGTCTTTGTGCAGCAACAGGTATTTGGGTATTCAGAATATTAGAAAGTTATCTAGTGCCTTCTGTTTTCTAGATGGCATAGGAGACAAGATTATCAGCTAAGACAGAAAGGAGACGGTGGTTTGAGGAGCAGAGAGAATTCTTTTTTTTAGAAGAGACCAAAAATGCACTAGGGAGAGTATAATGGAATAAGCTACACATTGTGGATTGCTCCTTTGAGACTTATGTCCATTAATTTAATGTGAAGCCAGTCATCCTATTTGTCTGTCTTGCTTGTTTGCAGATGTGTGTGAAGGAGAGGGTTGGGTTTAGCCAGGTATGGACAATCAAAGGAGAAGATCAGGGTAGATTCGGACATCTGCACAGGAGTGATAAAGAAGACCCAGGGTCTCTAAGCTCGTAAGAGGGAACGGAAGAAATATGAGAAGGCAGATTGACATGACGTGGTAGCATCACCAAGTGGCAGGACTTCCTCAGGATCCAGAATTGCTGAGGTGGGAGGTAGCAGATAGAGAGTAGATGCTTGAAGTAGATTTTCAACAGCAGCTCAAAATAAGAATCTATGACAAAACTGGGGCAAAGAAACAGATCATTAAACTCAAAAAGACTAAGAAAGTGAGAGGCCAGATACCAATCATCATGTCAAAAGTGATGGTAGGGAAAGACAAAATAATCTGAGTATTAAAAGACTCAACAAATCAGTGTGATTACTGTATATTTGGTGGTGGAGAGCAACAGGAAAGGTTTTGAGTGAAGTGTGGTGATGCATTCTGCCAAGAGTCGAGAGTTTGGAAGGGAAAAGAAAACTAGTTTGAAAATGGCAATGGCAGTACAAAGGGTGCTCACCCTCACCTCCAGGATCTGTGCTACATGAAACATGAGAGGAAAAATGCATCTTAACTGAAAGTCTCTACACCCTCTACTTACCATCTATTTACTGCAGCCAAGTGTCTTCATGCAAATCAAGACATTCTATTTAACCTGTCTGTCCTATCTCCTGACCTCAAGAGCATTTTTCCTTGGGTTTGGACCCTTTTCTATCTATAAAGCTTTATTAGAATCAAAAACATGTGTTTTTCATTTAAAAAAAGAAAAAACAGATTTCTTCCATTTGTGTCAAGTTCTTTGTTGGCCTCCATTCTGTCAAATCCATTGTTCCTTTCTCCTTACTTTTTATCTCATCCTAGTTTCTAACAATTGACCCCTGACAACTCCTTAAAACACATTCTCCTTTTGCCTTTATTAATACCATCTATTCTTTGGTTTTCTCCTACATTACTATCTGCCCCTTTCAAGACCTCAGTTGGTTTACCCTCTCCTCCGTGATCTTTAATTACTTCCCCCAAAACCTTTCCCACAGATCCCCTTCTCTTTGAAAAAAAAACAAAAAAACAATTTTCCTTCCATCTTATATGGCCCTGTAGCATAACTCAGTTCTATAATATTGATGACCCCTACCATTTATATAAAAATCTCCTTGGCCAACCAGACTGACTTATTGAATTACCTGCTTAGTAGAACCACATATAAACAAACAATGTGAACTGAAATGTGACATTCTCAGACTGCTGTTCTGTCTCCTAAAGTCTCCCGCACCACCTCCTCCCTCACTCTTCTCCACCTGAGCAAATGACATCACCTGTCACATGGATGCTCAAGTTAAAAACAGATTTCTCTCTCTTGTCCCTGCATCAATTTGTCAATATCTGCTCTCAAGTGCAGTCACTCCAAGCTACCACATAGCAGCTCAGATTCTGCATTAGTCTACTCTTTATCAGCATACTTCCATTCTTATTGTCTACAATCTACTTTCCACACAATAGCCATGCAAACAAGAACAGACATAAATTTTCAGTTACATAGAAAAGCCAGATCTTCTCTGAAACACTGCTTTAGTCAAACCAGTTTATGTCATTATTTCATATTATTAATATATTCTCTTTATGTATACCTGTGACCATATACACATGTATTATCATATATATAATTCAATGATAATAGAATAATTAATGTTTGACAAGAGAATATAATTTAATATCTATGCATCAATGGAGTCAATACTAAAAAGCCTAAACTGTTCCTTTTTTTTTTTTTTAGTCAACTGTGGTAATGTTAGCATATTCAGGAAAAAAGTAACTTCTAGATTCTTACAAAGCAAAAAGGCCTTGAACTTGCCACATAGCTCTCTAAATGAGTTCATGTAATTCCTCACAGACTAAAGTCAATAACTAAAACATCTGCCTCTATTATCAGTAGTCTCAAAGCTTCCCAGTATTAGAATAAAGGACATTAAACTCAAGAATTCATTTAATATGTTAAATATCTCCAATTTCTGTTCACCTCATAGAAAAACCCCCAAATCTTTTAGGAATAGAGTTATCACCTATGCCTCTATAAGTTTTCAGAAGAACGGATACTAGAGTTTCTATTATGTAAATATTAATCATTTCTAAATCATAAACTCTGCAGCTTCCACTTATAAATTGTATGGTAGCTTTAGTTTTAACTCTCATTTGCTGTTTAGTTGCTCAGTCATGCCTGACTCTACGACCTCATGAACAGTAGCCCACCAGACTCCTCTGTCCGTGGGATTTCACCAGGCAAGAATACTGGAGTGGGTTGCCATTTCCTTCTCCAGGGGATCTTCTCTACCCAGGGATCGAACCCATGTCTTCTGCATTGGCCAGTGGATTCTTTACCACTGAGCCACCAGGGAAGCCTGACAACTCTCATTTAGCTCTCACTAAATAGCCATACCAGTGGTCATGTATGGATGTGAGAGTTGAACTATAAAGAAAGCTGAGCACCAAATAATTGATGCTTTTGAACTGCGGTGTTGGAGAAGACTCTTGAGAGCCCTTTGGACAGCAAGGAGATCCAACCAGTCCGTCCTAAAGGAGATCAGTCCTGAATATTCATTGGAAAGACTGATGCTGAAGCTGAAACTTCAATACTTGGGCCACCTGATGCGAAGAGCTGAATCATTTGAAAAGACCCTGATGCTAGGAAAGACTGAAGGCAGGAGGAGAAGGGCATGACAGAGGATGAGATGGTTGGATGGCATCACCAACTCAATGAACATGGGTTTGGGTAAACTCCGGGAGTTGGTGATGGACAGGGAGGTCTGGCGTGCTGTGGTTCATGGGGTCGCAAAGAGTCGGACACGACTGAGCGACTGAACTGACTGAAATAGCCATACACACACATACGCAAATATATATGGTATTTGATAATTTGTGAATCATTCTGATATTCTTATGTCTCCCTTTCACTCATCCACATACTCAGCAATTAATCTGGAGAATCTGCCTGTGATACTCTCCTTCAGGAAATATGGTATATAAACAAAGTATTTTGAAAGATAGCATTTTTTTTTTCATGCTCCTGAGCACTTTTATTATTTTTTTCCATTTATTTTTATTAGTTGGAGGCTAATTACTTTACTATTGTAGTGGTTTTGCCATACATTGACATGAATCAGCCATGGATTTACATGTGTTCCCCATCCCGATCCCCCCTCCCACCTCCCTCCCCACCCCATCCCTCTGGGTCTTCCCAGTGAACCAGCCCTGAGCAATTGTCTCATGCATCCAACCTGGGCTGGTGACCTGTTTCACCCTTGATAGTATACTTGTTTCAATGCTATTCTCTCAGATCATCCCACCCTCGCCTTCTCCCACAGAGTCTAAAAGTCTGCTCTGTACTTCTGTGTCTCTTTTTCTGTTTTGTATACAGGGTTATCATTACCATCTTTTTAAATTCCATATATATGCATTAGTAAACTGTATTGGTCTATATCTTTCTGGCTTACTTCATTTTGTATAATGGGCTCCAGCCCAATTGGGCTCCAGCCCAATAATTGGGCTCCAGCCCAATACAGTCCATTATACAGAGTGAAGTAAGCCAGAAAGATAAAGACCAATACAGTGTACTAATGCATATATATGGAATTTAAAAAGATGGTAACAGCAATTTAAAAGAAGTATTCAGGAGGAAACCAACAAATTGCTGTTCTCAAGTAAGATGAAGGGAACGAGGGCAAGAGTGGGGAAGAGAAAGAGGTATTAACTTGAGAAGGGATGGAAGACTCTGGCAGGGACCAGGAGGAGACAAACAACAGTTACTGTACTTCTTAATCACAAGAACTTGGGATCCCCAGCTTTAAAGGGGTTCCTAGTTTCTACCAGCCCCTTTAGACATGCAAAAAGTGGGAATTTCTGTATGAGACATTAGTTAATGATAAAGTTACCTAAGGGGAAAAAAAATTCCTTAACCAAGAGAAATAAAGAAAATATAGCACTTTTTAGAGTGAGTGGTACAAACTGTCTCTGAATTAGTCTGGGAGGGCTGAGTGAGGCCAAGAGAGAAAAAAACACTCCAAAGAAGTTCAGAGATGTACGCTCTTTCTAGCTCCGGATCTACTAGTTTGGGGACAGAGAAAAACAATTGCCTGAGTCAATTAGAGGCTGAACAGGAAAGGAAAGGACTGGTGTTTCTCTCATCATGACCCAAAGTTATCTTTAATGCAACTTCTGCTGCAGTTAGTGGTGATTGCACACTCACAGTGATCCTTCTGGTTTCTATAAATTACAGCCTAAAATACTTGACTTCCTTCACTGTAGGTTGGAGTGACCAATTAAAGAGATCGCTTCCATATTTTTGCAGCACCAGCAGTTAAGTTTTCTGCTCTCTGTATTTATTATGCAGACACCTCCAAATCTCAATATCCAGTCTCAATCCTTTGCCTGAGATTTTGTAAACTACCCCAAATACCGGCAACATCTTCTGTTAAAGGTCAGTATATCCAAAAGTGGATTCATCAACCTTCCCCCCAACAGTCCCTCCCCCTAAATATACTAAGAATTTAAAATATATACATTGCTTCCTAATTCTCAAACAGCTATGTAAGGTCATGTAACACACTTTCACTTGCATGCTTAATGTTCACCTGCCCTGAATTCTTATTCATAGAAACCTGGCTATGTCAGAGGCAGTCCTGTGTCCAGCTGAAAAACTACACTAGCTAGCCTCTCTATAGATGCAGTATCCTTACATCTGTGGGCTTCCCATGGCTCAGACAGTAACGAATCTGCCAGCAATGCAAGAGACCCAGATTCAATCCCTAGGTAGGGAAGATCCCCTAGAGAAGGGAATAGCTACCCACTCTGGTATTCCTGCCTGGAGAATTCCATGGGCTCTTAGCAAATGAGATGCAAAAGAAAATTTGCAGGTTGAGCATCATTCCGAAACTCCCATAAGGATAGGAGACAGCTGCTAATGTAGCTGGCATTTTATTTTGCCCCTTCCCCTCTATCTCACCTGGGATACGAACACACTAGAGAGCAATCCAAAAAGCATCTTGTAAATACAAGGTGATGAGTGCCTGGAATAAGCAGCTAAGCCCTTGATGACATTATCCTGCCAAATTGTCAGTCTTTGACTGCCTGGTGCCAGACTTCTCATTGGTAAGTCATTAGTGTTAAGCTTTGTTCCTACCAGCCAAGCACAATTTCTAAGGCAAGCAGGTACCGTTATTGCTGTAGGTCAGGACTGGACTTTAAAGTGTCACAGCTGATTGTTGATGGAGCCCAGATTCAGAACAGTGTTTGTGCCATCTTTCCAGTAAGCACCGTGTTGCCTATAGATGAGCTTTCAGTCTCTGCTACCTACATTTCCAGAATTCAGCTTTACATTATTTTCCCCCGCTGCTCTATCTAAAATTCTAAGACAGTCACACTGATGTATTAATGGAATAAATGACAGTATAGCGTGTGTCTCCATCTTGGTGCCTTTCCTCGTGTTGGTCCTTCTTTACTCTGATCTTCCCTCCTTCCAATTATTGTACTCCTACTATTCCTTGATGACAAACCTCTGGCAGTAAAGCACCAAGCCATCCCAATTATCAGGTTGACCAAAGATTCACTCGTATTTTTCTATAAGACGTTATGGAAAACCCAAACAAACTTTTGGGCCAACTCAATACTTCAGAAATTGCACCTTTTTAAGAAGGCTTGTAGTATATATGACTCAGGGATTTCACTACAAGCTCTCTGTGCTCTCTCTCCCCACCCCCTCTCTCTTTCTCTCTCTCTCTCTCTCTATAGGTATATATACCACCACAAACCACAGACTGGGCATTAAAAGTAATATTTATAGCCAGACCCTGCCACAAACTTACTGTACCAAGTTGGACTCTTCATTCACCATTTGTATTCTTTATCTGCAAAATGAGAATATTTTACAAGATGATTTCTCATTTCCAGATTTAACATTGGAACTTTTTTCTAAGTTTCCGCTAAGATCTCTCCTCCTGCAAGATAACAAGGGGGCTGGGATTGCATCTTCTATACCTGAATATCCCCTGTGTTCTGCACATCTGCAACAAAATCAATCCTAAAAAATGCCTGTAGTTATCGGTGCTGCTGTTCAATAAGCTATGGAAATCGATTAAAATGGTCCTCTCCATATTCACAAGCAGCACGCTTGTCACCCAGCTATTGACAAGCACGTTGATAGTCACAAAGGGAATATACAGGTGAGCAGGCTGGATGAACACAAAGGCATCAGTGCTACTCCCCAGGTTGCAAAGGTAACATAATAAATAAGCATCGACAAATCTGATCAATAGAAATAATTGAATCGTTTGAGTTGAAACCTTAATCTCTTAAGTAATTTACAAGCGCATGTATGTATGCTGCTGCCAGCAGTGTACAGGTTTTGATACAGAACCTGCTAAATTCTAGAACCACTTTCTAACTGTGTGACTTGAGTCATGTTTATTTATAAACCATGGAATGTTAATGCTTGCCTTCTAGGGCTTTAATGAGAAATAAATTACTTCAAGATAAGGTGTTGAGTTCAGTACTTAGCGATGCCACTGTCTGCAGCCTCATCCCCATTTTCTAACAAAGGTAACTCAGTTTTCCTTCAGGAATTTCAATCTTCTCAATCCAACGCAACCTTGATGGGACTCACAATGAAGAGGCCCAGGACTTCCTGGGTAAGAGGACATGTGTCCTAAGACAGGACCCCCCCAAAAATCTTTGTTAACAGAGCCATGAGAAAAAAAAAGTGGCCAGTGTTTCATCCTTTGTCTCGTTCAGAACAGACTGTCTGCACATTCTTGCTACTCATATTTACAGAGAAACCTTCCTCCTCTCCTTTCTAAAGACTGGCTGTTCAACTTTCCCTTTAATTCTGTGAGAAATTCACATGTAATTTAGATTAAAATAATATGTACAAATGTATGCATGCATACAAGCCGCTTAAAATACACAGTGAATTATTCAAACACCCAACTTGTGCTCAGACTAGTCACACTACATACTGTAATATCTGATACTATTTTATCACCTTTCATCTGAGGACATACCACACCAGGAATACCAAAAGAGCCTGTTGGTAAGTATTATTATGATCCTTGAACATAAATACGACTCTAGTTCTGTATTAGGATTGTCAGAAATGCCAAAAATGATCTCCATTACTTTTTTTAAGTTGGAGTATAGTTGCTTTACAATGTTATGCTAGTCTGTACAATGTACAATGAAATGTATACATATATCCCTCTTCCTCCTGGACCCCCCTCCCACCCACCCATCATCCCACCCTTCTGGGTCATCACAGAGGGCTGGGCTGAGCTGAGCCAAGCTGAGCATCCCCCTAGCTATCTATTTTACACACGGTAGTGTACACACGTCCATCCCAATCTCCCAGTCCATGCCCCTGCCCCATCATCCATGACTCCTTCATCACGCTTCTTCGCATCTGATCTTTGTAATATCATGTTTCAATTCATTGGCTATTTTAGGCAGAGGGATTTCGGGCTTGCTCAACTGCATGTAGCAATAAGTGTGTCATTTCATCATATAGCATCAGACTCTAAGGATACAGCGGACATCCCAGGTGGTCCAGTGGTAAAACATCCACCTGCCGATGCAGGAGACACAGGTTCAATCCCCGGGTCGGGAAGATCCCCTGGAGAAGGGAATGGCAACCCACTCCAATATTCTTGCCTGGAGAATCCCACGGACAGAGGAGCCTGGTGGGCGGTCCTAAAGACTCAGGAATGACTGAGTGGCTGAACACACACACATGCATACCTCAAACACAAATAGACCTTACATAATATTTCTGGCTGGTCCAAATCCTGCCACCCCTCAAAGTCCAGCCTAGGCTATCACTCCTTCAAATGAGGTCGTATGTCCAGTAAACTTGGAGTGATTAGTATTTTTCTCACAATTGGCCCTGTGAGAGCTCTGGCACTTTCCCCACCATGTACTGTTTAACTTCTACGGACTCTTGTTTCTTCAACAAGATTTTAAGTTCCTTGAGGTCAGAGGAAATGTTTTATTCATCTGTTTTTTCTGTATTTTTCCAGTGTCGTGCACAAAGCAGGTTCTTAATCAATGTACGTGATTCATTGATCAGTCTGTGAATGTTGACATGAAGAATTAATAGGCCTCTAGACACGAGGCTGCTCTTACAGTTTTTCCCATCTTACTGATGAGAAACACAGAAGCAAAGCTTTTCCTATTCCGAAAAATGATCAGAATCAGCAGAACACAAATCTATCTTTCCAAGTTCAGTTGATAAAGCCTGATGTTTGGTACCTGGAGCCAAAATTTACATGAAATGGTAAGCCAATGCATGAAAAACAAAATGTCAGAAACATTCTGGCCCTCCATTACCCACTTTTGTTTCCAAAAATTCTCTTTTTTTCCTAAGTAATCTCAATCACCTAATTTCCAGTTTTGGCTTCTAGTTTTCACATCAGGACAGAGGAAACAGAATCTACATGCAGTAGTGGCCGGGTAAGCCCTCTGGCCGGTGTGCAAGCTGTAAGACACACCAATTCACAAAGCTGGTGTACTCCAGTGCATCACTGGGCTCCGGGTCCATTTAGTCTTTCACCCTGTTGTGACTATACTTCTAATCCGTTAAAACGGTAAGGTTTCAGGAGTAACGTAGATGCCCTGATATTCTTTTAAGGAAAGGGCAGATGTGCAGAGCTTTAAGTTGCTACATTAGTGGAGTATATTAAAAAAAAAAAAAATGCTGGGCAAGGCATGGATCATATGGGAAGAAGGCCTCCATTTACCTTGCTGGAGGCAAGTAAATGCATTTCTTTTTAGAATTCTAATTTCTTGCCCCATATATCAGAAAATATTCCAAACACAAACAGCATATGCTAGATTTCAGTATCACGCCACAAAGAATGTCAATGAATTCAAACACTAATTATCCACTTTCCTATACTCTTTTACAATTCAAATATTATCTGGCCTAATTTTAAACAATTATAAGGAAACAAATACTGCTTTTTCATTCCTCTGAGAACTACAATATCCCGAAAGGTACAGGAGCAGAAAGTTCATAATTGTAAGAGTCTTCAGCTTCCATCTCAACCTGGAGATTCACTTTTCCTAGGATCTCAGCAGACTGTAATCTACTCATCCACTGGCGTCTGTAGATGAAGGGCTTATATTTTGATAGTTACTTGAGTGCCCAATGCAAATACTTGTTTATGACCATTAAACAACTATGCAATATTTACTACAATATCTTGGAAAATATGTGAATACAACACAACCTTCAGTAGATTGCCAATATAGTTCCTTATAAAATAGGTCTTCCTTCATTGACTTACTGACCTTGAAATAAAAATGGCATGAAAACGATAAACTATAATAGTAGCAATGTACAGGGATAATACTTCTTAATATTTCAGTGATGACTGACAGTTTAAAAGCATCAGTTACTTTCCCTTTCTCCCTTAATATTCAAAATATTTAGGGTTGAGCAAGGACTGAATGTGTGCCGCTTTTCCTTTTCACTGGGTTATATGGAAAGATCCCCTAAAGGCACTTAGCAAACAGCAGAAGTAAACCAATTTTCTAGAGAATATTATTTCTAGAAGTTCCCCTTAACTCACTGAACTACACAATGAGGAGACTGGCCTCTTAATGACCATCATAAATGGATCAGGAAAGAGAAATATGTGAGAGAGAAGTCCAGAAACAAATAAGCTATGAGTGATTGTGCTGACCTTATTTTTTTTTTAAAGAGTAAGGCAAAGCAGTGTCGCAAGAATATGAGCATAAATCTAAGTCAAGAAATTAATTTTCAAAAAGCAAAAGATATATTCACAGGCACACACAAAATAACATTTAATTCAACATTTAATTCAACTTTGAACAAAATGCTTATTTGTGAGATTTAGAGATTAGAAAAGGATGTAAGAAGCACTGACCTGAAATTTCAGGATCACCTTTATTAGTTTTAAGAAACTAAAAATGAGGTAAAAATACAGTGCTGGCCAGCTGATGGAGGACACAGAAGTCTTTACCTCCAAATTCAGCAGAGTCTACCCTTTGGCCTTTTCTTTCTCTGTGCTCCAGGGAACAGACATGGAACTCACTTCATTTCCAACACCAAGTCACTACCCACTTGCTCCTACTCTCACTTCTCATTCCTCAAATTATAATACTGAATTTTTTCCAAATAAAATATTATTAAAAGTGAAATATTTACTCTGAAAGGCTCTAACAGAAAGATACACAGGAAATGGATAAAGAAAAAAATTATAAAATACCAAAAAACCAAAATTTTCTTAAATCCTCTCACTAGCTGAAGTACTGAATTATCATGTGTATTACTGTGTCTGTTTTTCCAATCCTCAACTTCATGAAAGCCTTCTCTCTTTCTCCCCATTAAATTAAGTGATTTAAGCAGAAGTCAGGTTCTCCTGAGCATCTGATCTATGACTACGATTGTACTGTGGTTGTTTGTTCATAGGGGAAGAAGACAAGTATGTCACTGGTATTGCAATGCTATAACAAAGCCCAAATTCACGTCTGTGCACATTAATAGGACTCAGTGGATGGAGCTGAAGTTAAGTCAGGGAACTTTCTGACAATACAGGCTGGGCTTTTACAGGGAAGAGAAGGCTTATTCCATCTGAGTGCATTTGCAACTCATATATTCTAGTGTACAGAAGGTTATATTCTTAGAAATGGTTTATGATCACTGTGTTAAAAATAATACAGCTACTACATAGCCTGAATTTGTTACATAGACAGAGAAGCAATGACTATGATTTCACTTTTGAAATAAGTTATTTTATACAATTCCTTACTAGACTATGATATTAATGTCAAACAAAAGGGAAGGAAAAGAGAGCACTAATTTAATTACATATACATACCTCTACATATATATATATATATATATATGCTGATTATTATTTGTATATTAATGATAAATTTATATTTAATTATTAAGTGTGTGTAATAATTTATATTATATAAATAAGCCTAAATACCTATTTTAGGGAAACAGAGGATTATGAGCTCTTCTTAACTAAAAATCATTGTCTAATGTGTTGATGTTTTTCATGACACTCTGCAATCAATGTCCAGACTTAGTTCGTAAGTTAGCTCAAGACCACTTAGCATTATTAAATATCAGTTACACCAGAAGTTCAATTAGTGGTTAGCTGAACATATCTCAACATAAAACCTTCACTAATTTTTGTGAAATGTGAAAGCACAAGTCGCTCAGTTGTGTCTGCCTCTTTGGGGCCCCGTGGACTACACAGTCCATGGAGTTCTCCAGGCCAGAATATTGGAGCGGGTAGCCTTTCCCTCACAGAAGGCAAGGGCAGCCCACTCCAGTACTCCAGCCTGGAAAATCCCATGGACGGAGGAGCCTGGCAGGCTGCAGTCCATGGGGTCGCGAAGAGTCGGACACGACTGAGCGACTTCACTTTCACTTTTCACTTTCATGCATTGGAGAAGGAAATGGCAACCCACTCCAGTGTTCTTGCCCGGAGAATCCCAGGGATGGGAGCCTGGTGGGCTGCCGTCTATGGGGTCGCACAGAATCGGACACGACTGAAGTGACTTAGCAGCAGCAGCAGTCTTTCCCTTCTTCAGGAGATCTTCCCAACTCAGGGACTGAACTCAGGTCTCCTGCATTGCAGGCAGATTCTATACCAGCTGAGCCACAAAGGAAGCCCAAGAATACTGGAGTGGGTAGCCTATCCCTTCTCCAGGGGATCTTCCTGACCCAAGAATTGAACTGGCATTGCAGGTGGATTCTTTACCAGCTGAGCTACCAGGGAAGCCCACTTTATAGATTTTATAATCAAACTTCAAACCATGAACTAAAAATGTGTTACTTATGTACCCAAACTAAGACATGAAATACAATCTAATTTCTAGTATATACTATATACTTAGATATTAAATATTTACTTGAAAAAACATACTTTTTCATATGTACACATGTGAACACATACATATACAAAAATATGTATGTAGCTCTTAGATTATATATAAGACTATAGGTAAAAAGTGTGAACTGTCATGCTGTGATATTTTGGAATGCTTACATATTATTATTATTATTATTAGTCCTACAGGGTTGGTTATAACAATGTTTCTACTCTCTATACAGGCCTATTGAAAGAACATTTTAAAATAGTCCTTGTATATAAATAAGGTATTATTTTAATAAGCAGATTAGACTAACAAACACATATTATCCATACAGACCAATATAAAAAAGGATCTGTTGAGAAATCAATCCCCAATTTAAATTGCTTATAAAATTAGTTTTCTAACATAAACATTTATCCTACAATGAGGACACACATCACTTTCTCTTTGAACACAGTTTGTGTTGAAAAAGCGCTCTGGATAATGGGCTGAAGCGTAACATCAGCTCTGCTTGTGGATGATAATGGTGCCTAAAGATACAGTATTGCAGGACTTCCCTAGTGGTCCAATGGCTAAGACTCCATGCTCCCACTGCAGGAGGCTCAAGTTCAATCCCTGGCCAGGGAACTAGATCCCACATGCTGCAACTAAAAGATCCTGCACACTGCAACTGAAGATCCCACACACTGCAGTTAAGGCCTGCCAGAGGCAAACAAACAAATAAATATTATATAAAAAAAAAAAAAATACAACATTGCCACACAATAATGGCCTTGGATAATCAGGTGATATATTTTAGAATTAGTAAAATGTTGAGGGGTTCTGATCCTGTTTCACTTCTCCCGTGATGGCTCAATACATATATATAACTGATTTCTAACTGCTATAACCCCAAAGCTTCCCCAGCGGCTCAGCGGTAAAGAATCTGCCTCCAATACAGGAGCCACAGGGAATGTGGCTTCAATCCCCGGGCTGGGAAGATCCCCTGAAGGAGGGCCTGGCAACCCACTTCACTATTCTTGCCTGGAGAATCCCACGGACAGAGGAGCCTGGCTGGCTACAGTCCACAGGATCACAAAGAGTGAACCAGACACAATAGAAGCGGCTGAGCACTCACGATCCCAAAGCATCATAATGTAGAGACATGAGCTGTGAACAAGGGTACACTGTTGCAGAATTATTGAAAGGACAGCAGTGAGCTCTTACCTCACTGGGCTGTTGGAAGAATCTGGGTCGTGAGCTGCTACAGTACCAATAATATTCCCAACCTGGGTGGCTTCCGACACCTCCATGGGGTACAGGGGTGCGGAAAACACAGGGGGCTCGTCCACGTCTTCCACGATTATCTTCACGGTTGTCGTGTCGCTGAAGGGTCCCAAGCTCAGAAAGCGGGGGTCGGCATCTTTGTTTGCAGCTTCTATCCGTAGCGTGTAACTTGTTTTGGCTTCAAAATCCAAGTCCTGTAAAGAAAGTTGCTAAGAAAATTAAATTGCCCATTAAATACTCAGAAAAGCAGAGCCTTTTCACGTATGCATGTCAATAAGCACAGTGCAGACTCTACCAGGAAAATGTACCATCAGCATTCAAAAACAATAAATAATAATGTCAATCAGAATCCTTGTGGCTTTCTGGCTCACAGACAATGGTAAGTGCTTTTGAGCTAACTTAATCCACTCTGTGTAGTACATCGCATGAGTAAATGCAGGTCTTTAGAATATTACTGGAACAACAACTGATATGATATAAAAATCTTTTCCAGCAGGGACCTCAAGGTAGTATTCATCAACCATGTAATTTCACTGCACTATCCAGGAATGCATTCTGCAAAGGGGGAAAAAGACAACTTTAAGTTGAATTTCTCATATACAACGTCATTTTCATTGATTTAGGGGACTCTTTTACAATCCTAAGACTTCCCAGGTGGCGCTAGTGAAAGAACCCGCCTTCAATGAAGAAGATTTAAGAGATGTGGGTTCAATCCCTGGGTCAGGAAGATCCCCTGGAGGAGGGCATGGCAACCCACTCCCGTATTCTTGCCTGGAGAATCCCATGGACAGAGGAGCCTGTGTGGTCCACAGGGTCACACAGAGTCAGATAAGACTGAAGTGACTTAGCACACACACTTACCATCCTAAACTTTCAAGTGTACCAAATCCACCTGCATCAAAAGAGGTGGCGTACTGTAGTTATATAGCCAGAAAACATGGCTGATTCTTCTTTTTTTAACTTTTTATTTTGTATTGGGGTACAGCGATTAACAGCAGTGTGATAGTTTCAGGTGAAAGGACTCAGCCATACGTGTGCATGGATCCATTCTCCCCTAAACCCCTCTCCCATCCAGGACGCACGGTAACGCTGACCACAGCTCCACGTGCTATGCAGTGGGAGCCTATTGGTGATCCATTTTAAACACACAAGTGTGTACATAGCTGATCTTCTCGATGGAGCACCATTGTTTCTTCCTTCAATATTCCACCATCGGTACACACAGTGTCTGTTTATATTAAATGGTTGACAGTTATAATCTCTCTTCTTTCATGTTTGAACAGGATTAACATGCTAACATTTTTCTCAGATACAGTGGCCCGAGTCAAACCATATGGTAGCTTTAAAAATGTTTTAAGGGCAGTGAAGTGTACTTGTGAAGCACCATCTGTGAAAAAAAAAAGGGTCACAGGCCTGACACGTGGAAGCTATTTGTGACAACAGCATGCTTCACTTTCTTCAAGAGGTATAGAGAGTTCCAGCTCGTTGGGACTTTCAATCTATCTTGCCACTGAAACACTGTCCCAGAATAACTGTTACATTTAATGCTATAAAAGCAAAAATTTGAGAAAGAAACCAACAGAAGTCACAGCACATATAAAAAATAATGCACTGTAAAGCAACTATACCCCAAGTGAAAAAAAACACAAACCTTAAAAAAACCAATAGATTTGTCATTTTACATGTTATTTAATTTAAAAAAATCAGTGAGAAAAATTAGCTAAATGTATTGCTGTAGAACTGTAGTCTAAACTCATCATCATGTGTATGGGCATATACATTCCAATTCATTCCAGAAGGATGTGAGACTAATAAAAATGATGGCAATATATAAATATAAAATGTATATACACTTAATAACACTCTATGTGTATATGCTATATGAGACATAAAAATTTATATACCACTTATATAAAATATATTAACATATATATACCTTAAACCAATACAAAAAAAATAGGTTTATAATATCTGGGTCAGAGAGCATTTACTGAATTGTTTATCTGCTTAACATCTGCCTCGTCTAGTAGATTTAAAATTCTAGACTGTTTTCTTCAGTACTAGCATACTCAGTGCCTATTCAGAATTTGATACATTGAAAAGCATCGATAAATTCTTAATGAATTAGAAAAAGATAGAATCCAGATATCCAGACCTCAGGAATCTTGAAAATGAACTGAATCTTTGCTCCAGAGAATCCAGAAGGTGGAAGTGAGAGATGGGGGAAGAAACGTATATTGTTTTTCTTAACCAGAAAAACTTCATATAATTACCACGGGAAAACCAAACGTTAATTCTCCTCTGAGGTTTCATATGAAAATGCAGGGAACCTCCCTCGTGGCCCAGTGGTGAAGAATCTGCCCACCCAGGCAGGAGGCACGGGTCTGATCTCTGATCTGGGAAGAGCCCACGTGCCACAGAGCAACTAAGCCCGAGCGCCAAAACCATTTTTTGAGGCTACCTTTTTTTGGTCTACTCTCCAAAAATATTTCTAGCCCAATGTTGTCAGCCAAAAGTGAGAATCAGAATCACTTGGGGAACTTTCTAATACCTTCCTAGCCCCTTCCAAGAAGATTTTTGATTCAGCAGATCCAGGGTGAGTCACAAACATTCGTATTTTTAAAAGGTTCTTCAGGTCATTGTGATGCAAATACTCTTCTAAGAAACTTGATGGTTTGGTGGTGGTTTAGTCGTTAAGTCATGTCTGACTCCTGCAACCCCATGGACTGTAGCCCACCAGGCTCCTCTGTCCATGGGATTCTCCAGGCAAGAATACTGGAGTGGGTTGCATTTCCTTCTCCAAGGGAGCTTCCCAACCCAGGAATCGAACCCGGGTCTCCTGCATTGCAGGCAGATTCTTTACCGACTGAGCTATGACGGAAACCCAAGAAACTTGACTTCCTCATTAAAATTTTCTTGGGTCCATACATGCAATCCAATACTTAATTTGGGTTCTGCTAAAAATAAAACAAAGCATTCTTATTTACCCAAATACATTTACTTAAGACACTCTCAACATACACATAGCTTGGATATGAACCTATTCAATTTGTTCTTATATTACTTACAAAACTGGTAAATTATGAGAAAAATCTTATTTTTATGTATTATGTGACTATGAAGATAAGATGAGGTTTAAAAAAAAAAGAAAAAACCCTGTTTACCATCTCCTTCTCAGTCATTTCAAAACCACAACTTAAGATATTCATGCAGGTTTACCAAAAGGGACAGCAAGTCTTTCTGTATTCAAGTAAAAGTTTGACTGACTCATGAAAGAATAATTTAACATTTCCTGCACAAATGAATGCAATTATTTTATGGCAATTTTTTTTTAATGTGTCTAAAAGGCAACAAGATGCAGTAAAGACATCTGGATGCTGCCAAGTCATAAAGAAACACAGGATCATGCATGAAGATTGGCTGCCTAAAAGCTATTATGAAAATAGAACCATAAAAGAATTCTTATGAAGGCCCATGAATCAAGATTCCAGACAGAAGGAATTGCCACGCAGAATGATTTTCAGAGCAAATCACAATAAGCCAGTTTTCAAAGAGGGGTGTGGTGTGATAGATGGCAAATTGAAGAAATGACTTTTGCAGTAAAATGTTAATTCCTGCTTTCTCCTTCAGATTGATTTCTGCATAAGCAATATATCCCATAACTATGAGACGTCGCCAACAAAGGTCCATCTAGTCAAAGCTATGGTTTCTCCAGCAGTCACGTATGGATGTGAGAGTTGGAATATAAAGAAAGCTGAGCGCCAAAGAATTGATGCTTCTGAACTGTGGTGTTGGAGAAGACTCTTGGACTGCAAGATCAAACCAGTCAATCCTAAAGGAAATTAGTCCTGAATATTCTTTGGAAGGACTGATGCTGAAGCTGAAACTCCAATACTTTGGCCACCTGATGCGAAAAACTGAGTCATTTGAAAAGACCCTGATGCTGGGAAAGATTGAAGGCAGGAGGAGAAGGGGATGACAGAGGATGAGATGGTTGGATGGCATCACAGACTCAAAGGACATGAGTTTGAGTAAACTCCGGGAGTTGGTGATAGGCAGGGAAGCGGAAGCCTGGCGTGCTGCAGTCCATAGGGTCACAAAGAATCAGACACGATTGAGCAATTGAACTGATTAAACTAATGAGCAAAGCTATACTTGGGGAATGAAAATTAAAATAACAACCAGGGAAAGAAGAAGGGAAGGGAAGGAGATAAAGGTACTGTTTAAACACAGTCTATTCAATACTTGAAACTACATACCACTGGAGACTAGATATATTTGGAAATTTGACCAAAACACTGTTCACGCCACAGCCCAAAAGAGCAAGAAATTATGAAGAATTCCTAAGAATCTGAACTCAAAATTCCATCAGTTAGACCCAAGTTAGCAATGCCATAGAGAAGCTGCTTTATCTGTCGAGTGTCATCTGTGTTGGAGACACTAAAAGGAAAGCTGCTTGTTGGCCATAGTCCCTTGCAAAGAATGAAACAGCGTTGTGTAAATTTATTGCCATCAGAAGATGATGAACTTTGGGATGAAAAAGCAACCATAATAACTAAGACAGTGGTCGGCAACCTTTTCCTGTAAAGACCAGACAGTAAATAATTAGACTTTACAGGCACTATGGTTCTCTGCCACATGAAAATGAACTAGCTTGGCTGTGTGCCAATAACACTTCATTTACAGGCACTAAAATCTGAATTCTATGTAACTTACACGTTTCACGCAACATTCTTTTTCTTTGGATTCTTTTTTCCAATCATTTAAAAACATAAAACAATCCTTAGTTCTTGAGCTGTCTAGAAACAAGCAGGCAGCTGTTTGCCAATCCCTGGTCTAAGAAGCCCCAGATTATAAGCTTCTCTCTCCAGACTAGAGGTTTACACCTCTTCCTCCCACCCTTTTTACTCCAAGTAAAACGAATTATTCACTACATACAGCACACTTGGTACGTTTCCAATGTGTATCATCTGCTGTTCCCGCCTTCTCATGGAACTCTGTCTTCCATTTCTCTTATGGGAATCTTTTGGAGACTGTGAGTGTGTGTGTCTGTATGTGTGTGTGTCTGTGTGTACCATAGCTTGTAGCCCTCCAGGCTCCTCTGCCCATGGAATTTTCCAAGCAAGAGCACTGGATGGCTAGATGGAATAGGGTGCCACTTCCTACTCCACGGGATCTTCCCAACCTAAGGATCGAACCTGTATATCTCATGTCTTCTGCATTGGCAGGTTGATTCTTTAACCACTAGCGCACCTGGGAAACCCATCTTCTTTATGAGTGATTTCATAATAAGACTTATACTAAGACTTCTTTATATTGAGAGAGAAGTACCTTCAAACAGAAAGTTTTAGGCACACCTTTAAAGTGCATTTTAAAGGATGCAAGGTTGATACTATTAAAACTAAGTAAAAGTTGGTACTATTGAAACTAGCAAAAAGCTCCAGTGAAAGACCAAGATTATATATGTACTTAAGGGCTGACATGCTATGGAAATTCTGAGCCATGTCTGCCCACCACCCATTCCCTTTCTGCTAGAACAGACATTCTCCAAACTTGAAGAGCAATAAGCACCCTGTGCTGGATGACATCATCACATCTTGGTAGCTGCCCACCTCACCAAGCAAGTGGGGCTGCTGTACATTATTCATAAATGTAAAGCATCTCGAACAGTGATGGACACACAGCAATCACTGCATCAGCATTTGCTGTTACTGCTGCTGCTGAGTCGCTTCAGTCGTGTCCGACTCTGTGTGACCCCACAGACAGCAGCCCACCAGGCTCCCCCATGCCTGGGATTCTCCAGGCAAGAACACTGGAGTGGGTTGCCACTGCCTTCTCCAATGCATGAAAGTGAAAAGTGAAAGTGAAGTCGCTCAGTCATGTCCGACTCTTAGCGACCCCATGGACTGCAGCCTACCAGGCTCCTCCGTCCATGGGATTTTCCAGGCAAGAGTACCGGAGTGGGGTGCCATTGCCTTCTCTACTGTACTATTATTAGTGCCATTATTTCCTGCTAGATTACGAGCAAATCAAATGGAAAGTAAAGATTACGTCTTTTTCTTCTGTTTCTCCCCAGGACACCAAGGCCCATGTCGTTGGCAAAATTAGTTTATAGTATTCATCTTCTGAATTAAAAATCATTAGCTGTCATAAACAGTGGAGTCTTATCAGTTTCTCCCCACCACCATCAGCTTCCTTAACAGTAAAACCTTAGTTAAAACAGCATCTTGAATTCATTTAATAAAATCTCTGCACTGATTTTTTTTCTTCTTTTTATAGCTTGGTTTCTGGTCTACAGCCAAACACGCTCTCATGAAACTCAGTGACCTTCTTTTAGAGCTTGTACTCTTGGTCAGTGCTGCTGTTGATGTTTCAGGAACTGATCCAAGTTACATCCTTCTGGAAATTCTTCAATCTGTTCCTGAAACCATCACATGGAACAACCAGGGCTGTTCTGTGTGTTAGTGTACACGGGGGTCCCTGTCTATATATTTAGTGCCTTACGTTTAATACTGATTTTGTACAGAAGCACGGAGACTGTTCATCATCCTTAAAAGCATTTCTTTCTCTGGCGCTTTCAGCTGTCCTTTGGATCAAAGCATTAGACCCTGTTGCTTTCAATATCCTCCCTACTTCTTGATCAAATCAATATAAATCACTTTTACTAAGTCAATGGGCTTCGATGAGACTGTACCAATGGAAAAAGAACCCACAATCATAACTTGCCCTTGACAATTATCTGACTGTACATTAATCTACCACCCAGGAACTCAGAAGTAATCTACAACCCTGGAAAAGCTTTCTCAGCAAAGAACAATTTTGTACATTTAAACAGTTTAAGAGTGCTAAAGCTTTTCCCTTTTCCAAAAGCACAACACGCCATTATTATGCATAACTACACCGAAGCCTTCCTTTCTCCCTTCCCTGAATTGTGCCCTCAGGTTGACCAAATGCAAACAAGACTTCTCTTCACTCCTGACCTCCCTTTTCTTAGAATCAACTTTCAGCAGGAGTCTTGCTCCAAGTTATAAAATTACCTGCTATCATGAAAACACAAGAAAATGTATGTTTCCTTTGTGTAAAACAAATACACTGTGATCTACACTTACCCCATTCCACACACACATACTCCAGCCCTTAAAAATTCCTCAAGTCTTTGTAATATTTCTCCCCTAACTACAATATCCTTGAAATTGGCCTTACATGTTTAACTTTGTCCAGTGACATTTATGCTTTGACAGTTGCAAGTGACTTTTATCACTACACACAGCTTTTGTCTTAAAATGTCTGTGAACCACAAAACCTATATCCAGATTTGTGCACTAAGTTATTTTTTATAGAGAAGGCATCAAGGGAAAGGTGTGTTCCAAACTATTATATATAATAATAAATATATTTAACTAATAATTTTAAAATAATTATATTTAACTTATAAGCAGAGTACATCATGTGAAATACCGGGCTGGATGAAGCGCATGTCAGAATCAAGATTGCTGGGAGGAATATCAACAACCTCAGATATGCAGATGACACCACTTTAATGGCAGAAAGTGAAGTAGAACTAAAGAGACTCATGATGAAGGTGAAAAGGGAGAGTGGAAAAGCTGGCTTAAAACTCAGCATTCAAAAAACTAAGATCATGGCCTATCACTCCATGGCAAACAGATGAGAAAAATGTGGAAACGGGGTCAGATTTCATTTTCTTGGGCTCCAAAATCCAGGCAGATGGTGACTGCAGCCACAAAATTAAAGGATGCCTGCTCCTTAGAAGAAAAGCTATGAAAAACCTATACAGTGTATTAAAAAGCAGAGACATCACTTTGCCGACAAAAGTCTGTATAGTCAAAGCTATGGTTTTTCCAGGAGTCATTTATGGATGTGAGAGTTGTACCATAAAGAAGGCTGAGCACCGAAGAACTGACACTTTTGAACTGTGGTGCTGGAGAAGACTCTTGAGAGTCCCTTGGACAGCGAGGAGATCAAACGAGTCAATCTTAAAGGAAATAAACCCTGAATAGTAATTGGAAGGACCAATGCTGAGGCTGAACCTCTAATACTCTGGCCACCTGATACCAACAGTCAGCTCACTGGAAAAGATCCTGATGCTGGGAAAGAATGAGGGCGAGAGGAGAAGGGGACGACAGAGGATGAGACGGTTGGATGGCATCACTGACTCAAGGTACATGAGTCTGAGCAAACTCCGGGAGATAGTGAAGGACAAAGAAGCCTGGTGCGCTGCAGTTCATAGGGTCGCAAAGAATCAGACATGACTTGGTGACTGGACAATAACATACATTGTTGTTCAGTCGCCAAGTCGTGTCCAACTCTTCACGACCTCATGGACTGTAGCCGGCCAGGCTCCTCTGTCCATGGGATTTTCCAGGTAAGAATACTTGAGTGGGTTGCCTTTTCCTGCTCCAGGGGATCTTCCCAACCCAGGGATGGAAAACACATCTCTTGTGTCTCCTGTGTTGGCAGGCGCATTCTTTACCACTGTGTCACTGTTGATGCCTTCATAGATGTTCAGGGGTTAAGGGGGAGAAAAACAAGAGCTCTGAGAGTTTTGCCAGCTCTGCGGGTGTCTTCTACAAGGTACTGACTCTTTTCTGTCTCGCTGTGCTAGATTTTGAGATCTATGATAGAAGCCAAATGTAAAATCTTACATCTCTCCAGCAGGTAACAATTGTCTGAGACAGGTAAGATAGATATTCACTGCCAACTGAATGAAGGAAACAAAACAATTTAAGGACAAATTATTTGAAATGTAGCAAAATGTGCTTAGTCACTCAGTCATGTCCAACTCTTTGCTACCTTTTCGACTATAGCCCGCCAGGATCCTCTGTCCATGGGATTTTTTTAGGCAAAATACTGGAGTAGTACTAAAGAAAGCTGAGTGCCAAAGAATTGATGCTTTTGAACTGTGGTGCTGGAGAAGATTCTTGAGAGTCCTTTGGATGCAAGGGGATCGAACCAGTCCACCCTAAAGGAAATCAGTCCTGAATATTCTTTGGAAGGACTGATGCTAAAGCTGAAACTCCAATGCTTTGGCCACCAGATGTGAAGAACTGACTCATTTGAAAAGACCCTGATGGTAGGAAAGATTGAAGGCAGGAGGAAAAGGGGACAACAGAGGATGAGATGATTGGATGGCATCATCAACTCGATGGACATGAGTTTGAGTAGACTTCGGGAGTTGGTGATGGCCAGGGAGGCCTGGTGTGCTCCAGTTCATGAGGTCATAAAGACTGAGCAACTGAACTGAACTGAAGTAGGTAGCCATTCTCTTGCATCTCCTGCATTGCAGGCAGACTCTTCACCTACTGAGCTATTGAGGAAACCCCTTATAGCAAAATACATAAGAGCAAATACAGAATAAGCAGTAAAAAATTAATGGGTGGGTCTATGTCCATTTTATAATTTTATAAGGGTCATTATTTTAACTTTCAAAAAACTCCATGTGTTAACAGCTACTTCTCTTGTGCTTGATACAGTCATATTTTATAAGATTATTTACATAAAAAGTATCTAGCATTTACAGGTAAACTGGGACCCTAAGAATGCTATTATGAATAGTTGTAGGAATGTTTAAGCCTAAGACATTAAATCATGTCAAGATATTAGGAATAAAATAAGTATACATATATCAAGAATTATTATTTTTATTATCTAGCTTCACAAGTGCCCTCTGACCTCCATGAATACTTACATTAACATTTTAACCTAGATTTAAAGATCACTGAATATTTTTTAAACAGCAACTCAAGCAAGTATACCTAACACATCTCCATTTTGTAAAACATTTAAAAAAAAATTTTGACTATCAACTAAATGTGTTTACATTTCAAATTGCTAATTGCACCGTCTAAAAAAGAGGTAGGGCCATAAATTGCTGAATATATTTCCCAAGAACAATACACATTTATACAGTTCTTACCCTGTGCAGGGTATAGTTCTTTTTTTTTTTTTTTTTTTTAGGGTATAGCTCTAAGAGTGAATTTAGGTAGGCTATTTGAATTTCATAAACAGAAGTTTAGAAAACAAGCCTTGCAAAAATGACTATTTCTGCCCGACATCAGAAACCTGATTCACAGTACAGCTCAGATTGATTCTCAACTTGCTGATGTCCATATTCCCAGCATGCACTACTGATTGGACCACAAACTTCAGTGAAAGGGTCTCCATCACTTTCAGGGAAGCCAAACCCAGTTCTGACCCAAACACAGTTATGCTTCTCAGGGGATCTTTATGAAATAATGGCAACTATTAAACTGTCTTGATCCACACGATTACTTTGTGAGTCATGCTGACAGGGGAGAGGAGATTACAGTGGAAGTCAGCTGACCTGAGAGTCACCCTTACTTTTGCCATTTTATGTAAATGTAACCTGAAGGTTTTTTAGTTTCTCTGGAGAAGAACTGGGACCCAAGATCTTTCTTCTCCTTTCACAGTACCCACAGTATTTCTTTTGTTTTTTGGTTTCTTGCTGTAGTGCATGGCATGTGAGATCTTAGTTCCCTGACCAAGACTGAACATCTGCCCCCTACACTGGAAGGGTGAAGTGTTGACCAGTGAACCATGAGAGGTCCCTACAATATAGTCTCTCTCTTTCCATGTGCTTCACCTCCTCACTCCTTGAATCAGAGCCACCCAGTCCTGCTTCAATCATTATAATGTAGTGGAAGTGATGTAGGGTCAATTATGGAAATCAGCTTCAGGAGAACTTGCAGCTTCTGTTCCTGCCATTCATGGAACAAACCCAGATTAGCTACTGGCTGATAGGAGGCATGCTTCCATCCCTTCTTACCATCCCGGCAAATAGACAGCCACCTCTACAGAGGAGCTCACGTAAGACCACCAAAAAACCACCTTGCTGAACCCCACCAAATCCTGACCCATGAAATCACAACCTAAAAAACACTGTTTTAAAGCACTACCTTTGGGGTGATTTGTTGGGTAGCAGCTGATACAACCACAAAAAGGAAGAGAATAAGAGTGGGTGACTTCCCCTTTTGGTATCTGATGGCCAAATATAAAGGGAAAATGAACAAAAATAGACTTAACCAAATAAACTAATGGCAGAAAGGTCAGATCTATACATGGGAATTTCCATGAACTCCAGGCCCTCTATTCTTCAGTTCAGTCACTCAGTCGTGTCCGACTCTTTGTGACCCCATGGACTGCAGTACGTCAGGCCTCCCTGTCCATCACCAGCTCCCAGAGCTTACTCAAACTCATGTCCATCGAGTCAGTGATGCCATCCAACCATCTCATCCTCTGCTGTCTGCTTCTCCGCCTGCCCTGAATCTTTCCCAGCATCAGGGTCTTTTCAAATGACTCAGTTATTCACATCAAGTGGCCAAAGTATTAGAATTTCCGGTTCAACATCAGTCCTTCCAGTGAATATTCAGGACTAATTTCCTTTAGGATGGACTGGTTGGATCTCCTTGCTGTCCAAGGGACTCTCAAGAGTCTTCTCCGACACCACAGTTCAAAAGCATCAATTCTTCAACGGTCAGCTTTCTTTATAGTTCAACTCTCACATCCATACAATGATTCTATTCTAATCATTGCCTTATGGATTATGCCCTGTCTTTACTATCGAACACAGATTCCAGGATCCAACAATCACCTCCCTCTATTGACAATATATGCAAATCCTTTTATTGATCTAAATATGAGTTTTTATTTCCTTTCTTGATCAGTTATTTTTAAATTCTCTTAAAATACCTTAATCTGAGACGATTACAAAAAATGCTTTTTCTGAATCTTTCTCTGCCCTGTTAACTGAAGTCTGTCAGTTTCACCAAGTAATAGCCAAAAAATCCTTTTCCTCATTTTATATGCATACTTTATGGTGTTCCCAATTGTCCCCTTCATTTTAATTGCCATGCATATGCTACGACTCCCAAATGTAACTCTGTACTCTAGACTTCTCCTTTGAGATAAAACCCTTATTCATGACATTCTAGAAACAGTTACCTAGATGTCATAGGCAATGCAAAAGTAACATCACATTTAATCACCTCCACACTCCCATTCTGAAGGTACAGCACATTTTTCATCTAGTTGCCCATACTAGAATCATTAGTTTTATCCTTAAATTCTCTCTCCAACTTTCCTTACATAATCACTAAATCCTCTCTTATCTTTTCCTTAAATATTTTTTTCCCTTAGAATCCTACCCATTGAAACTAATCTAGGGAACAACAACCAGGGAAAAAGAAGGAAAATTGTATTTTATCTATGACTTGTCCTGAGCCAAAACACACACACACACACACAAAAAAAAAAAAAAACATAAAAGACTCACTGGAAAATGTCTTTGACATACACATATTCTGAAAAGATTACTCTGATAACTGCCAAAACCAAAGAAAACAGAAAATACTCCTGAGGAACAGAGTCTTAGTCCCTTAGTCTATCATGTGCTGCCATTCACATTACTATCAACTTTCTTCAAGAACAGTTGATTTCTTCTTTTTTAAGAACTCAAATTCATCTCTAATCTTGACTATTCAAAAACAAGTACATTTTATACCTTAATAAGCAGGTAACAGTCTCTATGCACGCACCCATGTTCATAAAGGTTAAAGTGATGTTAGGATCGACTTCTGATACACAGCAACAACGGGTTGAACAAATTGGAAAATATTAATCTGAAAATCAGACATTCACTAAATTAGTTACTGTATTAATCTTATCACATCCAGCCTTCAAAACTAAAACCCGAAATGTATGCTTTTCCACAGTCAAAGGGCACGGAGATCTTTGCTCCATTTTGAGAAACGTGCATCCACAGCAGCAGGCTTAATTAAATAACATCTTTGAAAGGAAAAAAAAAATGTAATGAAAGGAAAAAAAATAAATTGGAAATGTTGCTGGTTTCATTTTTCTCCACCACACATCAGCAGCATTTATGAAATACTGAAATACACACTTGACTCCGAGCATTAGCCCCTCATTACTGCAAGCAGCAGACAAGGACAGGTCTCAATAACAAGACAGCAGACCCAGAGCTCAGAAATCTGTGCAGCTGAGTAAGTCAACAGGAAACAGCCTGTTCTAACCCTTCCTCCCCCGCAGGGGATGGAGGCCAGCCAGGAAACAGCATATTCTAACCCTTCCTCCCCAGCAGGGGATGGAGGCCAGCCGTGGGGTCAGTGCCTCCAGGGAATGCTCGGTTAGTTGATGGTTTTGAGTCCATTCAGCCTTTTTGAGGGTATGAATATGAGGAGATTATGAAGACAGAGCAGTAGAATGAACCTGAGGAACCTTAAATATGTTATTTGACAGTATGATATGTGCCTCCACACAAGCCATCCCTGGACCACAAACTGGATGTGTGCTTATCCTTCATAGGAAATGCATTTTGAAAATGCTCATTTTTTTTTTTTTTTTTTTACTGTACTGTAACTCTACATAGTAATCTATTTTATAGAAGCAAAACCCATATGTAATCCCAACTGAGATTTTACACTGAAAACTGAAGTACATTAGAGGTAAGATTGCCATACTCAAAGGAAAAATGAAAGACTAAAGTGCCTACATTGTAAATTATGATGGAGAAATGTAAACAGAAAGAATTCTAGGTGGAAAGAAAGACATGGTTTTCACTCAACATGGGATAATACTTATGTTCACGCTTTGTGGATGTTGAAGCCCTAGGTAACTGGTTATAAAGCTTATCATCAAATCATTCATAAATGGCCACAGAAGTAGACTCTGCTTTAACTATTTAACACTATGGTTCTGCTATTATCTAAAATATACTTAAAATATATAATCATGTCTAAATGTACAGAAAGGATCACTGAATTCTAAAAGAAATAATTATCTGGTAATAGTCATACAAATCTTTAGCCTTGTGGCTTCTGCATATTTGATCATACAAATAAACATTTTCTGTATCAGACATTAGGACAGTTATAGCATAACCAAAGGTGGTGATGGTGGTGGTCTACTCACATCTGCCTCTCGTGACCCCATAGACCGTAGCCCTGCCAGGCTCCTCTGTCCATGGGATTTCCCAGGTAAGAATACTGGAGTGGGTTGCCACGTCTTTCTCCAGAGGGTCTTCCCAATTCCAGGATCAAACCCAGGTCTCTTGCAGATTCTTTACCGACTGAGCCACCAGGCAATCCCATATAACTGAAGGTAGTCTTCCACAATTCTGTCCTTATTTTTCTTTTTCTAACTAACATATGCTTTAGAAAAAGACTGTTTTTCTTTCTCCCTGCCCTTAAATTTACCCGTATGCAAAGTACAGTATACATAGATGTTTCAAAACAGGATAATAACTTGCTCAAACTAGAATGAATCTCATTGTAACCATGATGGTGCATTGTTTATGAAAAAGCAATGGACTAGAGTTTTATTATACTATTGAGTAGAAAGAAAATAGGTTCAGATGATCATCAAGCATGGTTCACAGGTACAAAACAACCTAATTCCAATAGAAATGGCTCTATCTAAATGGACATAAGAATACCATTATCCAAATGTGAAGTAGTTTTTTTTTTTTTTTTTGTGAAGTAGTATTTTAAGACACACAGCAATCAGAACAAACACATCTTGAACAAAGTGCTCGTCAACATCCTAGCAGTGCCTGGTTGTAAATGTTTTCCTAAAGTTAGGAGAGCCTGGAAAACTTGTCAACAAATGATCATTTTTTAATGGACTGCCCACAGCATTCTCTTATTTATCTCTGAAAATCTTAAGGTATTCTGAAAATAATGGAAGAAAGCTTTGTCTTCTTTCAGAATTTCTTGGTTTTAGTCAGAATGCTCTTGTGACTCAGATTCAGAAATCCATTATAAATTTCACAAATGATTCTACTATTATCTGGTCATGAAAAGAACAGTGAATTTATGGGACTTAATTGTTTTCTCAGACTCTGATCACTCTGAGGTGTCTCTGGAAATATTTTACCTAGAACAGAATATACACCCCCACTTTGCTGAAATCTTGGTAAGCAGAACTGAAAATCAAAATCCTGTCCTTGAGGGTCATAAACAATTGCTATATCTTGGCAGAGAGAATCAGCATATCTTAAGAGACTTCGTTCATTCTGAGAAAACCACTCCAAAGAGAGAATGACTTTAGTTAAAAACAAAAAAACATAATATACTCTTCTGAAATTGAGAGCCAAAATAGTGTTGGTTTCATGATCAGCCTGCAATGTGGGAGACCTGGGTTTGATCCCTGGGTCGGGAAGATCCCCTAGAGAAGGGAAAGGCTACCCACTCCAGAATTCTGGCCTGGAGAATTCCATGGACTGTACAGTTGTCCATGGGGTTGCAAAGAGTAGGACACTTTCACGATGCAAAATCACTTGGATTTGGGAGTAAAGACTGCCTTTGTGAGCTCACACTGCTCACAGTTTGTAAAATTATAAAAAATAATAAAAAAAATAATACAGAAGGGCTAGGGATACAGACAATAAGGATGGATACTCCACATGTAGTCCCTAGATGGTTAAATCCATGTGGTTGGATTGAAGACAAGAGTTCATACACCTCTTCTCATGAACTATAATGAAGCTACTGGCTCAGAGATTAAAGCATCTGATTGCAATGCGGAAGACCTGGGTTCCATCCGTGACTCGGAAAGATCCCCTGGAGAAGGAAATGGCAACCCACTTCAGTATTCTTGCCTGGAGAATCCCATGGACAGAGGAGCCTGGTGGGCTACAGTCCACGGGGTTGCAAAGAGTCGGACACTTCACTTTGTAGTTATCTTTAGTAAAAGTCCTCCTGAATTCTAATACTTTTTCAATACATTCTTTTAGAGTTTTCTAAATATATAACTTTATCAATGATTATTTTACCACTTCCTTTCAATTTGTTGTACCACTCTGTCTTAATAGTAAAGTACTATTTTATACTATATAAAGTATTTATACTATATAAAGTATATACTATTTTATACTATATAAGGCGTTACTTTGTCAACAAAGGTCCGTCTGGTCAAGGCTATGGTTTTTCCAGTGGTCATGTATGGATGTGAGAGTTGGACTATAAAGAAAGCTGAGCACCGAAAAATTGATGCTTTTGAACTGTGGTGTTGGAGAAGACTCTTGAGAGTCCCTTGGACTGCAAGGAGACCCAACCAGTCCATCCTAAAGGAGATCAGTCCTGGGTGTTCATTGGAAGGACTGATATTGAAGCTGAAACTACAATATTTTGGCCACCTGATGCAAAGAACTGACTCATTGGAAAAGACCCAGATGCTGGGAAAGATTCAGGGCAGGCGGAGAAGGGGACGACAGAGGATGAGATGGTTGGATGGTATCACCAACTCAATGGACATGGGTTTGGGTGGACTCCAGGAGTTGGTGATGGACAGGGAGGCCTGGCGTGCTGCAGTTCATGGTGTCACAGAGAGTCGGACACGACTGAGTGACTGAACTTAACTGAAGGTATAAAATACTTTATAGTAAAGTAGCTTTTTTACAAACTAGCTAGAATAATAAAAAATAAAATGGTGTTGAGTTTTGAATAGCAATTTCTAAAAAATAATTTTAAAAGGTCAGATTTAAAAATTAAAAAACTAGAATTCAGATTGTGAGCTCAGAAACAATAAAAAAAAATAGTTTCAGAGTGAAGCAGTGATAACGAATCTCAGGGGAATGTCAAAGAGAATAGAAACAAACAAACATACACCAGATCTATTCTGGATCAAGAAAGGACAAGACTAGAGAAACTTCAAAGATTTAAATTTAAAGAAAATTAAAAAATAAAAAAAGTGTGCTACTTGACAGGCCAGGAAAAGCAGTAACATTTTAAATAAATGTTTATACAAATATCATTACAATTCAGTGCTTTGAAAAGAAGAGAAATGCTCAATGAATTAGGATAACAGTCCCAATAAAAAGGGTTCAAGAGAAATTAGAACATATTAACTTTCTACTCCAGAGTGTATTTTATCATAGCTAAAAGTAAAATACCCTGTATTATTTATAAGCCATTGTTTGCAAAGCATTGTACATATGTAAAGGGTCCTTGCAAAGGAGGCATAAAGACGCCCTTTCACATATATTACGCTTCATCTGGTACCAACACCCCCTTCCACACCGTACTCCAGGAAACCGGCCCTATTTTTGCTCTTTGAGCTTAACATGCCATATGATATCCTCTATCTCATATGATATGGGCTTCCGTGGTGGCTCAGAGGGTAAGGCATCTTCCTGTGATGCGGGAGACTCAGGTTTGATCCCTGAGTAGGGAAGATCCCCTGGAGAAGGAAATGGCAACCCACTCCAGTGTTCTTGCCTGGAGAATCCCATGCACAGAAGAGCCTGGTGGGCTACAGCCCAAAGGGTGGCAAAGAGTCGGACATGAACCTCTGCACAGGTGTTTACCTCCATAAGAAAGTCCCCTTTCCCCTGTTTACCTGCAGAATAACACTACTGATCCACTGTGCGGCTTCTTCCTTAGGTCATGTTCAAATCTTTGAGTGACTGGCAGGGACTGACCAGTTGGCTGGCAGATGGGGCCTGGGCTCACTTGGGCACTTCTACAGGACCTTGGCTATTTACCCAAATCATTGTGACCATAGCTAATATCTACAAAAAAATTAAAAAAAAAAAAAAAAACCCACAGTATTACATTGTTACTAGACCACTGCCCAACAGTGAAAAGTATATGTGCACATACACCCTTCCTTGAACTAGAAAGACAAATTGTTGTACAATTTTACAACCTCTGTTTACCTATTTGGTTTAAAGAAGGAAAAATGGGAGTGATTTCCAGTCTTGAAAGATGAGGAAGAATAAGTGCACAGGGGTGGCTGAGCCCAGGAAAGTCCAACAGCAGAAGGAAATATTCAAAGACCCAGAAGGAAATTGATGTTGCTTCTAGGAATTAAGTGGCTTAGTGTCTACTCCAGACCATTGCATAAAACTAGGAGTAGTGGGACATGCATCTAGCAAACACAAGTCTGAATAATTCTAGGGGGTCCAAAAATAGCTCTCTGATGTCCAAGAAAGCAGTCAGAATATGAGCTTTATTTGAGGTTTTGAGAAAGGAGAAGGCCTGGATTAATGCAAAACTAATGCTGAGCTACAGTGCTAGGTGTAGTCACTGCACAGAAAAAGTGAATTGCATTTTTGAATAAATAACTGCTCAAAGTGAAAAAAGAATTATGACTTCATAGTTTTTCCTCTAAAAACTAGATTAATACATAATACCATAAGCAATCTTGTCAAGTGAAATAAGTTTGCTGATCACTAAGCTTGACGTGCAAAGTAAATATACAATTTCCACTGCTTATAATTAACTTTTAGAGGAGCCATGTTTTACATTTCTTTATTTCAGTATTGGTAAGGACTCTGTGTTGCGTTGGTTAGGCATTAGAATCCATTAGCAGACAGTGAAAATTATAATTTTTAAAAAGGAATTTGTGGGTGGAGGGAGCTTTGGAAATAAAAATTAGTTTGATGTATACCAAGTAATTACCCTGATTATCTATTATTTATGCAGAACTGTGTGGAGAAAGAAGGTAGGAGGAAAATGTGAAGCAACGCTGTTGCTATTTAGTCACTAAGTCTTGTTCGACTCTTTTACAACCCCAGACTTTATTTTTTTGGGTTCCAAAATCACTGCAGATGGTGACTGCAGCCATGAAATAAAAAGACTCTTACTCCTTGGAAGAAAAGTTATGACCAACCTAGACAGCATACTAAAAAGCAGAGACATTACTTTGCCAACAAAGGTCCATCTAGTCAAGGCTACGGTTTTTCCAGTAGTCATGTATGGATGTGAGAGTTGGACTATAAAGAAAGCTGAGTGCTGAAGAACTCATGCTTTTGAACTGTGGTGTTGGAGAAGACTTTTGAGAGTCCCTTGGACTGCAAGGAGATCCAACCAGCCCATCCTAAAGGAAATCAGTGCTGAATGTTCATTGGAAGGACTGATGTTGAAGCTGAAACTCTAATACTTTGGCCACCTGATGCAAAGAGCTGACTCATTTGAAAAGACCCTGATGCTGGGAAAGATTGAAGGCTAGAGGAGAAGGGGGCAACAAAGGATGAGATGGTTTGATGGCATGACCAACTCAATGGACATGAGTTTGGGTAAACTCTGAGAGTTGGTGATGGACAGGGAGGCCTGATGTGCTGCAGTCCATGGGGTCACAAAGAGTTGGACACAACTGAGTGACTGAACTGAAGACTGCCAGGATCCTCTGTCCATGGGATTTCCCAGGCAAGAATAGTAGAGTGGGTTTGCATTTCCTTCTCCAGGGATCTTTCTTACCCAAGGATCAAACTGGTGTCTCCTGCATTGGCAGGTTGAGTCACAAGCAAAGCCCCATCAAGCAACATTTGCTAATGCTAAAGATCTTTAGCATGAAGAAAACTAAGAGATGATTATTGCCAATTATATCTATGTAGATATTACCTGCATATTATAAACACTATCGGTTTATTTAAACTTTAGCTTTTTCATATACAAGGCTTCGGATACCCTGTCTTAATACACATGCATTCTCTTATAACGAGTTAGTAGTCATTAAAATGTCACAAAACTGTACAGTTTAGTCTCATATTATCTGGTACTGAAGACTATTTTGCTTTCTGAACATAATGGTTTTACCCCAATGAGATGTGGAAAATACATCTTCTACATGAGGATGAAACAACATCAGATCAATCTTTCACATTAGTAAAGCAGAGCAAGCTTAACCAACCATCTCGAGCAATACACCATTACTCATTTTGTAGTCTACGTTAATGTTTCTATACACTGTTTTACTAGACCCAATATGACACATAACATCATGTTAGCATTCAACACCTGAGTTCTCAAGGGATTTTTTTAAGAAGCTCTGAATTTAACCTAAATATGAATTCTTGACCCTTGATATCTAGACAATTGACCTGGTTCTACACTTTATGGAGTTCAAAATGAACAAGATTCTCTTTATTAAATATTAAATATTTTACTGGTTATCTATGACACAATGGTAAAGCTGCAAAATGTTCTACCATCATTATTTCTCGATTATCCTGTACACTGAATGTGTTTAATTATCCAAAGACAATCACTGACATTATATCAGAAAACAAAGGAGAAGAAACATTAAAAAAAAATTAGACTAACAAAAAAAAATTAGACAATATTCATATATTAGAAGCCATTGGAGTAAATAAAACTCATTTTTAGTTGTCAATAATTTAAACTAAAAATAACACAATTTTGATTCCATATTTAGCATAAGAAATTATTGAAGCATTTAGCTAACTTCTCATATGATGAATTGATAAATCCTTATCAATTATTGGGCATTTATTAGGTATAAAACATTATTCAGTTGACTGCATGGGTAGGAAATCTTCTGTATCAAAAATAAAAAATCCATTAATCTAAATGCTTATAGAATTTGGAATGTTTTTGAGTCTTAATTCATTAGGCAGAAGACAATGTCTTTTTTAATACCTCAGTCAGATCAACAATATACTACATTTTAGCCCACTGTCTGACATCTCTGTGATATATGTCTGCATTTAGAAAATAATTTTCATCAATACTCAAAATAGATCACAAAGTGCTGTCAATTAAACATATTTTTATTTGGCTACTTAATATTCTTATAAGCCTAATAACATTGTAATCATAACTAATGCACATTATATATTGAAAAACAGTGAAGATCCAGAAACAGTTACAGTTAAACATTTTAATGTTCTCCTGCAATCCTGTATTCTATAAAAATGAAAAAAAAATTGTAACAAAGGGTCTGTAAAATTTTGGATACTACTTTTTATGTAATATTTTACATAATCATTTCTTGTATTAGCTAATACAGTAAGAAAATATCACATCGTTTTCATGATGCACAAGATTCTATAATTTGGAAATACCAAACATTATCTGTTCATTCTTTTGTTCCACATTTTATAATGATTCCATATGTTCATTGTACTAAATACCTTCATGAGATGTTGAGAAGGCAAGTTAAGATGAAGTTAAATGAATCCTAGCAGATACTAACCACTATCTAGAATGGTAGTATTAACTATCTGTTACTTTTATATCATTGTAAGTTATCAGTAAGTCTTACCTTATTTTTTCATGAATATTATGCTGTGAGATTAAATGCATTTTTGTACAGTTTTCTTATGTTTTTTTTTTTTAAAAAACAATTCTCTGAAACTTCTAGATATTAAGAAATTGAGTATAAAATTTTCCTATTACTGAAATATCTCATATCAAATACATGTATTTGTGTTTATTTCTTCAATGATTTATGCTATCTCCACATGATATATGAAATACATGTATATATTCAATAAAACAATTCCGATATATATTTAAAATTTCCTGAATATGAGCAGATTGGTTTCAGATGAGTCTTTGAAATCTTTGAACAGCACTGCATCCTAGTGCATTCCTTTCATTTTAGACAACAAATAAAACATTTACCAACAGTTGGCCTATCCTAGTTATTAAAACTTTTTTACACAGATTGTCACCAGCTGAGCTAAAACAGCAGCTGTCCACTGGAAATAATTGCAGAAATGTTTTGCCCATTGGCCTGAAATCAAACATATGTTTTCCTGTAACAACTAAAACATAACTTTCTTTGTTGATGTGTGTTAATTATTGAGGGATGTTGATTACACAATTATACACCTGGATTGTCACACTAAGCATAGAATCCGAGAGTCTTGAGTGTAGGCATTTTCACATATGCTTTAATTTTTAGTGTTTCACACATTTGAGAAAATATTACTATATTCTGAAATAATTTCTTTTGACTTATTTTTTTAAATGTTTGTCAAAGATCATGTCTATACAGAAAAGAGGAAGCTTATTTTACCCCAAATCTAATCAGAGTTGGAAGCTAATTTGCAAATAGTCTTTATTTTGGATTATAATGATTTTTTAAAACCTCCTTTGCACTTATTTTTTATGATAGGTTTCACAAATTTTCCATGCTCTGTATAAATTTTTCAAATACTTTAATTAGTATAAATATTAAAAAAGAATAGCTGATAATACAGCTGGTGGTTTAGTTGCTAAGTCATGTCTGACTCTTGTGACCCCATGGACTGTAGCCGACCATGCTCCTCTGTCCATGGGAATTTCCAGGCAAGAATACTGGAGTGGGTTGCCATTTCTACCTCCAGGGTATCGGGGATCAAACCTGCATCTCCTATGTCTCCTACATTGCCTGGCATATTCTTTACCACTGAACCACCTAGGAAGCCCCTTTCGCTGATTTTAGGGTTTCATTATTAGTCAACAAAGAAGAATATTCATGTCTTCAAGTAGATCACTTTAAATAGCGTATTTGCCAGTTAAGTCCTACTGTTACAGAGCTATGGATAAGGGCTGTGGGTTTACTCAGAGAATAGAACTGATAGACTTTAACTACAAATGTTACCCAATTTTTTCTCTACAATGCTGATGCTTGGAAATAAATGAGTAGCTTTTAACCCCTAAACATAAAATAACAATGGTTCTATACTCCCATTCAATGTGTCTACTACATTATTCCATCAAAGCAGATATGGCTTTTCAGTAATCCTCTATGATATCATCCTCACAAGAAATAAAAACAAAGAAAATATTACCTTCTGTATAGTAATGATTCCTTCCTGTGTATCTTTGTCAACGGCAATCTTGAAAATCCCTAATCCATCACCATCCACAATTTTGTAATCCATTTCAGCATTAGCTCCTATATCTGCATCAGCAGCTTTAATTCTGGCCACAACGGAAGCCACTGGCAATGATTCTGGGACATTATATTGGTACGACCCTGTGAAATGAAGAACAAGAAATGAACAAAACCTTATACCAAACTAACCAATAAAATTTAATTATCTGGCTATCTTGAACCCTCTTTGTTTAATTTGCTTTTATGTCTTTATAAAATAAGATGATAAGGCAATATGAGACAAATGGCAAGATTCATACAGCTTTAAAAACTCCAAGGAAATGATTACATAATAATCAATATGTCAAAGACAGTCTGGGGAAAAGCATAAGAAGTATTCCATACCAGTATTTCTAGTGGTGAGAAATATACTTAATTTAATGATAAAAATAAAATTTAAATTGTAAACAGAATTAACATTGAGACTTGACTATAGATAATTAATATGCAATTAATGTATACAAAATTTTAAAATTAAAATAGTATAGCTTAGACTTCAAATGGGCAAAAAATGAGCCTAACTAGTTCTCATTACTTAATGCTGGAATTTCCACAATAGTATCTTTTACTGAAAAAGTTTCAGAAAACTGGAAAAGGAAGTTGATAAAAGGCAATAGTTATGACTTGTACATTAAACTCAGTTGGGGCACCACAGTACAAGAGTAGAGACTATGATATTTGAACAGGAAGAAAGAGAAGCAGAAAAGGAAGAGTAACTTTTTCAAACTTTCTTTTGTAAAAACTCTTCACCATCCCTCAACTCAAAAAAAAAGAAAGAAAGAAAACCAGCTTGGGAGGCCGATGAAGAACCCTTTGAAAGCAGGAAATGCCCCTTCAACATTTCCCTCTAATCATCTACTTTCTCCTGCTTCCTCACCCTTTTCCCTTTCCTTTTGGCTGCTAACTGTGATGCATTTGCACTTTCTTATGAAGAAAAAAGAAAGGAAACTCTTTGAGAGAAACAGAGAAAGCAAATTTTATCCAAATGAAGGTACTACATGCTAGACTAAGAACCCTTGGTGTTTGCAATTCTATACATTTTGTTAATTGATTTTTTAAAAATGACCACATCATTTTTGAGTGACCCCTGTCACATATTTAGAAGTTTCTTAGGAAAATCCAAAAATTTCAAGCTTACAATAGTAACTAAAGGGTAGACAAAGAAAATCCCAGTCAAAATGAAAAAGTTAATGATATATTTTTGGCTTTCTTCACTTTGATAAGAGAGTGTTTAATAAGCTAGAAAATTCATGCTCTGTCTTATCAAAAGATGACAACTGAAATCCCAAAAAATCTGTGTCAATTCTTATTTCTCTAGTTAATGAAAAGAAACAGCTAATTCTATAACGAGCCAAATATAATCACATTGCTTTGTTTATTCTTGTCTTCCTCTCTTCCCCCATTGTAAGCAATTAAGAACACAATTAAGGCTAGATTCTTTGGGGTTTTTTTTAATGCTAAACTTAGGATAACTTTATTTTGCCAGGAGGTATCAAAATGTCTGTTTTACAATAACATAAATATCAAAAATATGTAAAATAAGAATAAAACATCTAAAGAAGCAGTGTTTGAAGGAAAACATGGTGACGGTCATATCTCCTGAGAAACTGTCCTTGTTAGACATAAGCCTCTTGCATTTAAGGATACTGTAGTCTACACGATTCTTCTTACTTTCTTGAGTTTTCAAAAGAATACCACATATACTTACAAAAAAGAAAAAAAGGACAGTTGAGAGAATAAGATGAAATGCCTTTTCTTTTTTTTTTTTTTTTTACAATTAGGACACCTCTGTCTAAGAAAAATTTTCTTTTTTTTCCTTTTACTTGGTTAAAGAAAATGCCACATTGCTCAAAGGAACTGAACTGAGGGAATGTGGTTTTCTGGTTCTTTGGACTGGTTTCTTTAGAAACACTGGGTGTTTGCATTAAAAAAGTGTGGTAGATAGCAAAAGCAATGTTCAAAGTTTATGAACTGCTTAAAAAAAAGTGCGGAATGAGAAATAAAGTTCAGTACTCTTTTTTTAATCTTTACAAAATAAAGCAGTACTTCTAGTATATAGAATTCATGAAGTGTATTTGAATGTTACTATTTATAATTGGGAACAACCTCAGAGCTTACAGAATGTAAAGAGCAACATGTCTTTGTCTAAAAAAGAGTAATACATAAACAAACTTAGTAACTGTCTAGTATTCAAAGTGAACCAAAAGAAAAAAGAATTACATTTAAGACAGAATACAAGGTATAATTGCTCTTATTTGCTTCCAATACCTTTATTATTTCATATTACTGAATTAAAAATCAAATCCCTGATAAAATTGGAGGAGAATGTAATTGAGATTAACTCTTTGAGACATATTTAGGAAAATTCCTTGTTAAAGACATTCCTATAATCTGGAAGGGAAAGCGAGCATGCCTGCCACATGCCTCAGAACAGCTTACTTCGAGGAAAGCGAGGAGGGTTGTCGTTGACATCAGTGAGGGTCACGGTGACCGACGTGGTTCCAGAGAGCCCTCCGTTTTGACCAACCATATCCTTTGCCTGAATAACAAGCAAATACTGGTCTTTAGCCTCTCTATCCATGTTTGGAAGGGCGGTCTTGATGACTCCTGAAAAATTTCAAATCCCAGTAAAACGCATCATGAATCGCTGCATTTATACTAGCGAAGAACACTGATATAGGTAGAAATAGCTCGAGTCGTTGCCTCCTGCTGTTTTGTTTACTTTTAATAACTTTAAAACATATTAAAGTCCAAAAAAAATATAACAGCTATATAAACATTACAAAATGCAGAAATCACTGTAATGTAGAAGACCAGGGTGGAGAGCATTATCTCTAGGTTTTATGGAAATATGACTCAAAAATACCTGCTTAAATAAAATCTACTCTAGAAGACTGGGCAGTTGCCTGTAAAATGTATGACTATGAATCTTTTTCTCTCTCACCCTCTCCAACATCTTAATTCCCAGTGACGTGAAATCACCATAAACCCTTTCAGCTATTGTCCCTATTACTCTCCCAGCAAAGTAACTACCTATTCTCTATATGAAAGAATGTGTCATTTATGTTTAACAAACAAAACACCATTCCAAACTATGTTGCTGGATGACTTCAGGCTGTGTCTGTTATTATAAAAACCTGAGAAAAAGTATTAACGATGAGAGTGACTATGTTCATGAAAAATCAAGATACTAAAAACATCAATGTGCTTTGCTGTTTCTTTCTAATAAATTGCATTTAAATGGAGAGCCTTGAAGACTTCAGAGCTATAATAAACTGACTTCAGAACTCCATGCTGTTTGATAAGAAAGCTTGAAAAACAATCACTGCTGCAGTAAATTAGTGGTTTTATATTAATAACCAATTATTATATAAATGTATGAGACAATAGGATAATTATGAGATAAAATTTAGTTTGGCTATGGTCACCCACTGGTAAAGAATCCACCTGCCAACGCGGTAGACATGGGTTCAATCCCTGGGTCAGGAAGATCTCCTGGAGGAGGAAATGGCCACCCACTCCAGTATTCTTGCCTGGAAAATTCCACAAACAGTGGAGCCAGGCGGTCTACATTTCAGAGGGTCGCCAAGAGTCAGACACTACCTAGCAACTGAGCAGGCACACATGTATATAAAATAATACATAAACTTAATATAATATGCTTAGGCTTCCCTGGTGGCTCAGATGGTAAAGAATCTGTCTGCAATGAGGGAGATTTAGGTTCAATCCTTGGGTCTGGAAGATCCCCTGGAGAAGGGCATGGCAACCCACTCTAGTATTCCTGCCTGGAGAATTCCAAGGACAGAGGAGTCTGGTGGGCTACAGCCCCTGGGGTCGCAGAGAGGACTCAGTATACGCACATAGAGATCATAACAAATGAAAACGCATCTATTTGATATTGCTCTATACAGATCTTGAAACTAGAAACAGCAGGTCATCTTTGCTAATTAGATACAGTAAGAAGGCTAGAATCCTACTTAATCATTTCTTGTACTTTCATCATTTCTGATAATGTCTTACCTACACAACTGGAACTCTTTTGTTCATCAATCTACTTTGTTAAAAGTTTCTAACTTTTAGAATTTAAGTCAGAATTTAAATCCCTCATGACTCAGACCTGAGGGACAGGAACTCTGGTATCATGGACTTCTCAGGAGCAAAACTGGGCTGTCTGATAGAGGATGGTTCTTTAGGAAGAAAATGATTGTAAACAAATTGGAATAAACATTCTTTTTTCTGCATGTTTTTATACCCTCCAAATTTATAAAATGTTTTTAAAAGCTGCCATTTAAAAATGTCGCTCATGTTCAGCAAAAAATGTCTTTATACCTTCCAAATTTATAAAACGTTTTTAAAAGTTGCCAATTTAAATGATTTAAATGCTGACTCCTCAACGGACACATATAATAATGGTCTGTGTATATTTCAGCCCTAAGTGTAAGTTACAAGCCTGTATTATACTATACTTGGTCTGCCCTATTCATCACAACATCCTACAGTTTGGTAACTACTCTAGCAGTGGGAAAGAGATGAAAATATCTTTTAATAATTTAAGAATAATTTAAACAATATGTTATTGGTTCCAGTATGTTAAGATTCCTAGTTAAATAATACTCATACTATCTTAAGAAGCCACATTTTTGTTTAGTACTGAGCCGTACCTATCAAATACAAACACACACATACACATATATACACAGATACACCTACAACACATCAATATTTTAAGCATTTAATTACATTTGAGTAGGCCATCTATTGCCACCTGCCAATTCAGGAGACGTAAGAGACGTGGGTCCAATCCCTGGGTTAGGAATATCCCCTGCAGTAGGGAACGGCAACCCACTCCAGTACTCCTGCCTGGAGAATCCCATGGACAGAGGAGCCTGGTGGGCTACAGCACAGGGCGTCGCAAAGAGCTGGAAGGACTGAAGCTACTCAGCACACAGGCGATGTATTGTCACTGCTGTTTTAACAATCACTTGTTCTAACACACTACACTGGACGCTTCTGCTATAACCACAGCGATACAAGGTCTCTTTAACTCCTCCACTGAACTCTTCTGGTTATGTGCACACTGCTTTCAGAGAATCTCTAAAATATCACAAACATCATCAAAAAAAGCAGTCATATACCCATTTGGTTCACTGAAAACTGTCTGAGATGTACTCTTCTTAGAACCATAATGATTCTATGAATATTTCATGTCTGTTCTTCAATACTTCCCTTAACTCTAATATTTAAGACATTGAGTATTGACCTCAATAAGACTCACTGTTACCAAGCTTAACAATCTCTAAGAGTCCTGGGACTTACACATCTCTACTTCTCTATGTCTTCCTTACATTTCTTCCTTTTCTTACCTTTTTTCTTTCTCTTCTTCTTTCTTCCTATCATAACTGTATTTATTTATAATATTTTTAAAATAAATTAAGCATTGATAATCTTGAATATTTGACAATGCATTTCCATAAGATGATATTTAAGAGTGTGTTTCACATTAAACACATAATTAATGGTGTTTCATACAGATGATAAAATACTAATGAAATTCTAAAACAATTTCCTACCCAGTTTTCATTTTTAATTTCTCAATATGTTTAAATGAGTTTGCATCCTGCACAGCTATTATAATGGAGAAAGGTCCATAGCATCTCAATTAACCAGCAAAGAAAACACAGCTGCCTTATCTTCTCATGGTTTTGCTCAGTGGTATTATTTGAAAGAAAACAGAATTATCAGGGGAGAAGTCTGGTAGTCAAAGTTACTCACTTATTTTTCACACTTCTAATTATCTCTTTACAAGTGATCCTATAAATAACACTTTTCCAAAGCAAAAATCATCACTGAGTTTGCAAAGAAATGCAGGGGGCAAAGGTAATTTCCAAATACCTCAATTATTAAACTTTTTTTTTTAAACAAGAGAGAAATAACTAGGTGAGAATTGAAGTTAAATAAGAATATTCAAACATAATAGATTTCTAGTTCTATGGCTTTTGCGAGCTTTTTACTTTTGAGTCTAAGCTGTCCATATTTGGAAAATAATTCTCATAAACTGGATAGGATCTGCATTTTGGTGAATATTATATAGACACACACACTCACAGAGAAAATTGTTTATACTGTGTCCCTAAAGTGGTAAAAGTCAGTCTTGTCTAGTCATAGCCTTACAGTTCTATGAGGCTTTTATGGGAGATATTAGCAATGTTTTAATAATCAATAATTTTAAGCCACTTATGATGAAAAGAATATACCCTGCATCTCTTTAGAAAAAGAGACTGGCCCAGATTTTGGCTTTCTGAGTAATAATTTCTCATTTACTTTTATATTTATAACTGATGTTCACAAAATGTATTATGTGTGAAGCAAATTCATCACTGCCATTTTTCAACAACTGGTGAGTTTTTAGTCTGGGAATACATTTTCAGATGATTTTCTAATGTCCTACCAGCCACCAATTTTCTTTCAAGCATATTGTCATGGAATTTTCTTAAGAATTTGTATGTGTACTACATGTAACAGACAAGAGCCATTTCTGAAGTCTGCCCCAGTTTAGGGAACCAAACAATTACAGATGCATGCAGCCTACTCAGTCAAGTTCTGGGTAGGTCTCAGGAATCTAGGCAACCACATAAGCCCGGTAACACGGGGCTGGGCTTTTCATGTTGTGTGGGTTCAATATACATTAGATGTTCAGGTAAATCTCTGCCTAATAAATTTGTGGGGTTTTTTTTCTAGATTTTCTGTGTAAGACTTGTATTATTTGGTTTCTCTCCCAAGTGAAGAGAAGTGAAGCCTATCGGTTCTGTTACTTAATTGTGTCCGCCTCTTTGCGACCCCATGGACTGCGGCACGCCAGGCTTCCCTGTCCATCACCAACTCCTGCAGCTTGTCAAACTCATGGAAGCATTTAATAGAACCATAAAAAGACGGAGAAGAGCCATCAGTAGTGAAGATGGAAGGTTCTGGAACATCAAAGGACTTCAGAGCTGGCATCACATGAAGCAGAAAGGACTGAGGAAGGGACTGCCGTAAGCTGTGAGCGGACATCCTGAGAAAGCCCTGAGAGCGGGGAGGCGTCTCCACACCCTGAGCCACCACACAGGACAGAACACCCACGAGGGGTGGAAGGAGCGCTGAGTTACCACTGTGAAAGTGAAAGTCGCTTAGTCCTGTCCGACCCTTTCTGCAACCACAGGGACTATACAGTCCATGGAATTCTCCAGGCCAGAATACTTGAGTGGGTAGCCTTTCTCTTCTCCAGGGGATCTTCCCAGCCCAGGGATCGAACCCAGGTCTCCCACATTGCAGGCAGATTTTTTACCAGCTGAGCCACAAGGAAGCCCAAGAATACCGGAGTGGGTAGCCTGTCCCTTCTCCAGGGGATCTTCCTGACCCAGGAATCGAACTAGGGTCTCCTGCATTGCAGGCGGATTCCTTACCAACTGAGCTATCATGGAAGCACACTGTTATGACTGTAGTACTTACCTAAAACTAGGACAGAACAAGGACACAGGCAATGCATGATGCAGGCACCATGTCGTCACACCTCCAAGTTTAACAAAGAAATCCTAAATGATATTTGATATTTAACTCTCCACCCATTTCCCAAGGCCTACAGCTTTGGTGTTCTGTGCAGTCCCACTGGCCCTATGTTTGGATTCTGCTCTGCTGATGGCACTGGAAATCTTACTAATGTTAGAACAGGAAGCCTGCAGTTTTGTTTCACATAGCACATCGTGTAGCCAATCCTGTCACATTGAAAAATGTGACCTATTTGCTTGCAGGTTTTAGAGTAGATAAACATACTAGAATAATCCTTAATCTCCCAGTAAATTGGGGGCCATTATGAAGACAGGTGATGGGAAGCTGAATGGTCCTTTTAAGGCTACATCATTCTTGTTCCAAGGTCCATTCTCTTTGCTTGAACTGTCAACATTGTTTTTTGCAGCTATTCACATTCTTGTTTTGTGGACAGGGAAATTAAGGTAGAAAACACACTTACCCTCTGGTTATCTGGCCTGTAAGTAGAGCTACAGAAGAAATACATGCTCAGAAATTTTACTCAGGCTAAATTAATGATATGTGATTAATAAAAAGTAATGGATATTATTAATATTACTAATATTCCTTTTTTGAAAAAGAAATTAAAAGTTAAACTTTCAGAGATACATTTAATAGTGATTTCCTAGGCCTATTTTACATAATATTGATCTGACATATCTTCAGCATTTTTCATGTCAAAAGTTTTACATGCTTCTCAAAAACGTTGATATCTAAAGATGTGGAAAAGAATGCTATTTCTCACAAAGATAAGGATCATACATCAACTCAGGAAGACTACCTCAAACTCTACGTGGCTCTTTGTATATGTAAGTCATGAAAAATTTCCATTCATTTTTTGTCAGAAAAACAGAAAATGCATTCTCTATAGTCCTCTAATATCTCTGCACTGATGACTAGAGAAACAGAAGTCCGAATGATTACCATGACTAGAGCATTAAAAACTCTAACAAAACAAAATTAAACAAAAAGCTTATCTCCTCTAATACACGATCCTTGAGACTGAAAGTTAAAATGAAGTTTGAAGTTCTAATCATGTGATGTCAGGATACAGACTACTGTCCAGTTGCCCACAGTGGAGGTTTTACCTACACAGGGCCTATGGGACACCTATTATCTTACACAAAGCTAAAATCACAAGCCAGTCACTAGTAGCAGCAAAATATTTAGCCCTTGGAATTAGTACATGCTAGTTTTGGACCAGTTATATAACGCGAGAGGTGTATAATTTGTGAGCAAATTGTCACAGACTTGTCAATGTCTTTCTAGGCTGCAGAGTAGATATATAAGGGAACAGGTGGGTGTCTGAATCGAGGTTCTCAGATCTATCATTAAATCAGCCACGAGCACAACTTTACATTCACAGGATTCAGATCATAAAGCAGAGACTTTCATTTACTTCCCCTTCAATACTTGCTCAATCAGAAGTATTACTCCTCTGTCAGACTCTTCAGGCAGCTTCCAAACTTCATCACAACACTGGTATAAAACAGGCAATGCAGCCTCTGTGGACATTCTAATGAACGATGAACTGGCCTTGAATTTGTCTGTTTTTGTATATTATAGCTGTCATTCTCAAAACATATTTAAAATATGCTCTCCCCACACAGTGATTTGAGAATGAATGAATACTGCCATTTTTTATAATATGGAAAACAGGGTGGTGAATGGCATTAAAATATGAATATTTTAGGATCATAAGTATTTTAGGATCATAAGTATCATCAGTGATTCAAGATCATAAACTTGGCTATTTGAGGAGGCATTGTTTTCCATGATAAAGACAAAATTACTAAAATACAGAGAAATTTTGGATTTTTTCAGTGGTGAACAAAAGCAAGGGCTCACACCCACCCATGCTGCCCTGTACCAATAGCCAGAGAAGCGTAATAGATAAAATATTATTTTATAACAAAGAAAACAGTGCTCCAAATTATAGCCTTACTGAATGTAAACCATTTCATCTTCAAAGCGAAACAGAACATCTAGCCAAACAACCACATTTTCTATCCAGGCAGTTTTGCAACCCATATTTTTTTCCTTCTAAAATGAAAAAAAAGTCATTTAATTTAGTTTTTGATTTAGCAGATCATCATCCTAATTGTTATGTTTCAACTAATTTCCCTGAGAAAGTCAGCCTCTGGAAGGAGAAGCTATAACACTATATATTCTACTGCATGGCAGGGAGATTTTGCTGAAGATTTAAATTTCTACTGTGTGTAATTCCTATGTGAGTTAATTAAAGAAAACAAATCGAAACATGGCAGAGGTAAATATTCAACATTTTCTTATCGAGTCAAGAGACAGCACAGCTGAAAAACTTTTCAATATCTAATATTTTGCTTAATCTTGATAGAAATTTTGATAAATGTAGTAAAATATTTTTAAAAGGTGTTGATGGCTCTATAAATAACATGCTGTTTATTACCATGGTACACATTTTGAAAAATGCACAATAAAAATAGAGTGTCATCAGTTTCAACTACATTGAACCAAAATAACTATTATTAATTCCATGCCAAGAAAGAAATAATGACTTTACAAGGAGAGTCGCGTGTCAGTGTTTACCTGTTTTGGGCTCCACTGAGAAGTATGGCTGACCCTGCAGGATGCTGTAGACCACTCGAGCGCTGTTGCCATAGGTAGGATCGTCAGCATCCGTCGCTGTCACCTGTACCACGGAGGTCCCTACATGACAATCCAAAAATCAATGAATTAAAAACTCCCAAATGCAATAAAACAAGAAAAATCACCAAACGCTAAAGAGGCTACATTAGCGTAAAGATATAAAGATGCTTTCCAGTGTTCATTTTTCTTTTTCTCAGGTGTGTGAAAAATGGATACATTTTTCTGTCTATGACAAACTCCAAAAGATGATAAATGACAATTCCTCAGAAATACTTAAGGGATATGAAAAGATGTTGGTTAAAAAAAATAGGACTGACAATGCCAAGTTAGACAGGGATATATTCTCAGAATTGGGTGGGACTCGACTTTTAGGCATCTCATCCATCAAGGTCTAGCAGCCAAGTTTTTTATCAAGAGCAATCTCTAAGTCTCAATCACAGTCTAAAAAAGCAGCATGACAGATCCTAGCACCTTGACCCTCAAATCATGGGGCAACCCAACTGCTACAGCGACAGAAATGGAAACCTCAGTAACGGAGTGAGTTCATAAAGAATATTTGATTGGTACATTTAACTGGTATTAGGTGGCTACTCTCTCTCTTAGTAGTTTTTTTTTTTTTTTTTTTCATTTGTTTTCACTAATTGACTTATAACAAAAGCATGAAATGAACACTGAAACCAAACCCTCATGATAAGTTGAAAAATTACAACATTGGTTGCTTTTCTACGTTTTGTATGATAGAATGTCGTGTTGCTTCTTCCTTTTACTATGCATTCACTTATTCCAGATAGAAAGCATTTAATGTGATCTGTTGTTTTTTATCTTCACTTGGAATCTCGTCTTAAAATATTAGCTACCCACATTTGCTTAGCTTAAATATGTAAGCACAGGCTATTTTAACATTTATGTCCTAGTTGATGGGCATGGGACAACTCCCTTTTTTTATGTATTCTTTCAAGGCTCAAGTTGCTTTCTAACAAATTCTTGAAAACAAAGCATTTTTCATCTAACATCTGTTTTAGATCTATTCCTATGTAGATCTTCCTTTCGAAAGTCCTTAAATAAGTCATTAAATGCTGATCTTACTACAAATCTATTCTCTTTTCCACATTATGATTTCCCTAACTGATTTCATTTCCTTTCAAATTGGGTAAAAATTGTGAGTGTCATTTTTTAAATTCTGAAGTTTTATCTTTTTTATTTGGTAGACTTAGGAGATTGTGCCATGTGGCTGCTTGGCAGGACCACATGGTGAATGATGTATATTTAAAAATCTTTTTAACAACTAGATTTTGACTATCTTAAAATGTTAGGATCAATGACTGATATTCTCAATTTCCTCTATAATTCACCATCTTTATAGCAATATTTACTCTGGTGATATGTTTAAGTACCCACTTCCTACTTCCCTGGAAAACAACTTGCAACAAAATAATGAAACCTATACCTCAGTAAATTTTGTTGTATGTATTATTTTTCTAAAGTGTTCATTAAATAATTTACTACACACACATCCAGTCACACAGACACACACACCCATTCTTGTGCTTATCTATGCTTTTCTGGCAACAAATAAGCAATCCTAGTGGACTATGAGGGTCTCAAATCTTATTATTTGTTAGGATACAATGAACAACAAAAAACAGCCTTGAATAATAAACAAAGAAGACTTGTGTTGCATATAGCACACTATTTAGTGGCTACTATTTCGTTACAAGTAAACACTTCAATAAACAGAGTCATGGTAAATCCATAGGATATGTTTTATATAAGCATTTACTGTGCTTAGCTCAAGTTTGGATATTTAATCCAGTGAACTCTCTCAGTGTCAAATAAATTCTGAAGATATTTGAAAATCATTTTCAAAAAAGTCCTGAGCCTGCTGGAATCGATCAAATAGCTAAAATAACTTACACATGTGTATAATAGTCATATTGTTTGATATCAGAGTGGTACCAGTGGAACTAAAACTACAGTGCATTATTCAACCGCTACAACAAAAAGCTCCCATTAAGCCAATCTGCACCGCTATCTTCTACTTAGGAAAGGAAAGCCTTATCAAGCCCACCAAAAATGCCCAGGAGAATTGCAGCAATGAACTGAATTGCTTACACACACCTCAAAACCTGTTTCTCTAAACATTACTACTTCCTTCGGGGAGGACAATGTGCCCGCTCTTTTCTCTAAAACCTCCCAAATCTTGTTATTGCTGCTGTCATCATAGCTGTTGTTGTTTCTGTCCTTAAATGAGAGCAGCAGGATGCGTTCTGAAGGTGTGGGTGGTATTGAGAGGGTGTGAATAAGCCTGTTTGGTCAAAGAATGTTTACACAGAACATAATTATAGGCAGCCGCTGCCACTGTGGTTCAGAACTTTTCCTGACTGCAAGCACCCTTGGTTCATTTTCAGTTTGTATTTCTTTAGCAGCCAGAGTCACAGTCCCAAAATAAACATAGGAACAGAAATTCAGGGTCACTAAATTGTGATTTCCCTAAAGGGTTCCATGTAACACACATCTTTGCAATTCCAGTTCCCTGCATAGCGGATACACAGATGAAAAGCTGGAATGAACTCAATGACCTTTATTTCAAGTAAAACAAATCACGATCATCAATAAAATAAAACAAATCACAGTCAGTCAAGTATCATATCACATTGGTAAAATTATCAGGATTTCCCAGGTGGTGCAGTGGTTAAGAATCTGCCAGCCGATGCAAGAGAAACAAGAGACACAGGTTCAATCCCTGGGTCAGGAAGATACCTTCGAGTAGGAAATGGCAACCCACGCCAGTATTCTTGACTGAGAAATCCCATGGACAGAAGAAGAACCTGGGCTACAATCCCTGGGGTCTCAAAGAGTCAGACATGACTGAGCACATATACACAAAACTTTCAAGTTAAAGACCTGAGTTGAAATAGGTGTAAAAACACAAGCTCCATTATTATTTTAAATAAACTTCCTCCTTCAATACCATAAACAATAGGAAATAAAAAATATAAATCAACAGCCTCATAATTTTTTTTATTATCTTTAAGATCATCCATATCTAACTTACATACTGGCTGAAAACTATTCCAAAGGTACCTAAACAATTGGAATTTAAAAGAGAATTTAATAGTATTTGAAATACAGTATATACTAAAGGTAATCTACTTTCTATTTTTCCAGTCATGGAGCAATGATCAGAAGCCCTTTAGGTAAAACGGCCTTCATTATTCTTTCATATATCTCACACTGAGTATCACTTTACCATCATTATAAACAGTATACATTTGAGTATAAATTCTCATGCATCTAAATTCCTGGAGAAATTACAAAAAGCTTAGTGGTGGCAGGTGGATGGACATTTATGGGCTGAAGCACAATCTACAAGAAATAGACCAAATGTTAGCCTGGCTCCACTGATAATCTACCTGATAACCTGGCCCTAGAGGTATGCTTAGAATAGTGAATTATTACCCTAACATGGGGAGAAAGATAGCCAAATCATCATAAGGATGTGTCTGGAATTTTTTTTTTTTTTTTGGTTTGATACTAAGTTTATTTGGAAGGGTTTTTTTTTTAAAAAAAAAAAAAACCCTCTTAAGCATAATTTTAACTTTTTTTTGGTTGGGGGTGGGTGGGTTGGCAAGCTGTACCACACAGCCTGTGGGATCTTCGTTCCCCTACCAAGGATCAAACCCAGGGTCTGGGCAGTGAAAGCACTGAATTCTAACCACTGGTCTGCCAGGGGATGCCCTCATTTTAAAATTTTAAATATTAAATTGAAAAGGGACGGTAAGACCTAGGTAATTTCTTGAAGACACTGAGCAGTGTAAAAGAAGAATTTCTGAATTTACGTACAAATAAAATAATGTGTCAAAAAGTAGAATTTAGACACCAGTTACTAACACATCTCAAACATTCCCTCACTCAAAATAGTAATTTCTATACAAATATTAATGTGATTCTTTTTCCGGTACTTATGATGATTTAATTTTAAATACAAACCTCCCCAAATCAGATAGTGCATGACCAACTCGGGCTTACTCACCCACAGGTGACATTTCGGGGACCCCTGCCGTGTACGGGCCGTCCAGGAACTTGGGCTCGTTGTCGTTGATGTCCTGAATCTTGATGACGAACTCGGACTCGGGTTCCACGGGCTTGTTGGTGAGCCGGTCCAACGCCTGGGCTCGAAGCGTGTAGTAGGCTTGCTCCTCGCGATCCAGTCTCTTGGTAGCATGAATATCCCCAGTGTTCTCATCAATAATGAAAATGGAACTTGCCCCTTCGCCTGACAAGATGTATTTGATGGAACCATCTCCTTTATCAACATCAGAGTGAAGCTGGTGAAAAATTCATGTGAGATGAGATTAACTTACAAGAGAGTCAGCGATATGGAGATACGTAAAAATAATTCTTATGTCAGGCAGCAGCACATGAGATTTTATTGTTCTTGGAAAGATAAGCGGACCTGTATCGTGCACAGTGGAAAAGGCCATTTAGAATGTGTCAGCTTGCACTTGTGAGCAAGACAATTGCATTTCTTCTGGTACCCAGCCTCACTTCCAAAGGAATTTTATATTATTCCCAAAGTTAGAAACTCGCTATCTGTCCTCGCCAGTTTTAGCCATCTTCTCTGACCAGAGCAGCTATTCAGTAAACATGTACAATTGGTCGATTCAATCATATTCCAAGCAAAGGGACTTGTTTGAGCACATTAGTAAGTTTAGATCTAATATATTATATAAAATGCTTAGAAATCATCACATCCTTTTCAGGTACCTTTCCCTCACACCCCCACAACTTGTCATGCTTATTAAGTATGGATAACAGTCCAGTCACTAAATGGGTCTCCAAATCCTGTTCTATGTTTTAAAATTTGAAGCTGGAAAAAAAAAAATTTACACTGCTCTCTGAAGTAGGAATTTTAAATCAATATGTGCTTGAGACTTCAACTAAAACCTTTCTTGAAATACCAAGCACTGCATTAGATTTGCATGATTAACCCCAGCTCCGGCTGCAGGGGCAGCCCCTCCCGATTTGCATTTCATATCTGGAGCTGTCCCTTCTGTGTGTGTCAGAACATTATGTCGAACAGAGGAACCTGAGGAAACTCGGAAATAATTACATCTTTCCCTGAACTTCATAACCTGAGAAATGCAGCACCCACTCTGGAATTTCAACAATCTTTCATCCTCAGGAGCCGCTGTGATTCTGGCCTGCAATTAATACCAAGGCGAAAACCCAATTTACCAAATAGCAAGGCTGCCCTGCAGAACTATGCTGGCACTCTTTAAAAGACAAGGTGCACGGGGCTTCCCAGGTGGCTCAGTGGTAAAGAATCCCCTGCCATCACAAGAAAAAGACAAAGCGCAAAAAATATAGAATATGGGAAACTATTTAGGTAAGTGGGTACCCAGTCCATTTCCATCTTTAGCTGTTGAGGATACTGTGTTTGCACCATGAATTTCTCTAAGTGATCCTTCCATTTCACTGTAACAGCTGTGTTTATACTCGGTTTCAGAATACGTAAGTACCTGATTCATCCTTTAGTTTCTGTAGTTTTCAGCCAGGACAAAATGATACAAAAAAATTAATTTCTGGCACAAGTTTTAATTTAGCTTTGTTCAGGGAGGCATTAGCGAGTGAATCACTCTGCATCAAGATTATCCAGCATATGGAGAAGATGTGTTCTTGAAATATAATGAATTATTTAATTTTCTTAAGTCATTCTCAGGGTGTCTATTATGTACATATGCAATAGCTTGTACGAGGCAAGCTAAAAATCCCTAAAGTTTGACTTTAGGGATTGGGCACTCCCTGTGTTCCAGGAACTACTGTTAATATTCTCTACAGAGTAACCCATCCCATGCTCACACTGAATGACTTCATTATCCTTTTAACAGATGAGGAAACTGAGGCAGAGAATGGCCTGAGGTCACGTGGCCAATGCTGCAGCTGCATCCCTGCAGGTGGCGCTAGTGGTAAAGAAGCTGCCAATGCAGCAGGCGTGACAGATGCGGGTTCGATCCCAGGTCCGGAAGATGCCCTGGAGGAGGGCACGGTAACCCACTCCAGTATCCCTGTCTGGAGCATCCGTGGACAGAGGAGCCTGGCGGGCTACAGTCCATGGGGTTGCAAAGAGTCGGACACAACTGATGGGGCTCAGCAAACAGCACGCGCAGGAGTCTGAAAACATCAGGCTGGCGGAAAGTCCATCCTCCGCGCCTGCACTGGGATCCCGCCTCTGGGGCACGGGCTGTGTCCTGTGAGGGGGGGACATTAAAAGCCACTACAAAGGGGAACTCGGGGCAGAATAAAGCAACCCACCAGATCGCCTGCCCCCCACCCAGATTTTAAAGACGGTCAATGCTTCCAGGGGTTTACAGCCACACACTTCACAACGTGCCAGAAGGGACCTTTCTGACAACACAGAACAGCAGGAGACTCCACCACACTCAACAACACGAAGAACTGAATCCAGAGACAAAAGAAGATAACGGGGAGAATAAAGCTGGGGCTCGCCTGGTGGCTCAGTGGTAAAGAATCCATCTGTCAAGGCAGGAGATGCAGGTTCAATCCCTGGGTCGGGAAGATCCCCTGGAGAAGCGAATGGCTGCCCACTCGAGTATTCTTACCTGGAGAATCCCATGGACAGAGGAGCCTGGCGGGCTACAGGCCATGGGGTTGCAAAGAGTCAGACAGACTGAAGAGACCAACCAGGAGCGCGAAGCAGAGTCCCCCACTGCACGCACCTCTCACAGCCCCTCTCTCAGGCCCCCCTTGCTCATCTGTTCCTCTCTGGGTCAGCAGAGGGTCTCTACACTATTGCTGACGGTAGTGTGAAATATTAGAAAGAGCTTCTGACCATAGAAATGCATAAGTAACACCCAGGCTGCATCTTTAATCAAAGGTATGGGCTCCCATTCAGGGGATCAGCCCTTGCGATTCATTTAACTAACTCCTATCAACTGATAACTGCCTTCACAGTGTGGTGATCCGATGTTCCCTGGGTGTTCAGGTAAGGGAGGATGCCTTCCTCTCCATAAAGGAAACACATGAAATCCTGACTGACCTTCAGCCTGAGCTCTGACACCATATTTGACATTATGCGATATCATTACTTGTTCTCCATTACTGAGAGCGAAAGAGCCGAAAGGTAAAAACAGTTCATATTGCTTGTTTTCCCAGTCATTCAAGGATCAGCATTCTTCTCTTCCACCTCTAGCTGCCACCACCATCACCAACCCATCCCACACACACACACAAACACGCACATGCACGCACACACATCTATTGCAGGAGCCCTGAAATCTACCACCCTCCCCATCACTGACATTTTCCTCCTAGCTGGGACCATCGCTAGGCTCGTAACCACTGCCAAAATTCACAAGCATAAAAACGCTGTGAGTCTAACCTGGTGTCCTTGCGGGGTTAGTAGAAGCATCTGTGGTTGAGAGTAAAGGATCAACTAGGAACTGTTAAGATGGAGATGAAAGTATCAATGATTCACACACTCAATCTGTGAGGCTTCACCACTATACTAACCTTAATAGGTGACGTGAAACCGATACTGTTAGGAAAAACTACTACCCTTCTGTGCTGAAGAAGCATGCTCAGCAAAGAAAAATGTTGAGAAACTACGGAATGGCAATCTGAGTTAAGACGTGTGTCAGTGCAGTCCCCCCGCCCCCTCCACACACACACAAACACGGCTGCACAGTCTCTGTAAATGATTATTACAGCCTAGAGGAGGACTCTCCACAGTGAAAACCTCTGGCCAGGAAGAAATTTCTATGGTCCCAAAATGGTAAGTGAACAAATTAGCAATAAATGAAAAACACAATAAAAAACAAAGATTTTTACTCTACTTGGAGCAGAGTAGAACTCATGATGTTTTGCCTATTTCATTTGCCAGTATCCCCATAAACATCTTTTGATTCATCTAAACAATAACAAAATCTTAATTCATCATCATTTTTACTGTCTGTGTCTCTAAATCTTTTTCAAAGTATTTGTTGTGGCTCCAAAAGTAAATATTTACATTTTTCTCTTTTTTGGCAAATGAGCACACACAGTGAGGAGCACACATCTCTTAGCTGAGTCCAGCTTATGATAAGGCGAACAAATAAGCAGGGAGGTGATCCAAGTATCATGAAAATCCAGTGTCCCTGTGTCACTTCTGTGTTTGGTAACAATGTAAGAAACGCGAAACTGTTGGATTCCATCCTAATCTACCCAGGCCAGGATGCAAAGCACACCTCACACGTGCCTGAAGTATCTGTTTAATAATCTGTTTAATAATCTTGCCTGGAGAATCCCAGGGACGGCGGAGCCTGGTGGGCTGCCGTCTGTGGGGTCACAGAGCCGAACACGACTGAAGTGACTTAGCAGCAGCAGCAGCAATGAGGAGAAGATGGGACGAACGGAGAGAGGAACATTGACATAGATACACTGCCATGTATAAAACAGAGAGCTAGTGGGAGGTTGCTGTCTAGCAGAGGAAGCTCAGCTCAGAGCTCTGTGATGACCTGGAGGGGTGGGAGGGGGGCTCACGAGGGAGGGATATATGTATCCATAGAGCTGACTCACACTGGACAGCAGAAACCCATTGTAAAGCAATTATTCTCCAGTTAGAAAACAATAATAATAATCCACTATGACTCTATCATCCCCCACTCAATGGAATTACGCACTCATCACCTCTAATGCATCAACCCTTTCCTCAGTTTTTCTGAACAATAATCCCAACTTGGAATCTTAAAATCTTCCACTTGGGCTATAACAAAACTCCCCAGCTACTATTCACTTTGAATAGTTCACCATCATCTATGCTGTTACACTGCATGTCAGCAATGATCTTCCTAAAACTATATTGACGTAAAGCATAGGGTACGTCACACCCTTCATCAAATATATCTAATTGCTTCCCATGGTCTCTGGGTTTAGCCCCAGATCTTAAGCACAGGGCTCCATGTGGCCACGGGCCAGCCCCTGGGTCTCCTTCCCATACCCCAGAGGCTCTCTACGCCCCAGGCACCTAGGACCAGTGACCGCAGCTGGAGCAGAGCCAGCATCTCCATCTCTTTACAGACCCGGCCTCCATCATCTCATCCAGCATCTGACACCCAGCTCGACACAATGTAAGCTCCCTTTCACTGAAACCTTAACAATCCTATTCACCCCCACCCCCAAGACATGTTGTTTGCATTTCTCTAACAAAATGCCTTTAACTCTGCTTTCTACTGAAAACCTGGTTTAATTGTTTTCCTACCCTAAGAGCTGGGTCCTCTTTATCACCATATTCCACATACTTAACAGACTATTGTAGTAAATTTTATAAATTTATAATTCACTTTGGGAAACAGTAGCGCTTATTTTATTTCCATTTCTATCCTTTTAAGTTTTAATAGCATTAAGTAGGAAGAAAAGGAACTAAACAAAAAAACATCCTGTACCTCTGGTTTGTTCTCCCTAATCCTCTGAAACCAGGGAGAGGGAATTCAGACACCTTGTTTTCTGTGCCCAGGGTAACACTTGCACATTGATACCTTTGCATTCCCCAAGAGACAGAGTCCTGCAGGAACAGGCAAGCTTTCTTATTCTTGCTTCCCTAAGTCTTATACAGTACTCCACACAGACAGACACAGGGGCTTAAAGAGGGTTTATAGACCACTGGATGCTCTCAGATGACAGAATACCATGTTCTTGATTAAAGCATCTGCTTGCAATGCGGGAGACCCAGGTTTGATCACTGGGTGGGGAAGATCCCCTGAAGAAGAGAATGGCAACCCAACTCCAGTATTCTTGCCTAGAGAATTCCAAGGACAGAGGAGCCTGGTGGGCTCCATGGGGTTGCAAAGAGTCGAACACCACTGAGCCACTAACACTATGTTTTCAACTTAAGATTATAAAGAACAACAACAACAGATCAATGCACTGCATTCTGACATTTTTCTTGTATTTATTTAATCAACTAGGACCTGATATAAACTACCTGATCTATCACTGTGATCCAACTAAAAATGGAAAATATTCCTCAATCTACTGAGGTAAAAAAATCAATTCAATATACTGACCCACTTTTCTTCCCTCTATGAACATGTTCCACTCTGCTTGTTTTCTGACCTGACTGTTGATCTTGTCTTTACTCTCCTGGTTCCCCTCCTCTATAAAATACCGGCACTTGAACTTCATTGAACAACTGTGACAACTACTTGAGATGAAGCATAAGGGTATGATTAATAAATTACTATAATGTCAGGACTGCACTTATTAATGTTTTGCTTTTGAAAACATTACTTTATTACAAAAAAAGACCACTATAGTCATAAGATGAAACAGAATGTTTATCATGAAAGATAACGCTTATCATGAGTTTTGACACTAAAAATATAAAGCTAAAAAAGAAAGCCTCTGTGATCCTCACTGACTAAATACGATGATGGAAATAATTAATGTTATATTTAATTTTTTGGTAATGAATATTTGAATAGGAAAAAATGCAAACTGCATATTATAGAAATAAAAGTTTATGCTGCTACATTTGTGTACAAAAAATGGAGTAATGATGGCTGAACACAAAATATGCATATGTTCCTTTGAACAGCATATTACTCCATCAGAGAATGATTTATATATTGAACATTAGGCAAAAAATTTCTAAGGTAAGTTTTCTACTGCTGATTTGCTTATTATAGATTTTTTTTTTAAGTTTAAAACTGTGTTACAGATTGTTAGAACTCATGCAGTTTACTTTTGCTAAACTTTCACAAGGTTAAAATAATAAGTATGGAGGGCAGATTTAAACAATAATTGGCAAGGGAAAAACTGCTTGAATATACACATTACAGGCAAGTTTTCTTTTCTCATTATGCTTTTAAATACATATTTTCCACATACCACTGGATACCATGTAATTATCAAGCTGCTGAAGAAATATTACAGATGAAAACAAGTTTAAGAGTCATTTTTTTCTGGTTGAAATATTCCTAATTTATAATTATCATTGTGCTCCAGGGTAATGGAACACAATTTTCTTGTGAAGCATCTTTGAGGAAGATGCGTGCTTTAAGAAGTATAGGTATTAATTACCATGTGCGTGCATGCTAACTCGCCTCATTTGTGTCTGACTCTGCAACGCTATGGACTATAGTCTGCCAGACTCCTCTGTCCCTGGGATTCTTCAGGCAAGAATACTGAAGTGGGTTGTCATTCCCTTCTCCAGGGAATCTTCCCGACCCCGGGATCGAACCCATGGCTCTTATGTCTACTACATTGGCTGGTGGGTTCTTCACCACTAGCGCCACCTGGGAAGCTCTTCATTACTACACATAAAGGGCTTCCGTGATCGCTTAGTTGATAAAGAATCCACCTGCAATTCAGGAGACCCAGGTTCAATTCCTGGGTGGGGAAGATCTGCTGGAGAAGGGATAGGCTACCCACTCCAGTATTCTTGGGCTTCCCTTGTGGCTCAGTTGGCAAAGAATCCGCCTGCAATGTGGGAGACCTGAGTTCAATCCCTGGGTTGGGAAGATCACCTGGAGAAGGGAAAGGCTCCCCACTCCAGTATTCTGGCCTGGAGAATTCCATGGGGGGTCACAGAGAGTTGGACACAACTGAGTGACCTTCACACACACACTCACAAAGTAATAAAGGAAAAGAATATGATACAGAAGTACTTAAAAAAGATTAAAATTCCCTAGAACATCTCTTAAAAAAAAAAAAAAAAAAAAAAACCAGTATATTTTAAAAACAAAGGACCACTGTGATTATTTTTATCCTCAGGAAATGTTCACCCTAATGCAGTGGCAACAGACATTCATTCTGGGTCTCAGTCCATACTAAGCAGCAGAGTGGTATCAACAGCCAGGTCCATGCGAAGGAACCAGAGGTATGTCTACTGAATCTCTATTCCGCTCCGTATCTTGCTGCCTTCAGTTCAGTTGCTTATTCTTGTCTGACTCTTTGCAACCCCATGAACCACAGCACGCCAGGCCTCCCTGTTCATTACCAACTCCCGGAGTTTACTAAAACTTACGTCCATCGAATTGGTGATGCCATCCAGCCATCTCATCCTCTGTCGCCCCCTTCTCCTCCTGCCCCCAATCCCTCCCAGCATCAGGGTCTTTTCCAATGAGTCAGCTCTTCACATCAGGTGGCCAAAGTATTGGAGTTTCAGTTTCAACATCAGTCCCTCCAATGAACACCCAGAACTGATTTCCTTTAGGATGGACTGGTTGGATCACCTTGCAGTCCAAGGGACTCTCAAGAGTCTTCTCCAACACCACAGTTCAAAAGCATCAATTCTTTGACGCTCAGCTTTCTTTACAGTCCAACTTTCACATCCATACATGAACACTGGAAAAACCATAGCCTTGACCAGACAGACCTTTGTTGGCAAAGTAATGTCTCTGCTTTTTAATATGCTATCTTGCTGCCTTGATCGCACCTAAATCCTGGTTTATTGCTAGTTATAGATCAGTCAAGGCTATGGTCTTTCCAGTAGTCATGTACATTTATAAGAGCTACACAATAAAGAAGGTAGAGAGCTGAAGAATTGATGCTTTCGAAATGTGGTGCTGGAGAAGACTCTTGAGAGTCCCTCGGATAGCAAGGAGATCAAACCAGTCAATCCTAAAGGAAATCAACCCTGAATATTCACTGAAAGGACTGATGCTAAAGTTGAAGCTTCCATACTTTGGCCACCTGAAGTGAAGAGCTGACTCATTGGAAAAGACCCTGATGCTGGGAAAGATTGAAGGCAAGAGGACAAGGGGCAACAGAGGATGGGATGGTTGGATGGTATCACTGACTCACTGGACATGAGCTTGGGCAAACTCCAGGAGATGGCGAGGGACAAAGAAGTCTGGAGTCTGCAGTCCATGGGGTCTGTAAGAGTCGGACACGATTTGCTGACCGAACAGCAGCAACAACCAGTCAGCATCCTCAGTGTCCACTTAGCCTTAAATCCTGAAGTGAGGATAAAATGAAGTAATGTATTTGTAAGTATTGCATAAAAGGTCACTTTCTATCCATACGTGTACGTCCACATAGAGCTGTACCATGGAAGTACCTGCCTTCCTTGGTGGGGGAAATCTCGATTTCGTTTCAAAAAGTTCTACACTCATGCCTATGGCGTGGTTACTCGGAGCTTCATGTGAAGAGCCCTGCCTTTTTCACCATGGACTGACTGATAACAACTCATAAAAGCATTTTCATTCCACTTGCTACATGCCACTCCCTAGAGAAAGCTCCACAGTACACATCTCATCATCTCTCGGTTGCTGTCTCCAGGACACACAGCCATAACTTTCAACCAACTGCAAGAAAATCTGCCTGGAGTCAGCTTCAAACTGACTGATCAATACTCCTCGTCACTCCAATTTCATTGTGAGAACAGAGTGTTCTCCACTTCTTGGCTCCCGCCTAAATGCCAAGTCATAAAACAAGCAGTTAGAGAGCAAACCCTTGGAAGGTTTCAGCTCTCTTCTCAGGAGGATGACTTTAAATTTTGCTTCTTGAAGTGGAGGTTGAGCAGAATTTTTCCACAGAAACACTGCATGTCTACTCAGAAAACACAACAATTTTATCTGCCATATGCTCATGATAAAAATATCAGAAATACCACAGAGTCAGACTCAACTCAGCCCCTGAACAACAACAAGCAAACAAACTGGGAGTAGAAAGAAAACACATATGATTTCAAACCTCAGAGGCTCTTCTCACACCTGAGATGCCCCTCCAGGGGATCCACAGTGGGTCACCCATCCCATCCCACTTCATCCCAAAGGCTGGGCTGCAGCACCCAGTTCAACTACTGGAAGTGCTGGAGTCAGTCTCTCTGAGTCCTTACCACTTGCTGTAGGAAAACACCCTCTATTGGAGGGAAACGCCTCCTTAAACATCACAGAGCTTCCTGGGGCAAGCAGAATGCACAAGACCAGGAACTAGAATTACAGTGGGAATGCCTGTGCTATCCTCATTCCTACTGATGCTTCTGTTTCAAGAGCGAGGTGATTCCACCAGGTTCAGAGTGCTCTCTGCCTTGGCCCTGGACTCCCAGCACCAAGGGATCAATGCACAAAGAGAAGCGTTGCATCCTGGTAGGTGTAATCCATCCTGACTAGCAGCAGGAGGCACGCTTCTGTTGCACGAAGGAGATAGGAGGAACAGGCTCAGCATCTGGACCCTTGGGTGACTCCTGATGCTCTTTTGCCCCATTTTGATGCTAAAAGGACAAGAGCAGGAACCTCAGCCTGAGGCAGGCTGGGTGATGAGAGGAAAATGGTGCGTACTGCTTGGAACCTGGAGACCACCTACAGCATCAGGGGCTGTAGTTCACCTTACTGACCTTCCTGTAAATCCCACCAAGAAAAGAGGTCAAATATGAGCTATAGGAGCTGCCCCCTGAACGGACTACCACAGGCCGGGGGCGGGGGCCCCTCTGCAGTCATCATGGGGTGTCATGGCAGTGACCGCCCAGGTTCACTTCCTACCTGACCCCAGGAAATGCTGGGAGTGCCAGCAGCTGATGCTTCTCAGCTAAATTATTCCTAAAAACTGTCACTCACCTGCGGGATATTTACCAGTCTAGTAAATTGCAAAAGATGGCAAAGACAGCCACTTTGCCGAAGGTAATACTTCTTTCTCGGGGGCATCCCCCAGGCAATGACTGGCTGATTTCAAGCTCCTCCTGCTCCCCTGATCCAGGTCGACTTTGAAGAGCCTTGCCAGCTGCACACAACCCCAGAGACCATCCCCCTTCAAGGTTGCAACTTCACCACAGTTCACCCCCTCCCTCTGCCCAGCTCTCCCTCCCTCCCTCCATCACCAACTTTGATTCGGAGAACCACTCCAATACATCCCCGAAAGGCACATCCCTGACTCAGTGTCTGTCCCCCAGATGCAGGTAACTCACTCACTGGCTGTCCGAGGACATCTGTGCTCACACACCCCAGGCCTCCTCCGGCAAGGGCACAGGCGGTGGGAAGCACATTTGCACAATTTGGTGAGAGAGGCGAGATCAGAGGGCTGGAGATCAGCAGGGAAGCCACTGGGAAGAAGCTGCAGGAGGCAAAGCTCTTCAAAGACATTTCCCTGGGCGGCATGCTGCTTGTTTCCTTCCGTCCACACCTGATACAGTCTTATTTTTCCCATGCTCCCAAAGCCTTTAATTTCTAGACACTTCACACGGTGAATGAACCAGTCACAAGGGTAAGGAGGATTCTCTGTGGGGTTTATTTGGAAAACAGGAAGAAGCAGAAGGGCCTTAACTCCCTGAGCCCAGGAGCCAAAGTTCGATGTGTTTCTTCTTACACAACCCCCTCAAGTTCTGCACGCCCAGGGCAAGTGTCTTCCGTTCACCCACGTGGTGAGATGCCCAGACCCACCGCAGAATTGGAGAAGGGAACAGCAACCCACTCCAGTATCCTTGCCGGGATAATCCCATGGACAGAGGAGCCTGGCAGGCTACAGTCCCTGGAGAGGCAAAGAGCCGGACATGACCGAGCATGCCTGCACACACGCGTTCACACACACACACACACACACACACACACACACACAGAGGATAGTTCCATCAGAGTATGTGCCCATGGGCTTTATCATTATCATTGCTTTTAAAAGATCTCCAGACCACACTATTATACACCTAATCTAAGATTCACACACCAAGAGGGAAGAAAGGAATACAGAAGCGGAGGAAAATATTCTTCCATTTGACTAACGACATCATCTTGAAAGGCAAACAGGTTCATTAACTAGATAAAAAAGCAAAAATAAGCATGTCTGCAGAGCTGAGGCAATAATTTGCCTTCAAAGAATTCCTGGAATAATTTCAACAAACACAAAATCTTCCTAAATCAAAAACAAACCCATTTTCCAAGTCAGGTCCCTCCATGGGGTATGTAATTGTCTCATGGGAAACACAGCAGGTGTAAGAAATAAGAAGGCTATATTTTGACTCAGGTGACCTAAGGAGAAGACACATTTTTTCTTCTCTAAATAACATTATCATTTAAAAATAAATGAGGAAAGTCAAGCCTCTTGTGAACCTTCTCAGCACCCAAGGCAACCATGGGATGCCTTACCCTTCTGCCGCTGAGAGTCTGGATTTGTGTTTAATGCCCTAAAGGCGAAAAGTGTCTGTAAAGAAATGTAATAAAGTTAATAAAGCTATAGGAATGTAGGGGAGAAAAACTTGGCAGCCCGAAGTGTCTCTGTCATGAGGATTATTTTGAGCTGAAAACTAGACTCAAAAGACTCAGGAAGAAGCTTTGACCTGTCCTCTAACTGCCTAAAACAATTCAGATAGGGGGTCTGCTCCCCAAATACAGCTATAACCAAACACGCCTGCAAAGAATGAGGTGGGTGTGCAGTGGGGGGAACTAGATAGGACCTGAAGTCCAGAGACCACTCTATACACCAGCCCTTCTGCCTGGCCCAGCAAACATCTGCTCATCGAACACGCATGTTTATGGAAAAGTTCTCCCCTTTGAAGTTCCAAACCACTACCTTCAACATCCTCTTTTGCCTTCAACTGAAGATGGTAGTTAAGGTGAGGGTTTTAGCCCTTGCAGCAAGCTCTTCTGGGCCTCTTCCCTCTATTTAAATTTGTCTGATTTTCTGTCAATCTGTCTCAAATGAATTTAATGCTTAGACCAGCCAGCAGAACCTAGAAGGGGAGAGGAAAACTTCCTCCTGACCTCAGCTTGCAATTTGGTTAAAAGAACTCAACAGAACTAATTAGTTTTTTTTAATTTAAAAAATCTATGTCCTCAGTTTACAGAAAGTAACATTAAAGGATACAACAAAACAGTTTGCTAACCTAAACACAACTGTCAGAAAGGGATGTATATGTTAAAGGAAGTGTTGTTAATAATACTTAGAATCTGTCTGATATCGTATGCACAAATTCAATTACTATCACTTACAAATACACACACTAAGAAAACCCATTTGCTCTCTGTGAGGTTTAAAATGTTATACATTTTCCCTGGGTTTCATCACATCACATTACAGATACATGGATTAGATGTATTATTCTATTTCAATTTGAATCACCCCAAACTCCTTGCAGCAGTGCTGTGATGATGATGATTTTCTGGTAGAAGCCTGCTACTGAGGGATATTAATGCAAGGAAACATTTCTGGAGGGCATCATTAGGGGTGGGCATATCCCCCCTAGCTATCTATGTTGCTTCTATTAAGTAAAACTTCCTTTGTTACTGATCCAAAAAATTAATTTTAAAAGTGCTGGCTGAATCTCCTTTTTATTTTTATTTTTTTGTACATTATCTGTGATTTAAATAAAAAAGAAGTCCACACCGGAATAAACATGTATGGTCACATGTCAAATATAAAACAATTATTAGTAATCACTGAGACCAGTGGGTTCTGGATTGCAATACTATGTGGGAAGGGACCATTTTAACCAAGGTGAAGGAATGAGAGAAAATGTTCCTGCTGATAATCAGTTCCAGACTAACTCAAAGCCCCATCACTCCTGTTAAAGACTGTATCCTCTATTCCTTTCTGTATATTCTTACACTTACTTTGGACTGCAAGGAGATCCAACCAGTCCTTCCTAAAGATCAGTCCTGGGTGTTCATTGGAAGGACTGATGTTGAAGCTGAAACTCCAATCCTTTGGCCACCTCATGTGAAGAGTTGACTCATTGGAAAAGATCCTGATGCTGGGAGGGATTGAGGGCAGGAGGAGAAGGGGACGATGGAGGATGAGATGGTTGGATGGCATCACCGACTTGATGGACATGGGTTTGAGTGGACTCCGGGAGTTGATGATGGACAGGGAGGCCTGGCGTGCTGCAGTTCATGGGGTCACAGAGTCAGACACGACTGAGTGACTGAACTGAACACTTACTTTATCTCTTTATATGTGCAATCCTGACTTCTATCCGCTCTGCTTCACATATTGTTTTATAGCTCTCTTATTCAAATGCTAATAGTGAGAGCTAATATTTATTGAATGTAATTATGTGCCAGACACATGGCCAAAGGGCCTTTAATTCTCCTAACAAACTTCTGCAGTGGCATTATTGGCCTAATTTTACACACAAGGAAAGTGTTATTTAACAGGATTAAGTGCTGTGTCTAAACTTACCTAAAAGGGTCAAACTTCAGTCTTAGATCTCGCCAGGAGCAAAGTCTGTATTTTACTGGATCTCATCTATACCACGCTGCCCCCTTCTCACCTCCCATCATAAGAACTGAATGACCTTAAAGATCTTAGATTCTTGTATTCCCTGATATAAAAAAACCCCAACAATTAGTAACGCAAATGCCAGTTTATAGCTACTGAATTTCTGAGCTTTTCTTTTTTTTTTCCCCTGATGCCTCCTGATACTTTCAACCCCACCCCCAAACAGTTGTCAATTCCCAATTTTTTTTCTGAGAGAGAAAGCTTTCAATATTTAACTAATTCTGCTTCTTGTAGTCTATCTTAAGAAAACCATCATTCATGCAAAGATCTATATACAAGCATTCCACTGAATCATTCCCTTTAATATGGCAAAGACTGAAAATAATTTAAACATTCAATCATGTATCTTTTATGCATCCATTCAATAATGCTTTTGAAGGATTTTTAGAAAAAAGTTCACAGTAGATGAGAAATATTATGGAAAATGGTAAGCATGCAAAAGATTATATATTATGGTTACACAATCACTATATAAATAGAACTATAAAACTAAGAAAGCATTCTAAAATGTTGACAGTAGTTAAGAGCGCATGACAGACCGGAACTATCCACCTCAAGAGCCACGTCTACTATTGTCTCTACCTCGCCCATCACTGCCCTGAATCAGGATTTCATTATTTCTCACACACATTAACAGTGAAGCAAATCATATCATCCCCAAAATGCACAGACTCTCAACTACTCTCCCCTCTTAAAACATCTCTAACACATATTATTATTAGGTGATTGTCCCCTGTATCTTGTTAGAACATTAACAGCTTCATTGCTCTCCAGCTCAAGATCATGGATGGCTTCTTAATACTTTCAAAAGTAAAGACCAGTTTAGCATCAAGGTCTGACCGTAAGGTGCACCATAATCATGTATTCTGCCACAAAAGAACAAAAAATCTGTATGGTATCATTTTAAGATGTCCTTATTTGTATGAGGCATCCCGCTTTCTGAAGGCAAAATGTAGGGGTGGGGGGGATGCACGTTATAATTGAGAGAATACGCTGTTCTTTGGTTCTTCTCTATTTCCTATTTGTAATTCTCCCATAATCTCCTACACCAACCCCCTTCTGCCTTGGAACGCGACAGACAAGAACACATTGCCTAAGGCTTTCTACAATCAAATCCATCAGATTTCATACCAAAATTATTCCTACTTTGCATTTATCTAACATGAAAATCAAGGCACGTCAAGTAAAAATGAAAAGAGCACATGATGCATTGAATATTATGTTACTCAAGAAAACACTGTGCCACCAGCTTCAACAAGTGACAGGATTTTGTTTAGTACCGCCAAGGCATGCGTTTTCTCCAGAACATCTTTTAAGATGATCTTATTTTTACTTTCTTTACAAAATCAAGTCTCCATTGCAATCCCACTGAGTGACAGTCTCCTCTGGTGACAAGTAGTGTGATCACATGTTGTAAGCAGTTTATCATTACCACCATCAGCAAAAACCCTAATTCTTTCAGGGCCAATCTATAGACTGGACTAGGACTGTTAGACAGGCTTTTAATGCAGTGAAAAATATTTTTTTATAATTACATGGAAATAAGTATATTCACTGAAATTTCTCATGTGTGAGTGCTAAGTCGCTTCAGTGGTGCCAGACTCTTTGCGACCCTATGGACTGTAGCCTGCCAGGCTCCTCTGTCCATGGGACTCTCCAGGCAAGAATACTGGAGTGGGTTGCCATGCCCTCCTCCAGGGGATCTTCCTGACCCAGGGATCGAACCCTCGTCATTAGCTCTCCTGCACTGACAGGTAGGTTCTTCCCCACTAGCGCCGCCTACAATGTGCACACTTATGCAAAAAAAGAAAAAAAAAAGATGTCTCAAAACTTTGTGGGATGGAAACTAAGACACCCACCCCTTCCTTCCCTACAAACACTCAAGTTGTGAAGAATAATTGTTAAATCCTGCAGTACACATGAAAGGGAAAGAAAAACCAGAAGCTGGATGATTCAGGGAGGAAGGAAAAGCTATTAAACCCTTCAAGGAGGGTCTCAGATATGGGTTAGCCAAGGACAGCGTTTCAAACGAGGACTGGTTCGGTGCAGTGTTGAAAGCCCTGCCCCCTCCCATGGCTTCACTTAAATGTAATAGCTTTTTTGAATATTGCAAAAATTGTTTATAGTTTTAAAAAATGCTTACAGATTTCTTTTTTAAATAGAAATCAGTAAATAGCTGAGTTTTAGTACAGGTCAAACAGAATCAGTCTGCACAGATGAGAGAGCCTCTGGAAATAGGGTATGAAAATAGCGAAGCATGCTCTCTTATCCACAGCTCTGCAGGGTTCAGAACTACAAGATTACAATGCAACATTGCTGCCACAAAGCTGGAAAAATGTATCATTCCAGGGTATAATCTTATTCCCATGCTTATCCCCTTAGGAAGAAGATACACACATTCTCCCATCTGCATTGTGTGTACTTGCTTTTTAATACAAAGCAAGAAAACTAAAACATAAATGATACAAAGCTGTAGGGTGGAATACTGCCTACTGTTTTACCTACAAGCTTCTCGAAGGGGTAACACCAGAGCTTTTTCAAGGCTGAGGTATTTGATTCCTTACACTGTACTCTACAGACACTAACTTCCTTTTGAGCCCTAGAGGGCACATCAAATCAGTTCTCCAGAGGGTAGAAACAGAAAACCCTTCCTTTTCCTTTTCTGTCTCTTTTTTTCCACTTCTCTACGACATCGTCCATATGTTTGGCCACTCCTGAGAACGCACTGGCTGAGCAAACATCCTGGTGCTCCGCAGAATGCAGCCGGAACTTCTAAAAGCCATTTTCTCATACACAGAACGTCAGCTTCAGGAGCACTTAAGAAAACTGGCTAACACACCATCACAAAACAGTTAATGTCGTTTTCAAAACTTAATGTCCAGTACCGTATAAACAATCAGTGTACTAAACGGAAAAAGGTTTTTTAGTCAAATGCCACTGAATTAAAATGCAGCAAAATCAATTTAAAATAAAGGCCAAAGAGAAACAGAGAAGGCTGAGGAGAACTGGAGCATTCAGAGAACTATCAGGGGCTTCCCAGGTGGGGCGAGTGGTAAAGAACCCACCTGCCAATGCAGAAGACGCAGAAGATGCAGAAGATGCAGGAAGATCCCCGGGAGTAGGCAGATGGTACCCCACTCCAGCATTCCTGCCTGGAGAATCCCATGGACAGAGGAGCCTGGCGGGCTACCGTCCACGGGTCTACGAAGAGCCAGACACAGCTGAGCGCCGAGTACACACACAACTATTAGGGCAGAAGGAATCCAAACTAGTGAAGTTGTATCTGCTTCCCCAGTAATTCTGTCACATTGTAAACAAATTAAGGATTTGTTTACAGAACCCCAGAGTAAACATTAAATTATTATTATATATTGGATCACTTAACATGGCCCCTAAGACTTCTACTGGAATGTCTGGCATGAATTTAAATGGATAGAGACCAATAGTGAGAGGGGCATATGGTCTGTGACCAGAATGCTTGGAGTCAAGGCAGCGCCCCACTGCTTATTACTTACCTACAGAACTTTCTTTCAGCTTTAATTTCCTCCTATAAAGAAGTTAACTAATGATAATGTTTGCCCCAGTCTCAAAGAGCTACTGTGAGACTCAAGTGAGATAATGTATTAAAAGAAAGTGAAGTCGCTCAGTTGTGTCCGACTCTTTGTGGCCCCATGGACTGTAGCCTACCAGGCTCCTCCATTCAAGGGATTTTCCAGGCAATGGTACTGGAGTGGGTTTTACAAACTACACAACACTAAATAGGGATCAGGTTTTATTACGTTAGTAAACTATTTGACTTCTGGAGAAGGGAATGGCAATCCACTGCAGTATTCTTGCCTGGAGGATTCCATGGACAGAGAAACCTGGCAGGCGATAGTCTGTGGGGTTGCAAAGAGCTGGACACGACTGAGCGACTAACACATAAACTATTTGATTAAGAATACCATGTACAATAAAGCAGATATACTGTAATAAAAATTAATTCTTAAAAAATTTTAAAAAGAATACCATGTAGAAAGGATAGCGTCTCAGATGTAATTATTTCACTAATTTATATGTACGCCAAGCACAAACATTAGATGTGTAACACTGAAATATACACACGTAAATACAGATGCATATACACACACATACACACACATAGAAATACATACACTCAAACATGTTTTATGTTTCAAAGAGAGAACATAAACGCAGGGGCTAAAGACAGAAGTGTCACTCCTTGGTCTTAGGTTAAATCCTTCTTAAAGCACTTTACAACTTATATGGTTTGTTGCTCAAGCAAGAAACTGAAATCTTCATTTTTTCACATTTCCAAAAGCCCTTTTGTAAACCTTTTTTTTTCTGTTCCACATCTATAAATAATGCACTATTACATATATCCACAGCTATTCATTACAGTATGTGATGATTAGTAATTATGTGGGAACATTTTGAGCTGATCAACTACCTTTCATAAATAGGTTTTATTAACAGAGCACTCAGATCATTTAGTGCAGTATTTTCAAAAGTATTTCTGATGGCTTGGGTGAGAGGGAAAAAGAAGGAAGAAAAGGGGGAGAAAATAAAAATTGGTATATTGTACTTTTTTTTTTTTTCGCCCTTCACTCCCAAAGGGCCCTGTTAATAACTAAGCTTAAAACTCAGTTGCTTCTTCACTGAGTCATCAATCCTACCTGCTTCACCATCATCCAGGTTCAATAAACTGCTTCTCTCACTCACCTTTCCTGCTTAGGGATTTGAGTGATTCATTAAGGAATATCTCCATGTGGATATTCTTCAGGGGACTTCAAATTATTCAATACTTTCAAACTGCAACTTAACCTGATATTTCCTGTCTTGAGCCAGAAACACTGGATTTCTCCTGCACAATACAGCACTAACTACGTGGAAGGCACTTGGTTGATGCTGTAGATGTTTTTATTGTCCAGTCGCTAAGTCATGTCCACCTCTTTGCAACCTCATGGGCTGAAGCATACCAGGCTTCCCTGTCCTTCACTATCTCCTGGAGTTTGCTCAAATTCATGTCATTTGGGTCAGTAATGCCATCATCCAACCATTTCATCCTCTGTCACCCCCTTCTCCTCCTGCCCTCAATCTTTCCCAGCATCAGGGTCTTTTCCAGTGAGTCAGCTCTTCACATCAGGTGGCCAAATATTAGAGCTTCAGCTTCAGCATCAGTCCTTCCAAAGAATATTCAGGGTGAAAAAGGCCACCTCTCTTCCTTTTTCTGTATCATTCCCAACTTTCTCCACTCCACACTTAATTGGAAACATTTCATAATGACTCAACCCACTCCAATGTTCTTGCCTGGAGAATCTCAGAGACGGGGGAGCCTGGTGGGCTGCCGTCTAGGGGGTCACATAGAGTTGGACACGACTGACTCAACTTAGCAGCAGCAGCAGCATAGTGACTTCACTTTCCAAACAACTGTTATTCATGTTATATTTTTTATCCTCCCTCCCAGGACCTCATTTCAGGCTCCATCACCTCTTACCTGGAATTGTTAACCATCACTGAACTGACCTTCTGCCTCCATTCTTGACCCCTTCGAGCTAAAACCCTTTGACACTAGCAATTGGCATTTATGAAATTCAGATAGGCTCACAACCATCCCCCAACTGTACTAAAAGACAAAAATAAAAAACATGAAAAAAAATCCTTAGCAAAAATATTAATGATATGGCTCTTGATTCATGGCTGCGTCAATTCTCCTTTCTGCCCTGTTCTTTGGCCATCTAAATCAATCACAGACCCTTTATAACAAACTGTTTTCTCTCATCTCCATGCCTTTGCCCTGGCTGCTCCTTTGAGACAAGAAATCTTTTCCTCTCGTCCCTTTATTCAGGGACTTTCTCATCCTTCAAGGCTCAGCTGAAATATTACCTCCTCTTTAAAGGCCTGTCTGATCTCCCCAGGCTTCTTTTACTGCTCTTTCCTTCACCATCCACTCCACACTATAAAACGCACAATCAGACAACACTTAGATTATCTGTAAGTTTCCTCACTGTGCTGTGACCAAAAGGACAAGAACCATTCTTTACTCTTTGCCTATTTATATCCCCAGTACACAGTCAGCCCCAGGGGTGCACAGCCCACGGACTTCATAAATAACCCAAGAGTAAATGAACGCACATCCTGAAAAATATTCATATTGACATGACCTCTTATAGGACCGTTATAGACCATGAATTCCTCCTTTTCTATAGCTTCTTGAGTATCGGATTTGGTTTTCAACCAGGCCAATTTTCTTGGCTACGTGTAAAATCTGAACTTGAGGAGAAGGTGGATCTGTCCAGATTCATGTTAGAAACTTTGACTCTAACTGACTAACCATCTGGAGACGGTTTCCATCTTAAAGAAAGCAGGGATAACTCTGCTTCTCTTTCTTCCCGAAGGACACACAGAAATAGCACTCACTATGAAGTGAAAGTTGGACCATAAAGAAGGCTAAGTACCAAAAATTGATGCTTTCAAACTGTGATCCTGGAGAAGACTCTTGAGAGTCCCCTGGACTGCAAGGAGATCAAACCAGTCAATCCTAAGGGAAATCAACCCTGATTATTCATAGGAAAGACTGATGCTGAAGCTGAAGCTCCAACAGGTTCTGGCCACCTGATGCAAAGAGCCAACTCATTGAAAAAGACCCTGATGCTAGGAGAGATTGAAGGCAGGAGAAAAGGGGCGACAGAGGATGAGTTGATTGGATGGCATCAGCAACTCAATGGATATGAGTTGTGAGTTTGAGCAAAATCTAGGAAATAGTGAAGGACAGGGAAGCCTGGCATGCTGCAGCCCATGGGGTCACAAAGAGTCAGACAAAACTCAGTGACTGAACAACAAATGCTATTCCGTACATTATACAGATGTCTAGCAAACAGCATTGTGAGAAAGGTCCATCCAGTCAGGGGAGCAGTGACTTGCAGGAAACTGTGAGCCACCAGAACCTTGAGCATTTGTACTAGTTGAGCAGACCAGCTGACGGCCCCGATGAGTCCTGAACTAAATTATCTCTAAATGTACCTGCTCATACCACTCACCAAGGCTTACAGTTGCCGAAGTGAACGCTACACGCAGCGTGGCAAACAGGATTTATTCCTTCCTTCATTCCTCCCTCCCTTTCTTCCCTCTTCTCTACCCACCCTACCCCACTTTCTCTTTTTTTAATTTCACATTTTGGTGTGTCTTATTGCAGAAGGACATGGCAACCCGCTTCAGTATTCTTGCCTGGAAAATCCCATAGACAGAGGAGCTTGATGGGCTATATATAGTCCACGAGGTCACAAGAGTCGGACACGACTTAGTGACTAAACCACCACCATACCCAGGATGAGCAGACTTGATAAATCACCCTAGCTTAAATTTAATGATAATGACCCCCAGTGCTCTTCTGTTTTAAAACTGTTTGGTATTTAAACCTCTTTGATGATTTGAGCCAACAATGTAGAATCTGGTATACAGTCTAGCAGAAATAGCTCTAAGTAATAAAAATTCCACTGCACTTAAAGGGAATGAGGGGTGAGACCCATATGCATAAGTGGTATTTAATAAATCTTCATTGAAGAAGATTATGTTATTTCAGGTACTCAACTTATACCCAATTCTGCACCAAATCAGTCATATTTATTCCAGACAGTTTAATACTTGATGAATCTGAATCAAGTCCCGATTATACACCCTCATTTCCTGTCTGTTCAAAGGTCAGAGTTCAGCAAGCATATCAAAAAAACAAACATCCTTACAACTAATATCTGCCTTTCTTCTTGTTTAAGATTTTAAGGCACGATTTCAGGGCTTTCATTTCACTAAGATCTATCCCCCTAAAGAGCCAATGTGACTTACTTTTCTCTATTCTTCACACTAACTGGTTATGTCCTTTGCCTTGAGTTTCAGGCAAAGTTTCAGTTTTCTTACTCAGGAAATATGTCACCCAGATGCCTACTGAGTGCAGAGTCCTATTCGACCCAGTCTACTCAGAAACTGTAGTTCCTTAGCCATACTCATCTGTGAAACATATCAGATCACCTGCTCAGGTCTGAGAATGCAAAAATGAAAGGCAAAGGTCCTCCCTTAAAGAACCCACCCAAGAGAAGAGTCAGTCCAGTAAGCAGGGAATTACAGCTCTGGTTTTTCACACTCCTGTCTCTGACCTTATGTATCAGGACAGCCCATCCAGTCTTTTACAGTAGAGAATTCAAAATTAAAGCAGCTCTAATTTTGTTTTTCCTCTGTCTACACTCTTAATCACTTGGTCCCAACCTCCTGAAATTTAGACTAAAAATTCTTCCAAATGTGTGATTTGTGTTGGATAATCACTCTACATCCTCACACCTGTAAGAAAATTTCTGTTGTACCTTGTGGAATGAATGGCAAATAGTATGGAAATCCTTGTGAAATTACACTGAACTGACACCAAAATGACCTCCACCAGCGAGAGAGCAGGACACAACGGTCCTCGCTGGCCCATGGTCTCTGCCTATCTTTTGTTTTGTAGAAAAACTTTAAGCCAGAGAACAAGTTTAATCAGAGAAGTGAGAAAAGTGCAAAAGCAAAGAAAGCAAATAGGAGAAAATAATAACAGTTAGTCATTAAGTAAAGTGAAGGACCTTTAGTTTCTAAAAGGCTGTAGACAGGCCATGTCCTTGAGCTGTTCTGTATATCCTAAAACCCCTACCAAGTGGAAGGAATTAACTACATATGACCTGAGTGTAGCTGTGACATAAGCTGCCACAGCTGAAAGAACTGGCCTTAAAAACATGGGAACAAATCCACTCTGGAACTAAAGATTAACTGGACTCAAAACAATCAAGAAGACGCTGATCAGACCACTGATGAGCAAGTTCAAGGTGACTGTCAGAGCTGACTGTGCTATTTCCGCATGTAGCCTCCATTGAAGTATCCCTGAAACAACCCACTAAAAGCTCTTGCCCATTGACTGCTGGGGGAGTCAGCCTTTGGACCTGAGGCTGTCCTCTCCCCTCTGGCAGCCAGTCTCCAGAATAAAGCAGTCACCAACCTTGCCTCTCAAATCTTGGCTTTTGAGCAGCGAGCAGCCAGACTGCACCTTGAGCCATACCAGCAGCAACAGAAACAACAGCTCAGAAGTTAATAACTACTTCCCCCAAATAGTCATCTTGCTTATCCCACTGAACACCTAAATATGTCACATAATTCAATGAATTTAAAACATGAATAAGAAGTTTTGCAAGAAATGCTTTCTATTTATATAAGCATGCATATACATACACATATATCAAATTTCTACTCAAAAACACATAATTTTTGGTAAAAATTTCCCAAGTGTTTTCATGCATGACTTTCAACCTGCATATGTCAATAAATGTTGCTTATGATAAAGATCTTTAATTTGTTTTGATAAAAACACTTAAAATGTAACTGTCTTTTGTCAGGAATAATGAGTTTTCATCGACGGGCATGAAACCAAGGAAATGATCTGACCCCCAGAGTTATCAATCCCGAAAGCTATCCTTTGACACTATCATTTTGAACAAGAACCCAATCCCTTTGGAGACATTATGTTAATATACTCAATTAAACATTTTCAGTAAAGATGTATGGTTTGCTATGCTATGCAGAGGTGGGTTTACTCTGAAGTTAATGCACCCTAAGCTTTGAGGCCGCACACCTGTACAGGCCATTTCTAAGATCCAGGACCAGGGGGGAATGGTAGGCTTAGCAGAGCAATTACAATTTTGTGAAACACCCAAAAAGCAACTGTTACATTTTTTTTCCTTTGGGAAGCTTTAGAACCCACAGAACTCACATCTTTTTCTGGTTATCATCTTTTTCAAGGCTAGGTATGCTGCAGAAACATCATATATCATGTCAAAATGCTGAGTTTGAAAAATACTTCCTCATTCATCTCTACAATCAGGTACAATCACTGTAGAAACACCAGCCTGGATATGTGTTAAATGCCACAGTGAAAATTTCATCCTTACCAATTCATGTTACAGCTATATTAATGGAAAGCATTAACTCAGATTTACTCCCACCATTTACTCCTGGACTTGGTCGCTTAGTCCTACCCGATTCTTGGGACCCTTTGTGCTGTAGCCCGACAGGGTTCTCTGCCCATGGGATTTTTTCAGGCAAGAATACTGGCTTTGGTTGCCATTTCTTTCCTCAAGGGTTCTTTCCAACCCAGGGATCAAATCTGTGTCTCCTGCACTGCAGGCAAAGCCATCGAGGAAATGCCACCATTTACTTAAATTCGAGTAACATCTCTGGACCTAGGGAACTAGACTCTACATATCAATACAGGAGAGTCATGTACTTGCAATGAACACTACAGTTATAACACATTTTACACTGAATGCTCAGTATCTTATTATGGTGCTTTAAAAAATTCTGTTGCTCTTTATGATCAAACATTTTCTTATATTTAAAAGTTTAATTTTGTGGTAACCTCAGTTCTGTTTCCTTGCATAGAAAATAACTCTTCTAAATCAAAGTACTTCATAATTACAACTTTAATGTCTTCTCAGAGTATTAAAATCAGAGTAAAATTAATAAACACTTCCTCCATAATATATAAAATGAACTCTAAAACCAATGCTACTAGGAAAATGACATATATTAGGTTCCCTAAATACCACTGGGTATTTTTTCACCAAGTCTTGTCATTTGAGCCTCTTTCCAAAAACTTAGGATTTTCTCTCACACATTATATAGCATCAACTACCTTGGGCAGAGCTGTCTTGGAATGCTGGCTAAGAATTTATTGTTAATGTATCTTCTATAAGTTAAGTTTTAAGTTAGAGGATGTAGTTCTTAACTGACCACAATTTGCCTCAAGAATGACACAATGAATTGCTTTCATGCACACGCTGTCTAATAACTAGTTACCTAAAAATTACATTAGATACAACACATTGCATTTGGCAAAATCATAATTTAAATGCACTGCTTTTAAGTGGATTGATGGAATAAATTAACCAAATCCTAGTTAACTGAAGATCAATCCAAAAGCCAGTCATTGAACTGTGGTCCCTGCAAATATCATAAAAGAACACAAGTTCAATTTCCTTATTATCTATTTCTCCACCTGTGTGTCTACTGAATACCTTGCTCCAGAGGGATTTATGACAACTTATAAGGATACTAAACAAATGAAGTAAGGGCAACATTAGAATAATGAATGTGGCATACACACCATTGATACTATGTATAAAATAAATAACTAATGAGAACCTACTGTATAGCACAGGGAACTACTCACTGCTCTGTGGCGACCAAACAGGAAGTAAATCTAAAACACAAGGGGATATATGCATACTTACAGCTGATTCCCTTTGCTTTATGGCAAAAACTAACAACATTGTAAGATAAAGCAAAATATGGCAACACAAAAAAAGGTTTAGTAATAAGAGGATGTCAAAAGATGCTACCAGAACTTCTTGTCAAGTTGTTTTTGCTGGACGAGAAATCACACATCTTGCGAGGTCAAGGGCAATATATCTACAGCAGTCATGGGGACGTGTTTCCAGTGACTTTTTCTTTTAATATGTATATGTCAACAGCATTGCCATTACATCAAAGAACCCTTCACTAAGAGCAGTTACAAAGGAGGCCAGGTCTGCTGACCCCACTTTCCTCTCTGTGCTCATATGTTATTCACTCCTCGCCACCCACACCTGCCCTTTCTTTGCTTCAAATGTATCAGACCACTCTCCTCTAAACACCTCTCTTTTGTTGCTTCCTCTGCTTGGATTTACTTTCCCCAGTTTTGCCCACTTGGTTCACTCTACACCTCCCTGCGGGCTCTGCAAAAAACACCACATTCAGTGAAGCTGACCACCATTTACAAGATTATATCCTCTCTATGGACACTCTTTATATCCATTCCCTTACATATTTTTCTCTAGATGATCTGCCAGCACCCACCACACTCTATATTTATTTGCTCTTGTCAGCGCCGCTCCCCCACCCCAGGACAGAAGCTCCAAACTACTCTTGGAGTCTTGCTCCATCTTCTCTTTCGGTCATTATCCCCACTCCCTAGTTGGTTCTGCTCAGAATTTCCACCAAACAAAATAAGACTGATAAAATGCGGCTTCGCACACTTGCAATCACTCATTCCAAAGTCTAAGCCAGGGGTCCTCAAGATGTCTGCTTCAACCCACCAACATCCTCTTGAGGGTCCACGAAGAGAGGGGTGAGAATTTCCACCTGTACCACACCATTTTCCATAGAAACCCTCTGCACCACACTAAGGGCTGGTGCTGGTACCTGACTAAATTTGGTATTCACAAGCGAAAGCTAGGATGCAATTATCATTTATAGACTAACTCAACATTCTACAAGAAATCCGGTTGCCATGACACAGTGCAGTGTTTCTGCCAACTTGCTATAGCATATATGCACAGGCAATGAACAGAAAATTCTGCTGTTTTCAGAGAGGGTGCTTTATCATCTGTGACATTTGGGGCTCTTCAGAATTTTCAACTATTGCTGTCCTGGCTCTGTCATGATCTTACTGTTAGTTTACCTTCAACATCATTAATTTACTTTCCTCCTGGTTTGTCTATTTAGGGAGATTAGTTGCCTAGTAATTGGATGTGCAAGTGCCCATGCATCGTGGGCCAAAACATGACTCATGTCTCTTTTGTTGTTTCCTCTGCTTGGATTTACTTTTCCCAGGTTGGTAAATTCTATATCTCCCTTTGGACTCTGTAAAAATACCACATTCAGTGAGGCTGACCACCCTTTAAAGACTTACAACCCCTCTAAGGACACTCTTTATATCCATGCCCTTATGCATTTATCTCTAGATAATCTGTCAGCATCTGCCATGCTCTACTTTTATTTACTTGCTCTTGCCAGGGTCCCCCCGTAGGATAGAAGCTTCAATCTACTCATGGTGCCTCCTTCCCTCCAGTTTCAGTCGTGATCCCTACTCCCAAATTGGCTCTGCTCAGAATTTCTACATCTTTGCTCACATAGATACAGTTAAACCTTGTTATTCCTGATTCTGTCGTCACGAATTCATCATGAATTTGCCAACTGATGACCATTTATTTATTTGTAGTCATTTGTGGGCATGAGCCAAGCAGCAAAAAGTTTGAATCTCCCAGTTTCCCCATTCCAAACTAAGGTTAAACACTCTGGCTTTCGTTTCAGCCCTTATAATGTAAATAAGTGTTTATTTTCTTGTCTCTTTAGTGTCACGTTTTTGTGTGTATGTTTGCACTTTCTATTGGTGTTTTTGCTATTTAAAGTGGTCCCCAAGTGCCATGCTTAAGTGCTAGCTAGTGTTTGTAGGGACAAGAGGGCTGTGATGTGCTTTAGGGGGAAAAATATATGTGTCAAGCTAACTCCTATTAGAGCTGCTGTTCGTGAGTTCAATGTTAATGATCAGCTATATATATATGGATATACATATATATCCATATATATCACAAAGAAGTTATTTATTATATATAAAATAAGGTGTCTTTAAACAGAAACACATACAAAACAAGGCTATATGCTGACCACCTGATGGAAATGACATAGGCTCAGAAGAACCTAACTCTGTGTGTTATCCCATGATCAGTGGTTCAGTATTTGCTCATTCAGAGTTCATGGCAACTTTGCAGAACATAACTACAATAAGTACTGAAAATCAACTACCCATACATAGCCACGCATCAAGGGAAGATTTTTGCTCCATTTTAACACTTCTGTCATCCTTATATTTCACGTGTACCTACGAGCAGAAATCAACCACTAGGTCCTTAGGTACCAAGGTTGTTTGCCCAATTTATGATAGTACCTCTCTCTTGTAAGTGGCAGAGGGGTACTGAAATGTGGTGGAGGAATAGTAAGGGAGAGAGGGAGGGAGGAAAGGAACAGGGAAGAGCGAAAATGAAAAGGACCTGAATCCCACATACGCCGTTTTGCATTCCCTTCTGATAATACAGCCTTCTAAAACATCTACAAGATCGACTTGTAAACACAAAATTATTTTTTCTTAAGTGAAATAGCTCTAAATTTGTACCAAGAATCCACGTTCAAGTATATAAAATGCGTATAGTTATATTATGTATATTTGCATGTATTTGCATGAAATGTATATGTACAGTCAGATTACATTCATGATATTTTAGAGAAAAATGTAAATGTTCACCTGATTTCTTATGTAAATCAGTTTTTCTTTTCTCAATGACTTTTTATTATCTACTAACTGTGGTTGTCATAAAATTTGGTACATCTGAAATAGCTAACCAAATGAAAGGCTGAACAGGGCCAATCTAAGCAAAGGGTTCTGAGCACCACCAACGTGAGTATTCAGAACCGATTCTCTGAGAAAATGACAATGACGTCACCCTAAGACAGAATTAAACTCAAGTGTGCCAGATGTTCCTCTAAAACACTAAAGAGACTGTCAATTCCTCCCATTCTATCTCCATTTCTAGCTCCACTGACTTCCAAAAGGCACTGGTGAGGACTATGTGTGACTCAGATGGAGAACCATAACTTGCATTGGCCAAGAAGTTTGTTTCAGGTTTTTTCTGTAAGAGCTTATGAAAAACCTGAAAGAACTGTTTGGCCAACCCAATACAGCTGGATCAGGGTCAGAGATCAGGGTCAGGGAAGGAAAATCTCATTGGTTTATCAGCCAAAAAGCCAAGACTAGAAGCAAGACTGAACGTGAACGTGAAAACTGTGCAGTCGTGTCTGACTCTTTGTGCAGTCGTGTCTGACTCTGTAGAGTCCATGGAATTCTCCAGGCCAGAATATTGGAGTGGTAGCCTATCCCTTCTCCAGGGGATCTTCCTGACCCAGGAATTGAACCGGAATCTCCTGCATTGCAGGTGGATTCTTTAGCAGCTGAGCTATCAGGGGAGCCCAGAAGCAAGACTATTGAGGATATAAATCTAAAGACAAATGCACTCTCGGTTGAGGCAAGTGCTAACCTTGACCTTGTGTTTCCCTGAGAGGAAGAGCCTCCATAAGGGTGAGATGCACAGGGCACAGAATTTAAACCGGTGGCTCGTTCTCACTCATGCAAGTTCTGATGACAGAAAAACATCAAGGATGGCACGTATTGCTGGGAATAAAAATGCACCAATTTCTCTGTCATTTTTCCTGTTTGGGTCTTGTAACTTAACCCATCATGTTCTGAGTTCAGGGTGATAAGTTTTTGAATCAGCATGGAACCAGCTCTTGATAAAAAAATAATAATGGTAGACACTTAAGTATCTACAGCATTTTGCTGTAGATCAGCATGAAGTAAATACAAAGGAAAAATCACTGACTCCCAGAAACATACACACTAAAATCACTAAGTGACTAAAATCATTAATGACTGAGACACCTTCCATTGAGATATGATCAAAAGCAGAAACTATGAGAGAATTTAGATTCTCTGTGCGACATGGTTACACCACCAATAAGGCAATACTCGTAATATCCTTATGTATACTTGTTTTTTAACATAAGAATATGGTATACTTATGTGCCATATTTTATACACATTTCTAGGTTGAATTATTTAGTTATACTTTGGTGGTCTGTGGGTATGAATTCTTATCAGCATTCTCACATCATATAACACAGGGGCTAAAGGCAAAAGATTACTCCTAAGTTACAGGATCAAACTATAGTGAAGTTTGTGAAGCCAGAATATGTATTCTCTCCACTCCACTAGGTACTTCTATTTGGATGGATTGATTTGCTCCAAACTGGACAGTTGTTTTTTTTTTCCTTTTCACCTAAAGACAAGCCTCACCATAGAGACTTTATAATAAGCCTTCTATGAGCTTCTGGGTGAGTTTAACATTCATTTTATCTAGACATCTTGAGGGGTTTCACGTTCATATGTATAGGCTGCCCTTAAACTCAGGTGGCCTTCATTTGGATATAGTCAACTGATCTGATTATTTTCATATGCTTAGTGACAGAAGCATTTCTTCAGCTTTATGTTGTGAAACTGCATGTTAAGAAGCCCCGCTTCCTCTGCACCACATATCCTTTGGATGATTTCAGTATCCTGCCTTTTATTTATTTTTTTAAACGAAGGAAAATAACCTCTGGTCCTCTTTTTCCCTCGGACTTTAATTATACTACATGAACACCTGCCTACCTGAAGTGATTCCTCTCCAGTGGCAATTCCTAGAAGACTAGCAATACTTACCAACATGTACCCTCTGTGTCCCTCCATCGGTGTTTAAGACCGTCAGAAATGCCAGATAGTTTCTCCTTGTTTATCTTTCCAATGACACACACATACCAAAAATACCTGTTTCCCCAAATATCAAATTATATCAAGACGTTCAATCCCCTCTCCTCCCTCAAAATATCAGAATTTCACTATTCCAAAAATGTTAGGCAAACAGGATTAATTCTCAACACATAAGTCAGAGGTGATAAAATGCTACTAGTATTTGGAACAAAATCAAATTACTCAAACTGCATTTCTGAATTCAGAACTTAATGGAGTGTAGTAGGTTGGGTAAACCTTAGCGAGAGGCTTGAGCCAAACTTCAGACTAAAGGCATAATCATTTAAAAAAAAAAAAAAAAGGAAATTAACTGAGAGATTAACAAGCTTTATCTAGTTCCATTAAGCATTACTTTTCTTCAGTAAAATCCTAATAGCACTGGAATCTCTTGCCTCCTGGGAAATTCTCAAAGATGTCATTAGCTTTCTAGTTGTGGAAAGGATTTGAGAATAAAACAATTGTGTGTGTGTGTGTGTGCGTCCTGCCCTTTCTTCAAATCTGCAGTTTGAAAAGCTGTCCTAAGCAATTTAAATCTGATTTGATTCTGAATATGTAAAATTTAAACAGCAACCAAATCCTGGAAGTGTTTTTAGGATATATATCAAGTATGACTCATCAATAATGATCAAAAGAGACTGTCCAAGTATTCATCAGTAATGACCGAAAATGAATATATGTGTTGTGAGTTGTTTCTAATATTTTATAAATGTAACTCACAACTGCTTTTCCCATCAAAAATAACTGTTATTTAGTGTTTAGCATTTAACACATTACAAAGCATTTTAACAGATATTATCTGTTGGAGGTCCTGACCCCAACTCAGTGGAGATCTGGCAACAAGCATCCATTCGTGACAGGGAGCACAGAAGAAAAGGACACTTGAAGGACTTGTCTGTGGTCACAAAGTGGGCCAACATGAGGGAACTCGCTTGAATTACTCCTTAGACTACAGGTTGCTTTGAAACCATGACACCTGACGCAGGTCAATCACAGAAATGGACTACAAAGTAACGGACTAGAAAGTAAAAATGTGGATCACTATTAACAGCTAACCCTCCAGGAGTGCTTCCTATGTAGCAAAGATGAAGTACACGACATAGATTATCTTCAGTCCAACAACTGTGTTACATAAGACCTATTAATAAACCCCAATGGTTCAGCAGGTAAAGAATACTCCTGCAATGCAGGAAACACAGGAGACATGGGTTCAATCCCTGGGTCAGGAAGATCCCCTGAAGGAGGAAATAGCAACCCACCCCGGTATACTTGCCTGGAGAATCCGTGGACAGAGGAGCCTGGTGGGCTACCATCCATGGGGTCACATAGAGTGGGACACGACTGAGCAGCTAAGCACACACATTATTAAACTCACTTTTCAGAGTTAAGTTGATAGCAGCTGTGTACGTGACCCTCTGAATCCACAGCTCTCACATCCCCAGGGATTCAGCCAGCTTCGAAACCCAGAGAGGAGGAGGGCCAACTGTAATAGGCCATTTCATGTAGGGGACTTGAGCACCCTCAGATTTGGGATCCTCGGGATGGAGGAGGGGAGATTCTAGGACCAATCCCCTGCAGACGCTGAGGGATGATGTAATTCCCAAGCAGTGATGGTGAGGTTCACGTTTGCATCTCCTTGATTTATGAATCTGTTAGGATTTAACAACTAACTAGGCTAAACTTCCTCCAGATGCACTGCCATAATGCACCAATTCACTACCATTTGTATTAGGTAATATACCCTAAGCATGAAAACTGTTGCATAATTTCCAATTTCCTAGGGATACAATACAAAACAAAACACTTCCTTTTCTAAAGCCCTTAATTATGGGATCTAATCCCTATTTCCTTTCTTTTAAATTTAAGTGGAGGATTATTACTTTACAATATTGTGATGGATTTTGCCATACATCTACATGAATCAGTCACAGGGATACATCTGTGCCCCCATCCTGAACCCCCCTCCCACCTCCATCCCCACCCTATCCCTCTGGGTTGTCCCAGAACACTGACTTTGGGTTCCCTGCTTCATGCATCGAACTTGCAGTGGTCATCTGTTTTATATATGGTAATACACATGTTTCAATGCTAGTCTATCAAATCATCCCAATCTCATCTTCTCCCATTGAGTTCAAAAGTCTGTTCTTTCCATCTGTGTCTCCTTTGCCCCACTGCATGTTGGATCCTCATTACCATCTTTCTACATTCCATATGTATATGCATTAATATACAGTAATGTCTCTTTCTGACTACTTCACTGTATAATAGGCTCCAGTTTCATCCACCTCATTAGAACAGACTGAAATATGCTCCTTTTTATGGCTGAGTAATATCCCATTGCATGTATGTTCCACGACTTCCTTATGGAACATCTAGGTTGCTTCCACGACCTAGCTATTGTAAATAGTACTGCAATGAGCGTTGGGGTACGTATGTCTCTTTCAATTCTGGTTTCCTCAGTGTGTATGCCCACCAGTGGGATGGCTGGGTCATATGGCAGCTCTATCCCCATTCCCTTTTATTCTCTACATGTTTCTTACTAGGCAGCCAACTGAAATCTTCCTGTTCTTTTTGGCACTTAACATTTGAGAAAGCCCAAAATAACCTACCTCCTTCCTCCATTCCTTTTCATCTTTTTGCTTCAGCTGAGTTTATGGCAGACTTCAAAACAGGGTTGTGGCCATCACAGGAGTTCTAGGGAAGGTCAAGTCTTTGATTCTGGGTCATCAGGATGGGGAAACTATCATTCAAATGCAGGTCTATCTCCTGGGCCCCATGTCTTTCCAGAGGACTGGCCTGTATCCTTGAATAACTCTGAGAAACGGCAGTAGCTTTAGACTCTCCCAATACAGCCCTGAGGAAATCATGCACACTTGGATGCTCCAGAGTCAGAAACATGTGGAAAATGCCACATCCAGGCCACACAGCTGGGCAATGGGTTACAGATGCAACAGGTGCTCAGTCTGGAGACCTGCTTAGGCCAGAGTAATCAGATTTCTTAACCCTGCCCTAAACGTGCCCCTGAACTTATTGGAACAGTGTGTGATACTCTATAGTTATATAGACAGTATTTATGCAAAGTTTAGAATGACATTGTCAGTAAACAATCTGTTAGAATACAAACAAAATATCTAAGAAAAAACCTACTTTAACTTTTAAAATGAAAGCAGAATGCTGAGAGCCTGAAGGGACAAGTAAGAGAAAGCAAATACCAGCGGCATGTGCAGGAAGCTTTCAGAGTCTGCTGGAGAGAGAACAGGCCCCTCATTTATCACTTTTACCCAAGGAAAACAGTATTTGGAGAAATTGATTTTGGCTTTCCTAGTTAACATGCAGTTTTACTACAGCTTCCTTTTAGCATATTCACTAGTTACTTTATTGATCACATCTATTAGTCCAAACCCTAATTTTTTTTCCTATTTTCTTCAAGAGATAATAATGCTAACAACAACAAAAATAACATTGGGATGGCCAAAAGGTTCAATTGTGTTTTTCCTTAACATCATACCTATGGAAACCCAAACAAACTTTTTGGCCCACCCAGTGGGTAATGCAATCATATCTTGTGTTATGACAAAATTCATAGTAAGGGAAACAAAAAATCTTGATTTTTCTCTTTTGAACTGACTGGATCAGTTGTAAATTATTGAGGTTTAATCCTGCCCAGGACCACAGTTGCTATGGAGCTTGGTCACTTTCAGAGATTTTTATCCTGTGACCTTGGTATAGGGCTCCACAGCCATTGCTTGAAAAACTAATAAAAAGAGCTACTGCATGGCTGTTGAAGTCTCTGGAGCTGCTTAAACTCCTTCCCCCACTTAAGTTTCTATTTCTCCTATACATTCTTTAACTTTGGATATAAGGTTAAAAATAAGAGTGCTGTGAAAACCTAGCTTGATCAGTGTGCCCAGAGTTTACAGAGAAATCGAACTTAGACACAAGTCAGAAGCCATAGATAGTGTGAAGAGAGTAGCACTGAAAAGAAAAAAATACACACACACACACACACACACACGTAATGTGACATTAATCATGTGAACATCAGTCCCTTTCGTTTTTAATCATAAGTCCCACTGTGAAATCTTAATTGGATCTGAAATAAAACGCACTTCTTCGTCTGATACTAACCCTTACTCCTTACTCATTTGTATGTTTTTTCCATCATCAATTGTACTCACATTTCCAACAAATGATCTAATCAATGGAAAAAAACAGCCCTGTTTCAGATCATTACACTCCACAACCACTCTCCCAAATTCATGAACACAGCTGTTGTGTCTCAGCCAGAAGTCTATTTGCAGGTGCTACAATGATTAACCAACAAGACCCCTACCCTTTGTAATAAGGCTCATATTTTTACTTTCAATGTCAAGCTTCACAATACTATCCCATCATTTGACATGAATCTCTGTAAAAAGCAATTTTCCAAGGTTGTGTATCTACTCCACAATTCAAGTTACTTTCATTTTAGACAAGGCTTTGTGTTTCTTCATGCAGTGCCTGTGTGATTTCAGTATTACAAATAAGCTCTCTCAATGTTCTACAGTCATCCAATTATTTCTCATCTCTTTCTTTAACTACTGATGGTTCATCATCTTTAACTATTGGCAACTTCACTTTTCTTTGTGGTTCAATCGCTAAGCCCTGTCTGACGCTTTGCAACCCCATGAACTGCAGAATCCCAGGCTTCTCTGTCCCTCACTATCTCCTGGGTTTGCTCAAACTCATGTCCATTTAGTGGGTGATGCCATCCAACCATCTCATCTTCACTTTTCTTAGACATAATTATCATACACTGAATCCCAATGACTTGAGCTCACTATTATCTGCTTCTACAGAATAAGCAAAATCAATTAGCCATCTAAATTCAGCAGTTAGGATTCAACTGAGAAAATTACATAAACTGTGGCAAGGGGAAAGTATATGAAATACAAACCTGAGTTTCTCAGATATGTTATCAAAAAGAAAATGCCGATTCTTTCATTTCTTCACTTCAGAGAACCGAAAGTGTAATCTTTTACACTGCATGAAGTTTCTGCTCCAATGTGGACCCTTAAAAGACTCACAAATCAGAAAAATCTAATTTAAGCCTGGTTTGACTAATTCCACCAGTGATCATCACAAATCTTTCAAACTCGCATCTGTTGAGCATTATGTATGTGTTGTCCAAATCCTGATTGTGTGTTTTCAGTTAAATACCTTAAAACATGTCAGCATTTTAACTAAGAAGATAAGTAAATATCCTAAGGGAAGCATTCTTATCAGATAATTGTGCACTGTTTACACACAAAACTTGCTGGAATGATGTTAATCATTTTGGTTATGGTAATTACCATTCCTGTGACATAGCCCCATCTTGAGAAATTACTCTTCTCCATTTATCTTACAGCAGACAGAATTCGAGCTGAACTAGAAATGAAGAGGGCCTCCTTATACTCTCTTGGATTTTTCCCCATCATCTCTTCAGTTCACTCACTCAGTTGTGTCCAACTATTTGTGACCCCATGGACTGGAGTACGCCAGGCCTCCCTTTTCATCACCAACCCCTGAAGCTTGCTCAAACTCATGTCCATCGAGTCAATGATGCCATCCAACAATTCATCCTTTGTTTCCCCTTCTCCTTCTGTCTTCAATCTTTCCCAGCTTCAGGGTCTTTTCAAATGAGTCAGTTCTTCGCATCAGGTGGCCAAAATTTGGAGCTTCAGCTTCAGCATCAGTCCTTCCAATGAATATTGATGACTGAGTTCCTTCAGGATTGAATGATTTGATCTCCCTGTAGTCCAAGGGACTCTCAAGAATCTTCTCCAACACCGCAGTTCAAAAGCATAAACTCTTTGGTGCTCAGCTTTCTTTACAGTCCAAATCTCACATCCAAACATGACTACTGGAAAAACCACAGCTTTGACTAGGCGGGCCTTTGTCAGCAAAATAATTTCTCTGCTTTTCAATATGCTGTCTAGGTTGGTCATAGCTTTTCTTCCAAGGAGCAAGCATATATTCATTTCATGGCCGCAGTCACCATCTGCAGTGATTTTGGAGCCCCAAAATAAAGTCTGTCACTGTTTCCATTGTTTCTCCATCTATTTGCCATGGAGTGATGAGACCATGTACCATGATCTTACTTTTCTGAATGTTGAGTTTTAAGTCAGCTTTTTCACTCTCCTCTTTCACTTTCATCAAGAGGCTATTTCTTCGATTTCTGCCACAAGGATAGTGTCATCTGCATAGCTGAGGTTATTGATATTTCTCCCAGCAATCTTGATTCCAGCTTGTGCTTCATCCATCCCGGCATTTCTCATGATGTACTCCACATAAAAGTTAAAGAAGCAGGGAGACAATATACAGCCTTGATGTACTCTTTTCCCAGTTTGAACCCGACTTTTGTTCTATGTTGGGTTCTAACTGCTGCTTCTTCATCTGCATACAGGCTTCTCAAGAGGCAGGTCAGGTGGTCTGGTATTCCCATCTCTTTCAGAATTTGCCACAGTTTGTTGTGATCCATGCAAAGACTTTGGTGTAATCAATAAAGCAGAATTAGATGTTTTTCTGAAACTCTCTTGCTTTTTCAATGATCCAATGCATGTTGACAATTTGATCTCTGGTTCCACTGCCTTTTCTAAATCCAACTTGAACATATGGAAGTTCACAGTTCACATACTATTGAAGCCTAGCTAGAAGAATTTTGAGCATTACTTTGCTGGCATGAGAGATAAGTGCAATTGTGAGGTAGTTTGAACATTCTTTGGTATTGACCTTCTTTGGGATTAGAATGAAAACTTAACTTTTCCAGTTCTGTGGCCACTGCTGACTTTGCCATAGTTGCTGGCATATTGAGTGTAGCACTTTCACAGCATCATCTTTAAGGATTTGAAATAGCTCAACTGGAATTCCATCACTTTCATTAGCTTTGTTCATAGTGATGCTTCCAAAGGCCCACTTGACTTCACATTCCAGGATGTCTGGCTCTAGGTCGGTGATCACACCATCGTGGTAATCTGCATCATAAAAATCTTTTTTGTATAGTTCTCCTGTGTATTCTTCCCTTCTCTTCTTAATATCTCTGCTTCTGTTAGGTCCATACCATTTCTGTCCTTTATTGTGCCCATCTTTGCATGAAATGTTCCCTTGGTATCTCTAATTTTCTTGAAGAGATCTCTAGTCTTTCCCATCCTATTGTTTTCCTCTATTTCTTTGCAATGGTCACTGAGGAAGGCTTTCTTATCTCTCCTTACTAATCTTTGGAACTCTGCATTCAAATGGGAATGTCTTTCCTTTTCTTCTTTGCTTTTTGCTTCTCCTCTTTTCACGGCTATTTGTAAGGCCTCCTCAGACAACCATTTTGCCTTTTGCATTTGTTTTTCTTAGGGATGATCTTGATCACTGCCTTCTGTACAATGTCACGAACCTCCGTCCATAGTTCATCAGGCACTGTCTATCAGATCTAATCCCTTGAATCTATTTCTCATTTCCACTATAAAATCATAAGGAATTTGATTTAGGTCATACCTGAATAGTCTAGTGGTTGTCCCTACTTTCTTCAATTTAAGTCTGAATTTGGCAATAAGGAGTTCATGATCTGAGCCACAGTCAGCTCCCAGTCTTGTTATTGCTGATTGTATAGAGCTTCTCCATCTCTGGCTGCAAAGAATATAAACAATCTGATTTTGATACTGACCATCTTGTGATGTCCATGTGTAGAGTCTTCTCTTGTGTTGTTGGAAGAGGGTGTTTGCTATGACCAGTGTGTTCTCTTGGCAAATCTCTGCTAGCCTTTGCCTTGCTTCATTTTGTACTCCAAGGCCAAATTTGCCTGTTACCCCAAGTATTTCTTGACTTCCTACTTTTGCAGTCCAGTCCCCTATGATGAAAATGACATCTTTTTGGGGTGTTATTTCTAGAAGGTCTTGTAGGTCTTCATAGAACTGTTCGATTTCAGCTTCTCCAGCATTACTGGTTGGGCATAGATTACCCATTGGATTACTATGATATTGAATGGTTTGCCTTGGAAACAAACAGAGATCATTTTGTCATTTTTGAGATTGCATCCAAGTACTGCATTTCAGACTTTTTGTTTAACTATGATGGCTACTCCATTTCTTCTAAGGATTCTTGCCCACAATAGTAGGCACAATGGTCATCTGAATTAAATTTGCCCATTCCAGTCTATTTTAGTTCACTGATTTCTAAAATGTCAACGTTCACTCTTGCCATTCCTGTTTGACCACGTCTCATTAACCTTCATTCATGGACCTAACATTCCAGGTTCCTATGTAATATTGCTCTTTACAGCATCGGATTTACTTCCATCACCAGCCACATCCACACCTGGGCGTTGTTTTGCTTTGACTCTGCCTCTTCATTCTTTTCTGGAGGTGTTTCTTCACTTTCCTCCAGTAGCATTTCACGCACCTACCAACCTGGGGAGTTCATCTTTCAGTGTCCTATCTTTTTTGGCCTTTTCATACTGTTCATGGGGTTCTCAAGGCAAGAATACTGAAGTGGTTTGCCATGGTTTGCCATTCTGTTCTCCAGTGGACCACGTTTTGTCAGAACTCTTCACCATGACCCATCCGTCCATGTTGGGTAGCCCTACGTGGCATGGCTCAAAGTTTCATTGAGTTAGACAAGGCTGTGGTCCATGTGATCTGCTTGATTAGTTTTCTGTGACTGTGGTTTCCATTCTGTCTGCCCTTTAAGGAATAAGAAGCTTATGGAAGCTTCCTGATGGGAGAGACTGTGTGTGTGTGTGGGGGGGGGGGGGGGGGAGGGTCCTGTTCTGATGGGCGGGGTTCAGTAAATCTTTAATCCAAATTTCTGTTGATAGGTGGGGCTATGTTCCCTCCCTGTTGTTTGACCTGAGACTAAACAATGGTGGAGGTAATGAAGATAATGGCGACCTCCTTCAAAAGTTCCCATGCATGCAATGCCGCACTCAGTGGCCCGATCCAGCAACAGGCCACCTCCAAACCATACCTCCTCCGTAGACTCCTGGACACTCACAAGTAAGCCTGAGTCAGTCTACTGTGGGGTCACTGCTCCTTTCTCCTGGGTCCTGGTGCTCACAAGGTTTTGTTTGTGCCCTCCAAGAGTCTGTTTCCCCAGGTTGTGTAAGAGTCCACATCTCTAGGTCACTATATTATTTGTGTGGTGACAAGAGAGATGAAAATCCTCAGGCTTTTGGTATGACAAGAATTAAGATTGGTTGAGGCCAACACAAGTATTTTCCTGGCCAGTTCCTTTTCCCTAACTGTTATTTGCAGGAATGAGTTCAGACCTTCTCTTATGTTGAATGTTAAGCCATGGAAGGACTGATGCTGAAGCTGAAGTTCCAATATTTTGGACACCTCAGGCAAAGAGTTGATTCATTGGGGAAAAACCTAATGACGGTAACTCGAGGGCAGGAGGAGAAGGGGGCGGCAGAACAGTGAGATTGTTGGATGACATCATCAACTCCAGGCACATGAACGTGAGCAAACTCTGGGAGATAGCCAAGGACAGGGAAGACAGACGTGCTGCAGTTCATGGGTTCGCAAAGAGTTGGACACGACTGAGAGGCTGAACAGCAACAAGCCATGATGTCCAAGAGTAGGCTAAGCTGATGCTTGACCCTACTTGCTCCATCTTTTCCCACCAGCTCAATGGAGGACAGCAGGGTACAGCCAATCAGCTACAAACATTCCTAATGTCTTTATAACCCCTTCAGGGATGAGCTAATGGTCTCCCCACTTGTTTGAAACTGCACTTTTATCAGTTAAAACTCCTTGAGTATATTGTGTACTTCATATACCAAAAACTAGCATTTTTTATAGATGAGTTTATTTTTAATTGAATAAAAGTCCAAAATTTTTTCTTTCTAAACTCTCAACAGTTCACTATTTTTCTATACTCTATACTGGAAATTTCTGTTCCAGGGTTCATTTCTAATATTTCTGTGTCCCAGCTAAATTCCATTTTAATGTCTCTGTTAATTATCATGCCATGTTATTCAATGTTCAGTTTCAAGATTTAGTGAAATTTAGGAAATAGCATTTAATATTAATAACTTGAGAGTTCACATAAATATATCTATTCTCTGTTGAATATATGCATTTTTAAAGGAAAAAGTTTGCAAAACATGTCAAAAGACCTTGATAGTATTGCAACTAAATCTGATACTTTGAAGGAAAACAAAATTATTTTCATAGAAGTAAAACAATGTATTCCCAGAAGTTTACTTTCCAGACTGGCCCTCTAACACTACTGAATTTTATCTCTAATGATTGCTCCCTTACTCTACTTATTGCACTTCCAAATGCATCTATTACCTCATCTCCAATATAAGAACCCCTCCTTCCTTGAACTCCTTGTGAGTTCAAGGCCTTTCTGAAGATTTAATCAGTACTGACTATGAATCAGAAATGTTATTGGCTCTATAAAGAATTATTAGCAGAAATCATTACTAAATCTTTTCCAACATTAAACAGAATACAATTCATTGTTTAGACTTCAGCTCTCTTATGAATATATTAAAATGTAAAACATTCAATTGCATTCTCTTTTACCTTAGCCAACTATACCTATTATCTTCCAAAGCAATGTTTTATTTATAATGATGAGGGTTAAATACTTTGTGGCACACTCTACAGTATAAAACAGTTCTTTATATTTTGTAAGCAATGAGGAAGAAAGTTCTTATTTAAATACAGATTAGTAGACATCTTCTTGGAATCCTAGACAACAGAGAGTAGTCTTACGTGCTTCGTAAGAAAAAAAAAAACCAAAATCAATTTCTCTGAGACATCCTAAATTGATGTGCTTTTGAGAAACAAGATCAATTACTACATAAAAGTATGGCTATTATCTGACAGCATTTTAGATTTAAATTTCATCCACGTTTCAGATAAACCCGCAACCCCATCCTAAAAATGGACAATGGACCTTAATGAGCCATTCAATGCATATCCCTCAAATCACCAGTAATATTTATTCTAATCCATAATGGCAACTTAGATAATTCTTTACCTCCTTCAGGATTTCAAAACTTTCAGATTTTTCTCAGTAGAAGAACATGGCAGGGACCACCTTGACGACGTGATCAAAGTCAACATCTGTAAGAATGAGCCCTATTAGCAGCCCGTGTCTCCTGAGAAGAAGCAGTGAGCAGGCACCGTACCATTTCTGTGGCATTCCAGCCCAAACTACATCTCCTGACACGTCTACATTAGGAAGAAACATGAAACTAACCCCGACTGTGACAGACTACCAAATCACTAGTCAAGGACAGCAGACTAAAGAGACAAGACAAATGCAAGATACGATCCAGGACTGGTTTCTACCAGAAGAGTCACTTGACTGTAACAACTGGAAAATTCTGAAAGTGACCTGTTGATAAGTAAAGTGTACTACACCCATGTTAACTTCATAGTTTAAATAATAGGCATAGTCACTGCATGTGTACAAGCTCAGGGACCCAGTTGTGTCTAACTCTTTACAACCCCATGAACTGTAGCCTGCCAAGCTCCTCTGTCCATGGAATTATCCAGGCAAGAATACTGGAGTGTGGAGCCATTCCCCTCTCCAGGGAACCTTCCCAACCCAGGAATCAAACCCACAATTCCTGTGTCTCCTGCACGACTGGCAGATTCTTTACTTGCTGAGCCATCTAGGAAGCCCAATAAGTGTAGCCATTAGTCATGTATGATACTATCATTTGGAGAAGCTGGGTCCTGAAATGATACTTTGCAACCTATGTGTAAGTCTGAAATGACTTCAAGATGGTTTCAAATTTTTACCTAGTTGATCTCTATTTTACAGATGTGAAGACTGAAATTTATGCATTTTAGAGCCCACGATAATGAGGAACTTGACAGTATAACCCAGGGTTTCTGCTTACTTATCATTTCACTATATAAAGCTTCCCCCAATATAGTTTTAGAAGATTCTGTCCTACTCTCTAGGGAGATAATTCCTTTTTTCTCGCCTCTGATTTGGAGACTGAATCGTGAAATCACAGAGTGTTTCCAGGTATCCTCGTGCAAGCCTTTGTTCACGGATCCATGAATTTGTGCCTCTGGTTATCCACCTCTGCAGCTACAGATCAGCGTGGAACTGGCTCCTTTCCATCTCCACCTGTTACCTGGTTGGTTTATCAACCAAACAATGTTAGGATGGAGAGGCTTTACTTTAACTCTTTTATCTAACACAGTACCTAACATAGAGCAGGTACTTAACATGTATTTGAAGAAGAGAAGGAAACGGAAGAAAGAAAACACAGGCAAGGCTGCCCAGCATGCCAAAGATGTTAAGCATAGTTCTACAAACTATTGTTTGTCTCCAGTGATCACGATCACTATGACAGATAATCAATATAAATCAGATGAAACGATTAGGATGAAATTCCTCCCACGCTAGCACTCATCCATATATGCTTAAACCAGCAAAGCCTCAGCGCCTGCCCTGTGCTTACCTAATTCTATCATTTATCTTGGTGAGTCACAGACACTGGCTGTGTATCAGTGAGCATGGCATATACAGCTGGTCAATTACACTTTTCTATAGGAAAGCCCAGTGTCATCCTTTTAGCTGGAATCTGGTCTTTCCATTTAGAAATTCAACATAAATATTAAAAGCCAACTATTATAGACTGAATTTAGTCTTTCATAACTTCTGCTCCTACTCTCACCAAATGGGTGACAAGTGTGTGCAAAGACACACATTAGAGAAGACGGCATTTTAAATGATCTTGATCAACACAATCAGAAAATTTAGAGCCAATCTAGACTATCTCTAGTTTGAATATGTGTGTATACTCAGTCACTCAGTTGTGTCCAACTCTTTGTGACCCCATGGACTATACTCCACCAGGCTCCTCTGTCCATGGAATTCTCCAGGCAAGAATACTGGAGTGGGTTGCCATTTCGTCCTCCAGAAGATAGTCTCGATGTAAGGATCGAACCTGCGCCTCCTGCACCGTCTGCATCAGCAGGTGGATTCTCTACCACTGAACAATCTGGGAAGCCCAAGTTTGACTATAATTAGGTTTATAACTGCAAGTCCTCATCCTCCAACTTCTGGCTGTGGAGTCTCACCTGTAAAGTATTTGGTAGCTAATTACAACCTTCATTTCTAAACTAAGATAACTTGGAAGAGAAAATAGGCCATATTAAACTGAATTAATAGTATGTTTCTGCATTTTAGTAGCAAAATCTGATATATATTATTTTCATTATGGTTTTGAAAGAACACACAAAGACTTCGGGTTGTTGATTTTATGTGGAGAAAACACATTTACTACTTTATAGTCATTCCAGAGTTTTATAAGAGCTAAAAATAACTGCCAAAAAATATTTCTAAGAGTCTGAACTTATTTGCATCCCACAGAGCTTATCCATGTCCAAATTTCTTTTGAAGCCACCAGGAGTTCCACATTTCTACCAGTGAAGTAACAAGAAGATAAAAGCCAGGGTCTTCACAATTCACCCTGGTTATAAAACTGTTATGAAAATGGGTTTCCTATGCATACACAGAACAAACTATTTGTTTTCTTTTAGGATGGGAGCCAATTTCAGGTAATCTACATATTTAGAGGACGCTTTGCTGTTTTCCCTCTGAAATCTACAAAATGTAATTTTTACCATGATATACTGGGTTAGCCAAAAAGTTCATTTGGGTTTTTCAATAAGGTGTTATGGAAACACCCAAGTGAACATATATGTTCTTCCCTAAGTTCTTAATATTTGAGATTATTTTCTTTTTGTGTATCTTGTATAAACTTACCCCCATGAAGGAATCTGATTTGTAACCCAATTCTCTTAACACAATCTCTCTTCAAGAGGAAAGTTTCTTTTCTGGAACAGTGAGCAGAGCTTCAGGGATCAGGAGACAGAGAAATCTCTCAGTGAGAGATGGCTGTGAGGTGTAATTAAATGCATCAAAGATGCTCAGCAACACTTTCAAGCCAGGTGAAATTGAGAGCAGGGTGAATCCCAGGCTGCATTCCTATGTCTTTGACTCTGACTAGGATAAGAGGCATAAATTCTCCCTGAATGGGGGGGGACGAAAGGGGAGTAGCAGAAAAGGTAAGAGTGATGTTAACAGCTCGAGAAGCAGACTGTGGAAGAAGCACAAAACACACATTTCAGTGAAAATGATGGCCCGGAGCAGAGCCAAGGCCTGGCAGCCCATTACCCTGAGCGGAGACGGAAAACACTTAATACCAGACTCAGGCTCAGTGGTTTTGTAGACAAATTTTTTTTGTCAGATGGTTAGGGGATAGTAAGTGAGAAATGCTGAGGTGAGGAAAAGACGGGGCTAGAAAACTGCAGTGTGATGCGATCAGGTGGCTGGACACAGCTACTTCCCATGCACTTCAAAGAGCCAGGGCAAGGTGATGTTAAATTCACAGGAAGAAGAGAAAAGAAGGGCATCTCTACCTTCATCCTTCCCAAGACAGGACAAGAAAACAGACACAGCTGTAATTAAGAAATACTCTTGGGGACCTCCCTGGAGGTCTAGTGGTTAAGACTCTGCACTTCCAGTAAAGGGGGCGCAGGTTCCATCCCCAGTAGGAGAACTAAGATCCATGTGCCCTGCTGCACAGGCAATAAAATACTCCTCTGAAGGGAAGGTGCACTACTTACTATGCTTTAAAACGAAGCTCCATACAGCACAGCGACCGGTTAATAATACTGTACTGCACATTTGAAAGTTGTGCAGAGAGTGGATTTTGAAAGTTCTCAACACACACAAAAAGAATTTCTAACTATGTAGAGCAATGGATGCCAACTAGGCATATGTGGTCATCATTTCTCAATTTATACAAAGAGGGAATCATTATACAGTATACCTGAAAATAATACAATGTAGTATGTCAACTATGGGACTTCAAGGTGATGCCAATGGTAAAGAACCCATCTCCCAATGCAGGAGACACGGGGACAATCCCTGGGTCAGGAAGATATCCCTGGAGAAGGAAATGGCAACCCACTTCAGTATCCTAGCCTGGAAAATTCCATGGGCAAAGGAGCCTGGCAGGCTACATTCCATGGGGATGGCAAAGAGTCAGACACAACAGAGCACAGATACATCAATTACACTTGAACTTACAAAAAGAGCTCCATCAGAGTAATGACTCCTTACCTAAGACTCAGCGGTTTGTCAATTTGAATCACAAGAAAACGATGAGATGCTCATGATAAAGGTCAGATTCTAACCCAGTCCAGAAGTGTGTCCTGGAGGCCTCTTACAGAGGATTCTGGAAGAACTCCTGGTCCCTTTCAACAGACTGTTCTATTTTCATCTTGAGTTATCAAAATCAGGAAATCAGCTAAAATAAAACATGATGGCCATTAAGTGACTTCACTATTCTACCTTAAAGATCAAATTTTATTTAACTGTAGACTAATTTAGCTGATCTTGTTGGCCATCGGCCATTAACATCGTCTTCAACTTTGAAGGTAAAAAAATGTTAGACATGATCTGACATTTGAAGTCCATGTGTTTAAGGACTGAATCATTTACCCACATGTGTATGTCATAGTCTTATCCTATACAAGACATGTATCGCCAAGCACATCCAATATGGACCAACCCTATAATTAATTGCAATAAGTTTAAATACTATTTAAGACATAAAATAATGTCTACTTTCATCTGAAGGATCACAACTATAACACTGGACACATAACACAATAGATTATCCACAACCTGGTTCATTTATAATTAGTATGTAGTAAAATAGATAAATGTGATGTCTAGATCAATTTATATTCCAAATATTTTATCTCATTATTTCTCAGTAAAAACAAACAAACAAAAAAAAACCCCTTGATTTACAGATATCATTATTCCTACTTTAAAGATGAGGAAACTGTAATTTAGTAATATTAGGCAACTTTACCTAAGTCATAGAACTAATAGGAAATGCCCGAGTCAGCAATCAGACCGAAGTCAATTTGATGCATACAATACATATTCATTTTGTGATTAAACTATCAAGTTTATCAAGGTCAACATTTACATTTTCCAAATTACCTAAACAGCTCAATTTTCTCAGGAAGATTCAGAGTGTAGCCATCTAACCAGCATATGTTAAATATGCATTTGTGAAATCCATTATCTGCCTATCTATTTTTCTGCATATTAACCTAGAACTTTCTATACTGTCTTTGAAAACTGGTCATAGCCTCCCTCAAGGTAGAAATAAAAAGAATATATACATATATATGTATATATATATATATATATATCTACTGTATGCATCCAAGGGATAAAAATTGTCCTGAGGTCAAAATTTCCCTTTAACTCTGCCCATTCAGGATACTAACCTAAAACAACTCATTTTATCATCTCATACAGAAAGTCTACTGAGTATTCACATTCATTTGTCTCTCCTCTCTATAAATTCTCTCTCCATCTCAAATTACTTTATTGCCCTTTTTCTGTATTTTAATCAGTTAAGTGTTTTTTAAAAGCTGTTTCCATCCTGAACATCTTACTGTGAAGAGCACTGTTGAACTCCCAATACACAGCCTTCAAGAGACGAGCACAAACTTGTTTCCTGCCACATCAAGTCTGCTAGACGATTGTCTCTAATTAACTGAAAGGAAAACACAGAATATTTCCTACCTAATCAAGGAACCACACAATTTCTCTTATTAATAGAAAAACAGCACCGGCACTACCCAGGACTTTTGCATGTATTTGGAACTTAAGTTAACCTAGAGACATGCATTCATCCCTTGAAATTGACTTAATGCAGATTACCTTGATAGTAGACTGTAGACTAATTTAGCTGATCTTGTTGGCCATCAGCCAACAGTCTGAACTGTTATGGTGAAGGTTATGAAAATTAAAACATAAGGTTTTTTAAAATTTTAAATTATCTTGATTTCCAAATGTCAATCTCACTCAAGCAACTCCATTCAAAACCAAATTAGTGGCATATTTTAGTTATGTTTAGAAAATTTTACATTTGTGCAAAACTGTGATTTCTACTGTGTTTCCCTTGTGGCTCAGCTGGTAAAGAATCCACCTGCCATGTTAAAGACCTGGCTTCGATCCCTGGGTTGGGAGGATCCCCTGGAGAAGGGAAAGGCTACCCACTCCAGTATTCTGGCCTGGAGAAGTCCGTGGACTATAGAGTCCATGGGGTTGCAAAGAGTCGGACACAACTGAGTGACTTTCACTTTCATTACTGATAACTACTGATAGTAGTAATAACTACTATAATAATAATAACTAATAACCACTGATCCTTTGGGCTTCCCTGGTAGCTCAGACAGTAAACAATCTGCCTGCAATGCAGGAGACCTGGTTTGATCCCTGGGTTGGGAAAAACACCTGGAGAAGGGCATGGCTACCCACCCCAGTATTCTTGCCTGGAGAATTCCATGGACAGAGGAGCCACTCGAGCTATAGTCCATGGGGTCACCAACAGTCGGACATGACTGAGATACTAACACTTTCACTTTTCACTGGTCCTTTATGAAATAGATGAATTATTATAGACCTATCCATTCAACTAAATTTGATGAATTTCTCATCATTAAAAATGAATGAAATTATGGGCTAAATTTTAGGTCACTAACATTGCATATGGTTAATGCTCTCACTTGATTTACAAGAAAATAAGAGCGATGGAAAGATTTAGTACATAGTAAGTATAAATGATGGTGCTATTGATAAAAGCAGACTGGCTCTGAAAATATACATATGTGCACACACAACACACAATAATTTGTGTACATCCTTTCTTGGGCTTCCCAGGTGGCGCTAGTGATAAAGAACCCACCTACCAATGCAGGAGACATAAGAGACATGGGTTTGATCTCTGAGTTGGGATGATTCCCCTGGAGGAAGCCACAGCAACCTGCTCCAGGATTCTTCCCTAAAGAATCCCATGGACAGAGGAGCCTGGTGGGCTACAGTCCATGGGGTCGCAAAGAGTCGGACATGCCTAAAGCAACTTAGCTCACATGCGTGCACATCCTTCATCAGGACAGAAACATGCTATGATACGCTAGAAAATTTCCTAACCCACGGCCCTAGAAATCTTTAACGTATCTGAATTCCTTTGTTACAACACAGTATCAGTATTTGTACAATATAGAGGCATTTAAAGAAAAATAAGAAGATATATATAATAAAGATCACCTTGACTTATGTAGACACCTACCAACAAAAACAGATTTTTCACTCTTACTCAAGGTCTATTCAAATGAAACAATGAACCATGAAACAAATACCAAAGATTCTCCTTCAATCATTCACAGTTGAAAATCCACTCAGGGGTAAATTCATCAGTATGCTGGGCTTCACTTTACCAGGAATAGATGCATAAAACTGAAGAGCAGACATGCAGATGTATAGATGTCTTACAAATACATTCTACTTATAGAAACCCTTCACCAAGGCTCAGCACCAAGTTGAAAATCTCAGGACATCTTCACAGACACGAACACAGTCAAACCTGCATCAAACTAGGAACCGGGAGCATGGTACCAGGATGGTCGGGGAAAGGCCACGTACCCTGAAGTGCACCCTTCAACTCAGAAAGTGCTCGAATGGAAACCGCTACACAAACATGCAGACAGAAAGCAGCAGTGGTAAAGAATCGCCACTTGGCCGCCAAATAAATACACCCCAAACTGCCCACCATTCATTTAACATCACTTCTCGTGGACCTCTGTTCACGTTCATTTTTAACCAAAATGTTAATTTTAAAAAGGAAATTTTAATAGTCCATTAAAACAAGACCACCACTTAGAAATGTAGATTTGAACCACTCATGATTTAGAAACAGCCGTCTCCATAATTACTTTTGCCATTTTCAACTGCAAGTATCCAAACAGGATAATAAGTCTCAAGTTAGTATGAGCATGATTAGCCTCATTAACTCCCAGAAAGAATCTCAAAAATATATTGGCTCATAGAACCCACCAGTCTTCATTTATTAGTGCAGGGGTCCCAGGCCTCTGGACCATGGACCAACACATCCTGTCCATCAGTGGCAGCATTAGATGAGAAATTGAGCAGACAATAAGTGTAATGCCCTTGAATCATCCCCAAACCATGTCCCCCATCCTTGTTGGAAGGAAACACTGTCTTTCATGAAACCAGTTCCAAGCACCAAAAACATTGGGGACCACTGTTGAGTGAGCAGTCCTGCTCTAATTTTGGAAATGACAGCTTTACTACCAGGCCACCATCGTGGTAAATGAGACGTGAGTACAAGTCTCGCCTGGACCTTGGAATAAAACATCACTCCCTAAACTATGGCTTCACGGGATGAGTAACAGCTGGATGACTGTGCCAGACTGGCTAACCAACGCCAGAAACCTCATGACAGCTCTGCGTTTCTCATCTCCAAAGAAAAATGAGCCGCTCTCCATTCAACCAGAGATTCACAAGAATTGTTTGTGACTTGGAAAAGCCAAATACCCTACCTTTCCTACATAGAGGGGGTCTGAACCCATGTACTCCTCCAGCACGAAGAACTGATTCCACACCCAGCTGCGCTTCGTGCGTGACCTCCCTGATTGGAAATAGGGCTTTGATCCGGACCTTGAGAGCTCCGCTTGACTCATCCCCGAAAAACACAGGAAAAGCGCGATCAGCTGCAGGAAATGGCAGAACTCCACTTTGCCCAACTTCATCTTTTTTTTTTCTTTCTTTTTCCTGTGTAAGAAAAAAACCTTGACAAGAGAGAAGGCACAGTTCCAGCTGGCTTAGTAGCTCTTGCCTCCGGCAGGGTGTCAGCTGGGAGTGCAGAGACAATAATTTGTAGAGAGTTCGAAGGGGAGAGGTCACAAGTGCTGAATAACCTTCGCCCAAGAATGGTGTAATAGGTACCTACCAGAACAAAGAGAAGAGCTGGTGTCAGAAACCGAAACACAGAAATAACTTTTAACTTGCACTTACTAACTCATTTTTTTTTTTTTTTTACTTTGTTTTTAACACCAAAAACATTGTGCATTGGAGTACGGCCAATTAACAGGGTTGTGGCAGTTTCAGACGATCAGTGAAGGGACTCAGCCAGACACATGCATATATCCATTCTCCCCCAAACTCCTCTCCCACCCAGGCTGGTCACGTAACACTGAGCAGAGAACCTCGTGCTCTACAGCAGGTCTTTGTTGGTACTCACTCACTCTTGATCGTCCAAGATATCATTATTTGCATTATCATTAAAATATGATGATAAACTTAAAATAGAAAACTGCAAAAGCTGTGGCCGTATTCACAAATGACATAGATACTGCTGATGCAGAAATATCCTGATTCCCTAATGCAACCTTAAAGTTTTCCTGGTTCTTCTAGGGCATTCTCATTGGGAGCATATGGCTTATTTAATACAAATGGAGAAACCCATCGGTTAAAAAAAAAAATCTTTTTAATGCTAGGCATTTTTTTTTTTGTCCTTTTCTATCACAGTTTCATTTGTTGGTATTAGAATATGAAAGCCAAGCAGCTCAAAGCAGGGATTTAACCAAATGGAAAGGACATATGCTAGTTTAAATCTCTCCTGTGAAACTGTAAAGAGAAAGAAGTATGAGATGCTTCAAAACCGGTTGATTGATTCTAAGCCACCGAACACCAGCTGTTTTGATGTGTTCTGATTTGATTGTGATCAGCTGAAAAGCTCAGTGGTTTCCAATTTCTACCCTTCAAACTTATTGTCATGTCTGCTGTGGAGCCTGTTTGGTTACTCTACTGCACTGAAGGTATTTGTCGCTTTATAAATATTTGCTGAACCCCTTGCAGCATGGCTTGTGCATAGTAGGGCCTTTCTCTGTCAACAATGACAGGATTGAATTATACTGATCATCAGAGGGGTGAGCAAATTCGACTATATGTGAGCCTGATTCTCGGTTCCGCACACCTAAGAGGTGTGTCTTAGCAGCAGCGAAAATCTTGCATCCTAAGGTCTAGTTATTTCAGCTACTAAATTCTGATTATGCAAGAGATAATCAGTTTACAATGCCAACTTGCCAACACACCTCAAAAGACAGAGGAATGAGAATTTATGACCAAGTGCTCACTTAAATCACTGCTACACTTTGGGTTATAAATTCATTTGGCTACCTATAAATAAATCAACAATAGGATAATTAAGGCAAATAAGATTTGCTTTCAATTTTTGAGAGGAGAAATAGTCTTAACAACATAAAGCCACAAGATATCTCATTATCAAAGCAGAAAATACTCTCTGGGCCAACTTTTCCATCTTTCTCCCTTCTCTCCTGTAAGAGAAATGTCTGCTAATCATCAGATGATTTCTGACAGTCAAATTGCTTACAGAACATGCCATATATAGTAGAAGGAAGGTGAACTGTATTAAACATGTTAAAATGGTCCACACAACTGGAAGAAACAGGATGCATAGACTTAAAGCTCTATTCAAATGAACATATTCCTATTAAAGATACTGCGATAAAGTTTTGAAATTTAGGACATTCCAGAATAGCTCCACATCCAGCTAACTGCTATGTTCTGAGAACCTCCATGAATGATAAACTATTACTGGAGCATATTCACTGCAGTCTGTGCACTGAATACCATCTCCCAGAATCCAGATCTCCCATCTGATGATGAAAAATGAATTTGGTTCATTTGAAAATCACTCTAGAAAAGCAAGTTGTTCTACACTTAGAATTACAAGCAAAAAGGAACTTAGGGCGATTTACTGATATTCTGTTGGATGAATGACCCTCACCTAGGGTGGAAGTTCTCTGTACCCTGGTCTGAGCTAACCCACCTGAGAGACAAGTTACCTGCAGTTAAAAGAAGACAGGTAAACACTTAAACAAGGAAATGGTGTGCTGGTGTAGGGATTTGTATATGCCGATCGGGAATTGGGGCCAGGCACTCCTGGTGAGTGGCCTTTAGTAAGAAGCAACGGGACCTCCTTCACAAACCAGGTTCCTGGGGATGGGGGAGGGGTGACCTAGGGTTGTGGTGACCAGACTGAGTCCAGCATGGGAACCCTTTGGCCAAAGAACATGTCAAGATTCATGGCTCTCATTCCTCAAGAAAGAAGGAAACTGCTCGTAAAAACTACAGCAGAAATACTTTGGTCCCTAAGACCAAATATTTTAAAATGCAATATTACCAAATGATGTCAATTTCAGTTCAGTTCAGTCGCTCAGTCCTGTCCGACTCTTTGCCACCCCATGGACTGCAGCACGCCAGGCCTCCCTGTCCATCACCAACTCTCAGAGCTTACTCAGGCTCATGTCCAGTGAATTGGTGATACCGTCCAACCATCTGATTTTCTGTCAGCCACTTCTCCTCCCACCTTCAATCTTTCCCAGCATCCAGGTCTTTTCAAATGAGTTAATTCTTCACATCAGATGGCCAAAGTATTGGGAGTTTCAGCTTCAGCATCAGTCCTGCAATGAATATTCAGGACTGATTTCATTTAGGATGGACTGGTTGGCTCTCTCTGGAGTCCAAGGGACTCTCAAGAGTCTTCTCCAACACCGCAGTTCAAAAGCATCAATTCTTCAGTGCTCAGCTTTCTTTATATTTATAGTCCAACTCTCATATCCATACATGACTACTGGAAAAACCATAGCCTTGACTAGATGGACCTTTGTTGGCAAAGTAATGTCTCTGCTTTTTAATATGCTGTCTAGGTTGGTCATAGCTTTTCTTCCAAGGAGCAAGCATCTTTTAATTTCATGGCTACAGTCACCATCTTCAATAATTTTGGAGCCCAAAAAAATAAAGCCTGTCATTGTTTCCACTGTTTCCCCATCTATTTCCCATGAATTGATGGGACCAGATGCCATGATCTTAGTTTTCTGAATGGTGAGCTTAAAGTCAACTTTTCACTCTCCTCTTTCACTTTCATCAAGAGGCTCTTTAGTTCTACACTTTCTGCCATAAGAGTGGTGTCATCTGCATATCTGAGGTTATTTATATGTCTCCCAGCAATCTTGACTCCAGCTTGTGCTTCATCCAGCCTAGTGTTTCTCATGATGTACTCTGCATATAAGTTAAATAAGCAGGGTGACAATATACAGCCTTGATGTACTCCTTTCCCCATCTGGAAACAGTCTGTTGCTTCATGTCCAGTTCTAACTGTTGCTTCCTGACCTACATACAGATTTCTCAAGAGGCAGGTCAGCTGGTCTGGCATTTCCATATCTCGAGGAATTTTCCAGTTTGTTGTGATCCACAGAGTCAAAGACTTTGACATAGTCAATAAAGCAGAAGTAGATGTTTTTCTGGAACTCTCTTGCTTTTTCGATGATCCAGCAGATGTTGGCAATTTGATCTCTGGTTCCTCTCCCTTTTCAAAATCCAGCTTGAACATCTGGAAGTTCATGGTTCACATATTATTGAAGCCTGGCTTGAAGAATTTTGAGCATTACTAGCCTGTGAGATGAGTGCAACTGTGCGGTAGTTTGAGCATTCTTTGGCATTGCCTTTCTTTGGGAATGGAATGAAAACTGACCTTTCTTTGGGATTTGAATGAAAACTGGCCACTGTTGAGTTTTCCAAATTTGCTGGCCTATTGAGTAAAGTACTTTCACAGCATCATCTTTTAGGATTTGAAATAGCTCAACTGGAATTCCATCACCTCCACTAGCTTTGTTTGTAGTGATGCTTCCTAAGGCCCACTTGACTTGGCATTCCAGGATGTCTGGCTCTATGTGAGTGATCACACCATTGTGATTATCTGGGTGTGAAGATCTTTCCTGTATAGTTCTTCTGTTTCAATTCTGTGTCAATTTAGGCTACTCTATCAATTAAGGGAACTTGATAACATTGTTTCTGTGTGAAATTGTACCCAACCTCCAAAAAACTAGACAGCAAATGAATTTTTTCAGAATTCTAGATTTGGGGAGTTCTTATAATTAAACTGGAATTCCTTGGTGGTCCAGATGGTAAACAATCTGCCTGCAATGCAGGAGACCTAGGTTCAATCCCTGGGTCAGTTAGATCCCCTAGAGAAGGAAATGGCAACCCACTCGAGTATTCTTGCCTGGAGAATCCCATGGACAGAGGAGCCTGGAGGGCTACAGTCCATGGGGTCGCAGAGAGTGGGACACAACTGAGTGACTAAGATACACACTTATAATTAAATACTGGTAAAGTCTGTGGGCATCTGCCTCAGATATAAATTCAAATCTGAGTCTGTCATGTCTCAGCTATGCAATTTTGGACAAGATGCTTAAATTCTAAGAAAATAAGTTCCAGAGTTCCAAAGATGAATCTTCAAGCCTCCCACTCATAAAATGAAAGTGTTAATAATTTCATCTAATTCATAGGATTAAATAAGCAAATCATAAAAAGCTAAGGATAGTCCCTGGCAAAAAATAAAAGCACTAAATATATATGTATATATACACACATATACACACACATATATGTAACATAAGTAGTATCAAACTTAAAAATTATATACATATATACATTTTAAGTTCGATACTACTTATGTTCAAATTAAAGTTAGTTTGTGATGTTTTCATTTTCATGTTATCTATAACAAAATGTTTCAGAAAACTCTTAACACTTAGTGAAAACATTTTTTAACTTTGATTTTGTATTGGGGTATAGCCAGTTAACAATGTTGTGATATTTCAAGTGAACAGTGAAGGTACTCAGCCACACAGATGCATGTATCTCTTCTTCCCTAAGCCCCCCTCCCATCCAGGTTGCATCATAACATTGAGCAGAGTTCCTTGTGCTATAAGTAGGTCCTTGGTGGTTTCCCACATTAACTATAGCAGTGTGTACATGTCCATCCCAAACTCCCTAACCATCTTCCTTCCCCCATCCTTCCTCCTCCCTGCTCCCGCAGATCATGAGATCATTCTCAAAGTCTAAGAGTCTGTTTCTGTTTTGTAAGCAAATTGAATGAAAACATTCTTAATAGTTCTAGTCAGTGCCCGGACAACTACACAGATTATAAAACAAAGCATCTAGATGCATACAAACAATGGCAACAAAATACTTAAAAAAAAAAAAAAAATTTTTATTTCCTAACGCCACGTTCTCTGTCATTCTTATAAGTCAAAGACTGGTATTGGTATTGGATAATTTTATTTGAATTCACTCAGGATGTTCACTGATAAGAAAGAAACATAATCTGGACTGGAAATAGATCATACGACCCTCCATCATTTGCTGTAATGACCTTGGATCCCTTTGGGACTTCATGTTCTACATTTGTAAAATATGGGAGCTGAGCTATATCATTTTATAAAGTCTGTTTGTTCAGGTCTTAATTATATAAAATTGCTTTTGTTGTCTTTTCTCAGTTATGAAAAAGTACACACTGTTAATAATTAAAGGTAAAGGGTAGAGAAATTAAGGAAAGCCACAGGAATATAAAGGAAGCATTTGACGTATTTATGGAATTGAGCATGAATTTTAACATATTTAAATTACTCTTTTGCCTCTTGATTATTTATTTTCCATACAAGACTGTGGAGTGATGGAACAAGCTAGAACACATAAAACAACAAAGTAACAGAAAACGCCATGAGTTATTTCAGAGTCATTGAGATGACAATATCTGCAGAGGAAAGATACCTGAGAATTCTGTACTTTCCTATTTAAATCAAGGGTTTTAAGAGCAGTTAGTATTAATAGAAACCTTGATGAACAGGGATGATTTAAACTATCTCTGGATCCTAGTATCCAGAAGAGAAGGAGGCCCTGGAATTGACATTCAAAAAATGTCTATGGAATGTTTCTTTTCATTATAATCACTCTCATGCTTAATATGAAAACTTAACCATAGACGTCAACATGGAAATCCTTGACTACTCTACCATGCTCAGAAGTCACAATCACTTTGAGAACAATCCCATTACATTTCTCTGCAGGATTTGAAGTATCTGCCAGTCTCTTGAGCCAAATTTCCTTTACTTTTCTTGATGGTCTACAAGAGAGTACAAGGATACTTCAACTGGCATTGTGTACATTCCTTCAGGATGAAATTCTCTTTAATGAGGCGCATAAATGCCTCTAGAACACTCTTTGTACAGTGTGCTGGTAAAAATCAGAAAATCACATGTGAAGGGTTGTGATCTGAGTAGGGTGTTTCATGATATGTATATCAATACTTTGCAGAGGCTACAAACCGTCCCAGGAACATACCCTTGATAACAGTAGGACGAAGTGGTGTGGCAAGGGTCCGATGTCCCCTTTCTTCACCTGTCCCCCCAAATCCTTGCCTTGCTTTCCGGTCAGATCTGGTTTTCGAGGTAAAGGCCAGAACAACAGCTCAACCCAGCTCACCCTCCCTGGATGAGGTGTCTTTCATGGGTCACCATGAAAGACAGGAAGGGCCCTGAACCCTCAGGAAAAACCTTCAGTTATCTGCGGTCATCAATCGGAAGTAATCGAGGCTTGACCTTGAGATTTCCTGTCCATTACCACACCAACAGGCTTCCCATCTTCACACAAATGTCAACATGTCTAAAGGCACCAACCACATCTTTTCCACATAAATGAACTTGAGCACCCAACACATTTCAATTGTTGACTTTTTGCACCATGGGTTAAACACGGTCTCACAAACCTGTGTCCCGAAACAGAAATCCACACCCTTCCTCAGACTTCTGTGTCCTCTTCTGCCTCCTCTCCTATCTCACTTTCCTATACAGGTAGGAATTAACCAAGGGATGTTACATCAGAAATGAGCAGAGACCTCTGCACCCAAGCTGTGTCACGGGCCGACACGTGTCCCGAGGGAAAACTTAAAAGGATGGCCCTCTGGAAGTCAGGACTGCTGCCTGGGTCACTATGACCAACTCAGAAAAAAGAGTGCAGAAAAAGAATGTATTAGTATACAATTAGGTAACGTCTACAGATCTGTGACAACTTCTGGACAGTTACAGATGTTCACCATTATAACACTGGGGACAAAAACAGCAGGGATAGGTTGCCTCTGAGGAGAGAAGAGCTGAATAGAGGCCAAGCACAGACATTTCAAAAAAAAAAACAACAACAACAACAAAACTGGAGATGGCTACTGGAATGGTAATTAATCTAAAATCTAAAAACTCTGGGTAACAATTAAAACTTTGGTTTTGCTCTGATATTTTAAAGCTAAAATTTGTCGTTTTTTAAATTTGTAACATTAGTTAGGTCTTTCTTTTTTTTTTTTTTTTTTTTGGCCAAACCAAAAATACATGAAAATCACCACAAATAATACTGTGAGCAGCACAAAGCACTTTAGTCAAAAGAATGCAAAATGAAGCTTCACAAAGGAAATCTTAAATGGACTGGAGCAAAAAAGAAAAAAGAGAGAGAGAGGTAAGAATCAGTCAAGTGCTATTTACTAAATCAACATCATTTGTTGACCTGAAATTACTTTATCATGCTACCTTTTTGTTCCAATTATTTCTGTTCAACTAAGTGGCAAAGAATTATTTCCAAGTATATAGTTTATTATTCATTTAACCTTAATACCTAATATTATTTTACCCAAATGAATTCATCATTATAAAATTTTCTTGTTTTCTGCTCCACTAACACCTCTGTGAAACTACTTTCAAAAATCAGATCAAGTGACCATCATACTCTTAATCAAATGTTTGTTCAGACCTAAAAACAATGACTAAAAAAAAAACCCCTTCATAACAAAAAAATGTTTCTTAATGCATCAATGAGCAAAAGGGCAAATCTTACAGAGCCTTTTCCATCTAAATTAAAGACGGCATGCTAAAAACATTACAAGTAGCACAAAATGTATCCTATGCAACCACTCACATTAATATAGAACCATAAGAGTAAAGACATGACTAATTACCAACTAATTTATATTTGCTAAACTGCTTTTTTAAAAGGCACACAGGACTATTTGCCTTCTAGAAATAAGGAGCTATAAACTATGACTATCAATTATATTAAAAGAAGATAGAATATTACTAGTTTAGGTTTTCTGGCACTTAGTTAAACTGGAAGTGTTTTTTGCAGTGCAATATGAATAAACCAATGGCTTACCTCAGTTTAAGACTCTATACCATCAGTTTCTCTCAATCACAGGCAAGGAACAGATGCTCAACCTCTGTGAGTCTGGAGTTGCATCAGATACAAGTCTTCGGCAACTGTTGTGAAATATACTTACTTCATAACATACTAACAGGTAGTATACTACCTACTGGTAATTTAAAGGCTAGAAGACAGCCTGCCTCTCTTTTAAAAATGGGATCAGTTTGGGACTTCCCTGGTGGTCCAGGGGTTAAAATTCCACACCTCGGTGCAGGTTCGATCCCTGGTCGAAGAACTAAGATCCTGCAGGCAGCACAACTCGGCCAAAAGGGAAAAAATAAAAAACATGGTCCAGTTCACAATTACATGGAACATGAGAGTTTTAGAATAAATTCAGTAATTTGCACTTTCCATAAAAACAAAGGTAAGAATGCCATTTAAGGACTGCCAGTGAACTTGATAGAAAATACTCCACAAGAATCAGAGAAATCCCTAACAGGTAACCGCCAAACACCGTTAGAACATTCCCTGAGATGTTTTGTTGGATGGTTTATAGTACAAGAAATCACAGTTGTAACAATAACAAAATGGGAGAGGAAAAAAAAAATCTTGCTGCTGGCCTATTGGGAGGAAACTGTCATTTCCAGGATTGCTTTCAAGTCGAACTGCTGGGCTGGCCAAAAAGGTTGTTCAGTTTATGGGAAAACCTGAACAACCTTTTTGACCAACCCAATACATTTTGACAATCCACATGTTCTTAATGAATGCTTATGAAGACTGAACGACATCCATGCTTAAAAGCGCACTTCAGAGCAATGGTCAGAAAGTACTCTGACCATATCACCACTGTTCTACGCACAACCTTCATGAATGAGCTCTGCAGTTTGGCGAAAGAAGCCTGCTCCCTTTTGGATACTCCTTGGGTATTAAATGGTATTATTTAAACTCAACAAGGAGAGACTGCCTCCTGATTTCGTGTCTCCATTAAAGACCTTCATCTGCCCTTGCTTTCCCCAGGACAGCAGCCACCGGTCTCCACACAGGTCCTCACTATTGCCACAAAGGCAGAGTGCGCTGCTTTGTAAAAAGGATCATACTGTTCACTGTTACGTTCACTTGCTTTTACAGTAGATCCACTGAACACATTTTGGGGAACACAAAAGCGGGGAATGATCTGTTCTAACCTCCCCTTCGTCAGTGAGCAGACACCATGAGTTACAACAGAAAGTAATCCAAGGGCAAGGAGCACTTCAAGAGCTATGGCCACACGTCAGTTCCAACTATCACGCACAAATAGAGCTTTCAGAGATGACATCTAAGAGAGAGAGAGAATGAGGGTCATTCAATGCTGAAGGAGGTAAACGCTTGCTTTTCTTGAGCATTCATGTTGGGGAAAAATAAATAAATCTCCAACCCACTCAAGAGGTAGAACCACAAAAGCATTGATAGAAGACGCATTAGAAGAACCTATGGCAGTCTTTTCTTTCTTTACTAACGAAAACGAAGCCTATGGTTGTGCAGTGGCCAAGGTCATATGGCTAGTTACAGATGGAATTGGGCATGACTGGGATGCAACGATCATTTAAAGTATTTGTTAAATATTTCTCAATCTGATCATTAAGATCTAATTTACTACCTTTAGAATTTACTCAAATTTTTAATATAACCATGAGCTTGAATTTTCAAAGTAGGGGAACATCAAGGATTCCACTCAGAATGGACAAGAGAGAGTACAGAATATAAATGGGATACTCAAGAGATCTCTTGTTCAGGATTGCATGTTTATATATTATCAAAAACAGAGTGAGCAGTACCCAATTTTAAAATTGCCTTTTCCCTTCGAAACAACTCTAGCATCCATAATAACTTCCTACAACGCTGTAATACTATGGTAGTTAACTATCTGCACTGACATTTGAATAATAGTCCATTGGCTGTTTTAGAAATTGGGTAAATTCCAAATTCTCAGGAAAATACCTTAGGATATAAGAATGTACATGGATGGTTATCTAGTTGTTGCTATAAGTCCTGTATTTCAAGATGCTCCTCTCTTCCTAACTACCCATGATAATCATTCTAGATTTAATATTTCATCTTCAGCTTTTAGTACAGAGATATACTACCATTTGTTTCATCTCTATACCATTAAAGTTTAGCATTAACTTCAATAATTTTAATACTGATGAAGCAGCCCTCTTCTTTTCTACTTAAAAGGCATAATTCTTTACATTTTAATTAGTGAGGCTGGGGACCCTCTGTGATATGTGACTTCTCACATAAAGAAACTGTGATCAAACCCATTAGCTCCCTGGGCCAGATAACATTACAACCACAGACCACAACCTCCTACCGTTAACTGGCCTAAATATTCAGGCAGGGGCCCTGGAAATGAATCACACAGCCAGTAGTCTGCCTCTGGTTATCAGACATGGAATGAAAACTTCTCTAAGTGGATTACAGAGTCAATTGCCACGAAGCACAAATAACTTCTGCCATGGGTGAAAGGAATGAAAAAGAGAAAACAACAACTGTCTACAATTAACTAGAAGCAGCCTATGTAAATTACAAAGAAAGTGACAGAGCACAGTCCTTCTGAGCTCTCTATATAGTATCAAAATGGTCAACTCATACTTACAGGGCTAATGTTCCTTTGTACTTTTACAACATATCTCAGCGGGATCAATTTTCACTTTTAATTTACCCTTGCATTTACACGACTTCAATAAAAGGCATCATGTTTCAATAAACAGTCTGCAAAACAGTCAAACAGAAATTTCTACCAGAATGAAATGAACATAAAGACAAGCATGCCTGCATATTCATCTGCACTGATAATTTTGTCCATGAGGAGTCTTGCAGAACCAGGGGGGGAATGTTTGCAGGGGTATCTTTCTGCAAAACCAGCAAATTCCCAGAGGAGGCACTCGAGTACTGCTGGTTGCAGCTAGATCAGCTCTGCTTGTCAGAGGCTGAGGAGATGGTCACACACAGGACTCTGATCACATGCCTTCCTTGTCCTCAGCTCCCCTTCATCACCCCATTTAGAAGCAACTGAGTCCTTCATGCAAAGGAGAAAAGCTCCCATCACTGTCCTTTTGCAATCAACGACGGTGCCTCAGCTATTTTAGAAGTTTCTGAGACTCCCAATTTCAGCTAAAGGCTCCGAAGCCCTCCAAGCCAGTAAAAAACCTTTTTTGCATGTGAAAGAGAGAATTGTGATGTGATAGGAGCTACTAAGGCAGTAAATGCAAAATCTTATAAAATCAAAGAAGGATGGAAATCACTGAAGCATACGTGTTAACAACACTGAACAACTGATGATACTTTACAAAAGATTTTTAAAAGACTGAAAGTATTGAACTTGACTACAAAGACTGTAGTCACTTCCTCATATCACTATACATTCTGGAAGTTGTTATCAGCTCTGCCCTCAAAAAAACTAAAAAGGAGGAGAGAGAGTGGGTGGATTTTTAGACATAGGGAGGCAGAACAGTGACCCACTCAGGATGCACCTGATCCTCTCTCCTTCACTGGACACTAAAAACTAGAGTCAATTCAAGGGTAAACCACAATAATACAGATGCTTTACAATTACCCTTCTATAAGAAAGGGAAAAGCCTGTTCTATTAAATCAATAAAAGTCTACTTAAGAAGAGGTGTGAGCCTGTCAGCCAATTGTTAACACAATTCTAATGACCTATTGCAGCCCTTAATTACAATAATATCTCAGGTTGTAAGAGCACAATGCCCTTTTCTTAAGGCTGCAAACCTTAATGGCTTCGAGCAGGGTGATGGTCTGCACTACTGATTTTTGTTTTCTTTATTTTTCTTTCCACAGACAGACTTTCACAGCTAGTTTTACCAGATAAGACTATTAAGGTTGGATGCTACCTAATTGCTTCTGCCACTCCACTCCATATGAAACTCTAGCATAACAAGCCAGACGTCTATAAAGTTGCCAGTTTGACTATCTGCCTCAATTATTTAGCATTTTAATCCATACTGTCCCAAAGAGCCCCAAAATGAACAAAAGGATTCTTAATGGATTGCCCTTTATGTACTAACAAGAGAACAGCTTGTGTAAACAAAATCTAACTAGTTTCTTCCGGAAAGAAGTAAATCTGGTGAGTTACTGAAAGCTTCCAATACAATTACTTTCTTCCTTAGCTCTTCACTACCAACTTGTCTTTATAAAGACACACTTAGAACTATTCTGATATCGCTGCCGGACAGCGTATCAATATGAACTTTCCTTTAAAGAACAACAACAAAAAAGGCTAATACTGCCCCTAAACTCTTAAAATAAACATTTTCATGCTGCTAACCTGAATTTTTTTAATGCATACTGTCACTTACCTCAAGCCATATATTAACATATTACTTTTTTTTTTCTTCCTATTTTCCCCCATAAAGTTCTGCTTGTCTACTTTTGAATGCAAAATAATCTGAATTTCTGCCGGGTTACAGGAATTATGAAGGGCGAGTCTTTACTTAAAGATGTTTCACCTAATAAGTGCTCCAAGCAAGAGAAAATATTCCTTGCGAACGCGTTGTAAGTATATTCGGGCTTCAGTGTTCAGATCGCCAAAGCTACCCAGTCCTTGCTGGTTTCTTCACAGGTTTCCACCTGCCCACTGCTGAGTAATTCAGTACCAATCTCCACTCACCTGCACTATATCTAAGAAATCCTTGAGGTTAACGATCTAAAAGGTGAAGCCAATAAAGACCATAGGTCCTTCCTCGTGCATACATGCCAGGAGCCTCAATACCCGCAACCAGCCGCGGACCAGGTGCGCCCACGAAGTCCACCAGTCAGAGAAGCAGGGCGCCCTTAGAACGCCGCGCACCTAGGGTACCGCCGGGCGGAGCGGAGGCGGGATGCCTCGCAGAGGCCAGCCCTGCGGATGCAGGGCGCCAGCAGAATACTAATTACAGGAAAAAGCCAAACACCCTTACAGGAGCTCCACCGTCCAGAAGGGTAAACGGAGTACACGCAGCCGGTCAGATGGACGCGCGGGCACACGCCCCCTCGCAGTCTCAGACCGCCGCAGGAGCCGGCTGCCCGGCCAGCGCGGAGTTTTGCCAGCATGTATCCCGGGTCAACAACAGCCCCTCGTGCTCCGGATGGAGGAGAGCGGACCGGACTGCGTGCTCCCCTGCACCTGGACAACGCCGGGATCTGCTCGCTCAACTCGCCAACTCGCGTCGCACCCGGTGTCCGTCGGCACCAGCTTGCCGGGCCCGGCTCCCTTCGCCCGCCCGCCCGCCCTGCCCGGCGGAGCCGCATCTCAGGGCCACCGAGCAGTAACTTGGGGACGCCAAGGAAACTCCGCGCGGATCTCCCCGCCCGCTTTCCGCCCGCCGCGGAGTCCCACTTCCCCGGGCGCACCGGAGGGCGCACTTGTGCTCCGCGGCGCCTTCCCCGGGCCCCCCGCAGGCGCACCCACTCACCTGGGGGCTCGCTGCCCTCTCCGCGGCGTCCCGCGCCAGCCACCTGGGCGTTGGCATCCGAAAGGGCGCGTGCTCAGCAGCCGGGCGCCCGCGGGCTCCTGGGGACCCAGGGCGCGCGGTGGGGCGCACGGGGCGGACCCGCGGCGCCCGCTCGGCACCCGCTGCGGCTGGCGCCCGCTCCGATCACAGCCCTCTCCGCGGGACGCGGGCTGCGGGGACCCGGCGCGGGCCCCCAGCGCCCCGGTCCCGCCGGCTCGGCCGGCTCCCCGGGGCGGCTCAGACGCTGGGTCCGGAACGAGCGAGCGAGCGGGCGCGCGTCCGGAGAGAGGGCGAGGGGGCGAGTGGGCGGGCGCAGAAGAGGCGGAGAGGGCGCGCTGGGCCGGGCCAGGTGGGCGGGCGGCGGGGAGGAGCGGGTGGTCGGCGGCCCGCGCCGGTAGACAGCGCCGTGCGTGGCGGGACCCGGAGCCGCCGACACTCCGGCACCTCCCGGAGCCCGAGTGAGGGCTCTTGGCACCGCAGCCGCTCCGCCGCCGCGCGCGCACCCCCGCGCGCGCACCCCCGCGTACCCCTCCTCCACCGCCCTCCTGACAGCTCCGCGCAGACCGAGTCCTTCGCAGGAAAATCCAGGAGAGCGGTGGAAGTAGGAGGGGCAGCAGCCCATCCATCTCCCGGAGAGGTATTTGCATCTGAAAACGCCGGGCTGGAGGAGAGTTTGGAGAATTTTTTTTTTTTTTCCTTTTTTTTTTTTTTTTCCCTCGCCCTCCCCTCCCCACCCCCAACCTGTCGCGGAAGCCGTGATCAATGGAGCTCCTGAGGCATGAAGGCAAAGTCATAAAACTAATCAGAACTTACAGTTTTCTTGCGTGATAGTTTTGCCCTTTCAATCTCCTCGGACTGCCCTAGTTATACTTTCTGTACTTGCAGAAAATTTCCTCCCCTGCTGGGCTGGCTAATGCAAAACTTCCGAGGTGTGTGATTTACGCGCTGGGTGGGAGAGAGGACCCTCGCGAGGTGGGCAAGGGGGTCTGGTCTTCTTTTTAGGACGCGCCGCCGCCTGTAGGGTTGAGCACGCTTTATGTTCTGCTCCGGTGCTTGATTTAGTCTGATGCCTAGCTGTTCCGTCGTAGGGGTTAGGAAGGTGAGCAGATCGTTTCCAAGCGCGTTCGTTTTCATTTTTCTCATTCTGTCAATGGAACTGGCCCTGCGTCTCCCATCCATCCGTAACAGTGATTCTCCGGATACCAGGCTTGTGGGCATGGCTCGTCGGTGTAAGCCCCTCTGCGTCCTGTATCCCTCAAGCACACTTACCCTCCCCCCAGTCTAGCTCCTCTAGTCCGTTTAGCTAGGTTTTTTTTTTTTTTTCCCCCTCTCTCGTCTACTTGGTCTTTAAAACTGGATTCTGTGCTAATCATTCTAACAGCAAACCTTTTTAAAGCGTATTCATTTCCAAATACCACGGCTGGCTATGCTACTTACTTACAATTGCTTCATTTTAAAAGTTGTGTCTTCAACCCCAAACCTCTCCAGGTCCGCTTGGATGACCATTTCGCGGTTCATTTCCATTCACCTGCCAGCCATTCCTCAAACTCTGTACCTTTAGAATAGACCTCTTTATATCTTGCATAGATACCGCCTTGGGTTTCCCAGGATGTACTTCTCTTTCAACTCCACCATCGGTAGCCGAACATTAAACCTTGGCTTCATCTTGAAGGACTTTGACTTGAAGGATTCTCTGCGAAAATCCTCAATTATTCTGGCTAATATTCCACAGTCTCGAACTTTACATTTTTCTTGTGGCCTTCCTTTGTGTAAATGAATTTGCTTCTGGGATGGAACCTATTCTTATAATTGCTCTGGACCAAACATTTCAGGAAGGCAAAGATTAATATTCAGCATGATTAAGACACAACACATGTTTAACCCACAGCAAATATTTGTTGAATACAAGAAGTGAAATGGTTGTATCCCATCCAGTATTAACACAAATCTGAGCCCACCTGCCAGTTTTTAACCAGCTCATTGGCTGCCTGGCTCTTTCATCTATAAGGGATAATGTGGGATCAGGAATTTGGTACTATACCATTTATATTTATTAGCTTATTATAATGAACAGCCACCACATATGAAAACGGAAGGAAATGCAGATTATTTTTTTTTTTTTTGGTGTTATTTTGGTCATACTTTTCCTAAAATTGTCCTTGATTTTTTATTTTCTGGTCCTCTGCAGAAATACTGATCATCAGTTTGGGCTTTCATCCTGAACCAGATGTTTCCAGACTCCTTGCCTTTCTTTTTAAAAAATACCCTTAAAGTGGCACCAGAAAGGGGACCACTTCCAAGGCCCGAGAGTGGCTCCCGTCTAAGACGTGGGAATGAATTGTCGGAGGAGACACACAAGCTGACAGAGCAAGAACCTTTACTGGGAAGGGGCCGGGGCGGAGAGCAGGAGGGTAAAGGAACCCAGGGGAACTGCTCTCAGTCTCCGGTTTCACGGTGATGGGAGTAGTTTCTGGGTGGTCTTTGGCGGATCATTCTGACTCAGGGTCCTTCCTGGGGCCACATGCATTGCTCAGCCAAGATGGATGCCAGCGAGAAGGATTCTGAGAGGTGGTAGGACATGTGCCGTCTCCTTTTTACCCTTCCTGAACTCTTCCAGGTGGTGGTGGCTTCTTAGTTCTGTGTTCCTTACTAGGATCTCCTCTCGTAAGATAACTCATGAAAATAGTCATGCTGGTGCCTGGCCAGGGTGGGTGGTTTTAGCGAGTGTGCTTCCCCTAACAGAAACTGTAACCTTGACCTAGATTCTAGAAGGGGTGAGTTACCTAGAATACTAGTTCTGGTTCTGTTCCTCGTAGAGGAAGATCTAGGTTCCTCTCCCGTGGAGTGCAGTGCAGAAGGCAAGGGTAAGAACAGGGGGTGCTTCCGACAGTAACTGAGGGACATCTGTTCATCTGGGGAGGAGGCGCTTAAGCTGAGACATGGTGATGAGAATGAGTTGGACTTAAGAAGCTCTGAAGGAAAATAGCCTGGGCAGAACAAGCAAGGACAAAGGTCTTGAGAAGGCAGAAGGTCTGGAAAAGGAAAGAGTTGGGTGTATTTGGGAAACAGAGAACCCAACGCAAGAGGGAGAGTCAAGATGGGTTATACTGGAGTGGGGGGCAAAAGACAAATATTTCAGGGTCTTCTAGGTCCCTGGAAGGTGTTTGTGTTTTATTTTTAGGAGGAAGCCCAACATTAGGAACAATAAATAAAGGAAATATTCCACAAGTTTATACTGTGGTCAAGTCCAAGGACATGTTTTTTAGATCCTTTCTCCTCTTCTGATAAATTTTGGTTAATTAGAGAAGCTCATTTCCTGAGAAACACAAATAAAAAGACACTGTACTAGATAAATCCCAAGATGATACCAAATGTTTAGGAGTCTATGAAATACATAAGTCATCACTGCAGATGCTTATTTATGAAATATCATGCTTCCATTATTTCCAAATGTATGCTTTAATACTTATATTCTAATATATAACAATCTTTTAAAAATCCTCTCAGTTGAAAGTTTTGTTTCTTTACTGTCATATAATGTACACAAATCAATATGTCCCCCTTTCTTTCCTACTTTAAAAAAAATATTTTCAATGTACTTTCACTCTTGATTAAATCAATAAAGTTCTCTTTTGGAGAAGGAGGAATCAGAAGAGGTAACAGAACTTTGCCATAATTGCTGTTGTTGTGGAAAGTATTTCCCTATACTTTTTATCTCCCAAAGGAAATTCAATGCAAAAATACAAGGTTTTTGATGAGATTGATGGTTCAATTATATTCATAGTCATTCCATCCTGATCTTACTCTGAAACCAGAGATGTGGCTTGAGTATCTGGCAGCTGAGGGCAGAAAAGAGCTAATCATGAGGTCTGCATATTTCCAGCAATTCTGGGGAGCCCTGGGCAGGAAAACATAGATGTGGCAGAAGGTAAGAAGCTCTCACCTAAGGCAAGCTCTCAAAAAGATCATTTATAGTTTCCTGTGAAAAATCTCTCCCCATATAAAGGTGTGGATAATCATTAAAATGTATCTTTTCATTATGTGATGCTTAGAGTTTCCCTGCGTATGTCTGTATTCATCAATCTATTTCATCTAATCAGGTTCGCGTGCATTTTCTAGAAAGGCAAGGACTAAGCAGGACAGTAGATCTTCGTTGTCCTTCACTAACTTGGTAAATAGTAACAATGCCTGCTGCGTGATCCTTAGTCTAAAGGGTGAGAACACAAAGGTCAAGGTGCAGTTCTTATCTTCAGGAACCTTCCAACCTGTTGTGAAAATAAGAAGGTGGGTACATCTCCCTTCACCAGGATGAGCACTGTGATGAGGTAAGCAGAGTAGCGGGCGTGGGAGCACATAACATGAACAAAAAGTCTCCAAATGGGAGGAGCCAACATTTGCGTTGTACCATGAGAACAATATGGGAGCATGAGGAGTCTTAGAAGGGAGATTGTGATGATAACTGCACAAGAAGGCGACATCGGGACAGCTGATTTAAGTCAGCTTGGCACTGAAGGTGAGGTAGTGTTTAGGAAATTACTGTAGAAATCCAGGTGAGAAAAATAGTAGCCTGAACTCTAGTTGTGGCATTAGTGCATGAAAATCTCTTAGATACAATCAGAAAATAGAAGTAGATTTAAAGATATCTTGAATGCAATTATCAGTAACAGCATAAATGATCACAGAGAGAATAAAGATGTTTGCTAGTATCAGTATCATGATATCAGTGCCCCACCACCCTCGGCAACATCGGTGAGTGTGACCCTCACAGGTACTAGCCAGGGCTAATCCCAAGTATGCAATGATACAATTTTTCTGCTTAAGATGCTCTCAAGGGCTACTTGTTCATTATCTATGCAATCAGTCTATCCAAAAGTGAATACTTGGAGAGTATTAGTATCAGTTCAGTCGTTCAGTTGTGTCTGACTCTTTGCGACCCCATGAACCGCAGCATGCCAGGCCTCCCTGTCAATCACCAACTTTCAGAGCTCACTCAAGCTCATGTCCATTGAGTCGGTGATGCCATCCAACCATCTCACCCTCTGTCGTCCCCTTCTCCTCCCGCCTTCAATCTTTCCCAGCATCAGGGTTTTTTCAAATGAGTCAGCTGTTCACATCAGGTGGTCAGAGTATTGGAGTTTCAGCTTCAGCATCGGTCCTTCCAATGAACACTCAGGACTTATCTCTTTCAGGATGGACTGGTTGGATCTCCTTGCAGTCCAAGGAACTCTCAAGAGTCTTCTCCAACACCATAGTTCAAAAGCATCAATTCTTTGACGCTTAGCTTTCTTTATAGTCCAACTCTCACATCCATACATGACTACTGGAAAAACCATAGCCTTGACTAGATGGACTTTTGTTGGCAAAGTAGTATCTCTACTTTTTAATATACTCTCTCAGAGAGTGTACTACTTAGTTAAAGGGCTTGAAGATATTCACAGAGCAAGGGAGCTGCTGAGACAGCACAGAAGGCAAGGATGTCTAATGGGGTCTAAGGAATCATCTCCTTAAACGTTCTCCAGGGTGAGGAGGGAAGGAGGAGAAGGGACAACAAAGGATGAGATGTTTGGATGGCATCACCAACTCAATGGATGTGAATCTGAGCAAACTCCGGGAGATAGTGAAGGACCTGGAAGCTCTGGCTGCAGTGCATGGGGTCACAAAGAGTCGGGCATGACTTAGTGACTGAACAACACCAAGGGTGAGGGGGAGGCCAATGGACCTTTCAGGAGCCACAGTAAGAGCAGTAAGTTCTCATTGAAAACCACCCTCAGGCTGAGTGGTCTAAGATCTCATATTAAGCAATAAAAGTGCCCAAGCATGAAAATCCTTGATAGTGTAAATAAAATGAGAAAGAAAAAAAATCAAAAGTCCTTTGTAAACTCATGTAAAATAAGGTAGATGCATCCCAGTGGGTAGTACTCATATTTCCGAGGTGATGCAATGATACAGATGGATCAATACTGAGGTTTCCATTCCCTTCAAATACACAGTACGGAGAACTTTGCCACACAAGAATGATAAGCACTGGGACTTCCCCGATGGTCCGGTGGTTAAGGCTTCACCATCCAATGCAGGGGGTGTGGGTTTGATCCCATATCTGGGGGCTAAGATGCCACATGCCCCATGGCCAAAAAAACCAAAGCATGAAACAGGAACAATGTTGTAACAAATTCAATAAAGACTTTAAAAATGGTCCACATCAAAAAAAGGGAAAATGTTTTAAAAAAGAATGGTGAGATCTCATGGTGAAACAGAAAAGCAGAAACAAAAAGTTCAGACTTTTAAATCTGCCTACTTGTATATATCGTGCTTTAGATTACTGGTAGTTTACTCCTCACCCCAACTAGTTAGAAAAAAAGAAGGGAAATGGAAACAAAAAGACACAGGGAGGGCTGCAAAAGCAAAGATGAAGGATTCCTTTTTTCCCCTGTTCTAGGCAAAGGAAGTTGTCCGACTATCTTTCCAGAACTCTTCAGATATTGAAGACTTCTTCATGGGACTTGAGAATATCTGAGATACTATGGGTGCTTGGTTATCATTTTAAATAAGGAGAGTTTTCTGGTGCTACATGTCAAATTTATCAATATTTTCTTTCTGACGAACAAGCTCAAAGAGAGAAACATCTGACCTGGATTTGGTGTTAAACGCCAAGGCAAGGGAACTCTTACTTATTTAAATCGTGTATGATACCGCGGCTGTGCAACTGTATCTCTGGATTTAGAATAGTTAGAATACAAACTACTTTTTAAAAAGCATCTCAAATGAAAATTATCAGAAATAATATAGCTAGGCCTGTGTTGTCTCTTGAATTATAGTCTTTCCATAAAAACCATCTAAAACCATCATAGAGAAAAGTGATAATGCAAATTTCTGCTAAACACTGCTCTATCACTCTGTGATAAACCAGAGAATCTTCTGGTGGAAAAAAATAAAGTGGGTTTTCACAATAAATTCATTTCAGAAGTATTCATTGAGTATGTGCTATGTACCAGGTTTGATGCCACAAATTGCAGGAATTACAAAGGAAAGTAAGGCCAAGTTCCCACAGAATATTCCAGGACCATCCAGAACTATTAAAAAAGGAGAGATGAGGCTAAACTCAGTAAGAGAACAGTAAGCGGCAAGGTACAAGATTTGAAGGAGGAAGACACTTATTATTGGAGGGTCCTAAAAACATAACCCTGGAGAAGGCAATGGCACCCCACTCCAGTACTCTTGCCTGGAGAATCCTGTGGACGGAGGAGCTTGGTGGGCTGCAGTCCATGGGGTCGCAACAAGTCAGAAACGACTGAAGCGACTTAGCAGCAGCAAAAACATAAACCAGGTTTCCCAGGTGGTTTAGTTGTAAAGACTCTGCCTACCAAGAAGACATGGGTTTGATCCCTGGGTTGGGAATATCCCCTGGAGAACAGTCGCCAAGGAGCAATCGAATTTCACAGGAGATTTTTGTTTTTTTACATAAAATGAGATTCTTACACAGAATCCTCTGCTCGCCTAGACAGGAAGGGCTCCCTAAGCATGCGTTCTCTTGTTCCCCTGGGCTAGGACACCGTTTCTCCGCCTGTTGACTAACCTGATGTACAGACTCAGAGAGCTGGCTTGCCCTGGGTTCTGCAGGCTTTATAGCTGGTGCCACTCAATTATATTTAGTGTTTTCCTAACACATGCTCCAAAATCACTGCAGATGGTGATTGTAGCCATGAAGTTAAAAGACGCTTACTCCTTGGAAGGAAAGTTATGACCAACCTAGATAGCATATTAAAAAGCAGAGACATTACTTTGCCAACAAAGATCCGTCTAGTCAAGGCTATGGTTTTTCCAGTGGTCATGTATGAATGTGAGCATTGGACTGTGAAGAAAGCTGAGCACCGAAAAATTGATGCTTTTGAACTGTGGTGTTGGAGAAGACTCTTGAGAGTCCCTTGGACTGCAAGGAGATCCAACCAGTCCATCCTAAAGGAGATCAGTCCTGGGTGTTCATTGAAAGGACTGATGCTGAAGCTGAAACTCCAGTACTTTGGCCACCTCATGAGAAGAGTTGACTCATTGAAAAAGACTCTGATGCTGGGAGGGATTGGGGGCAGGAGGAGAAGGGGATGACAGAGGATGAGATGGCTGGATGGCATCACCAACTCAATGGACATGAGTTTGAGTAAACTCTGGGAGTTGGTGATGGACAGGGAGGCCTGGCGTGCTGCGATTCATGGGGTTGCAAAGAGTCGGACACGACTGAACAACTGAACTGAACACACGTGAAATGTGTGCAGACAAATGACCCTACTTCCAGCCGCTGCATGGAACCAAGAGTACGGCTCTCAGGAGTATGTGTCTTTGATTTTATGTCTACATTCATATTCAGAAAGCAAATCCAGGAAGAGAAAACAAGAGGAAACAATATACCTTAGGAAGAAAGAGGAGATGAAATGAGCCAGTTTTTTTCAAAGGCAGGTAAGCATACTTAATGAAATCCTGAAGAGCTGCCACCCTAGAAGGTACTTGTGCTTAAGAAACACAGTCTTTTTATGAGCTTGAACTACTCCATTGACAAAGGTGATGTCTCAAGCAGTCATTATCTCTGTGAACTGCAAGTGGTTTCACTTTTCACTTTCAGGATTGAGTGATTAAAAAGGGATACCATCAGCATTTTTCTTCACTTCCTCACCCATCTGGCCAAATGGTCACTCTGCACTCCAAGCTAATGAGGGTCTCCCACTACAAAAGACTGAAGAAGGAAACTAACTCACGACTGATGCCGTATGTGAGGACCAACATACGCAGTCCTTAGGGACAAAATAAGACGCGGTATTTTCTAATCCATTTGTGTGTTTGTGTGAGAAGATGTAGCGGTGGAAATCAATGCTCCTTATGCCACATTTATTTGCTTAGGACTTTTTAGCTTTAATGCTGACAGGAAAATGTTATACATATCATGAGGAACTTAAAGATCGCCTTCCAAATAAATCTGTGGATACAAATTATGGTCTGAGAGGGTTAAGGGGCCTCAACTTAACTGAATTACCACCAGTCACAGAAGATAATAGCTTATGCATGAAATGACCTATGACCTAATAAGACATGTTTGATGACACTTAAGCATATTCCCTCATTTTATCAATGATGAAACTGAAACTCAGGAAGATACGGAGATTGGTTCATAATCTCATGACAAACTCCAGGTATGTGAATGAGAATCAAAACCCATGGGGCTTCCCTGGCAGTCCAGTGTTTAAGACTTGCCTTCTACTGCAGGGTGTGCAGGTTTGATCCTTGGTTGGGCAACTAAGATCCCACATGCCTTGTGGCCAAAAAAACTAAACAAAGCAGAAGCAATATTGTAACACATTCAATAAAGACTTAAAAAATGGTCCACATAAAAAAAAAACAAAAAAAAAAAACCCAGTAATGAAAGCATGCCAGTTGGTCGACACAGCAACATCCAATGCAGAATTCCTAAAAATTCTAGATATGCATACTTAATTATTCACTATTTTGCATGTCAAATACCAAGAAGAATTTTTGTTATTTCATAGCTGTTCTAAGCAGTGGAAAAATAATTTGGTTGCAGTCATTGTCACTTTTAATTTGACATTTTTTAATAGTTTGGATTGTTGTGGATTTATAATGATATGAATGGAATGTATTTTCACAAATAATTCTGTAGACATGGCTTTCCATATCACACCCTAAAATTTTATTTAAGGTGTCTATGCAATGTAAATCTACTAATGTAAATCATCATTCTCATTCTTAGAACAATAAGACTTGAATGAGTCCATCATTTTAGGGTAAAAAGCCTGTATTTTGGAGAACTATAAGGTCAAATGAATAGCTCATAGCAAGAAAGTAATTTGATGTTACAATCTATATTGACAGATAATTCAATTCCTTTATCGAATGAAATATCAAGTAGTTCCCCAAAAAGTTAAACAGCTACATAAGTTTATTTAAACCATAGGTAATGAATAAAAATAGCTCTATTACTTGTTAGGAAATTACTAGGTAATCTTTAGATGTTTAAATATTCCCTATAGATTAAGACAAAATATATCTTTCTAAATTTCAGCTCCTTAACCAGCCTTGCAGATTTGCCTAATATGAGAGTCATGTTTGAATGAACACATAACAGAGCAAGGCAAACAATGCTTCAGGTGTTTTCGTTTGTTTAACCAAGGTGGGTCAAGTCAACGCCCCTCTCATCACACCCAACCTGCTGTCAAGTTGGACCCACAGAGTGAGTTTATTTTTGTGTGTGTCTTTCAGGGTTTGTTACTGGAAGATTATATGTACATGTCTCTGTTTCTGACTTCTCTTCCTTTTTTCATAAATGTTGAATATCTGGCTGTGCCACACAGCTTGAGGAGTCTTAGTTCCCCAACCAGGGGTTGAACCTGGGCCCCTGGTCGAGGCAGCATGGAGTCCTAGCCACTGGACTGCCAGGGAACTCCCTCCGCCTTCTACACACTGGAAATCTGACCACAGCTCCGGGTTCATACTGTAAAGTATGACAACATGAAGTCTTTCTGTTCCCTTGAGATGGGCATATACACTCCTTCTTGCCACAGTCAGCTTACTCCTTCATTCACTGTCGGGCCGTCATAGGTGTGTAAATTTATAGTTCCTATCGTTGAAGGTGAAATGTCTTAGTCTGCTCCCACTTCTGTAAGAAAATAACCTAGGGGCTTCCCTGGTGGTCCAGTGGTTAAGACCTCACCTTCCAATGCAGGGGGTGCAGGTTTAGTCCCTGATCGAGGAGCTAAGATCCTGCAAGGCTCATGGTCAAAAAAACGAAAACAGAAGCAACATTGTAACAAATTCAATAAAAAGCTTTTAAATGGTCAACATTAAAAAAAAAAAACTTAAAAGAAAAAATACCCTAATCTGAGTGGTGTCCACAACAAAGGCTAATTTCTCTTGTGTTGTCTGGGGACTGACTCCCCGTGTGAAATCAGTGCGTGGACAGGTCCAGTGCTGGTGAGAACTCTCTTCCTGAGAGTAGACAGCCATCTAATTGCAGTGTCCTCACGGCTGAGGAAAGGTCTGGCTTCATCCTCTAATGTGGTCACAAACCCCATCGTGAGGGCTTCACCCCAAGACCCCACCCAAGTCCAATGATATCCCAAAGGCTCTGCCTTCAAACACCATCACACGAGGGATTAGGGGCTCAACATTTGCATTCTGGGCATTCCTAGTGGCTCAGACAGTAAAGAATCTGCCTGCAGTACAGGAGAGCCAGATTCGGTCCCTGGGTCAGGTAAGTCCACTGAAGAACAAAACGGCTCCCCACTCCAGTATTCGTGGCTGGAAAATTCCATGGACAGAAGAGCCTGGTGGTCCCAAAGAGTCGGAGATGACTAAGTGATGAACACTTTCACTTTCATATGAATTTGGGGGGAAGCACAAACATTTAGTCCATAGCACATGTGCATGCGTGCATGCTCGGTCAACTCTTTACAACCCCGTGGATTATAGCCCACCAGTGTCCTCTGTCCATGTGATTGTTCAGGATTAGAGTGGTTGCCATTTCCTCCTCAAGAGGATCTTCCCAACCCAGGGATCAAACCCGTGTCCCCTGTGTCTTCTGCATTGGCAGGTGGATTCTTTACCACTTGCAGTGCTACCTGGGAAGCCAATCCTTAGCACAAGATATGCAGATAGGCAGATTTCAAAGTCCAAAGCTTTTCTTTTTTTTTCTCCCATTTATCCATTAGACATAATTAGATCTTGTACTTCTTATGCGTGGAAGTTATCTACATGGTATATTCAGAGTGAATGGAAAACTCATGCTACACAGTTGAATCCGTGCATTACCTGGAAAACCTCCGCACCACCCATTGGGCTGTGTATGTGACTTGGCAAACGGCTTTTGATTTTTTTCTTTTTTTTTTTCTTTTTCTCATTTAACTTATGCTGTCAAGGTTTTCCTGGAGTAGGAAATGGCAACCCACTCCAGTAATCTTGCCTGAAAAGTACAATGGACAGAGGAGCCATGGCAGGGTACAGTCCATGGGGTCGGAAAGAGTCAGACACGACTGTGCACACACACATACACATCAAGGCTTTCAATGGTTGGCTTGAATGGCATCTAGCAGTTAGATAAATCTATTACAGTGACAACTTTACTAAAAGCAAGAATAAGTACTAAGTTAAGTCGCTTCAGTCATGTCTGACTCTTTGAGATCCCATGGATTGTAGCCTGCCAGACCCCTTTGCCCATGGGATTTTCCAGGCAAGAATACTGGAGTGGTTTGCTATTTCTTTCTCCAGGGGATCTTTTAGAACCAGGAATCAAACCCATGTCTCTTATGTCTCCTGCATTGGCAGGCAGATTCTTTACCACTAGCACCAGAAGCAAGAATAACAAAATATGTCTTATTCCATTTCATGAAGACTAGTTATGAAATACTCTTAAGTAACTTTAGCTGCCCCTGTCTTAACTGGGTGATTTAGATGTTAATTAATACTCAATTTATAATGATTTCTTTCTTTGAAAAATACAATTATTTCAATTATGTCCAACATATTTTTCCATACTTATAACACATGATCTTTATATTCCTAAATTCTACTTCTTATACTGAATTTGTTTTGTTATTTTTACTTTTGGCTTAAAAATAGGAAAACTTGTTAAACATTAATGAGAGTCATTGAAACCATTGTTACAATGCTACAGTTTTATATTTTACTCACACATCTATAAATAGTATTAGAAGTATAATAATGCAATTAAACTAAAAGCAATATTTTTAAAGACTTTGAAGCATAAAATTTTTAATTTGGGGATAAGATACATTAAACCCATTTAAATTAATACATTTAAAGAGCATTTAAAGCAGCTCTTAAATATGTCATGCATGAATGTACTGTGTTTGTACAAGACCCATTATTGAAGGACCCCTTATGTCTTCTAAAGAAATGTTTATAAATGCAGATATTTTCAGAAATATTAGCATTTCCTTTTTATAGTAGAACATGGATCATAGTCATTGAAGTCTACCCAAATCTATCAATCTCTTAATAGACATAAATCTACATCTATAGATTTTTGTTCCTATAGGTTTTTTTTTTCCTCCAAAATCATGTGAAGGATTCCAAAGACATATGCCATCAATAAAAGTTGAGATACTGGGATTCCCTTACATCTGTTCATTTGTTGGTCTGAAGAAACAGAAGGCTGCAGGAGGAACACATATCAGCTGCATCACATCTCATTGGTTGGAAAGGATGTCATGGTTAAAACTGAACAAAATTGCTCTGAAATAGCATCTTGCAAAAGAAGCAGGTAACTGTCCCTATAAAAATTATCTAAACTGAATGCTTCCTGCTGGCTAAAGTCAGGTAATGGGCATCAGATGAACAGATTAAATTTAAGGGAAAAAATAAATAATGTGTGAAATACTCATTTCAAAAAAAAAAAAAAAAGTAAGAACCTAGCAATTGCCCCCCAAACTGTCTGGACTTAGTATAATAGTTAATCAGGAAAAATAAAAAACACCAAAAAAGAAAAAAAAAAGTTAATCGGGAATCTGGAAAGGAACAGATGTTAAAGAATGCCAAACATACATTCTCCCACACTTCTGATTGACTGACTGAGCTGAACATGGAGGTATTGAGAGATGTAACTTTTCCACCATTCTTTAAGTCCATTAAGCACTAATTGTGAAAGCTTTTTTCTTTTTTCTCCTTCTGGCAGTTTTGCCAGGAAAGAAGAGCGGTGAAAAAAAATTAAAAAAAAAAAAAACCCACAAAAACCTTTCTTCCCGCCCGTTCTGACAGAAGACACAAAAGCCCTGAACTGTGAGTGGGGCGACGTGTCCACAGCCCTTTCAGCAGAGCGCTTTTATTTTCCCCTCAACAGGAACTCGGGCCCTTTCTGAAACTTATTGTCCCCTGCTAAGACCCCTGTGAAAGGCAACAGATGTTGCTAAGATTATCCCAGCCTGTCCACCATCCTGTTTCATTTTTCAAGGAAGAAAAGAAGAGAGCGAGCGAGAGAAAGGCGCCCGAGCCTCGCCTGACACCGCGGCCCCGCGCCGCATCGAGCAGGCCCGCCGCGCACGCCCGGCCGGCCGCGCAGAGAGGGAGCGCCGGCCCGTTCAGCCCGAGGTCGCTCCTGACGCGCCTCTCAGCGGGCCGCGCGCCTTTCACACAGAGCCGCTGCCTCCGATTGCCGGAACAAATTGAGGTGATGCAGGCCACCAGCGGGGCGAAACTATAACTTCCATTCACTGCGGAGGGAGGGAAGCGTTCAAAGCAGACCAACCGGGGCTGCCCACAATAAACCGTAGGATTAGATTTGCTACCCTGGATATTAAGGCACCGTCGTATTGAAAAGTGGGCCGTAATGACATCAGAAGCTACAAGATAGCTATGTGAGCGGCAATAAGGAAACAGAACTCGGGCATTTATTAAGTTACAGCTAATTAGCAAAGGCCCTACACTTCTGTGTCTTCCTGTGTGTGCCGGCGCGGTCCTGTCTGACTCTGCGATCCCATCCACGGACCGCAGCCGGCCTGGCTCCTCCGTCCATGGGATTTCCCAGGCAAGAATACTGGAGTGGGTTGCCATTTCCTGCTCCAGGGTCCTCCTGACCCCTGAGGAATTCTCATCATCCCCTAGGTAGACAACAAACTCCTCAGGTGCACTTGACTCGTATGGAAGGCTGACACCATTTATTAAACAAAACATCCATTGAACCAGGAGGTGATCTGAAGCAAAGTGATGGTTAGACAAAACTCAAGAGATGATCTTCTGATTTAAGCATAGAATTATATGAGTTGTTTAAAACTACTAAGATAGAATTATTCCAAAAACAAAGCAGGAAAGGAAAATATGTTCAAATGACAACAGAAACTCATTACAGAAAAAGCAAGAACGTGAACATCGCTCAGTTGTGTCCGACTCTTTGTGAGTCCGTAGATAGTTCATGGATTTCTCCAGGTCAGAATATGGGAATGGGGAGCCTTTCCTTTCTCCAGGGGATCTTCCCAACCCAGGGATTGAACTGAGGTTTCCTGCATTGCAGGCAGATTCTTTACCAGCTGAGCCTCAAGAGAAACCCGAGAAGACTGGAGTGGGTAGCCTATCCGTTCTGCAACGTATCTTCCTGATCCAGGAATCAAACTGGGGTCTCCCGCACTGCAGGTGGATTCTTTACTGACTGAGCTATCAGGGAAGTCCAAAAACCAGCGTGAATTGATACAAAGAATTTTCTCATTTTTAAACAGAGCTTTTGAAATGGTTATACAGAGAAATTTTTTAAAGGACCTGTTTCAAAGATCCCATATTTACATTAAAAATAAAATATCCTTAATCCATCCAGAAAGACAACATCAAGCAAACATTATTTAAGAATAGGTGAGGTTCTTTTTCTTCTTTGATGGAATTATATTTCTTAAATACAAGTGTCAATTCCACATATATTTAGTTCCCAACCTGTATGATTGTGTTAAAGTTCAGGATAATTATTTCCTGAATTCCATTCAATCACAGACCACCCATTCATAGGTAGTGGTGAGATTTTTGCATTTTGGAATTTTTGCTTCAGAATATTTCTTGTCTTATCCCCACTAGAATTGCAGTTATAGAAAGCATGTAATATTCTTTGCTTATATTTGAAGAACTTAGAATAGAATTTTGTATAGCATAGGATCTCAGTCAGTAAATGAATTATGGTTAAATATTAATTTCTATTGCTTTAATATGTAAAACATCACAAAAAATAAACAAATACAAATATATGAAAGACACTGCAATTTGTCCTGTGTCATAAAGAATATAGCATATTTTTCAAACAAGATAGTCATGTCCTAAATTACAAGGGGCAAATTATTTTGTCAGTGAGAACTCATTGGCCTTTGCTTTGCCAATGTGAACATTGACCTTTAAGTGAATTCCATGGTCATTTAAATAGGGATGGACTCTCCTATTTCTGAAAGGATGATCTAAATTCTCAGTGGTATTTAATACAGAACTCTTTCTTCCATGTGGCCTCTATATTTTAATCCTCTGTGTAGCCCTTCCCCTGATGGGCAATTTATAGATTCTGCAACTCACTCCGTTCCTAATATATCTTAAACTATCTTCTGCCAAGAAATTATGTCCCTAACGTCCAGAATTCACATGGACTTTGGAATTTGGCCACTCGTTTCTTTGATGGGTTAGATGCAAATAGAAATTATTTCTTCAAGATATACATGCTATTAATAAAGCAGATGGGGAATGCTATCTCGGTTTGGGAAGTTAATTACCCTGCTGCTGCTAGTGCTAATAGCTCTATAACAAATATAAATTCAGTGTATTGATCTGCTAGAGGGCAGTCCAGAGGGGTCTGGTACCACAATGAAATTTACAGTGAAATTAGCAGCAAGGAAGTTAGTGCCTGACCATAAACTGTTACAGAAAATCAACAAAGACATTTGGTATAAGGGAAATGGAGCAAATGAACATATCTGAGGGGAAAAAAATAGTTTATTAATGAACTTCTCAAACCACTGGGGGCAATATAAACCATAAATAGAACAGTTTCCCAAAAAAATCAGGTGACCTGAAAACAATGTATTAAACACTCATATGTGCTTCTTCTTCCTTTTTTTTTTTTTTTTTTAAGAATAGCACTCAAGGATTGGCAACATGTTTAACCTGTGTAACTTTAGGCAACAGGATGTGAATAAGAGATAATGATCCTAGAGGTAATTAGACATTCGTATGGGGAGTAGCACCAGCAGTTACAGTCCACTGGCTGGAGAGAATCACACAAGCTCTTCATCTCCATGCTTCAGGGCAGAAGCTACTCGCCAGATGGGTCAGGAAGACATCCCCGCTCCATGGTACAGTATCAAGAAATTGTGTTGTGGGAGCTTTATTTCTCTTAGTGCAACATCTGGTGTTAGCCCCTGGACGCAAAGTACCCTCTGTTCAGGTGGTAACTCCTATTCTTTTCTCACTAAACAATTATTTGTGTCAATGGAAGACATATGATCTTTACCTTCATGGCATTATCTTCAATTCTTAAAGAACTTTCTTGAGTTGTCATTGACCGCCCAAAGGGTGATTCTTTGGAAGTATTAATTCCCAATTATTACTGAAATTTTATTTGCCTTTATTGAATCATAATGATAATAGGAATACAGGTAAAGGGTGAAAAATATCTGCAATGTCTATGTAGCCAAGACTGGCAGCTGCCGAACAATATTGATCTTACTCTTTTTTGGGCATTTGTCAGACTGCCTGGAGCTGCACAAGGTCAAGATCCCAAATGCTCCTAGATGGAGTGTGTGTGGGACTGGTGTGTGTAAATTTTGCCTCACTTACTCAAGAAGAAATCCCTGCCTCGACTGCCCTGCCCTCCTCCTTCCCAGGTCTGAAAAGACCGTGTCCGGGGACATCTTAGAAGCTACACAGTAAACGTGGTAGAACCCTTGTTTGTCTTTGACACTGAATGGTTTTGTGGCTCAGAACCTGCTGATCCTCCCCGAAACATCATCTGAAAGACAAGCAGACTTCTATCTTTTTGGTTCGTTTTCCTTTGTGTTCTCTCCATCATCGCAGTTTACCTACCTAAATGCATCAACAATTTTTATTTTTGCACGTTCCATTTCCCTTTCATAGGAACTCAGAATCTCTGAATAGCTTATAAGGAAGCATAGTATAAGTGTATTTATTCACTTTTAAAATTTAACATTTGAAAGTGTATTAAATATGTTAGGTCAGAAGTTAGGCATGAACAATAAGAAGTAGCATAGCCAAAAAAGATTCTAGGTGATCTCTAAACCTCACCTTAAACACACTCCAATGCAGCCCAGAAGAGCTAATGGATATGCTAGGAAATAACCACACTGTTCTAAATCCAGTGCAAGCATCCTAGCCTCACAGTGGATACAAACTAACCACAGGGACTTCTCCAACTCCTCAAGTGACTTGTGTCCTCAAGTGACATTAGGGAGCCTGGAACCCATTAAGGGCTCATAAATATTCTACACATACTTAAATTTGATTATAATAGACTGAATTATGAGAAAGACATGCCCAATAGAGCCTGATGTTATGGAACTTTCAACTGTCAATAAGACTGTCAGTCCTTGCCCACCTAGATGAACATGCAAGAGCCCTGTTTTGAAAATCCCCATACCTCATCACTTGGGGACTAGTGCCTCACTTAGCTTGGACCACCTCTTCCTTGAGTTGTTCTTTCTTTAATAAACTTGCTTCTTCTTTGTGTCTTTACCAAGAACCCAGACCCTCAAGGAAGGGGTCCTCCTCAACTCTCCCTAACCAATAACAAATACAAATAACATTAAATTTAAATACATCCTATCCAATTTGTTTGAGTACCACCTTTTTAAAGTCCTTTCCCTTCCAATTTGTTTCTGCTAGACAGAGGTGCTCTTAAAATCCCATCACTAAGCTGCCTAGGACTAGGCAAATGTTAAAAGTCACTAAAATTGGAAGACTCTACTTCAGAGACATCGTGGTATCTGTTAATATGTTAGAAGCCAAGATGTGGTGTACAGAACTTAATTCTTGTCTGTGATCTCTGTGATTTACATTGTTGGAGCCACTTATACTGGAGTTTCACTCTTTGGATTCAATCTTAATATTACATTTTATATAATCATTGCTATCGTGATGGAAAGCAACTTTAAATATGGAACTGATTTTTAAGCATCAGGAATTTGCTGTTGAGCTTAAAATTGTTTTTCTATATTTATTCACTCACATTTGTATGTTTTAACTTTAATTAATTCCAGTTTAAGAAATTTAAAATGTGCTATTTGATTCCACATGATTTATAGCAGCTGTCTCCATCTGTAAAGTACACTCAGAGGACTCTTTTCCAGAAAATGAAGTCAGAACCCAGACATCTCACTTTACTTATCATGGGGACTTCAGCTTGACTGTTCTCAGTGATGATCCCCAGGTAGAGATAATAAGGAGATAAAGAGAAATTCAGTGTAGCATAGCACAGTGTTGGTGGTGGTGGTTTAGTCGCTAAGTCGTGTCCGACTCTGTGACTGTTAGCCCGCCAGGCTTCCCTGTCCATGAGATTCTCCAGGCAGGAATACTGGAGTGGGTTGCTATGCTCTCCTCCAGGGATCTTCCGGACTCAGGGATCAAACCCACATCTCCTAGACTTCCCTCACCACCCACATGCAGTACGAAATAGCGTTTTCACTCCTGTCTGCCTTCCTTGGTCCCGAACTTGCATCGTCTAACTGCTGGATGATAGAAGCAGCTCTCCACGAGCCCCACTGTCCCTGTCCTTTGTATTGGCTCCTCTCTTTAATCCCTTCCCTTGCTGCTACTCACTTTTCTAAACTGGTTTGGATGTTGCCAGTATTTTCTCCTCAAAATATATAGGATGTCCCTATTGTCGAAAGAGACAGGTCAGCACTCCTGGCCCGTGGCTTTCAGGGCTTTCCACGCCCTGCCAGGTCCCATCCGGCCGCTCCATCCACAAGCACATGCCGCTGCCTGTATTGACTACTTTTTATTCCCTGAACGTGGCCACATTTTTATGCCAATTAACTTTGCTCAGACTGTGTGCTCTCCTACTATATCAAACCCCACGCGAAACTTTAAGTCTCTATTCAAATGCTATTTCTTTCATAAACCCTGCTCTGAACCCCCTTGTAAGAACTCTTTCTCCTGTGAGTCCGAAGCACGGCATTGGTTTCCTGATACAACACCCATGCCTTGATGCTTTATGTTCATGTCTCTTCTTTCCCCATCAACCATCAGGACAGCCGTCTTGACACAGTGACTGTGGGTCGACTTGGAACACAACTTTTCATGTGTGTTTTCAGTAAATGTTAGCTGAGCAGATTATTGTCGGCTTTGGAAAGGGATCCACACTGACTTCAGACATTTTTGCCCCTGAGCTTTCAATCTGTCTGTGAATAATTAAAAAATCAGTTGACCTTCTAATCCTGGGAAATCAAGGAGATGGTTAATCAAGGATTAAAGGAACACTGGAGCTAAGGGAGGCATCATTCATCCAACCTGGAAAGCGCCTCCTAGTCAATAACGTGAGTTATTTCACGCCAGTGGGCCAAACTTCTGTAAGACCCGAAGATTCCTTTTATATTAAATGGTTTATAATGATCATTTAATATTCTGATAAAGTTCCTAGATAATAAACTATCATGCCATTTGAAGCAACGTAGATGGACCTAGAGATTATCACATTAAGTGAAATAAATCTGAGAGAGAAAGACAAATACCATGTGATATCACTTATATGTGGAGTCTAAGCTATGGCACGGATGAACCTGTCTACAATAGAAACAGACTCACAGGCATAGAGAACAGGCGTGAGGTTGCCGAAGGGGGAGGGCAGAAGGGGAGGAATGGACTGAGAGTGTATGATTAGTAGATGCAAACTGTTTACATTAAGAATGGATAAAAAAGACAAGGTCCACCATACAGCACAAGGACCTATATCCGAACTCCTGGTATAAATCATGATGGAACAGGAGATAAAAAGGAATGGGTGATATGTATGTGTATAACTGAGTCACTTTATTGTATAGCATAAATTAACATAACACGTAAATCAACTCTGCTTCAATTAAAAAAAAAGAGAGAGATAATAAACCCCTCTACACACTTACAATAACTAAAAAAATAGATAAATATATTGCCCCAACAGAAAAATAAACGAGATAAAATGAAGCAATTCATGTTACTAACTACAACAGTTCTTTAGTTCCTAAGTCATGTCTGACTCCTTTGCAACCCCATGAACTGTAGCCTACCCAGGGTCCTCTGTCCATGGGATTTCTCAGGCAAGAATACTGGAGTGGGTTGCCATTTCCTTCTCCAGGGGATCTTCCCAAGCCAGGGATCGAACCTGCAACTCCTACATTGACAGGTGAACTCTTAACCACTGAACCACCAGGGAAGCCCAATTTATCTTTAGATAATGTAGATTTCAATACATAAATGCTTGAATCACTGATCTGGATGTATTTTGGAACGGCAGAGGAATTGTTTCTTTGGGGCATCTGGAAAACCTATCCCTGGTTTCTATTATGCTCTCAGAAGAAACAAAGGGATAAACAATTGAGTCAGTTTCAAAAGCGGAGGGTCCTTTGCTTTGTTGTTGTTAAATTTAAGAGCAGAGATGGGAGCTGATCAGCATTTGATCGGACAGGATGGCGTCTCCTAAAGTTTGGATGACCAGACAATCCGGGAGGAAAACAGCATGTCCAGAAACACAGTTCATTTGTCTTAAAGATTGTGCTGTTACTTGTTTGTTCATTCAAACCTGTAGTCTAAAACCTGGCGCTTTAAAATCAAGAGGTATCTTTTGCATCTTATTTTTTTCTTTGATCTATTTCCTCAGAATCTTTTTTTTTTTTAATGTGAATTAACTGCAAGGCAAATAAGTCAGAATAAAGTAACAGCCTCATACTATTATTACCCAGCTGTGATGTTGAAGGTGTGAAAGAATTTCAATCTAAAATGATACTGGAGGATATTAAATGGGGACCCTCACAAACTCACCCGCAGGAAAGCAGAATTTAAGAACCGAGAGATGGGCTTCCCTGGTGCTGCAGTGGTGAAGACCCTGCCTTTCCACTGCAAGGGCCATGAACTTGACCCCTGGTTGGGGAAGTGAGGTTGCTCATGCTGAGCAGACAAAAAATTAAAAACAAAGACAAACAAACGACAAAAACACCTGAGAGACTGATTTCCGGTAAGTGCCTAGTTTACAGACCAACGCTTATCCTCTGACCGGTGAACACCCACCAGGAATCTCTCCCCATGTCTAAGTCAATGAACTTCCTGCTTGGATCTGGCTGGTCCAGCCGCTCTTTGCACTCGTTGCCCTAGATACAGCCCACCCCAACCCTCAACAGCCTTGTCTATAGCTTGCTACATTTTGCATTTTCCAAACTGCAACTCCTCTGCTATTCCCAGCTAAACTTAATTTCCGGCAACTGGAGTTTGCCTCAGTTTATCTCTTCATTTACGTCGACAAAGGTTTGGCACAGGCTCCAGACAGCATGGGACCTGGGACTTCTCCCTTCTTTGGAGAGCCCATGGGGTCTTCCCTTGGCGGTGATGCGCATGTGTGCGTGCTGTTGCTTCTGTCATGTCCGAATCTTTGCCACCCTATGGACCATAGCCCACCAGGCTCCTCTGTCCATGGGACTCTCCAGGCAAGAGTACTGGAGGGGGTTGCCATGCCCTCCTCCATGGGATCTTCCCAACCCAGGGCTTGAACCTGCGTTTCTTATGTCTCCTGCCTTGGCAGGTAGATTCTTTACCACCAGCGCCATTTCGGAAGACTAAGAAGCTTATCAATGATCGCATCCTAATAAAACTTGAAATATAATTAAATTCTAAGGTCAAAATTTTTACAGTTGGTAAGTCTATTAGACATTATGTAATTCAACCTTCTCATTTCACATGTAGGGAAGTAAGTTTCAAGAGGACAAGGGACCGCCCCCACCCCCTGATCTTTTTCTTCGCCCAAATCTTTTAACTTGCTAGTGTCTGAGACTCGCCTGGAACCCAAGGCAGCGGCCTTCAGGCCCAGGACTCTTCTCCTGATAAGTCTGTGACTCCTTTAACCTCGGGCAGCTTTAGTTCCTCCCAAACTGTGGCAGCGCACAAAGCCCTTGTAAGCCACCTTTATTTCTTCAAATATTTTTCTTCCCATGGTTCCCCTCCGGGTGCATTTCTTCAAGTAACCCCTAGAAAAAAGATAAATATAAAAAGCCAGGAATCCTCATCTCAGTTGGCCTCCGGAATGTCTGTCTTTCTTTTCCCTATGTATTTATGTTCTTTACTTTCAGCCAGTTCTCCAAGTCAGCTGGTCTGACTTGATAGAGCACTGATACCGTTTCCTACCTTAGGCTCTGTCTTTTATTGGGCATGTGATTATTGTTATTTTGAGTTTCTATTTATTTATGTCTACAACAGGGTAATGATATTTGTATCTCCCAGAGTTCCCGAAGGAATCGAATGGTAGAATGGTGACACTTTGTAAACTGAAAGGCACTGAGCAAGTTCAAAATACAATTTCATAGTCACAATAAATGCACTCTGGAACCTTCCCTCAGTCACTCAATTTCTGGGTAATCTTAGGCTAACAGCACTTTCTCACACTGCTGCTTTCCAACCTGCTAAAATTTTAAAAAGTAAAATAAAACCTGTTTTTCAGAATTAAGGGGACCAGACATAATGAATATGAACCTGTTGGTACAGGGCCAGGCACACAGTTCAAGAAATGAGATTTGCATGATTTTAAGTATTATTATTTCCCTAAAGCCTCATTTGTTTTCGATTTTCCTGACCCATGTCTTGATACAGCATTTCTGCGATATATTTGGACGAGTCATTTTGTTTCTATTTTAGAATTGCATCATCCTGACTCACGAAGTTGTTACTGAACCGTCCTGTGAGATTACTTAGTGGTCATGAGACTGAGGGATAATCACGCTAAGGTGTTACTTTCTCCATTCTGTTGCAATAGAACAGGGAAAACAGTTGCGTACAGCATATCTGATTGCTCAATGCAATTTTTGCCTATTTTCCAACACTTTATTAATAACATACTTAAGCAAAATGAGATGAATATGGAAAAGCTGACTCTCTTGCTTGCTCACTATGTATGTATCCTGTTATTCTAAATCCCAATACCATAGAAGAAAGAATTCTAAAAAAAGAAAGTAAAGGGACTTCTGAAATACATCATCTTAAAGCTGATTGTTGTTTAGTCATTAACTCACGTCCGAGTCTTTTGCAGCCCTATGAACTGTAGTCCGCCAGGCTCCTCTGTCCGTGGGATTCTCCAGGCAAGAATACTGGAGTGGGTTCCGATTTCCTTCTCCAGGGGACCTTCCTGACTCAGGGATCAAACCCACGTCTCTCACATTGGCAGGTAGATTCTTTACCACTGAGCCACCAGGGAAGCCATTTAAAGCTGATATTTTTGACAATAAACAAATGAGAAGAAAAATTGTGAAGAAAAGAAAAAATATTATCAACCTTGCTTTCTTTTCTTTTTCCAAACTGGATGCTTTAATTATCTCTGTGCCCTTCTCTTCAAGTTTAAAAGAGAGTAGTCTTACTTCTCTGACAAAAAGAAAACACAAAATTAAAAAAAAAACAAAAACTAGAAATATCACTAAATAGTCTAATTCAGATTTGATACTGCATGTTTGTTGTATTAATATTATCATTTTCAGTTGTTACTTCCAAACTTGTTATAAACATACAGGGAAAGGGGGGCCTTCTTTTATATGTGAGCCTCTTTTTTAAGCAATTTTTCCACATTGTCTAGACATCTGAAAAATCTGAAGGGATGAAACTTCATTGTACTGGAGTTTCAGGGATTGAATCTTTTAAATGGACTGCTATATGATACTATATTCCACCTGAATATAGCATTTGTCTAATGTGCTCATTTAAATTCTTCATGGTTACAAGCATTTTCTCCAGTCTCAAGAAAAATCAGACGAGGCACAAATCCTGCAAGAAATCTGAAGGTAGCAAATGACTCATCTGTTTTTAAACACGAAGCCTCACTCTCTCCCTCTCTAAACACTCTAGCTAAGGGCTAATTCCCCTTCATTCTCTTTAAGTGATGATAGATACTGAACGGCCCCAATTATATTGCTGCATATGAATGTGGTGTCTGATGAATGTAACTACAACAATCACAAAGCAACAGAAGTTAGAGGAAAAATGCCATAAACTATCATTTTTTAAATTGCCCCACAGGAGCAGAATTACAACATACACACTCAGAAAGGTATAAAAAAGAAATGCCTAGCAGATAAGATCTATTAGAGAAAAAAATTTACTATCAATGGAAATATAACTTGGTATTCTACATTCTACTACACAAATGAATGATCATGTCTAGTCCTTAAACTGTGTGGGGTGTATGTTTGTATGTGTGTGCCTGACATATGTATAAGGGCTTCCCTGGTGGCTCAGATGGCAAAGAATCTGCCTGCAATGCAGGAGATGCTGGTTTGATCCCTGGATCATGAAGAACCCCTGGAGAAGGGAATGGCTACCTATTCTAGTATTCTTGCCTGGAGAATTCCATGGACAGCGGAGCCTGGAGGGTTTCAAGTAGTCCGTTATGTATAAAGATATATGTAATTAATAAAACATTATAGAGGAGGTATGCTAGATAACTGGAGAAGGCAATGGCAACCCACTCCAGCACTCTTGCCTGTAGCATCCCATAGATGGAGGAGCCTGGTAGGCTGCAGTCCACGGGGTCACTCAGAGTTGGACACGACTGAGCAACTTCACTTTCACTTTTCACTTTCATGCATCAGAGAAGGAAATGGCAACCCACTCCAGTGTTCTTGCCTGGAGAATCCCAGGGACAGGGGAGTCTGGTGGGCTGCCATCTATGCTGTCACACAGAGTTGGACATGACTGAAGCGACTTAGCAGCAGCAGCAGCATGCTAGAAAACAAAAATGAGATCTTAACTTGGAATCTGAATGTGAACTTTCCAATTTGCTTCAAAAAAGGAACTTGGTAAAATACTTTTGTCTTTATTATACTAGTCAATGAAGTCAATGTCCTTTTACTCAGTATGCACTTTTGCCCCACCCAGTGGCTGCCTCATAAACAGCCAGTGTTCTCAAAAGTCAGAGAAGTCCTCCAAGAGGATTTGGGACCAGAAACACAAGGGCAGAAGCTCTCCTCGTGGCTGACATTTGTACAGGAGGCTCCTGTCTCCATCAGCGATCCTGCCATCTGCACTGAGCCTTGGGGCAAACCCACCAGCGCGCCAGCAGCTTCAGGGCGACCACCAGATGCTTTCTCGGACAAGAAGACAACAAAGTCAGCTGTGCGCCCATCAATCGTAAGAAAGAGGAGCCACACATCGAGGGCAGTAAGATCGGACTGGTGAGAGGAAGATGGGAGAGACAAGGTGATGAAGGGAAAAAGGGTACAGATCCCAGAATTTTTGCTCAGTGCTAGCTGTATGAATTTGGACAATTCGTTTAACCCCTGATTCCATATCTTTAAGACATCTGTGTTGTTTGGCTGCTAAGTCATGTCCAACTCTTTTGCAACCCCGAGGACTGTAGCTCACCAGGCTCCTGTGTCCATGGAATTTTCCCAGCAAGCTTACTGGAGTGGGTTGCCCTTTCCTACTCCAGGGGATTTTCCTGACCCAGGAATCAAACCTGCCTCTCCTGCCTCTCCCAAACAGGCAGGCAGATTCTTCACCACTGATCCACCTAGAAAGTCCCTTTAAAACATGGATAGTTGTATTTTCCTGGCTTAGACATTAATTTAAGGAGAAAAATGGCAAATGCAAATGATATAGTACCTGGAAAAAGGTAAAATATTTACAAAAATTACAGGAAAATATTTTATATCTGTATTTTTCTGTGTGTCTTTTACATGCATGTGTGTGTACATATACAAACTCAGACTTAATTTTATGGTCAGTACAAAACCTTAAGAAAATAGTAAATTTAAAAAATGTATTGATATAATCACCTTGTCAGGGGTTGAAAGAACATGTAAGTCTTACTATAAGATATCTAGTTGTGTGAATAGAGTGTTCTTGTTTTTTACTGTCAGAGATTTTTTTTATTGTTTCTCCCTACAATATTATCTCAATTTAGGATATTACTTCTTTAAAATATACTTAAATTTAAATACTAAGATTAGTATAAAAGCAATGCTATTATTGCTATCACATTGTTGTTGCGGTTAGCTGCTAAGTTGCATCCAACACTTTGGTGACCCCATAGCCTACAGCCTGCTAGGCTTCACTGTCCGTGTGATTCCCCAGGCAAGAACACTGGAGTGGGTTGCCATTTTCCTCTCCAGAAGATCTTCCCGACCCAGGGATCAAACCTGCATCTCCTGCATCTCCTTTTGTTGACAGGTGGCTTCTTTACCTCTGAGCCACCTGGGAAGCCAGCAATCATATTAGCAAACTTCAAAAAAAAAGAGGAAGAGACTCTCCTTTTAACTGTCTTGGATACCAGCATGAAGTCTGTAAGATGACAAATTATTCATCAGTGTAAATGAATACAATATTCTCAGTTGCCATTCTTGGAAATCCTCTCAGAACATGGACACTTGTACTATCTCCAAATCTCACAAGAAGAGGTAGTATTCCCTTTAAAGTATTTTCCTTTATCCATTCATTCAATTAAGCATTCATGCAGTCTTTAAAGAGTTAATTGTACTCTTAACTTGTGACTTGGGCCTTAGTAGTGGAAAGACATTTCCCATACCGCATAAAGTCTGGCATTGTGATGAGGGAAAGAAAAGTAAATAGCATTGAGTATGAGAGGGTAAGGGTAGAGGTAAGCCAAGGTTTAGTGGGAAAACAGAAGTATTGACACTATTGCCAAATAGGTACCTGCTTTGCAACCCCATGGACTGTAGCCCACCAGGCTTCTCTGTCCATGGAGTTTTCCAGGCAAGAATATTAGAGTGGGTTGCCGCTTTCTACTCCAGGAGATCTCGACCCAGGGATTGAACCTGTGTCTCTTGTGTCTCTTGCTTTGGCAGGCGGATTCCTTACCACTATCACCACCTGGGAAGTCCCCCAAATAAGTATACTTATGATTTCCTAACACACGTCATCCATATTAAGTCCCAGAGACTGAGAGTAATTCTAGGTTGAATTTATACCTATTGTAAATGATGGGGTCTTCCCTTGGAAATTTGGACTCCAGAGTTCCAAAATTGTTCCAAAATTTTGGTGGGGAGACAGTTTTCTGCTGCTTACAACTCTGCCATCTTTCCATAGTCTTCCTGTTGCATATGTTTTTAATCCTTATATATTCTTGATGAATTGACACTTTTATCAACATATAATGTTTTTCTTTGTAACCTTTTTCCTAACAATCTGTTTTGCTTGATATTGGTATAGGCATTCTATCTCTTTTTTGGTTACTATTTGCATATTATATGTTATTCCAACTTTGCAGTTTTAATTTTTTATGTCTTTGGATATAAAACAACCCTCTTATAGACAGCATATATTTGAACCAATTTTTAAAAAATTCATTTTACCAATCCCTGCCTTTTGGTTGGAGAGTTTAATTCATTTCTGTTACAGCAATTCCTGATAAGGAAGGAATACATCTGCAGTGTTGCTATTTGTTTTCTGTATGTCATGGTTTATTCCTTTTTTTTTAAACTCTCATTTCCTATATTGATGCCTTCTTTTGTGTTTAGTTGATTTTTTAGTAAATCTTTTGTTTCCCTTCTCTTTTCATTTTGTGCATATTTTAAAAATATTTCATCTGTGCTTTCCATGGAATTATGTTTATCATCCTAAAGTTGTAACAGTCCAGTTCAAATAGATACCAACTTAATTTCAATAGCACACAACATCCATGCACCTGCACAATCCTGTCTTCCTGCTCTCCTCTGTGTTGTTATTGTTATAAAGTATATCTTTACAAATTATGTGTAAAGTATGGATGTGAGAGTTGGACTATAAAGAAAGCTGAGCACCAAAGAATTAATGCTTTTGAACTGTGGGGTTGGAGAAGACTCTTGAGAGTCCCTTGGATTGCAAGGAGATCCAACTAGTCCATCCTAAAGGAGATCAGTCCTGGGTGTTCGTTGGAGGGACTGATACTGAAGCTGAAACTCCAATACTTTGGCCACCTGATGCGAAGAGCTGACTCATTGGGAAAGACCCTGATGCTGGGAGGGATTGGGGGCAGGAGGAGAAGGGGATGACAGAGGATGAGATGGCTGGATGGCATCACTGACTCAATAGACATGAGTTTGGGCAATGGGAGTTGGTGATGGACAGGGAGGCCTGGTGAGCTGCGGTTCATGCGGTCTCAAAGAGTCGGACATGACTGAGCGACTGAACTGAACTGAACTGAACTGAATTGAACAGACTTATTATTGCTTTATACATTTATCTTTAAATCTTGTACAACATTTTAAAAAATCTTACTTATTTCTTACTGAGAATGGCATGTTCCATAATTTCTGTAAACTAATTTTTACAACACTGTTCTTTGAGAAAAATCAGCCATTCAATATTTCTCACTGTGTAATAAATCTATAAAGCTAATTGCCTTTTCATTTTTTACACAATCAGGTCTTAAAACTGAATTGGTCATGAAGTGTTTGCTTGTAGTTTATTGTCTATTAAATATAATTTCACATCCACTTTCAATATCACCTTACTATACATAAACAAGTGAACTGAATTATCAAGTATCATGAAACTCTAAATATTATCAAATGATCATTTTCCATTTTAGAGGAATGTATCTTAAGGGCTTCTCAGGTAGCTCAAGTTAAGTAAAGAACCTGCCTGCCAGTGCAGGAGATGCAGGAGACTCGAGTTTGATCCCTAGGTTGGGAAGATCCCCTGAAGTAGAAAGTGGCAAACCACTTCAGTATTCTTGCCTGGGAAATTCCACGGACAGAGGAGCTTGGCAGGCCACAGTCTACACAGTTGCAGAGTTGAACACGACTGAGTACATAATACAATACATCTTTAACCTTTTTTTACAAGCTGTTCAACCGATAAAAGATTAAAATGAAAACTGCATTATCATGACGATGCTGATAAATATATCATTGACTTTTGAATGAAAGAGTACTTTATGCCTTAGTTTCTCCAGATTCAAATCAGTAATTATAATAGATGTCTATCAAAAAGAGAAGATAGCACTATCTTTAGGTTAACATAATCGTTTCATTCTAAAGTCTTCATATATAACATATGGCATTTTGCTGCTGCTGCTAAATCGCTTTAGTCGTGTCCGACTCTGTGCGACCCCATAGACAGCAGTCCACCAGGCTCCCCCGTCCCTGGGATTCTCCAGGCAAGAACACTGGAGTGGGTTGCCATTTCCTTCTCCGATGCATGAAAGTGAAAAGTGAAAGTAAAGTTGCTCAGTCGTGTCCGACTCTTCGCAACCCCTTGGACTGTAGCCTACCAGGCTCCTCCATCCATGGGGTTTTCCAGGCAAGAGTACTGGAGTGGGTTGCCATTGCCTTCTCCGATATGGCATTTTACTGAGGCGCAATTGTTGTGATATTATGATTGATGTTAAAACATTTATAAACTGAAAACTTTAAGTGCTTGACTGATGTCACTTTTATTCTATAAAACCTTTTCCTTTTGTCTTTTAACATTAAAAGCACACTGCAAATAATTGTAAGGGCTAAGGCAATGTTTAAGTCAGGTAGCCTCTTGAGTTTTATGACCATAAAGGATTTCATCTTCATCTGTAAAATTTTTCTTACCCAAGTCCACAGATTTCAAGCTTTCAGTTATTCCTTTGAGCTTGTCAGTAACTGTAGGCTCAGTCAACAAAAGGCTCCTACTAAAATACAACTCCATGAATTTGGAGTTTTGTGGGTGGGGAGTGTCTGTCCTAATATACTTTTGGGATTGATTAGTCTTATTAGCGGTTTGCTATTCATGGAGGTACATAAAAGAATACTGATTGAAGAAAAACGGTGGGTAGTTAGCAGTTAATATCTTACCTTGGTGTCTGGCAGCATAATAGGCACCTAATTATATTAGATTTTCCCTTTTTTATTGCTTGTAAAATAAGCACATGCACATTCATGTACTCAGAAAAGGAATAAAAATGGTATTACAAAACCCTAGTACAATCTTCCCCGAAATCCTAAAGTTTTCATCACTATATGAAAAAGTAGTTTCAGATATTCAGCTTTTAAAAAGCAATTATAGTACTAATAGTAACTATTAATTATTAGCTATAATTAATAATAATTATTATTAATAATAGCGAGTTGTGAAAGGAAGCCTGTCTATTCAAATAGAGCAAAGCGCTGGATCCAGTAGAGGACACACGTGCATCCTCGGATACTGCTGCTTCTCCCCCTACAGAAGCAAAGCAGGCCTAAGTCTTATGTTGGTGAACCTTGGCAGACACAGTTCAAGCCAGCTCAGCTCTCTGGTCTGATGCCAGCACTTTCCTCAGCAACTGCAGCTCGCTTGATCCTCGTCACCGCGTGGCTTATCTAATCATTCTGTGTTGGGTGTATTTCTCAGCATACATTTTGGACTTAATTTGCATTTCTAGCAGATAATTTATTTCAACTCTCATTTTTCAATGCTGAGTACATGAATTAACTCAAATGTATCAGAAACAAATCTGAAGCATTTCCGAGGAAAATAACTACTTCATATGAAATATATTGTTAACATTGTGGGATATTATATTATATTGATATAGATATAAATAGATATTATATAGAGGGATATTACGTTGCTGACATTCATATTGTTAACATTTATGAGAAAGTAGTAATTGCCAGAATAACATAATGGCTCATAAATCACCACTAGAAATATAGATGATGATTATATCAAACTTTTTATGCTTAGGATTGAAATCAGTCAAACTGTTTGGATTTCCAATCTGAATTCTCAAGTGAAAATGAAGGATTTGTGTACTGATCTGTTAAGCTGTCCTGTGACTTCCTTCTGGTTATTTAACTTATCTGAAATTCAATTTCCTCAACTATAAAGTGGAAATATTTCATCTCATTTATAATGTAGCATGTTTTCTTAATTTTTCCTTTTGCACTGAGAACCATTTATGTCCAATTTGTAACATCCATAAAATGGGATCTTATGGAGGAGCTTTTAAAAAGCAAAGCATAGGACTTACCTGGTGGTCCAGCGGTTTAGAGTCTGAGCTTCTGATGCAGGGGGCACCGGTTTGATCCCTGGCTGGGCAACTAAGATCCCACATGCTGCATGGCATCACCAAAAATAGAAAACAAAACAAAGCCCAAAAGCAAAGCATAGCTTTAAATCCTCTTCAGGAACATGACTAAGAGCTATCAAGTGGAGGAAAAGAAATGCTACATAGAGTATACAGGTCTCTGAGCATGTAACACGTAGACGGTTCAAATTAAGATGTGCTCTAAGTGTAAAACACACCGATTTTTGAAGATAATATTAAAAAGTAGAAGGAAAAAGGGAAGAGAGGAAAAAAGATGGAAGGAGAGAAAAAAGGCTAGAGAGTTAGAAGGATAAAAAAAGGAAGGAGAGAAGGGAAAAAAAGAGAGATGAACAAAATCATCGTCAGTTCTAGTTTTCTCTCCCCAGATGCTTGCCCTCCCACTCTGTCCGTGTGGAAGGATACAAGGAGCTCAGGGAAATCATCAAGGAACAGTGTGATGCCCATCCCATCACACTTTGGTTTAAGTAATATGTTTATGTTATGCCTTGGGTCTGGAGGACAAGCCCCACATTTTTTACCCTTAAACCACTGATTAAACTCCTGTCTCCCTACACACCGCAGTCCTGCTTGTCTATGACAATGCCTAAAAGTTCTATCCAGATACTGTGTCTCTGTGTTGGTAACTGTGTTCTCACTGACCAGGTGTTACACTCCCATCCACCCTGGGTCTGACACTGCCTGTTCCTAACTTTTGTCCCATCCACGCCTATCATTTCATTATCTGAATCTCAGCACACTCTGCTTGCCGTTTCCAACACCAAGTGCTACGATCCTGGTTTTACAGAAACACAGAGAGCTTTTGGGACAGATAGCTATTTAAAACATTTAATAGAAATGAATATTTGCCTGGCTTTTTAAAAACCTAGCTCACTTTTATTCTTTTATTTTAAAAATATACTACACATATCTAATATTTAAATAATATTATATTGGGTTCCCCCATTATATTAAGTCTTCTACAAGCTCATTTCAACATTTTTTTGTGGAAATCAGATTCTTTCTGTTTTCTTATTATCAAAATAATTCTGCAATAATTAGTCTTGGGCGTATATCTTTTCACATCACTACCGTGATAACATCCTAGCAGTTTAACTACTGAGTTGAAAGCATGTGTGTATGTGTGTGCTCGGTCATGTCTGACTCTTTGAGAACCCAAGGACTGCAGCCTGCCAGCTCCTCTGTCCATGGAATTTTTCAGGCAAGAATACTACAGTAGGTTGTCATTTCCTCCTCCAGGGGATCATCCCAACCCAGGGATCGAATCCTTGTTTTTTGTGTCTCCTGAATTGGCAGGTGGATTCTTTACCACTATGTCGCTTGGGAAGCCCCAAACTTCTAGGCATATTGCCAAATAATTTTTCACAAAATTATACCCATTTATACATTTGCTAGATGTGAAAAAAAAATGGCTGAATCACTGCAATTTTTCAGTCTTGAGTAGTCTCATTAAATAACTGTTTTTCACTTATTTATTGTGGTAAAAACACTTAATATGAGATCTACCTTCTGGGAAAAAAATGTAAGTGCACAATACATCACTGTTAACAGCACAATGATGTAAGCTGATGTCTAGAATCTTTTTTTTTTTTTTTAATTTATTTTTTTATTTTTCAGTGGGTTTTGTCATACATTGATATGAATCAGCCATAGAGCTACACGAATTCCGCATCCCGGTCTCCCATTCCACCTCCCTCTCCACCCGATTCCTCTGTATCCCCCCAGCCCAACAGGCCCGAGCACTTGACTCATGCCTCCCACCTGGGCTGGTGGTCTGTTTCACCACAGATAATATACATGCTGTTCTTTCGAAACATCCCACCCTCCCCTTCTCCCACAGAGTTCAAAAGTCTGTTCCGTACTTCTGCGTCTCTTCTTCTGCCCTGCATATAGGGCCATCGTTACCATCTTTCTAAATTCCGCATATATGCGTTAGTATACTGTAATGTTCTAGAATCTATTTATCTTCCAATATTGTATCATCAAAACATTTAGCAAGTTTAAATCATTCTAAACCCACCACTTTTGGCAGAACTTCTGTCCACTTTTAATTAATCAACATAATGACTGTGTAGAAAGTGGCAGATTATCAGGGCCACTTACTGAATTATTGAACATTTCCCTTGTTTCAAAAGGCATGTGTGTGTGCAAAGTCACTTCACTTGTGTCTGACTCTTTGCAATCCTGCGGATTGTAACCCACTGGGCTCGTCTGTCTGTGGGGATTCTCCAGGCACTCGTTTCCGAAGGAAATAGTGCCAACTGAGTAAATTATTGATTTCCCCCATTTTATTTAGCCACTTGTAGACTATATAAACAATCCATAAAACCAATAAAATTTTGATCAATTACTTAACATTTGCATGCTGCTGCTGCTAAGTCACATCAGTCGTGTCCAACTCTGTGTGACCCCATAGACGGCAGCCCAATTTATCTAATTTTGAAGCTACCTTCTTTCAGCATCCATTCACAGAACTCCCTTCCTATTAATAAATATTTCTCATTTAGAAGGTTACATTTGAAGGAGTGAAAACTTTTATAACTAATATGTGAAGCCAATCCAAAAATGAGATTTCCTGTGAAGTAAATAGGAAGTGTCTAGATCAAGTTTATAACATTAAGACCAACACTTTACAATGTAAAATACTGATATTTATTTCTTGAATAATCTATAAAAAAATCTTATTTTTTAATACTAACTCCCTCTGCAAATACTTTGTTCCAGTTTGAAATCATCTTACATTTATTTAAAAGAATATCCACATTTCATAATTCACATAAACTTTCATAAGTATTTCCTAAATTATGTACAAATATTAATATATGAGTGTTGTCTTATTTGTAAATGAAGTATGTTATAGTGATAAAGAACTGAATATATATACTTAAGCCATTTCCTCAAATAAATATTCATTTATTGCATACAGAATGATTAGAATTTATCAAAAATTTTTCTCCAAAATATTTTTAAAATGTTAACATGTGTGGCTGGACAACAACCACACAAATTGATGTTCATTTACTATATACAAAATAATTGGAAATCATCAAAAATTCTTTTAAAGCACTGAACATGTCATTACTAATATCTAAATTTGTACCATTTTTATTCAAAATAAAATTAAAAAATAAAGAGGAACCAACAGTAAAAAAAAATAAATTTACATGTTAAAAAGGCTTACTCTTTAATGGGTTTAGTCAGTTTAGACAACAAATTCTATTATCATAGCTAAGATAGATAAGACTATGAAAAATATGATTAAGATGTAAGTCACAGTCTGTGTTAAACATTGTTAAACTGCTTTTCAGCTCAAACAGATGAACCCCTATGGAAATACACAATGGCTCAATTTTCTTATTGTTAAAAGCACAAGGAACTCATTAAATTCACCACGAGCCTGTGAAGCCCAAGCTACACAATTCCTCAGACACGGCCTCCATTGTCCTTTTAAGGGTTCTCTTCATTTGGAAGATCCTAGACTTTTTGAGATAACATGATGGTATGTCATCAACTATTCTCATACCTAGAAAATATTTTACAAAAAGAGCTGTACTTGGTAAGTGAATGAAATGGTTAAGTAAATTAAATAATGAAGTATGTTTAATCAAAGATACTAAAAAAAATGGGTGACTGAAAAGTAAAATGGTAAAGTATTATAAAATGAACATATCTATGCTTAGTATCATTAAGTATGGTGCACTATTGGAAAAAAAAAAAGAGTGCTTAAGAATATTGCTTAAATACACAGTGTGTACACTCTACATTAGCAAGTAAAATATAGCAATGTCATGTTGGAATAATTTGGGAAAATATAAATATTTTGGAGACAAAAAAATTTAAACTCCACTTAAAGACAACATATGCAGTGGGATACCACTCTTAGTAACTTAAGAGTGATTGAGTTCTTTACCACTGAGTCATTGGGGAAGCCCCAGTTAATGGTGAAATATTTAAATGAACGTTGAACAATTTAATCAGTCATGTCCATATTTTATTCTATAAGAAGGCAAACTATTGGATTTTGAGACATTTCCTTCAGAGGTTTGATGTTCTACAGACAATATTAATATAAATATCACTTACTATAAAAAAGATGTACTTTCATTCTGAAAGAAAATAATTTTGATTAGCATGAGTAAATAATCAGCTTCATCTCAATCACAGATATATTTGCTACTATTTTTATATTTAAAGAAGCAACTTTGCTTGAGATTGGTAGGCAAACTGTAAAATGAACATTAATTAGATTAATTAAGATTAACATTAATTAGCCTATAAGATTCACAGAAAATTTTATCTTATTTATTTATTTACTAAAAATTCTGCTGCCATGATAAAAGAGAGTATTCAAATTGGTAACCTCTCTTTGGGGTCCATTAAATAATAGACAATCAAACATTTCTTCCTTTTACATTTTGCTATTCTTTCAACAATGCTTCATTCTGAGGTCTTGCTAAGAAAAGAAATTCAAAATTGTACATATTCACACACTTCTTTTATGAGTAGTTATATTTGATAGCTTCATAAATGACATATTCTATGAGGAGCACAGACATCCTTTGAGAAAGTTTTGCAGTGCTTACAAACATTTAATTGACGGGTAAAATGCAATCTTCTCCAAAACAGATGGTTCTCCTACTTCTCATTTCTAAGGCTTCATAGAGGGGTGCCATCTCCCCATTCTTTATGTCACCACTCAATACATCCACAGTCAACTTGAAAAAAAAAAAGATTTAATCTGAAATTCAATCTTTATAAATATTGAATTTATTCTGCAGTCTCAATCTTCTGCAACTGGCAATTATATTATTTAAATCAATGAGTGGTTTTCTACTTTTTAATAAAAGTGTTACAATAGAAATAATTCCATTGATTAATGAAAATTTCAATTGTGTGTCTATAAACATTTGATTTCAGGTAGTCACAGTCCTTACATACTTAAGAACTAAAGTACAATGAAGCATAATAATGTCATATATGTATTATGCTTATAATATATCATAAAACAAAACATAAAATTAAATTTAAAAATATGAATAGAATATAAATATCTAACTATATAAAAGAAAAATAAAAGAGGAATACTTTATAGCTACTTTATAAATTAAATTTTAAATGCCTATCTAGAAACATTTTATTATTGCTCTTTACATTAAGACAATTTCTAACTCTTAACTAGAGGAAAGTTGCTTAACATTTATATTCTATTTAAAGTTTATTAAACAACCTTGAATTAAAAATTATAGTTCCCTTATAATATTTTATTTTTGAATGGATATTTTGATTATTCTCAACTTTCACTATTATGGTATATTTTACTGTAAAAGATGGGCTTCCCTATTGGCTCAGCTGGTAAAGAACCTTCCTGCAATGCAGGAGACCCCAGTGTGATTTCTGGGTTAGGAATATCCCTTGGAGAAGGGATAAGCTACTCACTCCAGTAATCTTGGGCTTCCCTGGTGGCTTGATGGTAAAGTATCTGCCTGCAGTGTGGGAGACCTGGGTTCCATCCCTGGGTTGGGAAGATCCCCCAGAGGAGGGCACGGCAACCCACTCCAGTATTCTTTCCTGGAGAATCCCATGGACAGAAGAGCCTGGAGGGCTGCAGTCCATGGGGTCACAAAGAGTTGGACATGACTGAGTATGCAAACACACACACACATATTTAAAATGAGAAATTAAAATTTCTCTTGATATTTATAGTAGCTTCACTTCTGGAGTGCTCAGCAGATTACGCAGCTGCAAAAAATGATGGGCTACACCTAAACCTGTGTTCCACACTCACTTCATTAGAAACAGATTTTTACACATGTTTGAATTCCAGAGAAACATTTGAAAGTTGTGGCAGGAGATGAGACGTTTTCAATGAGGGGACTTCGCTGAACATTTTAGAACTTCTTGTTTCACTGATTTCCAGCCAGCAGATGCTAGTGACATTCATCCATCCCCACAACAGCTAACGGCCATCCTCTAAAATGTCCAGTTCCTCTTGCGTGTAGCACTGGTCATATTGTGGGTCATTTCTTGGATAGGAAAGGCACTTTGCCATCTACTATAGGAATAAATACACCCTGAACGCGCCCGATCTCGTCTGATCTCGGAAACTAAGCAGGGTCGGGCCTGGTTAGTACTTGGATGGGAGGAATAAATAAATTCTCATAACATTAGTGATGATCTTTAAGTTTGGTGATACAAAGTGGAATGTGTTTCCATCTGATCGGCACTATTTCCTGTGCTAAGAGGGAAGGGGAAATTGAGAGACATGTAAGAGTGGAGGAGATACATACAATATCACTCTATTGTGTGGAAGAAGCAAGAAAAAGACAACAGGATGAAAATAAATGCATACATACATGTAGTATATGTATAAGATCATGTATATGATATATTTACATGTAATGTAGATACAAGATCCATATGTTTTATTTTTATGCTCTTTGCAATTAGCTTTTTGTAAAATCATTCTGAAGACCTAGTTTAGGATTCAAAAATGCAGCTGTTGGGTCTATTCCACTCTGAATCTATTCCAGGTCACTACAACTAGTGAGAAAGAAAGCTGAGGTTAACCACTGGGGCATATACACAGAGAAAATAATAATTCAAAAAATATATATGCACACCTGTGTTCACAACAGCACTATTGATAACAGCCAGGACGTGGAGACAACCTAAATAATGTCCATCAACAGTGCAGCGGATAAAGAAAGTGTGGTACACATATACAATGAAACATTACTCAGCCATAAAAAGGAATGAAATGGGGTCATGCGTAGAGAAGTGGATGGACCTGGAGACTGTTATACAGAGTGAAATATGTCAGAAAGAGTGAAACAGATATTCTATATTAATGTATATAGGTGGAATTTAGAAAAATGGTACAGGTGATCTTATTTGCAAAGCAGAAACAGACACAGATGGAGAGAACAAACACATGGATACCAGCGGGGAAAGGAGGTGTTGAGATGGTTGGGACTGACATATACACACTACGGATACTTTGTGCAAATTAGGTACCTAATGAGACCCTGCCTACAGCTCGGGGAACTGTGGTCAGTGCTCCCACCTAGGTCAGTGCTCCCACCTCAGTGGGAAGGAAATCCAAAAGGAATGCTGTGTGCACGTGGGGTCGTTTAACCTTACGGTACAATGGAAACTAGTACAACACTGTACATCAACTATACTCCAGTAGAAATTAATTTAAAAAAAGAAAAGAAGAGCTGAAGTTATTCACAAGAATAAGCTCATGGAAAAAACCCTGGAGTCTGTACTGGAAACGAGGTAACAATTGAAAAAAGGGGTTAGAGGAAGAAAGGAGAGGAAATCAGAGTTTTGCGGTCTCAGGTGATGAAAATCAGCTGCTGAGGCAATAATGGCTCATAACACTTGGAATAACCAGACTGTGTGATCATAGAAGATAACTGATTTTATGACTTCATTAAACTAAACAAATTTTGTAGGCAAAATCTTTCTCTGAATCTTAAAACTACTTTAGTCCTTATTTATTGTTCTTAGTTTTTGAGTCTCGTAGATTTTTGATCCTGTTTACTTGTCTTGGAATGAAGAGTTGTCTAGCACATTTAGTGCTTCTAGAAAAAAAAATGTTATGGCTTACCCTGTGTTTACTCTCTGTCCACTGGGTACACTTAGATAGCATCAGAAAAGGATTGCTGGACGGAAGCCTTACATTTTTATATTCAAGCGGCAATTTGGCGGAGTTTTGTGTGGCTCAAGCCAATGGAGTAAGGAAGACTGTTTTAGCATAAGACTGTTTATAGCATTTGTTTGTGTTCTAAACAGAAAGCTCTCACACCACCCAGTTTAGTAGGGAGGAAAAAAAAATAAGCAAACCTGAGCTTCTCCACTTGTATACAATAGATTGATTGAGATCGCTAGATCCATTTTCTGGACTAGGAGATATTTACATAGTATAATACTGCTTGATTGAAGTACAATAGTCTCAGAAAAACCTATGACATCTTTTTCTGTCACTAGGCTAAAGGAATTCAGGAAAAAACTCTAATCCCCAGTAAGGTACAGCTTGAAGCACAACATGCTGGTTCAACATCTCACAGGATACAATCGATCAATTCTAGTGTCTGTTTTCATTCTTCCATGGAAAATCTTACATTATGCATAATGAGTGGTACTTGAGACAAAGCAGCAACTGGAAAGCAGGTAGGCTATGATCCCCAGAAAATCTTATATCTATGCAGTAGGAGGGCAGTTTCCAAGTTTTTTGTTGGCATTGATTCTGATCTCTTACCAGGGGGAGGTTGTGGCACAGAACCAAATCATATTCATACCATCTGCTCCAATTGGCAAAGCTCATGTCACCTGCCAATTGTGATTCTCAATTCAGCCCCGTAGGTCTTGTACTTCCTCTCAGATTATTGCAATGTTTTGTAGTTTTCAGTGTTCTTGTGAGATTTGGTGTTTCTGAGTCATCGTAGATGTTTTAAAGAAAAGTTGGTGGGAGCTTAGTACATTTTAAATTAAAATTTAGATGGTATAAATATATCATTTAAAGAATCTATGTTTCTTCTTAGGTTGCTATTATTGTTTCATATGTGAATGTTATCAATTTTTATGAAAATATATCTTTTTTTCTCTAGTTTCCTTCTAAAGCTTTCAAGTTTAGAAAAGTCTTCCCACAAGAACTAATAAATCTTATTACTTCCCTGCCTTACTTTTGTTCATTTGGTTGTTTATTTGTTTACTATGACAGTATGAAAAGGGAAAAAGATATGACACTGAAAAATGAATCCTCCAGGTGAGTAGGAGTCCAATATGCTACTGGAGAAGGGTGGACAAATAGCTGCAGAAGGAATAAAGAGGTTGAGCCAATGTGGAAGAGATGCCCAGTTGTGGATGTGTCTGGTGGTGAAAGTAAAGTCCAAAGATAAAGTTTCAATAATAATATTCACTAAAAAGATTCAATAATGTTCACTAAAATTATATTCCCTGATTTATTGGCTTTGTGACCTTGAGTATGTTACTTAAACTTTCTAAGACCTTCTCCTATGGATTATAAAATCTACTAGCTCCTGAGCTTTACTAACTCCTACAGTTACATTTCAGTTTTCAAATTACTTGACCTATCTGAACTATCTGACAGAAAGAAGATCCTGTCTTTTGGAATCTGTTTGTGCCTCCACTATAAAATGCCATCCTGAGCATTTATACTGCATATGCTTTCTTATATTCTTTCTTTTCCACCCATACTTTAAATATTAGTGTTTTGCAATATTCTCTGTTTATTCTTTTCTTCCTCTGTTTGTTCCTCCTGAGTAATATTAATTGCTTTTAAGGACTGAATTTATAGAGTCTCAAATACATATCTTGACTCTTTCATTTCTCATTCATAACACAACCGGGGTATGTCCCCAAATGAATTTATCCAACCCCCCATAACCTGCTTTTCCTCTTACCTTATATATGAGGACTCATCATCAGTGAGTTAGGCACTAATCTGAAAATCATCTTTGACTCTTTTTTTTCCCATTTATCATGAATGAAGCCATTAACTCCTCCTACCTTGATCTCTGAAGGTCTAGTGGATCCTTTCATACTTTTCAGCTGGACTATGGCAAGAGCAAACTGTCTTATCTCCAAACAGTAGATGGAGCCACACCATTCCTTCTCCACAAGGTCAAGATTCTGAGAACATTCTTTAGTCATATCACTGCACTGATTAAACCCTGTCAAAATGTCTCCATCTCAAGTAAGAATAGCTTTAGGGTAGGGTGGTTTTTTAGAAGCTCCATAAGGAAGGTAGAAAATATTTATATGATAAAGACATATATATATATATATATATATATATATATAGTTAAAAGAAGGTGCTGTTTTCAGTCTCTTTGAAGGGGTTCATATGATGTTGAATAATTAATTACTAATGAAAAATAATGGTAAAGTGAAAGAGAAACTCTAAATATCTGATATTATAAAGAAGACTAAAATACAAGTATTAATAAAGGCTATGATGACAAATTTATTTCAGTTCAGTTCAGTTCAGTCGTTCAGTCGTGTCCGACTCTTTGCAATCCCATAAATCACAGCATGCCAGGCCTCCCTGTCCATCACCAACTCCCGGAGTTTACCCAAACCCATGTCCATTGAGTCAGTGATGCCATCCAGCCATCCTCTGTCGTCCCCTTCTCCTCCTGCCCTCAATCTTTCCCAGCATCAGGGTCTTTTCCAATGAGTCAGCTCTTCACATGCAGTGGCCAAAGTATTGGAGTTTCAACTTCAGCATCAGTCCTTCCAATGAACACCCAGGACTGATCTCCTTTAGGATGGACTGGTTGGATCTCCTTGCAGTCCAAGGGACTCTCAAGAGTCTTCTCCAACACCACAGTTCAAAAGCATCAATTCTTTGGCGCTCAGCTTTTTTCACAGTCCAACTCTCACATCCATACATGACCACTGGAAAAACCATAGCCTTGACTAGACAGGCCTTTGTTGGCAAGGTAATGTCTCTATTTTTTAATATGCTGTCTAGGTTGGTCATAAATTTCCTTCCTGGGAGTAAGCGTCTTTTAATTTCATGTCTGCAATCACCATCTGCAGCGATTTTGGAGCCCCACAAAAATAAAGTTTCTCACTGTTTCCACTGTTTCCCCAACTATTTCCCAAAAAGTGATGGGACCAGATGCCATGATCTTAGTTTTATTAATGCTGAGCTTTAAGCCAACTTTTTTACTCTCCTCCTTCACTTTCATCAAGAGGTTTTTTAGTTCTTCCTCACTTTCTGCCATAAAAGGGTAGTGTCGTCTGCATATCTGAGGTTATTGATATTTCTCCCTGCAATCTTGATTCCAGCTTGTGCTTCTTCCAGCCCAGCATTTCTCATGATGTACTCTGCATATAAGTTAAATACACTGGGTGACAATATACAGCCTTGACGTACTCCTTTTCCTATTTGGAACCAGTCTGTTGTTCCATGTCCAGTTCTAACTGTTGCTTCCTGACCTGCATACAGGTTTCTCAAGAGACAGGTCAGATGGTCTGGTATTCCTATTTTGTTAATAATTTTCCACAGCTTATTGTGATCCACACTGTCAAAGGCTTTGGCATAGTCAATAAAGCAGAAATAGATGTTTTTCTGGAATTCTCTTGCTTTTTCGATGATCCAGAGGATGTTGGCAATTTGGTCTCTGGTTCCTCTGCCTTTTCTAAAACCAGCTTGAGCATCTGGAAGTTCACAGTTCACATATTGCTGAAAATAAATTAAAATAAATTCATAAATTACTGAAAAAGTAATGCTCAAAATTCTACAATCCAGGCTTCAGCAATATGTGAACCATGAACTTCATTCCAGTAATAACTATAAAGATAAAATGTCTTATGAATAGGTTGCAGGATAGTACTATAAAATATAATCCAATAAATACTACTTTGAGGTCAATACCAACAGAAGAAGCTCTGAAAAGTCATTTTAAATACAAAAAGTAATTATTGACACAAAATAATTAACAAAACAGAATCACTTCATATATTGGAGAACAGTCTACAATGAAGTTAGGAGGGACTATTTTGAAATAAGTTTTGTCAATCCCCAGAAGAATTTTTAGATTTGAGAATTAGTAAACAGTTGTATCTGCCTAGAAATATACATGCTGAAATGAACAGAAATATTGTGATAGGTGGAACAATGGCTCTGCAAAGATATCAATATCATGATCTAACCTCTGAAATCTATTAATACATTTTGCTACATGGTCAAAGGGAATTAAGGTTGCAGATGGTTAAAGCTGATAGTCAGCTGACTTCAAGATTGGCACATTATACTCACCCAAGTGAGCCCAACATATTCACCTTGATCCTGAAAAATGGTAGAGGAAAGCAAGAGGGTTGGTCAGAGTGATATGGTCATGGAAGGGACAGGAGAGATTGACTGAGAGAAGGATTTGACTCTATTATTTGCTTTGAAGTGGAGAGAGCCATGAGCCAAGGAATGTGGGTGGATTCTGGAAGATGAGAAATTACTTCAGTCACGGAGGAAATGGAGATCTCATGGCCAACAACTGGAAAGAACAAAGAAATAGATTCTGCCCTAAAGTTTCCAGAAAGAAACAGCCCAGCTCACATCTTGATTTTAGCCCAATGGGACCCATGTTGAGCTGATGATGGGGAAATTGGTACTTGCCTACTCTGAGTTCACCTCTATATTAGTATCTATGTTGAGTACCTATATTGAGATCACCTATTTGTTACATTGCCTGAGTCTGGTAAATTCAAAAGATCAAGCATATAGTATACTTTACGTTTATGTCACCATGCATAGCCCCAGAGTCTTGGGACTCTTGTGTGTGTGTGTACGGGGCGGGGGGCGGAGTGGGGGGGGCTCTTGCCAGGCAAGTCTTGCTGCAGAGCCAGTGTGCAGCACTCAGAAACACACGGCTGCCTTTTTTTTTTTTTTTTTTTTGAATCCTGTTTCAAAAAATTAAGGGCAAAGCAGTGCCTGTTTCAGTTCAGTTCAGGCACTCAGTCCTGTCAGACTCTTTGTGACTGCCTGGACTGCAGCCTGCCAGGCTTCCCTGTCCATCAACAACTCCTGGAGCTTGCTCAGACTCATGGACATGGAGTTGGTTGGTCATGGAGTCGGTGATGCCATCCAGCCATCTCATCCTCTGTTGTCCCCTTCTCTTCCTGACTTCAATCTTTCCCAGCATCAGGGTCTTTTCAAATGAGTCAGTTCTTCGCATCAGGTGCCCAAAGTATTGGAGTTTCAGCTTCAGCATCAGTCCTTCCAATGAACACCCAGGACTGCTCTCCTTTAGGATGGACTGATTGGATTTCCTTGCAGTCCAAGAGACTCTCAAGAGTCTTCTCAAATACCACAGTTCAAAAGCATTAATTCTTCAAAGATCAGCTTTCTTTATAGTCCAACACTCACATCCATATATGACTACTAGAAAAACCATAGCTTTGACTAAATGGATCTTTGTTGGCAAAGTAATGTCTTAGCTTTTACATATATATGCTCTCTAGATAGATCATAGCTTTCCTTCCAAGGAGTAAGTGTCTTTTAATTTCACGGCTGCAGTCACCATCTGCAGTGATTGTGGAGCCCAAGAAAATAAAGGGTCTCACTGTTTCCGTTGTTTCCCCATCTATTTCCCATGAAGTGATGGGACCAGATGCCATGATCTTAGTTTTCTCAATGTTAAGTTTTAAGTCAACTTTTTCACTCTCCTCTTTCACTTTCATCAAGAGTTTCTTTAGTTCTTCTTTGCTTTTTGCCAAATAGTGCTGGATTGCCTGGCTAATCATTAGAGGGAGGAAGAGACCCTACTGCATGTCTTGTGCCAACATAAGTTTCAGTGAGACCAAAGACTTGAAATGTGAAGGAAAAAAAAAAACAAAAACCAAAACATATTAAAAAGAAAATGTAGATGGTTATATGCTATAGTGATGGTATAGGATTTCTAGGTACAGTACCAAATGTAAAATAACCAACTTTTGAGTGTATAAAGGAAAAAGCCAGTAGATATGGTGACATACCCCAGAAGGTGAATGTCAAAAACATCACAAACAAAATTGAAAGGAAAACTACAAACTGGGAAGGAAAATGTGTAAAATGCATGCATTAACAAGGGATAAATATTAAAAGTATTTTTGTAAGTTATTTGCAAGTTTCTACTTTTAGTTGAAACAGCCCCAAGTAGCAATTTATAAAAAAAATGAACTGTATGTGACCAGTAAGAACACGTTTAAACATGTTCTACCTCACTAGTGGTGTTGGAGAAGACTCTTGAGAGTCCCTTGGACTGCAAGGAGATCAAACCAGTCAATCCTAAAGGAAATCAGTCCTGAACATTCTTTGGAAGGACTGATGCTAAAGCTGAAACTCCAAAGCTTTGGCTACCTGATGTGAAGAATTGACTCATTGGAAAAGGCCCTGATACTGGGAAAGATTGAAGGCAGGAGGAGAAGGGGCCAACAGAGGATGAGGTGGTTGGATGGCATCGCTGACTCAATGGTCATGACTTTGGGTAAGCTCCAGGAGATGGTGAAGGACAGGAAAGCCTGGCATCCATGCGGTCACAAAGAGTTGGACAGAACAGAGCAATTGAACAACAACATAGCATCATAGCTAACACGTGGAAGCAGTCACCAGAAATTGATTGACAAGTTATATGAATAACTGAACAAATAATTGAATAAGTGAAGTGACATATATATATGTTGTTGTTTAGTTGCTAAGTCATGCCTGACTCTTTTGTGATCCCATGGACTATATGTAGCCCAGCAGGCTCCTCTGTCCATGGGGTTCCCCAGGCAAGAATACTGGAGTCTGTTGCTGTTTCCTTCTCCAGGGGATCTTCTGGATCCAGGAATCCAATCCATGTCTCCTGCATTGACAGAAGGATTCTTTACCACTGATCCACTTGGGAAGCCCCAATAAGTTCAAGTTTAGAAAACAAGAACACCATAAAATTAATATTTTCTCTCTTCTCTGTTTTTTAAATTTATGTGACCAGATTAAATACCTTCCTCATGACTTTTAAAAATTGATTCAGCTCAGTTTAGGTGCTCAGTCGTGTCTGACTCTTTGCAACCCATGTCTGACCCGTGTCTGACCCATGAACCGCAGCACGCCATGCCTCCCTGTCCATCACCAACTCCCGGAGTTTACCCAAACTCTTGTAAATTGCCTTTTCTTCTAAATAGGTTTATTGGTTAAAGGAAAATAGTTAAAAAGAAATAGAGGAAATGGTGGTTTGTTATCACCATTTGTACTCTGTAATGAATTATTTAGACTCAACAAATTTCAATTCAAAACTTGAAATGCATTATCACTAAATCTATTTGGTGAATGTTAGCATACTGGTTTAGTGGGAAGACAGCATATTGGTAATCATGTATGAGTGGCACTCCCTGCCAGAATTTGATTTGTTCTAATAGATGAGTCATCAGTTCTTGTCAAAGAAAAAAAATATAGCTTAGGTATAGGCTATATTCTAAGAATATATTGGATGTTTTATATTTTAATATTAAAGATAATTCCTTGCTATCATGACATCCAGTCCAATCATTTCATGGCAAATAGATGGGGAAAGAATGGAAACAGTGAGAAACTTTATTTTTGGGGCTCCAAAATCACTGCAGTTGGTGACTGTAGCCATGAAATTAAAACACGCTTGCTCCTTGGAAGGAAAGCTATGATTACTCTAGACAGCATCTTAAAAAGCAGAAACATTACTTTGCCAACAAAGATCCATCTAGTCAAAGGTATGATTTTTCTAGTAGTCATGCATGGGTGTGAGAATTGGACTGTAAAGAAAGCTGAGCACTGAAGAATTGATGCTTTTTAACTGTGGTGTTGTAGAAGACTCTTGAGAGTCCCTTGGACTGCAAGGAGATCCAACCAATCCATCCCAAAGGAAATCAGTCCTGAATACTCATTGGAAGGACTGATGTTGAAGTTGAAACTCTAATACTTTGGGCACCTGATGCAAAGAACTGACTCACTAGAAAAGACCCTAATGCTGGGAAAGATTGAAGGTGAGAAGGGGCCAAAAGGTGTTGGATGGCATTACTAACTCAATGGACATGAGTTTGAGTAAGCTCTGGGAGTTGGTGATGGACAGGGAAGCCTGGCATGCTGCAGTCCATGGGGTGGCAAAGAGTCGGACACGACTGAGTGACTTGACTGAGCTGAACTGATACATATCTATGATCAACGTACATATCCACTTAGTGTGAAGAGAAATGAATGATAAATTGGATCACAGATTGACCATAACTTCTTGAGACTTGGCCCCTATCAAGCATCAGTTGTATTCTTGTTTAGTGTGATGAGTATACTTCTTTATTATTCCCTCAATTAAATATTTATGAAATTTGAAAAAATTCAGCATTTATATGCTCAATCTCAAATATGAATATTGTTACAATGAAAATTCAAATCTCCACTTTAAAGAAAAAGGAAGAAGCATTGTTAATTTCTCAGAGTCATCCAGCTCTTCCTTATCTATGTCCTCAATTGGCATTAGTTTTTTTCCCACCAATGGAGGCAGCGCATGCTAGATGCAATCTCGAAGCTTTCACCCACTGTTCAAATGCTTCCTAATTCAGCTTTAAAGAGAAGAGCTGGCTCACTCTATTTGAATAAGCCCTGGTTTATTACAGGCAACAGAATGATCAAATAAAAGCCCAGCTGAATCTTTCTCACAGAAGAGATCTATTCATTTATTCTGTGCACTTAAGTGAAAGCTGTGTCAGCGTATGATGGTAGTGAAATAATACTAATCTTGATAACTCATTATATTTTTATAATAATTATCTCTCTGTTAGACATACAAGTAGACTAGTTAATCTATGCCAGATTAAAAAACAAACAAAACAATTTTCTTTCCAAGAAGATTAATAAATTTGCCCTTGTTGGTTTTGTAATTAAAAGAGAAAATAGTATGTAACACAAATCAGATAAATACAAACACTGCTCTAATTTGATGATATATAAACACGATTCATTCCTCAATTTCATCTAAGGATGCTGACCAGTGATTTTACTTCTGAGTCAGAAATAGTAGATTAGAAGGATTAGACTTTCTCCCTATTGTACCTTGTTTCTATAAATAAAACAAACTCAGTAATGCTCTGTCAAATATATAAAAATCAATGAATACTCTTTCAATCTATTGTTCACCTCCTTACTAAATGGTAGCCCAAATATTCCTCATTTATTATAATTAATCAGTTCCTGAAAATAGACTGGATGATGAATTTTTAGATAGTGAGCTTTTATATACCATTCACTTAAATAGGAAAAATAATAACACATTTCCAGTCTGTATGTGTGTGTGTGTGTTTGCTCAGTCATGTCGAACTCTTTGTGACTCCATGAACTATAGCCTACCAGGCTTCTCTGTCCATGGGATTTCCCAGGTAAGAATACTGGAGTGGGTTGGCATTTCCTTCTCCATTCCAGTCCATACAAAATGCCAAATTTCTTCACATATCTTGAGAACATTGTGAAATACCTATATAAAAACCCACAGAGGAGTTGTAGAACACAAATTAAACTATTATTTTTCAATTAACGGACTTTGATGGTTATTATTTTTTGCATAACATGATCCTGTACACAGTATCAAGCACAAATCCATTTTTCTCTAAACTGCAACAAATATATGCTATAACTGTAATAACTATGTCTTTTAAGACATAAACTCCATGTTTTGAATGTAAGTGGTGTGATATTAAAATTACATAGGGACAGCAGTCATAAACTGTGATGGATGGTCATTCAAATCTGTTATTAAAAAATCAAAATATGATAAGAACAGATAAGGAATTCAAATAACAGGGAGCAAAACTGCCCCTTATCGATAGAGGGGTTGTTTAAATGAGGCTTGGTAATAAGAGTACATGGCTTCCCAAGTGGTGCTAGTGGTAAAGAACTTTCCTGCCAAAGCAGGAGACACAGAAGACATGAATTCAATTCCTGTATCAGGAAGATCCCCTGGAGAAGAAAATGGCAGCCCACTCCAATATTCTTGCCCTGAGAATCCCATGGACAGAGAAACCTGTAGGGTGATAGTCCATAGGGGTGCAAAGAGTCAGACAGGATTGAAGCAACTTAGCAAAGTAAGTCAACGAGAGGGCAGAGCTGAAGGAATCAGTAGCTGTGTGTACAGGTGGCTGGTTAAAGTTATTCCAGTGAGGGAGGTGGGTCAACAGTGCTGACTAAAGGTTCATCCATTACCAAACCCAAGAAACCCATATACTTGACTATGATAACTCAGAGAACCCTGATAGAAGACCAACTTGTCATTACAGTGTATTTTTTTTTAATATGGCACATCTGCTCATATTATAATTATGCTCACTAACAAGATCATTTTTGCATAACCCAAAATTTCAGCTAAATTTTTGGTATCTAGTATTCATAGCTACTTATCTTCCTCTTCCTCCGATCAGTGATGAGCATGAAAATGAATACATTAGGAGGGAGTGCTTTATTATCAGATCTGACAGTTCTGCCACATTTTCACTGTTCACTAAGTCCTGGCCTTTCCAAAAGATATTAATATAAGATATATTTAATCCTTTGAGAGTGAAGCAGTCAGACTATACCCAAACAACTTGGAAATCAGCAAGAAAATGGTAAAAACATTTTTCTCCCATTCTCTGCATTTTGCTGTGAAATTTTCAAGTTTGAATGTCTCCTCGATGCCAAAACTCTTTTGTGAATCCTTCATTGAATCCATATCATCTCTATCAGTACCCTGAAGCAGACACTGCTTAGAATATGCTGGTATGGTTGTAAGACAATCTGGTCCCAAAGGTTTCAACAATCATGTATTAGGAGACAAACAATTCATTTATAACCTTCATAAGTCAGTGGATGCTTAGTTGTATCTGATTCTTTTTGACCCTATGGAATGTAGCCCACCAGGCTTCTTCTGTCCATAGGATTTTCTAGGCAAGAATATTGGAGTAGGTTGCCATTTCCTTCTCCAGAGGATCTTTCTGACCCAGGGAATGAGCTTGCATCTCCTGCATTGGCATGCAGATTCTTTACCACTGAGCCACCTGGGAAGCCCCTCCATTGATTGGGAACTCCTCCCCAAATCAATAAGTTCATGAAGAGTTACATATTATCAAAGAATGCTACTTGTAAGATTTTCCTATTGTGCTTCAAATTTCTCTAATGTTAAATAACCTCCTTTCTCATTTAGGCTTTATGATTTGAATACTCTATAACAGGAAGTACCCTCTCAACATTAGTTTAAGGGTCTGGAGTTTTGGGAGTGTGATACTAACAAAGGTTTAACTTCTATCTTCACAATTTCTACACTAGAGCAAGGATGAGACTATGCTTGAGCACTGAAGGTGCCAGTACTTTTAGTCTTCTGAAATGGTCAGAAAAGGTGTCATTTGTTTCCAAACAGCCCTTTCCATCAAATTAGACTATCTGCAATGTAGCTAACTTGTTACCAGGAAAGTATGATGTAGTATTATATTCTAAATAAGTTGCTTCATCCTCAAATCACAGTCATGAACTATACTACAATCTCCCAAGTCATTTGAAAGTTGCTCTGTAACTCAGTCCTTTCAATCATCTCACTTTGTTTTATCTTCTTTTTCTATCCTCCAACACTTTCTGCTCTATCAACAAGACGTTCCATGGCAAACACCCTGCCTATGGCTTCTCAATCTTCTGCAACAATGTTCATCTAGTACTTCAGAAATATTACACAGTGCTCAAGTATTCTGCATGGCGGAGCGTACAGTTTTTAGGCATGCATACATCTCTCGGGCTCCCCTAGTGACTGGGTGATAAAGAATCCACCTGCCATTGCAGGAAACACAGGTGACACGGATTCCATTCCTGTTTCGAGAAGATACCCTGGAATAGGAAATGGCAAGCTTACTCCAGTATTCTTGCCTGGGGAATCCTATGGACAGAGAACCCTAGCAGGCTATAGTAACTGGGGTCACAGAGAGTTGGACATGACTGCATGACCATGCCTCATACCTCTCTCAATAAATTTCTATACCAAAGTTTCTATTATTGAATTTTTTCCTAGGCTTCTTTGGCTCATCTACTTTCCCCCCAGGATTTTATAGTCTGTATATGACTTTCTTTTTAACTTAAAAATGAGGAGCCTATACAAATGATAATTCGCAACCACAAATAGAAGACTCGATCCCATCAGGGTACAGTTGAGATCCGAGGGTAGCTCACCCAGCAGACTCTCACTTAGACTCACACAATTCAAATGTTTGCTCTTGCAAGAATGAGCAGATTTGTCATAGCAGACATAGACTTTTGGGAAATTTTCAGAAGTTGTTATGGCAACTAGAAGAGTTAAGATAGTAAGGAGTTCCTATGTATTTTATTTCAGGAGTTTCTAAGTGAATTCTGAAACAAAGTTGAAAGGCATTTTGGATGAAGTTAATTTAATCTTTCCAAAATTCAAACAACTATTTGCCGCCCATATACAAGTCAAGGAAAAATAAAACCCAAATGGTCTTTTTGCAGTTCAGTCACTGAGAAACTTGTCAGCAACTGGGTGGGGAGTAACTAGATGACCTGAATGATTTCTTCCAATCCTGAGAGTTTTCAATACACTGACCTTTCATAAACCATAAAATGTGATATCTTTCAAATGTAAAGCTGGATTAAACTATTATAATCTCTGCATTTTGCCATTTACTTCTTTAGTAGCCAAGACAGCATTAAAAAGTATGCTGTTATACACTAACCCCCAAATTTAGAAAATAGTATAGAAATGAGATTTTGGTTTGTTTGACAAAAATTGTGTTCACTTGTGCCATTCATGTTCTTACAAATAGAATACACATTATTTTAAATGGCTTATTTATGGCAGTTGCTCGTTTTGCCATGATTATGTTTGCTTATTTAATGTGTAACATAACTGCCTGCAATGGAGGAGACCTGGGTTCGATCCCTGGGTTGGAAAGATCCCGTAGTGAAGAGAATGGCTACCCACTTCAGTATTCTGGTTTGGAGAACTCCATGGATTATAGTCCATGGTGTCACAAAAAGATTCGGGCATGACTGAGAGACTTTAACTTTCACTTTCTCGTATCCTTTTATGCATAAACTCTTAGAAATGATGCGCTATATAAAATTCTCATTTCTGTCTTTCATGGCACCTCTTCTATTACTGAACAGGGAGTCAACCTGTATAGTCCTTGGTTTCTTCATTTGAAAATAAAAGTGGCAGAGAGGGACTCAAGAGGGAGGGGAGATATGTATACTTAGAACTGATTCACGTTGCTCGACAGCAGAAAATAACACATGGCGAAGCAATTATCCTCCAGTTAAAAAAAAGTGGTTTTTTTGGGTTACATGATCTCAGTTCTCTACAAACCTGAAATTCGAGTCTATCAATTAAACAATTAGTTGCTTTTTATGATTCTGAAAAGTTTTACAAGAGGTTCGAATCATGTAATACAGAAAATAAGAAAATAAACTTATACTAAGGCTGATCATTTGTCTTATTTGTCGATGACAAAGGTAAATTATGGTTATATATACTCTTTTAACACTTATTAGAAATGATCTACATTTCTAATGATCACTTTACATAACATTTACATATCTACATAAGTCTGTTAAAGTGACTCACTCATAGTAATTAAAATATGCCATAATATCTTGTCTTCTATTCACAGAAATGATCATTATTTAAAGGTATTAAGTATTTTTTGGAGAAGGAAATGCAAACCACTCCAGTGTTCTTGCCTGGAGAATCCCAGGGATGGAGGAGCCTGGTGGGCTGCCGCCTATGGGGTCGCACAGAGTCGGACACGACTGAAGCGACTTAGCAGCAGCAGCAGCAACATTAGATATTTTTAAGTGTTTTTAGTACTTTATAAATATGACATAATGCTGTTCATTTAACAACAAGAAATATCATTGAAAAATCTTCGTATTTTAGCTCATATTATTTCTATCCAAACCAATTCTCTGTAGGAAATAATGCCAAACAATAACACTATTATATATGATGGAATTCTTTCAAGCAAGTCTATTCAGGAATCATATTTTAGGGTTTCTTTTTTTTCTAACTGAATATAGCAGAAAATGATTGAATTTTTCCCAGTGCCTGTAATGCCACAGCTCAGTAATAATTTGCTAAAGGTCTGCAGTGACTCTTACAAAGGTTTTACTTAACAACAAATGTGTAAACTTGTTGTTATTCCATGCACTTCCTGTGACTTTAAACCATGACAACAGAGAAAACTGGAAGAGAGGGAAGTTATTAAGAAGAAAACAACAACAACAAAAAACTGCATCATGTTTTTAACTGATTTAGAACTTGTGAGTTAATTATTATTATTTTTAAGTAATCAGTATGGCTTTTTCATTCTGAAACTATCCGTATAATTGGATTAAATCTTTAAGTTACACTTTTAATACATATTATTAATATTATGCATTATGCCATCCTGCATGATTTCAGGGAAGATATAAATGAATTGAATTCTGTCTCTCCCCAAATTCATATGTTGAAGTATTAACCCTCAGTATCTCAGAATGTAAACTTTTCTAGAGAAAAGTGGAAAAAGTGGAAGTGAAGTCGCTCAGTCATGTTCGACTCTTTGCGACCCCGTGGACCCACCAGGCTCCTGCATCCATGGGATTCTCCAGGCAAAAATACTGGCGTGGGTTGCCATTTTCTTCTCCAGGGGATCTTCCTGACCCAAGGATTGAACCCAGGTCTCCCACATTGCAGGCAGACACTTTAACCTCTGAGCCACCAGGGAAGTCCATACTTTCTAGAGATAGGATCTTTAAAGAGGTAATTAAGTTAAAATGAAGCCGTTAGGATGGTTCCTAATCCAATATAACTGGTATCCTCACAGGAAAAGGAAATCTGGACACATACAGATATAGACAGAAGATGTAAAGACATAGGCAGAACACAGCCATCAACAGGTCAAGAAGAGGGATTTGAAACAGAAGCAATCAACCCTACTGATATTTTGATCTTAGACTTCTAGCCTCCAGAATTATGAGAAAATCAATTTCTCTTTTCAGGCCACTCAGATTGTCATACTCTGTTACAGCAGCCCTAGCAAAGTAAGGGAGAAAGTAAGGCGATATTTATATAATTAAACAAGTTTTTAAAAACACCCAATAATGGATGAGGGCTTCCCTGGTGGCACAGATGGTAAAGAAACTGCCTGCAACGCAGGAAATCTGGGTTCCATCCCTGGGTTGGCAAGATCCCCTGGAGGAGGGCATGGCAACTCACTCCAGTATTCTTGCCTGGAGAATCTCCATGGACAGAGGAGCCTGGCGGGCTGCAGCCCATGGGGTTGCAAAGAGTCAGAAATGTTGAGTGACTAAGCGCACACAGATAATGCAATAATGGAATCTCCACTCACTGATGGGGCTTCCCGGGTGGCTCAGCTGGTAAAGAATCCACCTCCAGTGCAGGAGAGCTCAGTTCAGCTCCTGATTTGGGAAGTTCCCCTGGAGAAGGGGTAGGCTACCCACTCCAGTATTCTTGCCTGGAGAATCCCCATGGACAGAGGAGCCTGGTGGGCTATGGTCCATAGGGTCGCAAAGATTCGGACACGAACTGAGTGAATCAGCACAGCACAGCCACTCACTGTTGGTTCAGCAATTACTTTCTTCTTGCTTTTCTTGTTAATGACTCTACCTTCTTTCATCTTTCTAGACTTCCTTTTATTTTTTCCTCCTCTTCCTCAGGGAAGCTTTTGTTTCCATGCTTCTTTTATTTTACTTTTACCCCCTTATATTTGTAATATTCAAAAGGAAGCATCTCAGTGAACTTATGGTTGGTTTTGGGAAAGATGAGGGGAAGGGATAGTTAGGGAGTTTGGGATGGATATGGGCACTCTGCCATGTTTAAAGTAGATAATCAGTAAGGGCATACTGTGGAGCATGGGGAACTCTGCTCCATGTTATGTGGCAGTCTGGATGGGAGCGGGGTTTGGTGGAGAATGGAGACATGCATATGTATGGCTGAGTTCCTTCCCTGTTGACCTGAAACTATCACAACATCGACTATATTCCATTACAAAATAAAAATGTGTTTTTCTTTTTTTTACAAAAGGAAGTGTCTTAAAAAATAATGTTGGTAAAATAAGAAATTCTATGTAAACTCACTTTTCTTACACTGCATTTCTGCAGAGTAATATACTAGGTGTTACTTGTATCTAATTTGAACTTATTAATAATTATATGAGAAGCATGGATCAACTTCTTCCTTGATGATGACTTTTATTAGCTTAAAAGATGCATACATCTAGATGTATTTTTAAGAAGTTGCTCTGTAATTAGTAACACTTTATTTCAATCAAGGAAAATTAGGTCATCCACATTGAAATAACGATACAGGGGAAAACATTTAAGTGATCAAATATGTACTATTGTACACACAGTAGTAAGTATGTACTACTGTGCCTTGTGAGTACCTAGAGGTTTATACTTCTGCGAACATATCAAAACATCTGCATGTAGTCCAGTGATCTAGTGATATGTATGGTATTTGATTCATGTGATTTTTAAAAGGAAAACATTGCAATATTCAGAAGAGATTTAATGTAGTATAAATGGTTCTGTACTTCTGGAAATTTCTGTCCTAAATCACAGAAAAACTAAAATAACATCATAGATTTTGTCTATTTCATTCATTTTTAAAGTAATCTAATATTTTTGGTTCTACATCACAAGATGACCTCTCTTCCAAAAAAATCAGCATTATTTGAAGTAGAGGCAGTATTTGGTCTTGGCAGAATGCTTTCATGACTCTCTTGCTGGTTATCTATTACTACATGACCAAAAGATAATGACATTTCTGAGAAACAGTGAGCCCCTTGTAATTCAATTAAGTTCAATTAGTCATAACATTCCATATGTTCTTGTAACAGGCAACTATAAATAGAATCTACAGAAAACTCTTATACTTCATGTCTCTTCTGAAAAGAAATTCAAGGCAGCAAGAAATTATAGTCACAAGTATTAAATGCTTAATTCTCAGGCTATGTCTGTATGTGGTATTTATTACTTAACTGTGCTTAAATATGTCTGTTTGAATTACCTTGTATTGTCCAACATTAAGCAGTGAGAAAGCATATTTTATTTTCCATGTATGTATGTCATTATTGTTTGAAGACGTAAGTGGGGACGTGAATACCTACAGGAGTGGTTTGCCTTTAGCTATTATCTTGTAAACCCAACAAAAAGACTTAATTGGTAGTTGTGAAAAGATGTCTGATTAAATTGGAAACACCTGTAGTGAACTATTGGCAAACTGGATAAACCAGTGTTTAAGCATCTTTTGCAAAGGACGTCTGTAATTTTTTACTGTTGATTTGGGGTTATTCAAATTCAACACATAAAATAACAACTGCAATTTTGCTATTGATAGTATTTCAAATCCATTCTATTTGATCTACTAGTCAATAAATATCTTTGTCTAGTATGGAAAAGATCTATGCTTAGATTTAACAGAGATTTATAATTACTATTAAGACTTTTAATAAAGTGAAATTGTGAACAAAAAAACCTAGCATTGTGGAGTCCTGTGGAAGATTTCATAATAGCTCACTGCCAAATTAAAATCTGGGCCTTTTAGATGCAGCTATTAACTTCTGGAAAACAAACGGAGAAATAGTTAAGCCTGACTTTTGCTTAAATCGATCCAAGCTCATAAAGAAAACATGGAAATGATACTGGGGCTTGTCTTGTTCAGAGCATTTCAGTTAATAAACTACTTTCCATGAATTTCACTGTTCTTGCAGTTAAGGACCGGTACAAAGAGAATGGTAAATATTTCTATATTATAGAACCAGTATACAAAGATTTCAGAATATGTATCTTCCAGTGTGATCTCGCCAAACTTTTGTCATCATCAGCCCTTTAGCAAGCTGTTTCTTAGGGAATAACATTCTTTACTGGAAACTAGTTGCATTTGAATATCAATCACATCATTATCACCCAAGAAAGGAGATGCGAAGACCTTGTTTTTAAGCATCCATCTATGCTGATGAGACAGAAACAGGACAACATAACACACCAGAACATAAGTGCAATTTCTCAAATTTTGTAGGGTATTTGTACTTTGTTGTACACAGAACAATGCTCCTTGAAAAATATACACATCCTGTAATCCCCAGATCCTGTGTTATGTAACCTTAAATGGTATATTAGCTTCCTAGGACTTCCATAATAATGATCAACCTGCGGGGCTCTGAACAACAGAAACGTATTCTCTTATGGGTAGGGTGATCAGAGTCTGAAATGAAGATGCTAGCAGGGTTGAATCCTCTGCAGTCTCCGAGGGAGAGTTTATCCCACTCCCTTCCACACTTTGGGTCTAATGAATACTTCTCTATCATTTATAGGGATTCTCCTCACTGGAATTAGAGCTCACTCTCATCCTCAATAATCTCATTTTGGGATCTTTAATTACATCTACAAAGATCTTCATTCCAAATAAAGTCATATCCTGAAGTTCCAGGTAGACAAATCTTTCGGAGGCTACCCGCTACACATGGACAAGAGACTGCAGACATGCCTAAACTAAATCTCCTACTAATATTCACTTAGCTGTTTATTTTTAAAGTGTATTATTTGTTATTTGGCTGCACTGGGTCTTGCTCGCAGCACATGGGATCTCCTGTCTTCACTGTGGCAGGCAGGATCATTTAGTTGTGGTCTGTGGGATCTAGTGCCCTGACCAGGGATTGAATCTGGGCCCCTTGCATTAAGAGCATGGAATCTTAGTCACTGGACCATCAGGGAAGTTCCTAAGTTTCTTGGGATAGGGAGAATATTCTGGATGACCTGGATGGGCCCAATGTAATCCTCCTAAGGAAATGGGTAAGGGGGAAAATGAGGTGTGACTATGGAAGCAAAGGACAGAGACGAGAGAGGGCTCTGAAGATTTATTTTGCTGGCTTTGAGGAGGGAGGAATGAGCTGGGAGTCAAGGAATACAGTCGACCCCTAGAAACTGGGAAAGACAAGGAAACAGAACATCCCCTAGAGACTTCAGAAGGAGCACTGGGCCCTCTGACATCTTGAATTTGGAATTTTTGAGCTGCAGAAACCTAAAATAATGAGTTTAAGCCTTCAAGCTTGTCGTCATTTGTTATAGCAGCAATAGGAAATCCCATCAAATTCCCGCCATCAAGAAATATTGACACTCTACCTTCCTATGAGAGGAATTTTTATACATGGTTAAGATTCAGATTTCTAAGCCACATGGATGATATACTTACAAATGATTACAAATTAGTTTGCTACTGAATTCCAAAGTTATCTTTATGAGAATTTAGTAATAATGGAATTTTTTTCTAAATTCATCTTTGTTGTCAACACAAAATAAACACAGGATTATGAAAAATCTTGAAAGCTTTCTAAGTATAATTTTCATGTGAAGAAATAAACCTGTGTATATTATATACTTATTAAAGATGGTGGTGGTGGTGGTTTAGCTGCTAAGTCATGTCCAACTCTTGCAACCCCATGGACTGTAGCCCACCAGGCTCCTCTGTCCATGGAATTTCCCAAGCAAGAATACTGGAGTGGGTTCTTGTTGTCTGTGGATACCAATAATGTGTTTCATCAAATTAGGGTGCCTATATGATACTAATTGATCTATTTAACTCCATTGTTCCTTTCTAATGTAATAGGATTTCACAATTAGAAAAAAAAAAAGATCCATTTTATTTCCATATCTGACAGGTTTTTGCCCCACAAAAATTTCAATTTATTTGAGCACTAACATTGTAGCTAACAACAATTTTGGGAAGTTTAGTGCTAATGCGAAAAAAGAAAATACCCTTGCAAAATTTACCACAATTGTTTACTTTCTGAAAATGAGCACTAAAACATTTGCATAACATCTGCACTGCTTGGAGGGTTGAAACACTAAGGCAATTAGCTCTGTATTCTATAATGCATATTGCAACACAGGCAACGCTGAAGTTGAGCTAACTTAATATTTAGTTAGAAAAGAAAAGGCACTTTATTTGCCCTTCACTATTAGTGCTTCTGTAAACTGCCCAATCATGGTTAATGTGTTTAGAATCTTGTTTTCAAGACAGTTCCAGGAAACATCATTTTAAGAAAAAAAATCTCTAAGAGACCTTCATTTAGCCTTTCTAATATGTGTTTGTTTACATCTATTTTGTGTACTTGAGTATTACAGATTTTACATAGCAGTTATACTATAGCCTCTAAAGCTCCAGGTCTCTTATAATAAATTTTAAGGAATAATTTATAACAGCAATATGCCAAAATAACTATGTTATTTGAGATTATGGAGAATGAAATGGCAACCCACTCCAGTATTCTTGCCTGGAAAATCCCACGGACAAAGGACCCTGGTGGTCAACAGTCCATGGGATCATGAAGAGTTGGACACAATTGAAGCAACTAAGCATGCATTTGAGGTTAGATGCACTGAACAGTACTTTTCAAACTCTAGATAAACAGTGCCTACAATTTTAGTTTTAAGAAAATATGCTACAACTAAGTAATCCTGTTATACTTTGTTTTTGAATAGAGTCATAAGATTTGACAATAGACTCCTGATTTCTAAATGCATTTAAATTGGTAATTTAAAATTTATTAAGTCATATTAAGTTCTGCATTAAAATCAGAATGTTATATAATAGGATGTTACATAGAATGTTACATAATGTTATATAATCAGAATGCTTTATTATAATCACCATGATTATATGTACTATACCTTAGATCTAGACACAGCATCACTGTGTAGCTGTATGCATTCTACATGTAAACTTTAGTAATGCAAATAAAATATAGATGAGTATTAAAAAGGTCTGATGTACTGGAAAGACATGAGTCATCTCACAGCTGAATGGCGCAACATTCAAATAATTCTATAAAATACCTACAAATGCTAACTAAATATTAATTTTATAAAAAATATTTTCATGTCTCTTGAGGGTGAAAGAGGAGAGTGCAAATGCTGGTTTAAAACTCAGCATTCAAAAAACTAATATAATGGCATCTGGTCCCATCCCTTCATGGCAAATAGATGGGGAAACAATGGAAACAGTGAGAGACTTTATTTTCTTGAGCTCCAAAATCACTGCAGATGGTGACTGAAGCCATGAAATTAAAGTACGCTTTCTTCTTGGGAGAAAAGCTATTACAAAGCTAGACAGCATAGTAAAAAGCAGAGACATCACTTTGCCAACAAAGTTCTGTATAGTCAGTTATGGTTTTTTCCAGTAGTCATGTACGGATGTGAGAGCTGGACCATAAAGAATGTTGAGCACCAAAGAACTGATGCTTTTCAATTGTAGTCCCAAAGAAGACTCTTCAGAGTCCCTTGGACATCAAACCAAACCAGTTAATCTTAAAGGAGATCAGCCCTGAATATTCATTGGAAAGACTGATGCTGAAGCTCCAATATTTTGGCCACCTGATGTTAAGAACTGACTCATTGAAAAGACCCTGATGCTGGGAATGATTGAAGGCAGAGGAGAAGAAGCAGCAGAGGATCAGATGGTTAGATGGCATCATCAACTCAATGGACATGAGTTTGAGGCTGGAATGCTGCAGTCCACGGGGTCACAAAGAGTTGACTTGACTCAGTGACTGAACAGCAACAATACTTGCCAGAGGAGCTTCCCTGGAGGTTCAGTGGTAAAGAATCCACCTGCCAAAGAAGAAGACGTGGGTTTGATCCCTTGGTCAGGAAGATCCCCTGGAGAAGGGAATGGCAACCCACCCCAGTATTCTTGCCTAGAAAATCCTACATACAGAGAAGCCCCGCAGGCTATAGTCCATGGGGTCGCAAAAAGAGTCTGACATGACTTAGCAACTAAATGTCAATGACAACACATGCTTGCCAGAAAGAAAGAGAAGTGAGAGTTATCAGCAGTGAAGAGGTCATCGAGCAAGAATGGTGGGTTCCCAACTTGATGAGGAGGGCAGGTAATCCTGTCTTGGAGAAGGGCAGTGATGCAGAAAGTGATTAGTGGATTTTAAAATCCAAGCAGGGGAAAGAAAAGGCGTGAGTCCTCTCAATTGCAAGATGGGGAGTTAAAATGGAAACTTCTGTGAAACGTTTGGGTCCTAAAAGTGTTGTATAAATAAGTTGACTCTTTACATGAGGTGGCCACCGTATTGGAACTTCATCTTCAGCATCAGTCCTTCCCACGAATATTCAGGACTGACTTGCTTTAGGATTGACTGGTTTGATCTCCTTGTAGCCCAAGGGACTCTCAAGAGTTTTCTCCAACACCACAATTCAAAAGCATCAATTCTTCATGGTTCAGCTCTCACATCTGTACACGGCTACTGGAAAAAAACCATAGTTTTGACTATACAAACCTATGTACAGTCACTAGGGTTCAGATATAAGTCCCTGACTTGCATACAATAGTCTGTCCATCGAACACACATCAACCAATTCCATTGGTTCAATGATAAGGTCCAAATGTGAAAACTGCTCATATTCAAGTGTGACTCATATAGGTACATCTGCTTTTTCCTTGTTCTGTGTTCAAATCAAAGTACAGCATTTTAGACCACATGTCGTATCATGTGTAATATCCTTAACTTTAGGGTTTATTTCTTCTAAAATCCAAAAAGGTCTAACAAGAGATGTATGTCTTTTAAAGTGATAGTGGTATATCTTCCTCTATAGTATAAAAGTAATACCCAGATCATTCTAGATTATTGTAACCCTCTTCTCTGCACAGAAAAGATATCAAGATCCAATATTTTCATGGGATTCACTTCTCCCCTCTAAGCCTCTGATATTTTTTGTTCTTTATGATCTAGCAATATGTTATCAATAGAATGATTTGGTTTCATATTATTTCAGTGATGAAAACACTTCAGTTTCTTTCAGACTAAGCTGTGGATATAGTCACGGATCAATGGGAGCTTGAGACAGCACAGAGAATGGAAGTGTACTGTTGGACTTGCCAGGTATAAACGCCAAACACCTTCTACTGTGGTTTCAAGGCTTGTCAGGAAGGGCCAACACACATTCACCAAATCACTGGCTGAAGACCAGATACTGAAGCCTGTTTATTTACTTTGGTAAAAATAGAAGGAATCCAGCTTCAGTTGGAGTCACCAGTGAATTAACCTTAGAAAATCCACAGTTGCTTTCCATTATTCCTCCACCTTCTGTACTTACAAATACCGACAGGTAAGTGAGAATGTGATAGAAAATGTGACTACCTCTGAATTATTTCAGCCCTTATGATAATAATGAGGCCTCTCACAGAGCCCAGATATGGAAGAAACCTAACTGCCCATCAACAGATGGGTATACATTACACAATGGAATGCTACTGAGCCATAAATAATGAAATCTTTGCCATTTCCAACAATATGGTTGGACATGAAGGGCACTATGCTTAATAGAATAAATCAGATAGAGAAAGACAAACACTTTATGTTTTCATTTATAGGTGGAATCTAAAAAATAAAGCAAATAAACCAGAGGGATCAAGGCTGGTAGGGAGCAACAATATAAGGGAAGAGGATTAAGAGGTACAAACTAGTAGGTATTAGATACAAGGATATAATGTACAGCACAGGAAATATAACCAACGTTTTATAATAACTTTATATTGAGTGTAACCTTTAAAAATATCAAATCACAGTGGTGTTTACCTGAAACTAAGATAATAAGTCAATTATACTTTAGTTAGAAGAAAAAAGTTTTGGGCAGTAGTTCTCTAAAGATGATACTACAGCTTATACAAATTGAGTCAGAATTTAATAAAAAACAAGAATATATTTATAACCATTGAAAAAATTGGTTAACTAAGATAAATCACTCAAATTCTATTGATAGCTCAAACAGATGATTTGAACCTTAAAATATGAATAACATATAATCATCATTGTTGTAGCATTTATCCAGTGATTATGAATAAACACACACATACACAAATACACACATGCCTGCAACTTGCCTTATGATCCTTGTATAACTTTTATACCAAAAACAGTAGAAAAAAGAAAATTTATATTCCAAGGTCAAGAAAAATGTAAGTGTAAAAACTGTCAATATTAGAATGTTAATGAATATAAGCCAGCAAATCACATTTGTAAAACCTAATCATATTATATAGCATTTATCCCAGTTCAGTTCAGTTGCTCAGTCATGTCTGTCTCTTTGTGACCCCATGGACTGTAGCACGCCAGGCTTCCCTGTCCATCACCAACTCCCGGAGCTTGCTGAAACTCATGTCCATCGAGTCGGTGATGCCATCTCACCATCTCATTCTCTGTCATCCCCTTCTCCTCCTCCTTATCCCAGTTAAAACATGTGAAAATTATTTGACATTAGGAAATATATATTTTGCTACATTAACAGAATATTATCTTAGTGCAGAAATGCATTTACTAAAACCAGATTCTCTCCATGATAAATGCTCTTAGAAATACAGAATAGAAAAAAAAAAAAAAAAAAACCTTAAACATAATTTAAAAAATCGGTAGCAAAAATTCTGTAATTAAAAAATTTGTGTCTGGCTCTTCACGAACCCAGGGATGGAACCCAAGTCTCCTGCATTGGGGCCAGATTCTTTACCATCTGAGGCACCAGGGAGGCCCAGGAACACCAGAGAGGGTAGCCTATCCCTTCTCCAGAGGATCTTCCTGACCCAGGAAGGCCCAGTAAGTGAACCAGGGTCTCCCTCATTGTGGGCAGATTCTTTACCCGCTGAGCTACAAGGGAAGCCCCAAAAAACCAACAAACTTTATAAACTTTGTATTTCATGCTGAAGTATTAGAAGCATAGCAGGCACTGGGGGTGCCCCAGGTGATGCTTGGGGTAAAGAATCCGCCTGCCAATTCAGGAGACAGGGAAAAGCAGGTTAGATCCCAGGGTCTGGAAGAGTCCCTGGAGAAGGAAATGGCAACTCCACTCCAGTATTCTTGCCTGTAAAATTCCATGGACAGAGGAGTCTGGTGGTCCACGGGGTCACCGAGAGTCGGACATGATCCAGGGACTGAGCATACAGGCCGCAGGCCCTGCACCAAGGCTTTGCCTCCCTTCAGAACTCTCTCTTGTCCTGATACATGAACATTCAATGTGGCAATATTCTCCATAGTATGTGATCTTATTTTAGAACTTGAGGAAATCCAGAGCGTGTGTATTTCAGCCTCTTTATTTTACTGTGAGGAAACAGGACTGAGTGGGCTTAAGTGATTTGTCTAAATTTATTCAACTAATGATGGGTGGAACCTTGACTTGAAGCCAGTGTTCTGTGAAAGGAATAAAAAACCAGCTAAAAACATGCTGGTTTAGCTTGCCTCTAATGAAAACGCACACACACACCAACTATAATCAGTCTTGTTTATTAAAGTGTTCACTACTTATTTAACAATGAGTATTAAGTCCAGAATTAACCTTAGTCACTCTTATCTCAAAATAAAAGAGAAATATAAATGTATAAAAACACAAGGGTTATTATTAATAAAATGATATGATAACAAATTATGCTAGTAAATGTATTTTGTTACATGGAAAAAAAATTAGTAAAAAAGGAAAACCACTTTAAAATTCTGTATAAAATATGAGTGGTCTAAAAGCTTATTAGCTTTGTTGACATATTATAAAGCCAAGAAAAATAAAGTGTATATTTCTTAGAAACCAGAAACTCAAAATATTTCATCAGAGGTCAATTATTACTTTAAGTATTTGGCAGAAATGGATATATTACATGCTCAATACAGCTTGATGCTCAGTCATGTCTGAATATTTGTGACCCCATGGATTATAGCTTACAGGGTTTCTCTGTCATGAAATTCCCCAGGCAAGAATACTGGAGTGGTTAGCCATTTCCTTTTCCAGGGGATCTTCCTGACTCCAGCACTGAACCTGGGTCTCCTGCATTGCAGGGAGATTCTTTACCTTCTCAGCCACCAGTGCTATGTGCTAAGTTGCTTCAGTCATGTCCGACTCTTTGCTTACGTTTCCAGCATTCCCAGGCGGGTTCTTTACCACTAGTGCCACCTGGGAAGCCCTGAGCCACCGGGGAATCCTCAGATCTCTTATAAGTTACCTCTAAATGAAGGCTATTGTTATTCTGTTTCCTCAGTTGACTCCTCTGCCTTGCTGGAATGCATATCTAGGGTTGGGAAATTACACAATGTGCTTAAGATGCTAGAAACCTGAAAGTTTATGTGAACTTTATGGGAAACAAAATTGGGCTTCCCTGATAGCTCAATTGGTAAAGAATCCACTTGCAATGCAGGCGATCCCAGTTCAATTCCTGGGTTGGGAAGATCTGCTGCAGAAGGGCTAGGCCACCCACTCCATTTTTCTGGCCTGGAGAATTCCATGGACTGTATAGACCATGGGCTCACAAAAAGTTGGACACGACTGAGAGACGTTCATTTCACTTCACTTCACTATATGAAAATGTGTCTGGTTTTTGGTGCACTGAGAGGGTCAAATAAAATTATCCTCAAGTCTGCTGCTGCTGCTGCTAAGCTGCTTCAGTCGTGTCCAATCTGTGCGACCCCATAGATGGCAGCCCACCCAGCTCCGCCGTCCCTGGGATTCTCCAGGCAAGAACACTGGAGTGGGTTGCCATTTCCTTCTCTGTCCTCAAGCCTACTACCATCCAATTTGTAAGCTCTCCTTTAGACTTATTGTTCACTCCCTAAGTTGTGTCCAACTCTTTACACCCCATGGGCTGTAGCATGCCAGGTTCCTAAGTCCTCCACATCTCCTTTAGACTATGAGAATATTAAATTAGTACTCATAACTTAATAAGCTTCTTACATGTATACTGTATCCTTTGCAAAAGTCACATTGGGAACTTGCCTCATTTCTCTTTTCCCTTTATTTATTTTTTATTCATTCATTTATTTTGGTTTCAAGAGATGCAACCTGCAAATCACAGTTCTTATTAAATTTTTTTCAAAAATATTGAGATAGATAAAAAAGACAGGCAACAATGTATGTGTAAATAGTACAAAAACAGGAGAGAGAAAAAACTAAGTAACTGATGCAAAAGCAAAACTGCATTGGACACTTGTTAAAAGTGTCAAGGATGACTTTATTCAACACTACTTCAATAGGGTCAAGTCTTCTACTCAAGATTCTTATAGTAGAAGAGAGATTGAACTCAACTCTACTGGACAGAAGAAGAAATTTTAATTGCCAAAGTGAGTTTATGGAAAAGTGCTAGAGGACATTAGGGGGAAGTCTGGTCAACTTGACGAGGCCACCTGTGTTTGCTAATTGTCACATGTTAAGAATCTTGTTAACAATTATTTTTTGGGGCTCTAAAATCACTGCAGATGGTGACTGAAGCCATGAAATTTAAAGACACTTGCTCCTTAGAAGAAAAGCTATGACCAACCTAGATAGCATGTTACAAAACAGAGACATTACTTTGGAAATAATGGTCCATCTAGTCAAAGCTATGCTTTTTCCAGTAGTCATGTATGGATGTGAGAGTTGCACTATAAAGAAAGCTGAGTGCTGAAGAATTGATATTTTTGAACTGCGGTGTTGGAGAAGACTCTTGAGAGTCTCTTGGACTGCAAGGAGTTCCAACCAGTCTATCCTAAAGGAAATCAGTCCTAATATTCATTGGAAGGACTGATGCTGAAGCTGAAGCTCCAATACTTTGGCCACCTGTTGCAAAGAACTGACTCATTGGAAAAGACCCTGATGCTGGGAAAGATTGAAGGCAGAAGGAGAAGGGGATGACAAAGGGTGAATGTTTGAATGGCGTCACTGACTCAATGGACATATTTGAGCAAGCTCAGGGAGTTGGTGATGGACAGGAAAGCCTGGCATACTGAGTCCATGGGGTTGCAAAGAGTCAGACACTATTGAGAAACTGAACTGAACTGAACTGACCAATCTTGGGCTGCTGCCTTCTCAGAGACTGGGGAGTAGGTGCATTATCTTAGATGACTAGATTCCATAGGGGTAGCCCCCAGGTCTTTGAGCAAAACATTTCTGGGTTGTAGAAGATTTCCATCTCACAAGAGCAGAGAAAGAATGAACAATCACAATATTTCTCAACTAAAATTTCTAAGGGAGTCAAGGGCATATTGTCAGGAAGAAATCTGTGTAAAGTTAGTCCAAATACGGGACCCCTTCAACCCATCTTGGTTTACAGATAACCACAGTGGAAGGACGGAAGTCATAATTATCTTTGCCAAGTATATTAAGTGCTTAAAATTTCCAAGGCAACTAATTGAACAACAGATAGATATGAATGGATGACCACAAGTTCTGGTTTAGTGAAAAAGATCCTGACTAATTTCACCAGTTAATACATCAGATTAATTCTTGTTTGTGAAATCCTTGCAAGGGAAGAAGGGTTTTAAAATGCAAACTGGGTTAGAATTAGGGTTAGGCTACACAACTGAAGCGACTTAGCAGCAGCAGCAGCAGGGACTAGGGAACCAATAGAGAAAAAGGATGAAAACAATTTTTTGAGTTTAATTTGTACTTACACTGTTACTGAGACTCACATGTATTTAATCAGAAAATGTTTAAGAAATATATACATACACACATATGTATATACATTTACTTGAGAGTTAATTGTTCAGTCTTTCATTTAACTAGGTTGAAAATTTTCCATTGAAAGTTTCAACTGACTCCATTGAAACTAAATTGGACCCCATCATCCAGAGAGGACAGCATGAAATGCAACACAGTTCCAGGTCTCCACATGGTTTTTAACATTAGATGAGATACCAAGTAAAAGTGACCCCTATTTTCTAGGTCTTGCAGTTATCAAACCCAAAAAGCCATAGCTCAGTAAAATGATATAGCTAAAATCATATTCAACTTGATTTTCTAAGTATGGGTTTCCCTACTATCAGAAAGTAGTGTTTCTATGAAGTCTTTTATAAGCCCAAATGGCATAAAGCAAAGAAGCAATTACCTTAGGACACATCTTACTAGGAGACACAAATAAATTAAGATAAAGCATAGATGCTCACAGATGCAGCTCAAAGCTACTGCAGCTTGATGTTGTTACTAAGATGCTGAGTGCAGTATCTTGGGAAGGAGATTGGAGGAGGAGTCACTCTCAGGATTTGGGGTATCTACTGCCCTACATCAGCTGCTACAAGATGAATGCCGAATGCTATTTACACTTTTTTCCAATTTTTTGGTAAAGATGAAAATCCTTTCTGGATTTTGTTTGGCTATCACAAACAGGTACTAATGTAGATCTTTTGTAAAAGTGAAGTGGTATAAAGTGGACTTTTGAAATACAGGGAATACCCTCACATAAATTCCTCCCATGAGTGTTGAGGACTTTTGGGGAACTGCATTAACTTGTCGCAAACCTAGGGAATAATGCATTGCATAGCCCAAATGATATGTTAAACCCTGGTGGACTGAGTATTGATGCACTTTGAAAAAGTGCCATGTTGCTTTATCGGACAAACTGGGTACTGGGAGGATGGAGATGTAAATCTCAGCATTGATTTCAGCTTCTTTGTACAATTGGACAACCAGAAGAATATATTTTAAAAATTCAAATGGAACCAACTATTGCATGCTAAATCTTTTCAGTAACTATATTTACTTTGCATGATATGCTGCCACCTCTTTTGAATGTCTGTTTTTTTTTCTGTTTGTTTTGTTTGTTTGTTTCTTAATTCACCAGGTCTTAGATAAATTATTTTTTTAAGTGATTTAATTTTTTCTTTTAGCTACTGCTAACCTTGCAATAAAAATTGTATATGGCTTCATCTGATATAGAACAGAATTCTAATATCATAAAAATATAAAGGATTTAGTGACCAAAGCTTTTAAATAAATTCAATAGAATACCTTCTTTTCTCAGTGTATTTTTCAATGAAATCATTTAAACTGGACTCAAAAGATAACCCTTATTGTTTCTAATCAATATGAAAAGTGTAACTTATAAATTTGTAATATAATGAGATGAACACATATGAGATATTCATATTTTAGCATATTTGAATCTGAAGAAGTTTTCAAAATTGCTAGTATCACTTGCCTTAGAAATAAATGGATTTGACTTATATTTTCCTGATGATTAACAATGTTGAGCACCTTTTTATATACCTTTCAGTCATCTGCTTGTTTTTCTTTGAGAAAAAAAATTCTATTTAGATCTTCTGCCATTTTTTATTTGAATTGTTTTCTTTTGTTTTGTTATTGAGTTGCAGGAGTGCTTTAAGTATTTTGGATATTAGCCTGATATTGCATATCAGGTATGTGACTTGCAAACATTTTCTCCCATTTAGTAGATAGTCTTTTCATTTTGTAAATGCCTTCCTTTGCTGTGTAGAAGTTCTTTTGGTTTGAGATCATCCCACTTATTGATTTTTGCTCTTGTTTTTGACGTTAGATGAAAAAAAATCATCACCAAGACCTATGTCAGAAGCTTACCACTTATATTTTCTTCTAGGAGTTTTATGGTTTCAGGTCTTATGTGAGGTATCACCTCACACCTGTTAAAATGGCTTTTATCAAAAAGACAAGAAGTAACAAGTGTTGTTGAGGACAAGGAGAAAGGGAGTCATAGTGTACTGTTGATGGAGATGTAAACTGGTGCAGTCACTATGAGAAACAGTTTGGAGTTTCTTCAAAAAAAATTAAACATAGAACAATCATCCAGAAATTCCATTTCTTAGTATATCTGAAGAAAGCAAAATGACTGACTTAAAAAGATATATGCACCTCCACATTCATTGCAGCATTATTTACAATAGCCAAGACATGAAAACAACCTAAGTGTTCATCAATGGGCAAATGGATTTAAAAAACTGTGGTATATCATTCAGCCATAGAAAAGAACGAAACCTTATCATTTATAACAACTTGCGTGGACCTAAAGGGCATCATCTTAAGAGAAACAAGTCAGACAGAAAGACAAATACCACATGATCTCTCTTATATGTGAAATCTAAAACAAACAACCAAAGAACAAAACGAAAACCCAAGATTATTTAAAAAAGAAAGAAATGGAATACTACTGTTGACCGTTTACCAACACAGGGATTGGGGTGCTGAACCTCTGTGCAGTCAAAAACCTGCATATGACTCACAGTCAGCCCTTTGAATATGTGGTTCCTCTACGTCTGGGATCAATCAACCTTGCCATCCAGGGATTCAATCAACCGCGACTCATGTAGTATTTACTACTGAAAAGAATCTGAGTATGGGTGGACCCTCCCAGGTCAAATCTGTGTTGTTCAAGGGATGACTGTAATCTCATAGCCTAAATGTTAATAATGCTATCCAAAAAAGATCTAATTATCAAAATTATATTGATATTTTTATTAGAAAACTAAAATTTATTCCTAAGCAAAAGTTCATCCATGTTTTTCATGGGTTTAGAATAACATAAATTCAGATTATAACCGCTCATATTTGTTCAATCATATACAACCCAAATGTGGTATAAAAAATTGTTAGGATAAACAGAGTAAAAAATAATACTAAAAATAATACTGAAGAATATTAAGGCAAAGACATTCTTCTAAACAGGCCTAAACTATAGCTTTAGATGCACTTTAGAGTATATCATTGAAATTGCTCTAAAAATTAAAGAAAAAACTAACATAAAGCTGAAGTTAATTTAGATCATATATTTGTTAAATTTTTGACTGAAAAACTTTAAATGCATCTTAATTTCAATGCAATTTTTAAATACTGAATCCTGACACTTAGGTACTCTTTTACTGTAAATATTTTTCCTTGACCAAACATGTGTTTACCACCCTTGTACATCAGGCTCAATTCTATAATAGAGTCTCTTTTCAAAATAAAAATTGCAATGAGCTTTCTTAAGAGACTCAGCTTTGGAAAACACATTTTCTATAGTCTTGTGGGTTTCACAGTTATAAACAACTAGTGGTAGAGGTCATTGCTGTTATAAAGAATAGTGTTGTGGGTCATATTTTCAATTCTTTTTTTAGTTTGTTTTCTGACCAACAGCCTCACTTCTATTTGGCCTGATCTAATTTCTTCCAGATTATAAGTCAATACAGGTTAACATGACTGATGCAAGAAGCCAGAATGAAAAATACTGAAGTTTTCATATAATTCTACAAACTGAAATTTACTTACAAATATGCTCCCATAATTCTAAGCAGAAGGAATTGACAGATAAGACAGAGCAACACACTTTGCCACTGGATATTAAGTAATCCCATAAAGTCTTATTTCGTTATACTTTTACCTATTATTTATGATTAAAGGTGACTTTTAAATTGTAAAAACAAGAAAAATATACATGATTTGTTAATTTGAGGTTAACTTTTAATCATCCCTTTATTTAAATTTACAAAATTTGCTCCTCTTTCATATAATTCCCATCTTTGGATGATCAATATCATAATTTATATTGTGGAGATAACAAAACAACTTTTCTCTCTCATTATCCTGTTTTTTATTGTTTACATTGTATTTTATTTTTTTTTTTCATCCACCTTTATTGGGCCTTAATTCTTTGTGTTACCTGATTACTAGCTTTTTAGGGCTGATTATGTGGAAGGATTTTACCTAGTCCCAAAGAACAAAAGCAAAAAGTAAGAGAAAATATTATGCATAGACATGCATGAAGAGCTCTTCCTGGGAGCCCAAATGACATGTGTCCCCAGGGAAGCAGGAGAAACGCCATCACTCAGCATGTGAACATCAAGCCACACACAAAGCAGGTGTTTTCTGGAGCAAATGGAGCGACTTGAGGGATGGGCTGCAATAAGGCTACAGGAATTGAAGAGTATGCCACCCATTTTCCATAAGAAATTTTCAAATTTCTTTATAAACTTTTGCCTTAACCACCTTTAACTTTACAGTAAAATACCCTTGGAAAACATATCATTCATCTTTACATGTATTTATAGCTCAAATATGTATTCAAGATTTTCCATTAAGAATAATATACTATTCTTACTTTGCCTGAATTCACACAGGAGTAATTCTCTACAGAACTACACTTCATTTACTTTTTAAGTGTATAACTCTGGGAATGATTTGAATATAATGAAAATGCTATTAAATACACTTTTGTTGAGCAGCATTATAAACCTCACTTTAATAACCAGAATGGAATCCAGTCATTCGTCTTCTCGGAGAACATTGCATGCCTGGTGTAAAAGGTAACGGAGCTCTGAGTGTGCTGCCTCTCCTATTTTAATGTCAAACCAAAGCCACGAAAGAATTACAAGGTATGACACATACATTGTTTGCTAAAACCAAACTCATAGCTCTACATTTACACCCTGGGTGCAAAAATCCCACATGGATAGAAGCATCAGAGTGGCTTTATTTTACAACTTTATTGGGAAGAAATGCATAAAAGATTTGTAAAAAAAAAAAAAAAATGGTGGAAATTGTAAGACATCTTGGAGAATAATAAAGAAAAGTACATAAAATTATAGTGTGAGGAAATTTGAGGAACATGTTTTGTGTTGCTGAACCCTGGTGAGACCCTGATGGAAGGGTGGAACTCACTTGGACTCCTCAAATACAAAATAATAATTATTTTTCTTTAGCTTTTTTTTAAAGCTCCCACATGAAAATGCTTAGGGGAAAGCATTATTCCTTTTAGAATACTACTGAGATTTGAAGGTTCAATGGTTAAAAGAACGTGGGGTTGAAGGTGGAAAAATAAAAGATATCTTTTAAAAGAGAACAGGACCTGTCTACTTCACAGTCTGACCTCAGTCTCCCCCCAAATAAAGCCTAGTGAAGTTGCTCAGTCATGTCTGACTCTTTGCGACCCCATGGACTATAGCCCACCAGGCTCTTCTATCCATGGGAATTTCCAGGCAATTGTACTGGAGTAGGTTGCCATTTCCTTCTCCAGGGGATCTTCCGAACCCAGGGATCAAACCCGGGTCTCCCACATTGTAGACAGAAGCTTTACTATCTGAGCCACCAGGGAAGTCAAATAGAGCATAATATTATGTAATATTCTCTCAATTTAAATATCATCTAGAAACATACTCCATTAGGGTTGATAATTCTTCCACAGCGTTCTATGAACTGTGATTGTTTCATTTCAAAAATATAATACAATTGATTGCATTCTTCTTAAAAAACAAGCAACCCTAAGTTTCTAAAACAACCTGGGTATTTTCTGGTTAGGTACTCCAGTCACCCGTAGGTGTTACAAACATATTATGAATTATATGTAACTAGCTGCACTTACATTCTCCACTGCTGCCCAGAGCGGAAATTGCAAGACCAACTTTGACTCCACTTACTCTCAAACCTGCACGATTCTGTCTTCATCTGACCTTGGAACACCAGCATATGTGACCAGGACTCTTTGGGGAGATCCATGAATTTGAGTTTGTTACAGACATCATCTTGAGGCACAAGAAGACATGGTTTGAATTACAACAGGTTTTGACTTGGTAAACATGCTAAGGCAGTGGCTTTCAGCCTTGCCAGAACATTGGAAGAGCCTGGGGAACTGCTTAACATATATATATTGGTGCCTGACTACCACGCCCAGAGATTCTATTTTAGTTGGTCTGGGGTGTCCCTGGGCAGAGGGCATTGCAAGCGTTCCCGAGGTGCTTCTAATGTGCAGCAGAGCTGCAGACCTCCTCCTCTTAGTTGAGAGTTGTCTTGCTGAAAAGAGTGTGAGTGAAATTGGATTTTGAGGAGGTATGGGGATGAGGGAGGAGAGAATCTGAGAATTTTTTAGAGGCAGAGTTGTGGTGACTCCTATAGGAAGAGGAAATTTTTAGTCAGTCAGTTCAGTTGCTCAGTCATGTCAGACTCTTTGCCACCCCGAGGACTACAGCAGGCCAGGCCTTCCTGTCTATCACCGACTCCCGGAGCTTGCTCAAACTCATGTCCATTGAGTCAGTGATGCCATCCAACCATTCATCCTTTGTCATCCCCTTCTCTTCCTGCCTTCAATCTTTCCCAGCATCAGGGTCTTTTCCAATGGGTCAGTTCTTTGGCAACAGGTGGCCAAAGTACTGGAGTTTCAGCTTCAGCATCAGTCCTTCCAATGAATATTCAGGACTGATCTCCTTTAGGATAGACCGGTTGGATCTCCTTTCAGTCCAAGGGACTCTCAAGAGGCTTTTCCAACACCACAGTTCAAAAGCATCATTTCTTCAGCACTCAGCCTTTTTTATGGTCCAACTCTCACATCCATACATGACTATTGGAAAAACCAGAGCTTTGACTAGAGAGACCTTTGTTGGCAAAGTAATGTCTCTGCTTTTTAATATGCTGTCTAGGTTGGTCATAACTTTCCTTCCAAGGAGCAAGCGTCTTTAAGCTTCATGGCTTCAGTCACAATCTACACTGATTTTGGAGCCCAAGAAAATAAAGTCTCTCACTGTTTCCATCATTACCCCATTTATTTGCCTTGAAGTGATGTGACCAGATGCCATGATCTTAGTTTTCTGAATGTTGAACTTTAAGCCATCTTTTTCACTCTCCTCTTTCACTTTCATTGAGACTCTTTAGTTCCTCTTCACTTTCTGCCATAAGGGCGGTGCTATCTGCATATCTGAGGTTAGTGATATTTCTCCTGGAAATGTTGATTCCAGCTTGTGCTTCATCCAGTCTGGCATTTCGCATGATGTACTCTGCATATAAGTTAAATAAGCAGGGTGACAATATACAGCCTTGATGTACTCCTTTCCCATTTGGAACCAGTCTGTTGTTTCATGTCCAGTTCTAGCTGTTGCTTTTGACCTGCAAACAGATTTCTTGGGAGTCACATAAGGTGGTCTGGTACTTCCATCTCTTTAAGAATTTCCCACAGCTTGTTGTGATCCACACAGTCAAAGGCTTTGGCATAGTCAATAAAGCAGAAGTAGATGTTTTTCTGGAATTCTCTTTTTTGATGAACCAACAAATGTTGGCAATTTGATCTCCAGTTCCTCTGCCTTTTCTAAACCCAATTTGAACATCTGGAAGTTCTTGGTTCATGTACCACTGAAGCCTTGCTTGGAGAATTTTGAGCATTACTTTGTAGCATGTGAGATGAGTGCAATTGTGCAGTATTTTGAACATTATTTGGCATTGCTCTTCTTTGGAATTGGAATGAAAACTGACCTTTTCCAGTCCTGTGGCCATTGCTGAGTTTTCTAAATTTGCTGTCATATTGAGGGCAGCACTTTCACAGCATCATCTTCCAGGATTTGAAATAGCTCAACTGGAATTCCATCACCCCCACTAGCTTTGTGCATAGTGATGCTTCCTAAGGCCCACTTGACTTTGCACTCCAGGATGTCTGGCTCTAGATGAGTGATCACACCATCATGTTTAAATACAGGAAGAGGAAATTTTAGGCAAAAAACAGAGATGAGAAAGGCACATTAGGCAGTCCTTCTGCGCTGACATGCCATATGGTGGTCTCCTCTATGTTCTTATGCTCAGTGCATGCTCTGCAGTGTTGGTTACTTGGGAGGGGGCCGTATGGTTGCTGAGATGATGTTCTGTCTCTATGAACCTACAACCCACATGTCCAGGGACCCCTTTGACCATCCCTCCACATTCTGTTTTAATTCCCTAGTTAATTGTCAGTCTCCGGCTTCATTGTGAATCTTGTTGAGAGGGATTTTATCTTTTTCATCACTGTGAAAGCTTGCAGTGAGCCTGATAGCTAGCTAAAATTTAGGAAATGTTCGTTGAATGAATATTGAATAATGAACAAGTTGAATGAAGAATTTAAGATTCCTTTCACAACTAGTTCAGTCTTCTTAGGCAAATAAAGAAGATATTCCCATGCAAGTACTGACTTTTTTTCTTTCTTGCCTTACAGCTTTAAGAATTAAGATTCTCCTTTAAAGTCTCAGACAAGATCTTCTGAGACTCACGTCTCAGTTGGGGCCTGCTTTATCCCTTTAAAGAAGCTTCTGAAAGAGGTAATATGAAAAGTGACATCAAGGATAATAAATATACTCTGAATTCTACAAGAGAGTTGCCTTGATAAAGCTTCTCAGACTTAAGTAGTTCATCTTGGCTATCTAAGTGCCATTATTTGAGAGTACTTCTGCCCTTGGGAAGAACCATAGGATGTGAAAAGATTAAAGTAGTGTGACGGTACCAGCTTATTTGAGGAAAAATTCTCCTTCACAGCCAGCCAGGGAATATCCTTATTGAGATATAATCAAATCGTCCCATCTTCTGATTTAATGACAGGTATGCTTTGGTCTTTCAATCTGGGCTACCCTTACTGTTCCAGCTAATTGTCTTCAATGCTATTCTAATATTTCCCCTACTGTTATACTCTGTCCTTTCTTATCACTCCCCATCTGTCAAGTTGATGAATTCTCTTAGTCACCTCTAGAACCCACATTAACACTTATAAAAGATTTTCATTTCATCCTGTGCTGAAGTCTTCCAGATGCCACTGTTGTCATCTACAGACTTGAAAGCCTGTCGCCTCCACCCACATTCACTGAGGACTTCAGCAACAATCTTGTTCATGGCACCTCTCATTCTCCTGGACCATCATTGCTTCTCAATTGTACTTTTTGTTACATAACAATTTTCATTTCCATCTCATGTTTCAGATAATCTCTGATCACAGGCTCCCGTGCTTTAATCCCATGGACTTGTCCTTTGCCAGAATTTGGAAGTCCTTTGCCAGAATTTGGAAGTCCTTTCATAATTCTCTTCTGTCCCACTCATTTCGTCTACTGGTGCTGTTGGTTTTCTATTGTGTCATTCCAACGGCTGTCTTGTTTTCATACTTAGCTGCCTCCATATCATATCTTTCAGTTAGAACCAACAAATTCCAACGCCACATCTGTCTAGCTCTATATCACCTGAAATGGCAGCCACTAACCATATTTGGCACATGATATATGGCTACTCTGAATTGAAATATGCTGTATGTATGAAATACATACCAGAATTCACTGACTTAGTATAAAGCAAGAATGTAAAATCACATTAATTACATTGGTTGTGATAATTAATTCACAGTGTGTATATATGAGTACGTATACATACATACACATATCAGCTCATCATATTGTACACCTTAAATACATATTTTTATTAGTTAATTATACCCCAATTAAGCTGGAAAAAAATTAAAAACTAAAATTACATATATGGCTTGCATGTGTGGTCTGCATCATATGTGTGCTTGGGCAATGCTGATTAACATTGTCAAGGAGCTTATATCCTTTACTGTCAGCTCCTTTACTGTCACCAAGCATTAAACTTGGTGGGAGACATTATACAAGTATGTGTATTTCTAACCTAAAGTGTCCATTTCTAGCCTAAAATGATCATCACTACACTTCAGACAAACTTTGACTTGTCCCCAGGGAACTCAAGCCCTCAACTGTCTATTCACAATTCACACAACAAATGTGTACGGAGTGCCAACCATACCAGTCACCAGTGAAGGAGCTGAGGATGGACCCGTGAATAAGAGATAAGAATCCTTACTCTCATGGTGGAGTCAGACAAATCACAAGGCACTTTAGGAAAACAAGTTGTTTGTTACATCGTTCACATCATTATTGCTCAGCCTATAAGTCATGTCCAACTCTGCGACTTCATGGACTGCAACATGCCAGGCCTCCCTGTCCTTCACCATCTCCTGGAGTTTGCCTAAACTCACTTTCATTGAGTTGGTGTGCCATCCAATCATCTCATCTTCTGTTGTCCCCTTCTTCTCCTATCTTCAACTTTCCCAGTATCAGGGTCTTTTCTAATGAGTTGGCTCTTCGCATCTGGTGGCCAGAGTATTGGAACTTCAGCTTCAGCATCAGTCCTTCCAATGAATATTCATGGTTGATAGTCTTTAGGATTGACTGGTCTGATCTCCTTGAGTAGCTAGCCTAAACTGAAAATGTGATTCAGGCAATTGGGATAGAAAATGTCAACAGAGGAACATTGAAGAATTTTTAGACATAGTGTCCTGAAAAGGCCTCAGTGATTGCAGTGTCTGGGGGAGTGAAGAAGCTGAGCTATGATTCTTGGGAGGAGCTTTCCAGGGAGAGGGAATGTCAAGTGCAAAGTCCTGGGTGATAGTGAAGCACAGCTGAAGGCCTGGAAAAAGACCTCTGTGGCTGAAGCCAGGGAGCCAAAGAAGAGAAGCAGATGGCTCAGAGAATTTGTGAGCCAGGGGTGGATGTGGGGGCAGAACACCGGCATATCAAATAGGTCACCATGTGACTCTGACTATTTTAATAAAATATTTGGAGGGCCTTGTCCAGAGGGGTCATGTGATCAGGCTCAATTTTATTGCTACTCTGGATGTAGCATTGAGAAAAGAGAGAAGAGAGATGAAGTTAAAAGCAAGCAGAATGGTTATGAGACAATTGCAACAGTCTAGGTTAGAGCTGTTGGTGGTGAAAACTAGGGTGATGACAAAAGAAGTCAAATGCCATCTCAGACAGAGGCAAGAAAAGTCTCTTGCTTGACGTTCTTCTCTGTGTCCAGATAATTTAGTTGCAGCCCTGCTCAGCCTTCCCTTTTTCCTTTTCCCAGAAGAAGAAGGAGCCTGGACCCTCTCTAAGGCTCACCCCCTCATCTGTCATCTGGATCCAGGGCACATCTGGTCAGTCACTGTTGTCTAACTCGGGGGTCCCCAACCCCCCCAGTCATGAACCAGTACCTCCTGTCAGATCAGCGGTGGCATTAGATGAGAAGTAAAGTGCATAATAAATGTAATGCATTTGAATCATCCCCAAACTATCCTGCCTCCCTGCACATCCATGGAATAATTATCTTCCACAAAACGGATGCCTGGTGCCAGAAAGTTTGTGGTCAAACTTATCTTTCCCTGTTGGTTCAATAACTAATTTTAAGAAAATAAGCCATCCTTCAAGCATTCATTGTCTTCCCATCTCATTGTTGGCTCTATTTTTCCCCTTCCTTTCAGAGTTTTGCTCCCTGATAGTATAATCTATAATTCCTGTCTCCGGAATCTCATCTCACCATTCACCTCTCTACTGCAGAGTGGTTTCAGTTAGCATCACTATAGGAAAATCCTTTTGACCTTCTGATTTGGAACTTCTTACATAATTTTAAGTCCTCATTTTATTTGACACCTTGATGTGGCATTTGATAATACTGATCATTCTTTTTTGGAATTTGGACTGTCCCCTGTTTACATTTATGTTGCCATTGGTCTGTTAAATGCTGGAAGGCAGTCATATTCTACTTAAATTTGGCCTCTAATATCATGTATATAATTCAGTTTTATGTGCCTAGAGCTCAGAAACATATACAAACAAATATATAAATGAACACTTACTTATGTTAATTTATATGCACATATATATTAACATAAATAAGTTAATATATTATGTAATAATTTATGTTAATATAACATAAATATATATATAAATGCCACAGAGAAAAATTTTACATCCACTGAAGACAGAAGCATGAGTCTTCTTTGAATTTCTCTAATTTCTGCCACATTTTCTCCTGATCACCACTGATCATTGTGGATCCAAAGTGAAGAAAATGCTAAAGTCAATGTGGCTATCCTGACCCCTATAAAATCTTCAGCTGTTTTACTCACTGCTACTCTATGTAACTATAAACTTAAAGTGACTCAGCAGTTGGAAAAGAGAGACAGCTTTGGTGTGCTGATACTCCAGAAGGCTCAAAACTTCCATTCTTTCCATGTCAAAATCTAACCTATTGTCTGTATATTTCCTGGTGAGCTTATTTTTTTCTTTGCAATTTTAACCACAATTTAAAAATATATTTCTTATGAAAAGCAGATTTCTTGCCTCTGACAATCTGTATCTCCACATGGCTGTTCTTCCTCTGGTAGCTCAGTGGTAAAGAATCCGCCTGCAAAATGCAAAAGACTTGGGTTTGATCCCTGGGTCAGAAAGATCCCTTGGAGAAGGAAATGGCAACCCACTCCAGTATTCTTGCCTGGGAAATCCCACGGACAGAGGAGCCTAGTGGGCTACAGTTCATGGGGTCACAAAAGAGTTGGACACAACTGAACAAGAACAAGCAAGAGCAACAGCAAGATCAACAATCTCCACATGGTCACAACTGGCTGGATTTGGTTAGAATGTGGTAATTCAGTAACTTGAAAATCCAAGCAGGTGAGCCATCCAACACTTTGATGCTTTCTGTCTTCAGAAAGATAACTCCTTACTTACCAACCATGGTCAAGGTCAAATTCTGGTTTTAAAAAATATCAGTGCCAGGGCTTCCTCCCAAGACTTTCTCACTTGTAATCTGGAGTTCTTTTAAAACTCCTCCAGTGATTTTATTATGCAACCAGAGTTGAGAACCGCTATTCTAGACCAGTATTCTCAGACTTAATGTGTATTTGAGTCAACTGCAGAGCTTGCTAAAATAAAGATTGTGATTCATCTGGAAATTCTACATTTATAAAAAGATCCTAGGTGATGCTGGGCCCCCAGCAACAGTTTGACAAACAAGATTCTAGACCTTACTTGAAAAGTGAAAGTGTTAGTTGATCTTACTTACTACTTATAAAATACAATTTTCAAAATTTCATGCAAAGAACTCAAATTTGAATAATTTCTCAGCATCAACAGAATTTTCTTTTGTTGAACCTAACACCTTCACACCTCTTTTCCTCCCTCCAAATTAGATTCCATAGTCAGGTGTCCTCATTAACATTCTGCATATTCTGTGTCCAGTCCCTTCGTCCTGTTTACTCTGGGGAAAACTCCAGTCATGATCACAGACAATACTTGCCCCTGAAAATGAATGACTGGACTCTCAACTGGAGGCAAGCACCCAACCATGCAGATTACTGGGCTTCCCTGGTGGCTCAGATAGTAAAGAATCTGCCTGCAACACAGGAGACCCAGGTTCAATCCCTAAGTCAGGGACGATGCCCTGGAGAAGGCAATGGCAACCCTCTCCAGTATTCTTGTTTGGAGAACTCCATGGACAGAGGAGCCTAGCAGTCCATAGTGCATGGGATCACAAAGACTGAGCAACTAATACTTTTGTGCAGATTACTGGCTTGTAAGTTGACTGTAAATCTCAAAAATCAAACCTGCTACTAATAGAGTCAAGCTCCCACTGTGAGAGGAAACTTTCAGCAAAGAAGTATATTCATAATAATTATAACCTACCTTCCTTCCTATTATTATGTTAACCAGGGAAGCATCAAGAACAAACAGAATGAGGCTGCATTCATTGTCTTTGCCCCTTTTCCCAATTCTCTCAATGCCAGTGGAGGTGGAGCTCAGAAGAAGAGGAAGAGAGAATCAGAGATTTAGATCACCTCTATACTCCCTTCCCATCACAGTGGGTCACACAAAAACTTATTTACACACTCTTGAGTCCTGCAGTGGGCACATTGGAGAGAAGTCCTTTGACCTAGCTATGTGGCTGCCATTTTTAAATGAACATGATTATGCCTTAAATGGATTTCCCAGGTGGTGGAGTGGTAAAGAATCTTCCTGCCAGTGTAGGAAGCTCAGGACATGCAGGTTTGATCCCTGGGTTGGGAAGATTCCCAGGAGAAGGAAATGGCAACCCTCTCCATTATTCTTGCCTGGGAAATCTCATGGACAGAGGAACCTGGTGGTCTACAGTCCGTGGGGGCCCGAAGAGTTGGACAGGACATATCGACTGAGCACGCATGCACTCATGCCTTAAACACAAAAACACGACCATAATAATAACAGATGTGGCTACAAAGTTAGAGTTAAATAGTTTGGCAAAGATGCCATTAAGGAGTATGGGTTTACATACCTGAGAAAAGGGAAGCGTAGTGCAGTAAGTCCCCTACATATGAACCTTCAAATTGCAAATTTTCAAAGAAGCAAGCATGCATTTGCATGTCCAGCATGTAAGTTAGTTCATGTGTCTGGCATACACTGTCACACATGTGCATCCTCTACAAGCAGTTTTGGTTTTGTGTGCTTTATTGTGCAGTACCGTGTAGAGCATAGTAGTACAGTACCTTTATTTCAAGCCCAGGACGTTTGGAAGCAAGCAAAAAAGCAGTGATGATGTAGCTTTTATAGAACTCTTCGGATATCACTAGACCTTTTATTCAAGAGAGTAGACAGAATTGAATCCAGCAAGGAATTAGAACCTGTGCTATCAAAGGCAGATGTGAGTGAGTTTTCAACTTGCCCCTCATCTCCTTTGGCTGATAATCCTTCAGCTCCATCATCTCTCACCTCTGCTCCCTCCTCCAGTCAGTAACTCTTCTTGCCTGTTCACTCAATGCCAGCCCCTGTAAGCCAGCTCTTGTTCTGTATTACTGTACTTTTCAAGGTACTGTACTCTAAGATTAATACATCTAATCATTAACACATTAATGATTAATTAATACATTAATATGTCATTAATACATCTCATCATAAACAATCTAATACATTGTTTTGATGTATTATTTGTGTAAAAAGTATCATAAACCTCTTAGAGTTCAGTACTGGGGCTTCCCCAGCGGCTCAGTGGTAAAGAATCTGCCTGCAAAGCCGGAGACATGGGTTCAATGCCTGGGTCAGGAAGACACCCTGGAGAAGGAAATGTCAACTCACTCCAGTGTTCTTGTCTGGAAAATCCAAACCAGATTGACAGAGGAGCCTGGTGGGCTACAGTCCATGGGACTGCAACAGACTCGGACATGACTGAGCAACTGGGCACAGCATGGGGCAGTACTGCACGGCTAATTGTGTTAGTTGGGTACGTAGGCTAACTTTGCTGGGTTTACAAACAAACTGGACTTATGAATGCACTCTTGGGACAGAGCTCATTCATATGCAGGGGACTTACTACAATTGGGAAAATGTAGAGCTGTTTCCTATGGAGTCACCCCGGTTTACCAGCGACGCTGATATCTTTCATCTCTGCTTTGGCCACTGATAATTTTTCTGATAGCTCTCTATATGTATTGTTCACTGTAATTATCCAGCCCCAGAACTGAATCTCTTCTCTTGAACAGCACAACTTTATGCATCGTTATCCCTCCCTTATGTGAAGGAAAATTTTAAATGAAAATTAATATTACTGTGAATACATTATATTCCCCATTATATTTTTTCTCAATCAGGAGGATATTTTCCTTCTATCATGTTCTCTGCTCCTCCTGCCCATTAAATATTAGGTTGCTAGATTCTTAATTATTTCAAATGCTGTAGTTCATTTACTCATTAATGTGCTCAGTCACAAATATTTATTGAGTTCCATCTGCATGGTAGGCATTAAGAACCAGTAATAAATTAAGCAAAATTTCTTAAGGGTTTATAGTCTAAAATTTGCTCAGCTTTTCTTAAACTTGCTCTTATTTTTCCTAAAGTTGTGTGCATTTTTTAATATATCAACTTTTCAACACATATTTTAAGAAAGTAGAATTACTTTCAATGAGTTACATAGATTTGTCACCTGAAAATTGGGTTCACCTCTTTGTGTGTGTTGAGTCAGTGTCCATAACCAAGGAGGAGAGATTTATTGCAACAAGTAATGACACCCAGCAGAACACTGTGGGGTCCTGGACACACCTCCTTCCTGGGTCCCGAATTTCTGGATTGCAGGAAATAGGCTTTATTCAGTCTCCAAAACCTTCCCTGATCTCCAAGGGGCTGTTCAAACAGTCACTAATTAGGGAAGGGATGGAATCAAAAGAAACAATAGTGTATCCTTGGGGCAGGTCCTGGTTCCTTTCCCCTCAAGGGATATAAATAACAATATCTTTGAGCTGTTTTGCAGATACTGGAAGCCCCACCAGGTGGAAGAAGTTAACTGTAGGCTGCCCATGTAGACCTCAGACTGGTTGGCAGAGCCAGTTGATAATGTTCCACTTAAATCACCATCAACCAAACAGAAGAATGTCCAAGAGCTGATCATGGACTCTTGATCTACTTCTAAAATACTCCTCACTACATCCTGTGGTCAAAAGACAATTCTGAGGGCACTAGCCCATTGAGGCCCCCTTTGCCTGGGAAAGCAGTAAGGCTATTCTTTTCGACTTTATCCAAAATTGTTGTCTCCGAGATTTTGTTGGGGAAGTTTGTAATTTCCTTGGTTCTGTCTCGCCACAGCAAAAATTTGAAGCGACGGATGGACCAGTGTTACAGCTCAGTTTTATTTGACAAGCAAAGGAAAAAACATCCTCGAGGAGTGAGGGTGGGCCAACCCAAAAGACGTGAAGAGAAGCCAAGCCCCCTGGCTCAATTTTGGCTCTTCTTTTTATATCTTTTTTCTCTTCCCCCTGAGCCTGCCCTATGTAAATTGGGCTAGCCAGGAGGGCTGTTTGTTTTACCTGAGGTCCTCACTCTGGTCCTCAGACTTTACTTTGTTCTATTTTCCCAGGCTTTTCCCTTCTTTGTCTTTTAGCCACCGCCATTATGGACTCTTTTTTCCTATTCTAACTACCTAACAATTTAATTTGGTGTTGGGGTATGGAAGCACAATTGGGCTTCAGTAAGAACACTGGATCTTTATTAAAGCAATGTTTCCATGAACAGCAGAACTGGGGAAAGTTTAAGCTAAGGGAACATACATATGTATAAAGGGGTGTGAGCAGAGGAGAATTCAGCACATTATTGGGGTAAAGGTCAACAGAACCCAAGTCCTCGTTGTTTGAAGCCAGGATGGTCAACATCATTCCATCCTCCACCTGGGTGGGGGTCTTTGTTCCTGCAGAACTCAAAGATATCTATGTCTATCCCTTGAGGGGCAACTGCTGCTGCTGCTGCTGCTGCTGCTAAGTCGCTTCAGTCGTGTCTGACTCTGTGCAACCACATAGACAGCAGCCCACCAGGCTCCCCCATCCCTGGGATTCTCCAGGCGAGAACACTGGAGTGGGTTGCCATTTCCTTCTCCAATGCATGAAAATGAAAAGTGAAGTCGCTCAGTCGCTTAGTCGTGTCTGACTCGTAGCGACTCCATGGACTGCAACTAGGACCCTACTTTATCACTGCACTATAGTTTCACTGGACAGCAGCATCAATGCAATGAACATGAACTTGGGCAAACTCTGGGAGATGGTAAGGGACAAGGAGGCCTGGTTTGCTGCAGTCCATGTGGTTGCAAAGAGTTGGACATGACTGGGTGACTGAGCAACAACAGCAATTGCTTCATTGCCTTTTCTCTGTTTTACATTCCTTTGTTACCTTAAGATCATTAATTGCCAACACCTGTTATAGGGCGAGGATTGTGGCCAGGCTCAGGTCACAAAACGGCTTAGGCCAAATGGGTTCTCCTACTTCAAGAAGGCCAAGCCTGATTCTCTTTCTCTGGGGATGCTCTAACCTATCTTCTTACAGTTTCTCTCCAACTTAAAAAAAAAAAAAAGTGTGAGTCTTATCATCTTTGGAGCTTAGCATTGAAAGCATATACCTATTTATCAAATACACTGAACAAGATGCTAGTCTTAGTTTTACTTTTGTTTAAAAAACAATTAAACCAGGTAAATTTGAAGATCTAGTTGGTTTCACTAGGCAATTCATGATTTGCTCAGTGTTCAATCTGGTAACTAGCAGAATGCTCCAGGGGGTTGTGCAAAATGAAAGGCTTTTATAGGAAGAAGGGTGGGGCAAGGGAACTATTAACAAAAGAAAATGAAGAGTTGTTTTTAGAGCAGGACACCTTTTGGGGGGGGGAAATGGGAAGGAATCATCAGCATTTCTGGAGACTGCCTCTTCTCCCTGGGAGAAGAAGTAGAGGGTCTCACTGGCAGATTATCTCCTTGGTGCCAATCAGAAAATTCCAGGCTGGTTGATTAAGACTCCATTTCTGGTGAAGCCTGGAACTGCAATTAGGTAGGTATTAAATCTACTTTTGGTATCATGGGCTATCAAACAAGTGATTCCATTTTGGGCCTGGAGTTTTTCTCCTTAATACCTGTGACCAGTAGGAAGGAGAGGATGGGACGAATGTAGAGAGTATCATAGAAACATACACACTACCATGTGTAAAATAGCCGGTGAGAATTTGCTATGTTACTCAGGGAGCTCAAACCCTGCGCTCTGTGACAGCCTAGAGGGGTGGGATGGGGTAGAAGGTGAGGGCAGATTCTAGAAGGAGGGGATATATATATATATATATATATATATATATATATATATATACACACATATGGCTGATTCATGTTGATATATAGCGGAAACCAACACAATATTGTAAAGCAGTTATCCTTCAATTAAAAATAAATAAAAAAAAATACCTTTGACAGCAATGCACTTTCCATAGAATGAAGTAAGCTTAAGTTACAAGGCGTCTCTCTTCTGCTACCTCAGGAGAGCCTGTTGATGTATGCATGTGGTCATATACATGTAAAAAAGTATTCAAAAATTATGTACTTTTACCAAAATTATTCAAGATTGGTGTCTCCTTCCATTATGACGTTCTTCTATGACACTCCTCCTATTTGGGATTTCACTGGAATGGATTGAAGTCACATGTGAGTGAAAACAGGCTGGGAGACCTACAATTTGAAAAAAAAGAAAATTGTAGGAAAAGTACCATTAAAATAAAGAAACTGCAAACTTCTAAAATGAAAGTATGTATGAATACTAAATTCATTTAGTAAAGACCTGAGAGGAAGCATAGATAAAATTAATAAAATGCAAAACAAAAAAATAATAAATTAAGATAATTCTGCCACTGAGACACTAATTGCAATGAAAAATGACTTCAGATCACACCAAAAGCAGTAATTCATTAAAGGAAGCAATACATTTTAATGCAAATAATTCATAGGCTTTTACATTGTTTTGGGCTTCCCTGGTGGTTCAGGTGGTAAAGAATCTGCCTGCAATGTGGGAGACCCAGACTTGATCCCTGGGTCAGGAAGATCCTCTGGAGAAGGCTATGTCTACTCCAGTATTCTTGTCTGGCGAATTCCATGGACAGAGGAGACTGGTGGGCTACAGTCCATGGAATTGCAAAGAATCAGACATGACAGAGTGACTAACATTTGCATTGCTTGATAATCCAATTAATGAAGTGGTGTGAATCATATAAACATGTTGGAAAAATATTTAAATTTCTTGCTAATGTGTCATGAAGTACTGATATGGACAGAGATTACATAAAAATCACAATACAGCATGAAAACCAGGACATTATTGGCAAATTGGCTAATGACTTATCAGTTCAAAGAGTGTTTAAGATCAGGTATTGTAGAAGGAAAATAGAAATCATACATCTGCCTGAAATCATACATCTTAACATTTATATCTCACAGTTTTGGAGGCTAAGGAGTTCATGTTCAAGGGGCTGGCACATTCAGTGTCTGATGAGGGCCTGCTCCTGGCTCCCCAGTGCATCACAGGAAAAATGAACCAGCTCCCTGCAGTCTCTTCTTCTTCTGTGGGCACTAATCCCATCTCTGAGGGCCCTGTCCTCATGACCTAATCATCTTCAGAAGGCTCAACCTCCTAACGCTATCACATTGGGGGTTAGGATTTCAATGCATGAAGTCTAGGGGGACACAAACATTCCATCCCTAATGGTACATAAGGAGTGAAATAAAGAGTTGTGTGATAGAGAATAAAAGGAGAAAGGAACATGATTTTAGGTAAGGTGATAAGGAAATGTCCCTAAGAATCAGCATTAAATGTTACACATGGCAGTCCAGTGGTTGAGGGTTTGCCTTGCAGTGTGAGGGATTTGATCAAACGTAGGTTTAATCCCCAGTTGGGGAACTAAGATCCCGCCACATAATGGGGCAACTAAACCCATGGGCTGCAACTAGTGAGCCCTCTGGCCACAACCAGAGAGTCCCTGGGCTTCAACCAAAGACATTGCGTGTCACAACTAAAGACCCGATAAAAAGTGAAAATGTTAGTCACTCAGTCTTGTCTGACTCTTTGAGACCCCATGGACTATAGCCCACCAGGCTCCTTTGTCCATGCAATTCTCCAGGCAAGAATACTGGAGTGGGTAGCCATTCCCTTCTCCAGCGGATTTTCCCAACCCAGTGATCAAACCTGGGTTTCTTCCATTTCAGGCAGATTCTTTGCCATCTGAGCCTGGAGGAAGTCCTGGAGACCAGATGAGGCCAAATAAATAAATATTTTAAAAAATGTTACAACTAAATGATGAGAAGGACACAGGTATCATAAAGATCTCAGGAAGAAATTCATGCAGAGGAAAGAGGGAATACAAAGTCTGTAGCAGTATTTGGTATTATAAGTTTTATGCCAACATCTTCATAAGCTCCTTTCTTATTTGAGGTTATCGTCATAACCTCCTTTCTTATTTGGTTTTAATTAAACAGATTTTCATAATACTCCCTCTGTCTAATATTTTTCATGAAATATACTTAAATATGTTGAAGGGTACCAACTGAACATCCAGTTTTGCTCACCATGCTTCAATGAGTAAGTCTCAAAAGACAACTGAAATCCTGTTTAAAATGAGCTTCCATGCAACTCGATATTTGTCTTGAATTACTTATGAGGAAACAACGTGTGATGAGACCTGACAATTAATTGCATCACTAGCAAAGGAAGAGTCCTTGTTAGGGCTGAGATAAGACGACTCATGACCTCAGCGCTTGTTGAAGAAATGTTGTACTTGACAGCCTGCTGAAGCAGCTCTTTGAAAAGTAATGCAGCAATTCATCACCTTCATAATTGATAATATACCCTATAAAGTGATTTCATTTAAGAACAGGCAAATAAAGGATACCATTTGGAAGGATGTAATGAATTTGAACAACCAAAGAAATCTGAAATAGAAAAGCACACTGTGAGAATAATAGTCCGCGTGAAGTCTATTAATATGCACTTTGCCTTGGTCATGGGGTCAGAGTGAGATTGCAGGGGTCTAAGTTAAAATCCCTGTTCTTTCACTTACTAACTCTTTAACCTTGAACAACCATTTAAACTTTTATACCTTCAATTTTCTTAACAATAAAACAATTACAATAATATTTAACATAGAGCTTTGTAAATAATAGCTTCTATTATCATTATTATTTGGACTGATTTTTAAAAATATTAAATTTCCTATTACTTTATCTGTTTCACACAACTCCAATAAACAGAAAAGGTTGAAATAAACCATTTGCTGGTGATTTGGTAAAACGTGATGCCTTAAGTCTATGGTATTAATTAGGGTCTCTTTCTATTCCTCTGGCTACATATGAGTCTCTCTCTCTCATATATATATATATATATATATATATATATATATATATATATATATATGAAGGTTTAGAATAAACTAAAAGTGATGGCATTAAAATTCTCAGGGCAAGGCTTCAACAGTATGTGAACCGTGAACTTCCAGATGTTCAAGCTGGTTTTAGGAAAGGCAAAGGAACCTGAGATCAGATTGTCAATATCCTCTGCATCATCAAAAAAACAAGAGAGTTCCATAAAAACATCTATTTCTGTTTTATTGACTATGCCAGAGCCTTTGACTGTGTGGATCACAACAAACTGTGGAAAATTCTGAAAGAGATGGGAATACCAGACCAGCTGACCTGCCTCTTGAGAAACCTGTATGCAGGTCAGGAAGCAACAGTTAGAACTAGACATGGACCAACAGACTGGTTCCAAACAGGGAAAGAAGTATGTCAAGGCTGTATATTGTCACCCTGTTTAGTTAAATTATTTGCAGAGTACATCATGAGAAATGCTGGACTGGGTGAAGCACAAGCTGGAATCAAGATTGCAGGGAGAAATATCAATAACCTCAGATATGCAGATGACACCACCCTTATGGCAGAAAGTGAAGAGGAACTAAAGAGTCTCTTGATGAAAGTGAAAGAGAAGACTGAAGAAGTTGGCTTAAAGCTTAACATTCAAAAAATTAAGATCATGGCATCCGGTCCCATCCCTTCATGGAAAATAGATGGGGAAACAGTGCAAACAGTGAGAGACTTTATTTTTGGGGGCTTCAAAATCACTGCAGATGGTGTTTGCAGCCATGAAATTAAAATTCCTTGGAAGGAAAGTTATGACCAACCTAGACAGCATATTAAAAAGCAGAGACATTACTTTGCCAACAAATGTCCATCTAGTCATGATTTTTCCAGGAGTCATGTATGGATGTAAGAGTTGGGCTATAAAGAAAGCTGAGCGTAGAAGAATTGATGCTTTCGAACTGTGGTGTTGGAGAAGACTCTTGAGAGTCCCTTGGCGTGCAGGCAGAGTCAACCAGTCCATCCTAAAGGAAATCAGTCCTGAATATTCATTAGAAGGACTGATGCTGAAGCTGAAACTTCAATACTTCGGCCACCTGATGCTAAGAACTGACTTAGTTGAAAAGACCCTGGTGCTGGGAAAGATTGAAGGCGAGATGAGAAGGGGAGGACAGAGGATGAGATGACTGGATGGCATCACCGACTCAGTGGACATGAGTTTAAGTAAACTCTGGGAGTTGGTGATGGACAGGGAGGCCTAGCATGCTGCAGTTCATGGGGTCACAAAGAGTTGGACACAACTGAGCGACTGAACCGAATTGAACTGATACCATTCAAAGTAAAGTAATGATAAAGCCTGTTTCTTCAAATGAAAATTAATTTCAGTAAACTGAGATATATAAATAACCTCAGATAATGCAGATGATACCACCATAAAGACAGAAAGCAAAGAGGAGGTAAAGAGCGTCTTGTTGAAGTTGAAAGATAAGAGTGAAAAAGCTGGCTTAAAACTCCACATTCAAAAAACTAAGATCATGACTTCTGGTCCCATCATGTCATGGCAAATTTTGTTGCTGTTGTTCAGTCTCTAAGTCATGTCCAACTCTTTGCGACCCCAGGGACTGCAGCATGCCCAGCTTCCCTGTCCATCGCCATTTCCTGGAGCCTGCTCAAACCCATGTCCATTGAGTCAGTGATGCCATGCAACCATCTCATCCTCTGTCATCCCCTTCTCCTCTTGCCCTCAATCTTTCCCAGCCGCAGGGTCTTTTCCAATGAATCGGCTCTTTACATCAGGTGGCCAAAGTATTGGAGCTTCAGCTTCAGCATCAGTCCTTCCAATGAATATTCAGGGAAAATTTCCTTTAGGATGGACTGGTGTGATCTCCTTGCTGCCCAAGGGACTCTCAAAAGTCTGCTCCAGCACTGTCTCTATAGTTTTGCCTTTTTCAGAATGTCATAGAGTTGTAGTTATACAGTATATAGCCTTTTCAAATCAGTTTCTTTCACTTTGTAAGATGCATTTAAATTTTCTCCATGTTTTTTCCTCACTTGACAGTTCATTTCTTTTTAGTACAGAAAAATATTCTGTTGTTTGGACATAAACAGAACAGTTTATGTATCCTTTTACCTATTGGAGGACATCCTGCTAGTTTCTAAGTTTGGGCATTTATGAATAAATTTGCTATTAACACCCACGTGCAGGTTTTCATGTGGACATAATTTTCAGTTCATTTGGGTAAACAGCAATGAATACAATTTCTGGATCATATGGTAAGAGTATGTTCATGCTAAAGTTCAAGAGGCCTTATATATTTTAGATAGCCGTCTTTCACCAGATGTTTCTTTTGCAAGTATTTTCTCCTAATCTGTGTCTTGTCTTTTTATTTTCTTGACAGTGTCTTTTGCACAGCAAATTTTTTAAACATTAAGTCCAATTTACCAATTATTTTATTCTTAGATGTTGTATCTAAAAAGTCATTGCCAAAATGAAGGCCATCTGAATTTTCTCATATGCTATTTTCTAAGAGTTTTGTAGTTTTACACTTTACATGTAAGTTTGTGATCAATCTTGGATTAATGTTTTTCAACTGTGTAAATTCTTGGCTTTTTTTTTTTTTTTTTAGCATATGGATGTCCAGTTCTTCCAGCACCATTTCTTGAGAAGAACTTAAGTTTTTTTCATAGGATGTTTCCATTGACTTTTACCAAGAGAAGGGCAAATCATTTCCTTTACTTCTTATATTGGTTCTGCTTAAGATCCATTACATTGATTTTTTTAAAGGGTCTAGTGGAAGAAAATTCTTCCCCAGTGGCACTCAGGGCTGTCTCTTTATAATACAGTCAGCCTTATTTCTTTTCTAGGCATGTTAAATGGAATAAAACTTATGAAACAAAGTAAAAATTCTTCAAGAAATAATTTTCTCTCTGCTACAGAGACTGTGATAGAAATCTTTTGTCATAATTCATAGTTATATATGCATCACATAGTTTGTAATTTTTCAAATTCCAGCAAATTTGCTATGAATTATAGATAGATAATATAGATAACTATATTATTCCACACAATATCAATGTGATTTTACTATGAAATTAAAATTAAGTAAAAAACCTTGGAAAAAAGAGAGTAATATGACAGAGGTTTTCTGGCATGTGGCATAATGTTACACAAAAGCTGACTTTAACTGCTGAGAGTTGTCACTTACATAAAATCAAGTTTCTGGCCTCAGTGTCTTTTCTGTCACTCAATCTGGTACTCCTGTGGACCACAAGAGTATCTCATATACATAATGAATATTTTAATAAGCCTCTGATTCTAATCTTAGAAAATTGATTTCCTCTTCCTGTTTTATAATAGTATTTATTGCCTAAAGGAATTTAACTCTATTTTTACCTCAAAATTCTTTATGATTGAGTGTTATGGTTTCATAAAGTAAATTAGGTTATTACTTCATAACCTTATCAAGTTCAAATAGTTATATGTTAGATTTCTTAAACATAAGTTATCTGTAGCCTATAACACAATACTTTGTCAATGTATGGTTTGGAATTTAATATTTTACAAATTATCAAGAAGTAGTTTTATTGTGGGTGACTCTGTATGTGAAGAAAACAATCTCTCTTTGAAGAAAAATTGATGGCCTTAGTATATGAAACACATTTGCCAATTATTCATTTTAATGAGAGTCTGAAAGGTAATATACATTTTTTAAAAATGACCAACTGGGAAAGAGTATCTGTATCTGTATCTACCTATATATATACACCTTATTATTCTAGGAATTAGCTATATGAAAATAGCAATGCAATAATATTTTAGAACAGTTCTAGTCCCAATTAGAGGAATATATCACAGTACATCTGTATTGTTTAGTAATGTATTTACCTCTATATAACAGAAACCCTAAGCAAAGAGTGTCTTAAACAATAAAAATTTATTTGTTCCATGTGGTAAGTTGAAAGCTCCAGAGAATAGCAGGGAGAAATAGGCAGGCCTTCTTAAATGAACAATGCAAAGAAATAGAGGAAAACAATAGAATGGGAAAGACTAGAGCTCTCTTCAAGAAAATCAGAGATATTAAGGAAACATTTTATGCAAGGATGGGCATGATAAAGGACAGAAATGATAAGGACAGAACAGAGCAGAAGAATTAAAAAATGGCAAGAATATATACAGAACTATACAAAAAGGTCATTAAGACCCAGACAACCATGATGGTATGGTCACTCACCTAGAGCCAGAGATCCCAGAGTGCAAAGTCAAGTGGCCCTTAGCAAGCTTTACTACAAATAAAGCTAGTGGAGGTGACAGAATTCCAGCTGAGCTATTTCAAATCCTAAAAGATGATGTTAAAGTATTGCACTTAATATGCCAGCAAATTTGGAAAATTCAGCAGGGGCCTCAGGACTGGAAACGGTCAGTTTTCATTCCAATCCCAAAGAAGGGCAATACCAAAGAATGTTCAAACGACAGCACTCATTTCACAGGTTAGCAAGGTAATGCTTAAAATCCTTCAAGCTAGGTTTCAGCAATACGTGAACTGAGAACTTCCAGATGCACAAGCTGGGTTTACAAAAGGCAGAGGAGCCAGAGATCAAATTGCCAACATTCAATGGATCACAGAGAAAGCAAATGAGTTCCAGAAAAATGTCTACTTCTCCCTCATTGACTATGCTGAAGCCTTTGACTGTGCGTATCACAACTAACTATGGAAAATTCTTAAAGAGATGGGAATACCAGACTCCCTGACCTGCCTCCTGAGAAATTTGTATGCAGTTAAGAAACAACAGTGAGAACCAGACTCGGAACAAATGACTAGTTCAAAATCGGGAAAGGAGTACAACAAGGCTGTATATTGTCACCCTACTTATTTGATTTACATGCAGGTTACATCATGCAAAATGCTGAACTGGATGAAGCACAAGCTGGAATCAAGATTGCCAGAGAAATATCAATGACCTCAGATATGCAGATGATACCACTCTAATGGGAGAAAGTATAAATGAACTAAAGAGCCTCTTGATGAGGATGAAAGAGGAGAGTGAAACAGCTGACTTAAAATTTAGCATTCAAAAACTAAGATCATGGTGTCAGTTCCATTATGTCATAACAAATAGAAGGGGAAAAAGTGGAAGCAGTGACAGATTTTCTTCTCTTGGGCTCCAAAAATCACTGCAGATGGTGACTGCAGCCATGAAGTTAAAAGATGCTTGCTCCTTAGAAAAGAATCTATAACAAATCTCGGCAGCATATTAAGGTGCAGAGACATCACTTTGCCTACAAAGGTCCATATAGTCAAAGTTGTTGTTTTTCTAGAAGTCATGTATGGATGTTGAGAGTTGGACCATAAAGAAGGCTGAGTGCCAATGAATTGATTCTCTCGAATTGTGGTGCTGGAGAAGACTCTTGAAAGTCCCTTGGACTGCAAGGAGACCAAACCAGTTAATTCTAAGGAAAATCAACCCTGAATATTCATTGCAAGGACTAATGCTAAAGCTGAAGCTCAAATACTTTGGCCACCTGATTCAAAGAGCCAATTCATGGGAAAAAAAACCCTGATGCTGGGAAAGATTGAGGGCAGGATCACCAACTCAATGGACGTGAGTCTGAGCAAACTCCCAGAGCAAACTCTGGGAGATAATGGTGGACAGGGCTATAGTCCACGGGGTTGCAAAGAGTAGGACACAACTTAGGACGGAACAATAACAAGTTAAAATATGGGAGTCCAGGGCTGGTGTGACTATTCAAGCTTTTCTACCTTTTATATCTGCTATTCACAGCAGGTAGACTGTTGGTCCGGACAGTAAGAGAGAGAAAGAGGCTGATATCCCCCGGTTTACGCGGAAAGCCAATAGAGTCCTGTTCTCAGGGCTCGCGCTGCTGCACGTAGGCACCAGGCGCCCTCTCGAGTGGGTGAAGGCGCAATGCGCCTTCTCCAGAGGGTCTTAGAAGCCCGGGCAAGAAAGTGAGCTCAGACGGCCCCTGCGCTCCAAGGAATTAGTCAGAAAGAGAGAGAGAGAGAAAGACAGGAAGAATAGAAAGAAAGAAAGACACGGGACCAAAGCTCTGATGGAGCAAAGGTATTTTAATCAACATGGCGTGGGCATATATACTGCCTTACAAGGTGGATATTCTCAGCAAAGATAAAGATTAAAATTTCAGATTTACAAAACATAAGACGATCCCTATCAAAGAGAGAGTTGCAAACAATCACCTTTTACCATATGGCTCATAAAAAGGAAGAGGGTATTTATCACCATAGTGAGGAATGCCTGGATTCCTCAGCCCCGGGAAAGGTGTGCCTCTCCTCTTAATTCCTGAATATTCAGGGATTAATAAGGGCCAGAGGGTTCTTGATAGATCCAAAACAGCACACAGGAAGCCTCTTGTTAAATGCAAACCTGGTGTAGACCTCTATCACCAGGTTTGTTTGAATGGAAGTAAGAGTTCTGCTCTTCATGTGCATGCTCCAGGAAGGAAGAAAAGAATGATTGTTTAAGGGGTAAAAAGTTCCCACATATCAAGACTTTTCTTCTCTCTCTCTTTTTTGTTTTTCGATTTAGGCAGATGCTCCATATTCAAGGATTTGTACCTATATTTTTTTATTAAACAATTATATGTTGTGTGAACACCCAGTTGGAAGGGATGTTATTAGATGGAATATTTGATTTACTAGTCCTTACAGTAAAAAAAATCAAGTGAAAAGAAAGTTGATAATAGATATTTAGAAAATTAACATTGTCAATTCCTTTGTTTTTTGTTGTTTGATACTTTTTAATATGGTAGAACAAGCCATCTCAGAACCTAGTGGTTTAGGATAACAATTTCATTTGATTGTGAAATTTAATTTTCAAAAAATTCTGAAGAATTTAGGAAATGACAAACTGCTTAGTTTATCTCTGACCCACAAGGTACAAACTAGGGCCATTGAAAATACATTGAGAACATTTCAGCCATCAACAGTAGACAAGTCATCAGAGTTTCTGCCAAACTCACAATATTATAGAGACAATTTTTTTTAGTTTGGAAGTGTCAAGGAACTCTGAACTTGAGGGTTCAATTTCAGAGAAAATGAAGTATAGAGAAATCAATCTGACATTCCAGTTTTCCACTGGATACATATGCCAATTTCTTAAGCTGCATAAAGCAAAGAAATAAAATGGTAAGTTGAAAGTCTCTAAAAAGAAGAGTATTTTTTTTTTATCAGTCTTACAGTGCTAGGGACACAAAAGCTGGAAGAAGAATCTGCTAGAAAGGAAAGAATCTAGAATATGCTAGATGCTATTCCCAGCTCTCAGTGAGGATCTGTGATATACAAAACCAAAGATTTGAGATTAATCAGAAGAATAATCATACAGAAACTGTACTCACACTTAAGTGAGCTCAGTTTCTGCTCTACTAAAAAAAATAACAGAGCAGAGAGAGTAGAGCAAGTCATCTGGAAAATGTTTGTGAAAAAAAATAGGCTAAACTCATTAAAAAAATAATAATATTATCAAATTCTGAAAAACATTCCACATGTAGTATCCAGCTACAGTGGGCTGAATTGTGTATCCAAAAAACACACATTCAAGCCCTGACTCTGAAACCTGTGGATGTGACCTTCTTTGGAGATAGGGTCTTTGCAGATGTAATCAAGCTTCTTTGACATCATGCTAGGTTAAAGTGGGACCTACATCCAATGACTGGTATCCTTATGAGAAGAGGAGAGAACACACACTATAAGAGAAGGCAATGTGATGATGGAATCAGAGGTTGGAATCGAGCAGCTACAAGCCAAGGCATGCCAAGGATCACCAGTAGCTGCTAGAAGCTGAGGGAGACAAGGAATGATTCGTCCCTGGAGACTTCAGAGGGGCCACAGCCCTGCAGACACCTTGACATCAGACTCCTGGCTCTCAGAACTGTGAGATAACACTTTTTCATTGTTTTTGGTCACTGCAAAACATACCCACTTTTTGGTACTTTGTTATCGCAGTCTTGGGAAATAAACACATCAGCATTCAATTACATATTACCAGTAGTTTTAAGAGACAGACCTAGAGAAAACCAACAGTGGATTCAGAGGATAAATGACAGTTATTACAATTTTCACAGCAATGCAGTGAGGCAGCTGGTGGTTGTCTGGTCGCTCAGTCATGCCCGACTCTTAGGGACCCCATGGACTGCAGCACGCCTGACTTCTCTGTCCATCATGATCTCCTGCAGTTTGTTCAAACTTATGTCCGTGGGGTTGATGATGCTATCCAACCATCTAATCTTCTGTCATCCCCTTCTCTTCCTGCCCTCCATCTTTCCCAGCATCAGGATCTTTTCCAATGAGTTGGCTCTTCACATCAGGTGCCCAAAGTATTGGAGCTTCAGCTTCAGCATCAGTCCTTCCATTGAATATTTAGGGTTGATTTTCTTTAGGACAGACTGGTTTGATCTTCCTACTGTCCAACAGACTCTCAAGAGTCTTCCCAGCACAACAGCTCAAAAGCATCAATTCTTTGGTGCTCAGCCTGAGGAAGGTGGTGGAGGTCTAATCATTTGAGCTTTAGAGTCTGAGAGGTTTGGGTTTGAATATTGGCAATACAATATCTGGACTCTGTGGCTTTGGAAAAATTACTTAACATCTCTGAGTGCTAAGTTAATAATATTACAAAATAAATAATAATACCTGTTGAGACATAAATTGCCATCCTCAGTAGCAGAACTTACATTGAATGTGCCTATCCTTTAAAAGAAACAAGCAAAAAACAAAAAAAAACAAAAAACAACTATTTTTCATTGTGTATCATTGAAATTATTTTAAATTTATTCTCTATGGCCAGGGCCAGTAACTGCATTAAAATTATGAGATACTAAACTGAATAATTCATGGCTTTTTCTCTTATGGAACTCATAAGTTCTTAGGGACAACAGAGAAAGATTATGTTTCATTTAAAAAGGTAAGTTCCATGGCAACAGGAATCAGGTTTGTCTTGTCCATTCTTTGCACTCCTGGCCCACATGAAAATGTTTTCTGTAGTAAGTAACAGTCACTAAATGTTTGTGAGATGAGTAAATGAACAGATGCATGAAAGTAAAGCGCTTGATATTGATGGAAGACCTCCCATGTTACAGGGGAGGATGAACTGTGTGCACCTGTATCAAGGAGGGAAGGAAGAGACTAAAGAGCAGGGGGAAAAGTCATTTATAACTTAAAAGACAATTCGGTGTTCACCAGCCTGGCTTGGTGGGAGAAGTTGAGCAGAGTGTAGCAAAGCAGTAAAAGCCAGTCTAAGCAATGAAAGCATGAAGTACTGAGTTCATTTTTGCCCAGTAAACAGAACAGAAGATCAGAACAGGTAAAAGGAAAAATAATGAAAGAAGCAGTATTTCTACAGTCGTCTAAAATCTCTTTTTGTCCTCCCTACAGCTGTGAGGCATCTGGATTGCCAATTTTAGTGACTCCCTTGGCCTCCTCTTCTGGGTAAATTCCAAGACCAGTTGCCTTCCAGGCTTCTCTGCCAGGTCACTTTGTTACTCATTATTCCTGGGCTTTATTACGTGGCTCAATAACTGATGTGATCAATGCATTTAAATCAGGGTAATAATCACTTCTCTCTGATTTCTGAGATACCATTTCAGTGCCATACAATCTTTAAATAAATGAGTCTTTATTTACAGGAATGGATAATTTGAGAATTCTAATCTCTATGGGAGATATTTTGGTATATATTTGACTGTTTCACATTTCTTAGGGACAATGTGACTTAAGTTCTCTTTTTTTAAACTTTATTATCGATATAGAAAATTGTAATATATTTAAAGTATTACACAAACATGCATTGTGACAGGATTCTGGGGGTCAAGTTAGTTAACACATTCATCACCTCACATATTTACTTCTCTGTTTTTTGTTGTTGTTGGGAAAGGTGAAGTTCTATTCTCTTAGCAAATTTCATTTATACAAAACAGTATTTTTAACTCAAATCACCATTTGATCTCAGGCCTTATTCATCTTATAACTGAAAGTTTGTACCTTTTACCCACCTCTCCGTGTTTCTATCACCCCTAGGCCCTGGCAATCAAAGTTGCACTCTCTGTTCCTATACATTCAACATTTTTTTTTTTTTTCCAGATTCCGCATGAAGTTACACCCTACAGTATTCTATCGGGCATATTTTACTTTAAACAATGTCCTCCAAATTCATTCATGTTGTTGCAAATGGAAGTACGTTATTCTTTTTTAAGGATGAATTCTGCATTTTCTTTATCCATTCATCTACCAATAGGTACAAGTATTTCTATACTTTGGTTATTGTGAATAATACTGCAATGAACAAGGGAATAGATATCTCTCTGAAACCCTGATTTTGTTCCCCTTTGCTGGACTGTATAGCAGTTCTATTTAAAAAACAGAAACAAACAAAAACCTCTGTGCTGTTTTCCATAGTGGCTCCACCAGGTTACATTTTCACCAACAGTGCACAAGGATTCCTTCTCTCCACATTCTTGCCAGAATTTATCGCTCTCTTAGTTGATAGCCATCCTATCAGGTGTGAAGTGATATCTAACTGTGGTTTTGATGTACAATTCCTGATGATGAGTGAAGTTGAACATCTTTTTATATACCTGTTGGCCTTTTCATACCTTTCCATCTATCTGTATATCTTCTTTGAAAAGGTGTTTATTCTGGACCTTTGCCCAGTTTTAAATTGGGTTATTTGTTGTTCTACCATTGCACTGTGTGAGTTCCTTGTATATGAGGATATTAACCCCTTATCTGAAAGTGAAAACTGTTAGTCGCTCAGTCGTGTCTTACTCTTTGTAACCTCATGGACTGTAGTCAGCCAGGCTCCTCTGTCCATGGAATTCTCCAGGCAAGAAGACTGGAGTGAGTAGCCATTCCCTTCTCCAGGGGATCTTCCTGACCCAGGGATCCAACTAGGGTCTCCTGCATTGCAGGCAGATTCTTCACTGTCTGAGCCACTAGGAGTGGGTCTTATCTGATATGTAGTTCTCAAATGTTTTCTCTATTCCGCAAGCTGCTTTTTCATTTTGTTGACTGTGTTTTTTTGCAGTGCAGCAGCTTTTTAGTTTGATGTAGTCCCCCTTGTTTATTTTTGTCAGGCTTCATTTCTTAGCTTTACTGCTACCTCTGATGTGAGGTCTTGCCTGATATCCGGGCACAGATGTTGCTCCCTGATACTGAGCTGTTCCGCTGTTCCACAAATGATGCTTGTTATCTGTACTTCCTTTAGTCTGCAAGCTCAGAGAGGCCAACGTTTTATTCCCTTGTTTGTATCCTTTGTGCTCAACAGTGTTCTGAGCAATCAGAAGTCACACAATAAATATTAGTTGATTGACTAAATGCATACAAAATAGACAGTGTCTATCTTAAAGAGCATGACTTGGTAATAATCTAGAGTTTCTCCAAATAGACAACTTTTCTTTAAATGTACATGAACTTGTTCTGAACTTCTGTTTTCCATCAGATTTAAGGATTCAGTTTTCCAGTATGAAATCACCTTTCAGGCAGCGGGGGTTAATTTTTGTTAACTTCAGATTGGGATTCTCTGCTCCCCATGGAACTTCCCTATGGCACCAGCTGTTGGAGTGGCTGACTCATGCCTTAGATGGACAGAGAGCTTTCTGAGGCTATGGCAGGGGAGAAGGTCTGTGGTATCCGGTCCTTGGTGAATCCATTGATCAACAAACTCAAGGACTCCTGAAGATGGAGAATGTGACCCAAAGGAGATACTCCTATTTCCCAGCAGCATCTATAGGGCAATCTTTTCCTTTTTTCCTATATTTTTTGACTATACTGTGCTTCATGTGGTATCTTAGCTCCCTGACCAGGGATTGAACCTGCAACCATTGCATTGGCGTGTGGAGTCTTAACCACTGGACTACTAGGAAAGTCCGCAACAATCTAACAGTTTGGATGAGAGTAACCTTTCTCTCCACTGCAGGGATGGGCCTGTCATAAAATACATAAAATCTCATTCTTCTTACCCAGCAAATGATTCTATTGGGCCGATCAAAGGCCCTGATCACATCAAGACAGTCTCCTGGCCACAGCAGAGGCTTTATATCATGGAAATAATGTCAGGAAGTTTAAAGCAAGCAGTAATGGCAGAAATATAACTTAACTTTGCACATCATAAATACGATTTTAAAGTACATGTGTAATACAATGGAGGGGCTTCCCAGAGGACACTAGTGGTAAACAACCTACCTGCCAATGGCGGGGACAAAAGACATGGGTTCAGTCCCTGGGTCCAGAAGACCCCCTAGAGGAGGGCATGGCAACCCACTCCAGTATTTTTGTCTGGAGAATCCCATGGGCAGAGGAGCCTGGTGGACTACAATCCGTGGGGTTGCAAGAGTAGGACACGACTGAAGCAAAGCATGCATGCATGCATAATACAATGGAAATTTTTCTATTATAAGGAGTGTATAATTTACAGAAAAACTTCTGTCTTTTATTCGCTTGCTTTGATTGAGAGTAACCATTCTGTATATTAAACAGTCTCAATGGGAGTGATGTTTCCAGTGAGAAAAAAGATCAGTTCTTGCGGAAGTGAAAAAAAATTTAGATATGGCAATAGTATGCAGAGCCTTCAAGCACGCTATGTAAACAGAGGTACAATATATGTGGCACTAAATTTCATGGGGTAAGGCCATTAGAGAAAAAAGTATTCCTTAAAAGGCTACTTAGGGGAAGGATAGCTTTATTTTATTTTATTTTTTGAAAGGTTGAGTAATACTTTGTAGATCATTTGTGGCAGAATACGAATTCTCTGCTAGGCTATGTTTGTGTCTTCTCAGAGCCTACTTCGCACTTTCAGGCAATGTGTGCAATTTAATTTTATTAGTTCAAGCAGTCCTCTAAATGGGAAGTCAAATCTACAGGAAGTAAGTTGTCCGACTGTGACGTGCCTCCAAACTAATTATATGTGCTCTGGAAATACCATTAACTCCTGGTGGCCTGGCAGCCAGAAGCAGAGGTCCCCGAGAAGTGAGCGGTATGCAAGGGTTAACTGAACTCCAAGGTGGGATGGACTGGTTCTGCTGGGCAAAGAAGAGAGGGGAAGAGAGGAGAGAAGGGAAGGAGGAGGAGGGGAGAGAAGGGAGATGGGAGGGAGGGGGTTGAGAAGAGGAGAGAAAGGCCCAGTGAGAGAGAAGTCACAGTTTTTGTCCCTAATCTCAGAAGCGACCCACGGTCACGTCTGCATATTCCATTCCTTATGAGCAATCGAAAGCATCCGAGGGCTTTAACACAAGGAGGCAGGAATTGCTGCGGGCCCTCTAGAGGCTGCCTACCCCAAGCCCACCATGGACCTTCACCTTTAGACCCCATTTCTGTTCAGCAGGGGCATGTATACTCAGTCATGTCTGACTCTCTGTGACCCCAGGGACTGTAGCCTGCCAGGCTCCTCTGTCTATGGAATTCTCCAGGCAAGAACGCAAGTGGGTTGCCATTTCCTCCTCCAGGGGATCTTCCCAATCTAGGGATTCGAACCCGCATCTCCTGTGTCTCCCGCATTGGCAGGTGGATTCTGTACTGCTCAGCCACCTGGGAAGACCTCTGCTTAGCAGGTTCCCCTTAAAACCCACCCTCTCACTCTCTCCATTCCTGCCTGATTCGCAGCGCCTTCTCTTTGCTGTGCCTCCTGCCACAGCATCATTGTTCATATCACTTCTCGAAAAGCCCTTCCCTCCCATCTTTGTATATTTAGCTCTTACTCATCTTTTGGATTTGACATATATTCCATTATTTCTCATTTTTCCTGATTCCAGCTTAGGTCCTTTGATACCGTTGCCAGATAAAATGTGAGATGCCCAGTTAAAGCTGAACTTCGAATAAAGAATGTATATAATTTTTTTAGTATAAAAATGTTCCAATATTTCAGTAAACATACTTAAACTAAAATATTATATGTTCTTGACCTGGAGTTCAAATTTAACTAGGCATCCTGTATGTTTATGTTCTAAACATGGCAACTCTATCTCTGAGGAACGTCATCGATCCCCCAGTTCCTGGGTCAGGTCTGGCCTGCAGAAGGCACTTCATCACTATTTCTTGGGGGTCAATGGCTGGTAATTCGTATCATAGATTTTCAGAATAAATACGTTATAGAAATCAGGAGCACACTATTTATTAGTTATTTAATAAATCATGATCATTTAGAAAGGCTCATTTACTGCACTTTTAGGTAGTTTTCTTTTCATGAGCTGATATCAACTATTCATAGTGAAGTTGTAATTTAAGTCCAGTTTCTCTTCATCCAGCAAATCCTGGCTTTATCACTCATTGTCTACTACAGAATGGAAAGTTTTTTAAAAGTCCCTGGAGAGACAGAATTGTAAAATGGAAAGTGTAATTTTGACAGAGCAGCATAAACACTTTGAGCTTCAGTTTTTTGTTTTTTTTTTTTTAATTAAAATGACAGTAAGAGTATTAAAGAGGATTAAGTGGGCCAATGAGAATAAAGTAGTAAGAAGAATGCGTTGCACTTAAAAGGCATTTGATGAATGTCTCTTTGGTCCCTCCTGACCTCCTTATCACCTACATATCTTAAATGAGCCAAGACAAAAAATATACACTGACAGTGAAAATAGGAAGCCTCTAAAACTCATGGAAGGACTCAAACGCAAAGAACGTGTTTCATTTGACGTTCCAGTCCATTTGGGGAATTTGTCAAACTAGTGTAATAAAGGTAGTTGAGACCTGAATTGAGTCTAGTTTTTGTTTTGTTTTACTTTTTATTAGTTCTGAAGAATACAACAAATCTCTCTGAGAATAAAATAGGAATATAGAATAAAAAGAAATGTCCTATGTGATGATTTAGATCTTAAGCTCTGACAGAAAATAATAATGGGCTTAACTAAGGTTAGATTAGGGAACTAGAATCAGAAGGATCACTGAACAAGAGTAGGCAATGCATCCCCTTCCACTCAGACTGTATTGTTTAATTACTGGTTCAATGCCAGGTTAATAATCACTATTAAATGTCACATCTACTTAAGGCTTTTCTGACAAGATATTAACAGTGCACTGACTTTGCAGATGGAGAAGGCAATGGCAGCCCACTCCAGTACTCTTGCCTGAAAATCCCATGGATGGAGGAGCCTGGTAGGCTGCAGTTCATGGGGTCGCTAAGAGTCGGACATGACTAAGCAATTTCACTTTCACTTTTCACTTTCATGCATTGGAAAAGGAAACGGCAACCCACTCCAGTGTTCTTGCCTGGAGAATCCCAGGGACGGGGGAGCCTTGGTGGGCTGCCATCTATGGGGTCGCACAGAATCGGACACAACTGAAGTGACTTAGCAGCAGCAGCAGCAGACTTTGCAGAACTATGGTTTCTGTAGAGTAAGGGCGCCGGGCAGAAAGCTTGTGTGGGGGACTCCATTATGCTTTATACAGGCAAATGTAGATTGTATCTGAGTTTTTTTTTAATAGATGTGTAATTGACATATAACATTATATTAGTTTCAGGTATACAATAATGTTTCAATATTTGTATTTATTGCAAAACGATCACTAAAATGTCTAGTGAACATCTGTCACCAGTTATAAAATGTTTTTCTTGTGATGAGTACTTTTAAGATTCATTCTCTGAGCAGATTTACTGCAGCAGTTTAATCAGTATAAATAATGTTTAAAATGTCATAAAAATCTGTAATTTCTCATACTTTATTTCTCCTAATGGAATTTGGTGGGGGATAAAACAGGAAGACTGTTAATCAAGATAGCCAAAATGCACCATACTTGGAGATTAGATTTTAGGTGAATATTTCTCAAAAACAAAGATTTTTTGAATGAATATTTTAAATCATACTTAGACATATTAGTCATATTTATTGATATGCTAAAGAGAGAACAAATTTTTTTTCAGATATATATCTTATTATGTTCAGTCCAAAATGATCTGCCTTGTGTGATAGAAGTATATAATTTTGAAAATACAGATTTCAAGCTGGCTAAATAACTGGAGACATGACATCTATTAAGAAGATATTCTTTTTGATTGACGGAGAAATATTTAGCCTTTTTCTTTACATATTAAATGTAATTTAAGTGGACAGGCTCAAGATGCTATTAGTGTCCAAATCTGCAATTTGGTTTATGAGGACATTGAAGGAATAAAAAGTCCAAATTTGATTAGAAAATAGACATTTTCCTTAGAGGATATGTGAATTATATCATACAATATTTACCATGTAATTTTTAATACACTAATATTTCATTTTGTGAAAATAATAGACAGACTTTTAGATGTTTAATAGCTATTCACTTCTTTTTCTTTCCAGTTATAATTTTAGATTTTTTAAAAAATACATGTTTTAAGTTTCTTCTTTCTCTTAAAATATCTGAGTTCTAGAAAAGAAGTTAGAGTTGACTACTTAGTCATGTAGAAAAAAAGTGACTATATTAACAAGTTATTCCTGTATCTTTAGATTATTTCCTTGCATGATTTATCTTCCCCATTACCTGTAACTCACTGAATCCACCTCACCACACCTGTGCCTCCTCCCTCCTCAGCCCACACCACTGTTGGGAAGCCAGAGAGCCAATTACACCAAGTTCATGTACCAGTCATGAGCTTTCATTGATTACAGATGCATCCGTTCAGTTCAGTTGTTCAGCTGTGTCTGACTCTTTGTGACACCAAGGACTGCAGCACACCAGGCCTCCCTGTTCATCATCAACTCCCGGAGCTTGCTCAAACTCAGTCCATAGAGTTGGTGATGCCATCCAACCATTTCATCCTCCATCATTTTCTTCTCTCCTGCCTTCAATCTTTCCCAGCATCAGAGTCTTTTCCAATGAGTCAGTTCTTTGCATCAGGTGGCCAGAGTACTGAAGTTTCAGCTTCAGCATCAGTCTTTCCAATGAATATTCAGGACTGATTTCCTTGCTGTCCAAGGGACTCTCAAGAGTCTTCTCCACACCACAATTCAAAAGCATCAATTCTTTGGCACTCAGCCTTCTTTGTGGTCCAACTCTCAACATCCATACATGACTACTGGAAAAACCATAGCTTTGACTAGACGAACCTTTGTTGGCAAAGTAATGTCTCTGCTTTTTAATGTGTTGTCTAGGTTGGTCACAGCCTTTCTTCCAAGGAGCAAGTGTCTTTTAATTTCATGGCTACAATCACCATCTGCAGTGATTTTGGAGCCTAAGAGAATAAAGTCTGTCATTGTTTCCACAGATGCATAGTTGGAAATTTTGACTAGAAAATCCCATGTGAATATCTAGCAGGCATTGCAAATCAGTTTTGTTCACAATAATACTCTTGATCCCCTGCTCCCTCCACAAAACGTTGCTTTGTGTTCCAAATCATTGATCCACTGACCACAGTCACGTCCAGTTCCTGAGTTAGAAGACTAAGCAGTGTCTTAGGTTCGCATTTTTCCTTCTCATCCAGCATTGCCTTTCAGCAAACCTTGGTACATTTAACTTGAAACCACAGCTGAATCTGACTCCACATTAACTACTAATATTCTGGCACAAGCCTCCATGATCTGACACTTGTCTGAACCACTTCCTAAATGGTCTGTATGCTTACGTTCTTGACTTTCCTTCCGTTTGTTCTCTGTTTAGAATCCAGAATTTTCTTTTACAAGTGGATCAGAGCATGCCAGTTCTCCTACTGAAAAATGGCATCTTATCTCATAAAGACAAGGCATTAAATGTCTTAAATGGCCCTTGTTAAATGTTTTACAAGGGCTTCAACAACTAGATGAAATATTTGCATCTCAGTTGCTATTCTCCTCTCCATCTATCTTAACTGCATGTACTTATGCTGCTCCTAAAACAAACCAAGCCCATTTCTGCCCCAGAGAATATCTGCTTCCTCCTCCCCCTAGAGTATATTTCCTCATGTTTTATAACAGTTAGTCCTTCACATGATTCGTGTCTCTGATTGTATGCTACCTTCTTAGGAAAGGTTTTCCTGACTTCTTTACCCCAAACAGTATGATCTCTTTCAAAGTAAACCTTTGCACTGGACAAAGCTAAGCTGGCAAGGAAGGCCTTGTTTGAGGATTTTGAGATAGGAGAGAAAGGCCACAAATGAGTCTGAGTGAAATAAAAGGAACAGGAGTTTCATGGGAGGAGAGATCATAGACCATCCGTGTTTACTAATTGGTTTTACCCAAAGAAAAAGTAAACTTTTCATCTTTTCATGACAGGAGGTAGTTTTACACTTTGGAGAAAGGTACCCATCTAAGTGAGACTCCTACACTATCTTCCTTGATATTAATAGTTACCTTTCAAAGGGATGGTTACCATGTCCTTGACAAATACATTCCTGAGGTATAAAACTGGAAAGAGGTTTTTAAAAGACATACATGTGAAAGGAGCAGAGAGTTTATAATTACAGGCTTTCTAAAATAAACACTCCCCAAAGAGAGAGGTCAAACACTTTCTTATATACTAGCAAGACAAGTGGAATTTGAAATTAAAAACATAATACCACTTACACTAGCACCCACCAAAATTAAATAGCTAGGTAAAAATCTAACAAAATACATACAGGATCTATAGGAGAAAAACTACAAAATTCTGAGAACAAAGTGAAAGAAAAACTAAATAAAGGAAGAGATAGTCTGTGGCCATAAATGGGAAGATTCAACGTTGTTCAGATTATCAGTTCTTCCCAACTTGGCTTACAGATTCATTGCAATGCCAATCAAAATCCTAGAAAATTATTTTGTGAATATTGGCAAAATGACTGTAGTTTATATGGAGAGGCAGAAAGACTCGGAGACAGACTGACGGAATTGGTCCGAGAACTGACACCAGCCAAACTGAAGACGTCCTACAAAGCAAAGTAGTGAAGACAGGGCGGTACTGGTGGGAGAACAGACAAGTAAATCAAAGACTCCTACCCAAGCCATATGTCACAAACATGCCAACTGATCTTTGACAGAGGAGCTAATATAATACAATGAGCAGACAGTCTCTTCATGAAGTGCTCTGTCCTTAGCCGTCTTGCCTTGCTGGGGCATAGTTGCTGAAATGAACTACGGACGTCTCAATGAATTATAGCTATCACCGGGCACCATGCCACATCCCAGTGAAGGTGCTTGTTTCCAGACTTCCTCCTCTCGGCTCCTGTGTGGCAGCCACCCTGGAAGCTTATGATGATCGGAGTTGATATCCCTGCCGGTCCTGTAACTCCTTTACTTGCCTTCTGGTACTTTGGCAAGAGGATCCTAAAGTGATCAGATGGTGGTCAGAGCAATCAGCTCAATGGAACCTGACAGAAGCTAGCTGCCCCCAGCAACCAGAACTTCTAACTGGCAGAATTTAAGAAGGTGGACTGAAAAGCATAAATTCCACAATTTAATCCCTGAGCCTGGTGGTGACAGACGCTGGTTCCTGTATGCAGGCCAAGGGGATGCAGTACTTCATATCAGCCACTGGGTCAGTGCCTACACCTCATGATGGAGAAGAGTGTCCCAAGTCTGCAAGTTACTTTCCTTGAGTTGGCACTTTGCACTGAGCTTCCAGATTGGGTGTGTGTGGCTAATAATGCACATAGTACAGATGAGTCCTGTTGTCATCTGCCATGAAGTTTCATGATCTGAGATGATATAGGTAGAACCATTGGGTACCTGCATGCTAAAATCACTTCAGTCATGTCTGATTCTGTGACCCTATGGACTGTAGCCCATCAGGCTTCTCAGTCCATGAGATTCTCCAGGCAAGAATACTGGAGTGGGTTGCCATGCCCTCCTCCAGGGATTCTTTCTGACCCAGGGATCGAACCTGTGTCTCTTACGTCTCCTGCATTGGCAGGCAGGTTCTTTACTACTTAGCACCACCTGGAATGCCCAAGTCAAACCATTAAGTCCTACTTAATGTGATGGAATGTGAGGAGCAACATTTTACCTTCTATCTCAGAGAAGATATTCAAGGGTGCTTCAGATTTCTGGATTCCTAAAAAATGTACTGATGTTGTGGGTTCCTAAATCTTTTAGGTATTTAGGAGGTGGAGGGGTTGCTCCTATAAATCTTGTCTCCTCTGGGGTAAGTTCACCGAGTGAGGACAGCAACAATCTAGGGCCTCAGTGGACAGAGAAGCCCTGGAGGGAGGTGAAGTGCAGGTGTGCGGGAGTGACGGAGGAGCAGAGTCCTGTCCCAGAGACCCGGGCGATGGAGCGCACCTTGGCAGGGGCTGCTCTAGCTAGCATGCAAGGCAAATGTGCTGAGCTATGACATGCAGAAGCTGGAAGCCCTATGTGTCCACTTATGAATTTTCTTAAATTTTTATATAAATTAAGATCTTGGTAATATATATATGTGTGTAACTAATTATTAGTCATTAACTGACTACCAAATAATCATCAAAGATTGGGAGGTAACTTCCATGTCAGAAGTAGAGGTGAACAGAAGGACAATCATGAGCAAAGAAAGAAGGATTCTCTTGGGTTGAAAAATTTATCATAGAAAGCTAAATGAGTAGAAAGGCTACCTATGTAGTTATGTATGTATACCTATGTATGTAGCTGAAGGATGAAGGTAAAATAGTAACTTAATCTTCAGCATTCATTCTAATATCCAGCAGCATCCATCATTTATATCTTGCTGAGAGAAGCAACTCAACCATTCATTGAAGTGATGTTCAAGAGTTTTGGTAACAGCAATTGCATGCAATACAATAGGCAAAATAATAATATGAAACATTTGTAATAATAATTAAAATCAATTATCTGTATCATAGTATCTCTGTTCTTAGTCCATAGAGGATTTAAATAATAAAAATGTAATAGTAAATATAGTTTCTATCAGGAACACTTTCTACTCTCATGACAATGGTATCTACTAAAACAGAATATATACATAAGGATGATATTTTAATTCTATATGAGCAATTACATTATTAATTGATATTGTTTACTGAACACACACTGTATATAATTTTTGTGTCAGAGAGAGGCCTTAAAAATACTAACATGGAGATTTGTAAGGAACACACATGTAGAAATTACTTGAGAATTGATGCAATATGCCAATGAGTACAAATGATGTAGTATTTCTAATCTTAGCAACTGCAATCAGGCTCCAATTAAGCAAAATAAAAAAAATGTTCATGGATGAAACACAAATGACTTTAAAATTTTAAAATTCAAAACCATGACTCTGCCTTTACCATATGATTCTACTCAGGCCTTAGAATGACTTACAGATGGAAGTCGGCATGGCAACCCACTCTAGTATTCTTGCCTGGGGAATCCCAAGGACAGAGGAGCCTGGTGGGCTAAGGTTCCAAAGGTTCCAAAGAATAGGACACAACTGAAGCGACTCAGCATGCACATAGTTGGAAGAAGCTTTTTACTTCCTTCTAGCCCTTCACATAATGAACTGGGTTTAAGGCATGTGCACCCTGCGGGACATCGAACTCTGTCCTTTCAAATGCTGGATCAGTATGACCTTGAGACGTCACTTGCTTCTTTCTGTATGTATGTTTTGGATATGAAGAAAAAGATAAAGTTTACATCTAAGTTTTCTCCTGGAACTTTTCCTCCTAGATTTAACACAATATCTATCAATCACATGCCAAAAGTACTTTGTAAGGAGACTAAAGAAAAGAAACTAGTTTCTGAATTACCTAGTCCTTGTCACTCTGTACCTGACACTATTGTCATTTCCCCCCACATTGTATAATTTGTGTGTATAGAAGTTACTTTGTCCTCAGATGTTAGAAGACGATAGACCACAATGAATAAATGCTTCCCACGCAATGTGTTAGGATTTTGAGCAAAAGAACAGGAGAGCTTGCTCTCTTTCTCATTCCTACGGGATTACTTGGAAGTTGTTTCACTCTGTCTTTGTCAAGTTGCTTAATCTTACCTTAAAACTTAGATGCTTGCTCTAAAGCGAACATTTGACAAAGACTAGCTACCAGACTGTTAGGGCTTTCACAGTGGCTCAGCGGAATCTGCCTGCAATGCAGGAGACACAGGAGAAGCAGCTGCCATCCTTGGTTGGGGAGATCCCCTGGAAGAGGAAATGGTGACTCACTCCAGTATTCTCGCCTGAAGAATTCCATGCACAGAGGAGCCTGGAGAGTTACAGTCCATGGGGTCACAGAGTCGGACACGACTGTGCACACACACAGCCAGGCTTCTGTCTCTTGTGATCAGTTGCTACGAAGTTTTACACCAAGAGCATCATGTGCCACACTGCTCTGGGGCTGCTGGAGTGGCTGCTTGGAGTGGGGCAGCCTGATCTTCAGGGCACCTGCTGCAGCCAAGCACCCATCAAGCTGTCCTGGGCTCCCTTGGTGGTCTAGTGGATAAGAATCCACCTCCCAGCGCAGGGGACATGGATGTGATCCCTGGTCTGGGAGGATCCCACATGCTGTGAGGCAACTATTAAAAGCTGGGCACCTAGACTGTGCTCTGCAAGAAGGGAAGTCACTGCGATGAGAAGCCTGTGCACCACAGCCAGAGAGTAGCCCCCACTTGGCACAACTAGGGGAAGCTAGCACATAGCAAGGAAGACCCAGTACAGCCAGAAAAAAACCCCCAAACCTGCCCTGCTCCACTGGAAGCTCTGACTGATGGGTCCTTGGATTTTCTGATCACTCCCCCGTGGCTCAGATGGTAAAGAATCTGCCTGCAGTGGAGAAGACCTGGGTTGACCCTTGGGTCAGGAAGATCCCCTAGAGAAGTGAATGGCTACCCACTCTAGTATTCTTGCCTGAATCCCTTGGACAGAGTAGCCTGGTGGGCTACAGTCCATGGGGTAGTAAAGAATCAGACATAACTTAACGACTAACATACACACTCCATAAGCTAGCAAATTGCTGGCCTAGACATCAATATCCTAGTTGGCTTTGTAGGACCACTCAGAGAAGTGTAAGTTAGTATGCCAGGTTAAAATTTGCCCTATGTTTTCATTTACTATTAACTCCTTCAGTTCACTATGAGAGAAAACAACATTTGTCAAAGGTCATTTGGAAGAAAGAGCTGCTGCTTTTACATAATAAATACCTTGGGCCTCAAAAGATTCAACAATCCTAAATACATTGCCACTTGATGACAGAATATTAATCTGGAACCCAAATACCTCTTATTATGTCTGCCCTAGTTAGAAAACATACTTTTATAGCTGAGTCCAACTATTAATCTTTCTAACACTTGTAGAACAAAACATCCACATGTACTAAAAGCACATATGAGGGCTGTCCTTGTTCTTTAGCATCTTCCCAGCATAGCTCACAATCAGAGAGCTGTTTGCTTATCTTTGCACTATAGAGGCTCCCTTTCTTTGTCCAAGCTGTCTGAGGTTCTCTTGCTGCCAACAGGCTCCTTTTCCACTTTGCCATGGTTTATGGCCAATAATGAGCTACAGAATTCCGTAACTCATCCGAATGATGAAAACTGAAGCATGCAGAGAAGTCCCACATTTCTCTGTGAGGGAAGGTGGCCCAGCACCCCAGGGGTCAGACTGTCTGTCCATTAAGTCCTTCCTGGTTCTCTTCAGAACAGTCTGATAAGAGACATCTGGAAACAGTAACCAGAAAATTATGAAATCAGTGAAATAGAATGTAATACTCTTTTCTTTCTCTGAAGCAATAAAGTTTCTGTCATCTCTGAGAGTAAGAAGGTGGAGTTATTAATTTTATTTTTGGCACCTAGGAAAGATACTCCACTTACTCCAGAGAGGTGAAGAGCGAAAAAGTAAGAAATAGAGCTAGGATTTCTTTTCTTGGTCTAACAAATATGTGCTAGAGAGAAACACGGCAAAATTTCTTTACCTCTAAAATGGTTATGAAAGAAGATAGACTACCATCTGCAGAAGTAGAAACCATAAACTCTCATCAGTATGCCAAAAAAAAAAAAAAAAAAGACTTTTCTCACTCTATGGTCATTTTCAGCTGACAGTCTTGCTCCAAAGACCAAATTCAGTATGTGTTTTGCAATCTTCACATTTTAAAATGCATACTTCTAAATTAGATTAAGGAGTTACAAATGCAAAAAGTAATTTTAGCACTTGGAAAATTGTTTGGTTTGAAATTTCTTGTAGCACTGAACATGCTGGTGAACAAAATGAAAATTGAAGCTTTGTATAATTCAGTGAAGAAAGAGAAAACCAAATTAGCATTTGGTTATTTTTAATTAAGTAAAATATAATTATCTTAATTAAAGAAAACAGCCATGTCAGCAAAACTTTATTCCTAATAATATTTTGAGATGATTTTGTCAATATGCTTTTGGAAGGAATAATACACCAGTCTCTTATTCAACTTTCACCTTCTAATTTTTGCAAGGCACCATTTTACAAAATAAATACCCTAGTAAAGATTTACTTTACAGTGTATGAAACAGTGCTTAAGAATATGCAAACACACATATGTGTCCACTGATGTCTATGTTACTGTGTTACTAAGAGGATGGAGGAGCAGGCTTCCCTGGTGGCTCAAGATGGTAAAGCATCTGCCTGTAATGCAGGAGACCCAGGATTGATTCCCGGGTTGAGAAGATCCCCTGAAGAACGAAATGGTGACCCACTCCAGTACTCTTGCCTGGAGAATCCCATGGACGGAGGAGCCTGGTGGGCTACAATCCATGGAGTTGCAAAGAGTCGGACAGGACTGAGGGATTTCACTTTCTTAAGAGGATGGAGAACAGTAGTTTAATGAAACTAGCAATGCAAATATCAGACCCTGGTTGCCCATCTGGAAATACTTGGAATATTTCATAGTAATGACTCAATTATTAAATAAAAAGATAGAGAAAACGTTCAGAGTAAAATTATTGGTTCCCAGTAAATGGTTGTCGAATTGCATTTCAAAATGTGGCTTCACAGTGTATGTGAGCCCAGGGCTGGTCTCAAGGATGGGACTCACTCGTGTTCTGGTGTATTTGCCGCCATGTTTCACGACACACGCCCACAACCCACACGGACGCATATACAAGCATCTTGGCAAATTCATATGGCTATTCAGCTGAGCTTGGTAGTGAGACGACCTTTCTAAATAACATGGATTGAAATATAAGGTTTTACATTTGAATTATTAAGATTAATGTCATTAATATTATCAAATATCACCATGGAAGATATTAAGTTTGGGCTAAATAGAGGCAGGGGGGCCGCAGAGGGCTTTTGTTCCTTATTTGCCTCCTTCATACATAATTACAGTTGATCCTTGAACAACATGGGTTTGAACTTTGCAGTCCACTTAAATGTAGGTTATTTTTAGCTTCTTGTTCTTTGCGTTGGGCAAAGTTTGTGTTTTGCTAGTGATAATAGTATATGGAGTGAAAAAACATTGAGTCCAGATTTTATCCAAACTGTTTCATCTTCCTTCCCTTGGATGAATCATTTTGTTTTGAGGCAGAGATAGCACTATTTGGATTTTCAGCTGTGTGAAGGGTGGAGTGGTTCAAAGGTCAAGTGCACACACATTTTTGGGGTACAGGATGTGTTTCTCCACTTTGAATCACCATTACCAAGCACACTGCCTGATGTGTGGCAAAATTTTAGTGAGTTATTTTTATATATGCTGACTACAGAAGAGTATGTATGTGTGTTCACCATACAATAAACCATGCCACATGAAGAGTAAATACTAAGTAAAATCCTCACTCCCTCCAGTATTCTGGCCTGTATTTATCTAATGCTTTGTATTAGAAAGCCACTGAATTTAAAATGTTGTGCAATGTGTAGTGAGGCTTACCTCATTTCAGAATGCTCATGGCCGGTGAGGGGATACAATATGTTCTCTGTTCAGTGATACATGAAACCCGAATATACCATTATTCACCATCTTGGTGCCATTTGAAAAAAGGTAAGTTTCAGTTCTGATGTTGAACGGGCTGGAAAGTTGTCACTCCCACCTTACAACAAGAAAAAAAACAGAATAAATGGAGCCAGAGAACTGAGTTCACTAAGCATAATAACACAGCCCCACCCCCCATCCTTCCATCCACATGGAGGTATATAAAATTCAGACTGCAGAAAAATGAAGTGAATGGGGTACCTGGAGTTGTTCAAGGCAGACCCTGGGACAAGGGGCTCCTTCTTGGAGTGGGAACTAAAGACGAGCTTAGGAGATACTGGGAAAGGCCCACCCAGGTGTCAGTCCCTTGGGCTGCAAGGAGATCAAACCAGTCAATCCTAAAGGAAATCAATTCTGACTATTCATTGGAAGGACTGAAGCTGAAGTTCCAATACTTTGACCACCTGATGCGAAGAACTGATGCTGGGAGAGATTGAGGGTAACGGGAGAAGAGGGTGACAGAGGATGAGATGGTTGGATGGCATCACTGACTCAATGGACATGAATTTGAGCAAACTCCAGGAGATAGTGAAGGACAGGGAAGCCTGGTGTGCTACAGTCCATGAGGTTGCAAAGAGTCAGACATGACTTAGAAACTGGATGAGAACAAAGAGATAGCTACTGGATTAAACTACTGATATTAACAGCATAGTACAACATAGGAAAAAAGAAGCATATGGACGGACAGTGAGATGAATGACGTCAATGCTAGGAGGGATGAGGGAGCAGCAGTGAGAAGATTCAGTTAAAAGCCACGTGTGCTGCATGTGAAGCAGGGTACCTCAGCTAATAGAAGCTGATAAATGACTAAAGAAAAAACAGCAGGGAGGGAGAAGACCAGGAGGAAGATGAGTGATATGGTCTAAATTTAAACTAAACCTCAGAAAAAGCCTTATAGAGATTGTAGAGTTTAGGAAAGACAAGTTGATGGTGAAAGTAGGTTACATGGGGAAGACTATTTGGGGCAGAAGACTCAGTTAATTTTAAGTTTATAAGCTTTCCATTTTATCACCCAGACATCCTTCACTGAAATGGGATCCCGAGTGACTACTTTATACCGTCATTCCTTTCCAGCCATGCTGCGATTCACAATAATACAAATCAAAATGTGATGTAAAGCAGGTCAGTTAGTGAAGTCCAAATATGATCTCTATAAAATTGGCCTAGAACATAGACTTAGGTCCTGAAAACTGACTGAGCAATCCTGAATGCATCAGGGGTTGGGAAACAAATAGTCATCACTCAGCTTTCTTTTCTTACCTAATCCCAAACTTTCAGAGTAAGTTATATGACACTTCAGCATATCATAAAAGCTTAGAGGTTTGTTTTTTTTTTTTTTTTTTTTACTTTGAACAAATGCCATTTATTGTACAACTTATTTAATACAAAATAGTTTCAATTTGTTATTTAATATAAATTATAGAGATTATAACAGAATGAAGTTTGAGTCTCTGCCGTATTACTATTGCAAAGATTCTTGTAAAGTTGCCAGTAGCATTCTATAACTCATCTATATGCCTTTTTTTGAGCACCTTTTATGAATTATAGTGAGAATTAGGATATTGTAAGAAAATTAAGAGTAATGAATAACAATATTTCAAACAAGAAAAGGTAAATTCTTCTGAGTCCATAATTTATCATCTATACCAGAAGAACATTTAATCATGAGGATGGTTACATTTTATAATCAAATTAACAACTTGTTAATCCAAAGAGACATGTAATAAACATTGTAGAATGAACATTAATAAAGTAACTTTTTGAAAAAGTCTTAATCAGTTATTTGCAAAACTCCAATTTCTAGTGATAGCTTCAAATAAAAGTTAACTAACAACTCTCGCTCAGTGATGTTAGTTTTTTCCAAAGTTTTACCTTCTCTCTTTTATAGATAGAATTAGTAATTACTCACAGTACCATATCTATAAAATTAAGGAAAAATTTAATATGATTTGACAAGTGAATGGAAGAACTACCGAAAACTTTATTGGTTCACTGGCCATTAAACAACATACAGCTTGTTAAAGTGTCATCTTTCAGGGATCATAGGTATACTCTTTGAGATTTATTTTTCTGTTTTAAGCAGAAAGGCTATATTTTTTCTTAATCTGAAAAAATTAAATGTGACCAGTGCCTAAAATCACCGGTTTGTTGATCATAGATCATTTACTATTCAAAATGTTCTAGTTTCATAACCCCCCCCCCCCACAAAGATACTCAATTCCTCTATGGGATTTGACTTAATATTTCTTCAATATATGGATATTATTCTATTACATCATATAGGGTTCCCTGATGGCTTAGATGGTAAAGAATCTGCCTGAAATGCCGGAGACCCGGGTTCAATCCCTGGGTCAGGAAGATTCCCTGGAGATGAGAAAGGCTACCGACTCCAGTATTCTTGCCTGGAGACTTCCATGGACAGACAAGCCTGGCGGGCTACAGTCCATGGGTCACAAAGAGTCGGACATGATTGAGCGACTAACGTAACACTTATTAAAATTTGCATGGCTAATTATTAATTTCTTCAAGATAAAGCTATGAAACTATTTCCATTTATGGGGAGACATCGATTTGACTTATAGTTAAGCAGGTATTTGATGCATTACTTATCTCTCTAGTAATCTCAAATGAAAACCTATGTCTATCTATTACATACAGTATAAGTGAAGTTAAGTTGCTCAGTCGTGTCCGACTCTTTGCGACCCCATGAACTGTAGACTACCAGGCTCCTCTGTCCATGGGATTCTCCAGGCAAGAATACAGGAGTGGGTTGCCATTTCCTTCTCCAGGGGATCTTCCCAATCCAGGGATCGAACCCGGGTCTCCTGCATTGCAGGCAGACGCTTTACCTTCTAAGCCACCAGGGAAGCAGTATATAAACATAATATGTATGCATGCCCCATATATATAACATTGTAGCATTTTATTAAATGCTGTATAAGAAACCAGTATAATGTACATATTTAAAAAAAATTCTGACTGATATCTAAATCTTTTTTAAAGTTTATGATTACTGCATGAAAGTGATGGTCACACGATACAGAGTTCAATGAGCTGCAGTTGGAGCCTGCTACAACCTACAAATGAAAGAGAAAAAAGAAGTTTGACCAAGGTCATATCAGGATTAACTCTATCTTTGTAAAAGAGTGCCAGGGGATGTTTAATATCCACACACAGCAGACAGGACAAGGTTTTACGGTCTCACCTGAGAGACCCTCACGTACTCTACTCAATTATTAATTTACTTCTGAAAGGCTGGAGGTTAAGACAGGTGGGATTTGAAAGGAAGTCTAAATTCCTCAATTGTACACTTAGGAGAACCCAGTACTTTGCAGTTTATACTTGTGTAGACATAATTCTTAACCTGATGTATTAGGTAAAGTATTTTAAGTGGAGTTAGCCTGTTCCTTTCTTTTACTTCTGTTTGAAAGACAGGATATAACTTTGTAGCAAGGCCTCAGCCTCGGTCCAGGTTAGACTCCTACCACCCCTCCCGCAGCCTCACCTCCCAGAAACTGGGTGTTCACTTCTTTGATGATGACATTTCAAAGAGATGGTTCCCAGGTCTTTGAGAAAGATATTCCTGTGTTGCTAAGCTGGTGAGAGACTTATTTAGCTTTTGGAAAGATTTACATACATTTCAAAGAGACTGAGAAAGAAGTTATAATTGCAAGTTTTCTAAAGTACAGGCTCAAAAAAACGAGAGTGAGGAGGAATTTCTTTCCTTATTTTCAACAAGAAAATTTAGGCCTCTTATTTTTAATTTATGTTTGCCTTTTAGTTTTTTTTTCTTTTTAGTTGATTTTCTGTTTTTTTTTTTTTAATTAAGTTATAAATCACATTGATTCATCTGTCTATTCTTACACAGTTTCCCCATTTTTGTAGCTTTTGGGAAAGTCCTGAAATGAGATAGTAAGTTCCACAAATTTGTTCATCGTTTTAAAGATTATTTTGACTATCTAGGGCCTTTTCACTTCCCTATTAATTTTTGAATATGCCTGCTGTGATACTGATCGGAGCTTCACTGAAAGTAAAGATTCTTTTGGAAAGTATTGTTAACCTGACAACATTAGGTCATCCAGTCATGAAGGTGACATGTTTTCCATTTCTTTGTCTTCACTAATTTTCAGCAATGTCTTTTAGTCTTGTAACCAATGCTGTTACACATCCTATATTTTATGAGGCCAAAGTAAATATTGATGACATTTTTCCTTTTGCTTACTGCACAATTACTCTATTATTTTCTTGCTCTTGCAATCTATAAATTTATCTAATATTTATTATTCCTAATAATTTCTTAGGAATTATTACACACAATTGATCATCTGAAAATAAAAGTTTTACTCTTTCCAATTCGCGTGACTCTTTTTTCCTTAAAAAATCCTTTTATTGATCATTTATCATACAAAACTTATTCAGACTACACCCATACGAGGTGATGGGATCACAGGTAGAGAACAGATTGTTGTTGCTTAGTTGCTCAGTAATGTCCAACTTTGTGACACCCATGGACTGCCAGGCTCTTCTGTCCTTGGATTCTCTAGGCATGAATGCTGGAGTGTGTTGCCATGCCCTCCTCCAGGGGATCTTCCTGACCCAGGGCTCAAACCTGCATGTCCTGTGGCTCCTCTATTGGCAGGAGGATTCTTTACCACTGAGCCACCGAGCCTCCAAGAAAGCCCAGAGAACAGGTTACCCTGTGACAATCTATTTATAAAATCCATCATAAAGGCTTTTTTTAAACATTATATTTTCTTTTTTAAACCAGCAAACAACAGAAACCTAAAGTGATTAGTAGTTTGCATGCTCCCAATTTTGGGAGAAATACTCCTTTTCGACAAAATCTCGTAACCCACGGAAAAGAAATTCCCACAGACTGACTGTTGTCACCCAACTCATTTTGCAAGCCATCTTTCCTTGAATCCCTCCTCTCTTGTATACACAAGTTGCCTTGTGACTTTCTTTTTGAGCTTTTGCTTCCTTGCTGGAGCCAAGACTACAGGCGCCAAGGTGAATGGGAACATCAGGAGTGGATGGGGTAGGCAGGGCACCTGAGGTCGGGAAATGTCAGGAGGCAGCCCCTGTTCTCATGTGCAGACCCTGCTGGTGAGCGGCCCCGTAGGAGGGCGCTTAACAGGGAAGCGCCTGAACGTAACTGCGAGAGGATCATTTTTAGGATTTACCCCTTCGTTTCAGAAGTACAGCCATCCCTGCAATTGAACTTTAATTTCTTCTTAAAAAAAAACAACAAAAAAAGACACAAACAGTTTAAAAATCTTCAGTTATAAAAATGATTATTACTGTAGTCAGTTTGTATTAGGTTTGAATAAATCATAATTATACCATGTTTTCTGAGGAGGTGCTCATCATTTTGACCTAAGTATAATTAGTAGATATAAAAGTTATGGTCATGAGATTGCTAATGCATAGCTCAGAATCTCATGTGTTATTTTGGGAGAGACTGTAGGAATAATCTAAAAAAAATAAATAAATGAAAAACCATGAACAACTGATATTCTCTTATCCCAAGCACTGTACCAGTCCTGCCTCTAATTTAGACTTTCCAAGGATTAATTTGATATTATCAATCTGCCCTTTACAAGGAGAATACTGAAGCTCAGGAAAAAAAATCACTCAACCACATCCTCACTGCATGTTACTTGAGAAGACAATCATTTAGAGCAAGAATTTTCTATTTGAATTGTGTGTGTGTGTGCTTTGAGCACTGATATACTGAAAGTCTAGAAGAGTGCCAGACAAGCATCATCCCTCAGTTAACATTTGCTGAAGGGGTAAGATATTTCTAATGCTGAATTAAGTTGCATTTCCATTGCTATCTCTGTTTCTTGATAATGGTATATCTCTGACAACATATTTGTGAAGATGATCATCATATTTTGCACTTATTTTTGAGGGGGTATGTGCTTTTTTGTAGTAAGACATTGGGCATGGTTCAGGACAAAGTTTTAGACTTATCTGTATCTTATAAGTTCTCATGGGGTCTGCCGTGTCCTGACTTCAGCTTATGTTAAGATAAGGTGAAAAGTTCATGTCATGCAGCTTGAACCATAAGAAATGTTTCCTGATAGGTAAGTGTGTTGTTAGGGTAGGAGCCATACTCATGACGCTGGCCATTAGCCTAAAGGTTATTGGTCCACAGGCAACAGAGCACAAACAAAGGCTTCAGACCCAAAGAAGAAAACTGGCCAAAATTAAACCAGTTTCTAAGAATAGAGAGAAGAAGAAAATCTTTTTAAAAAAAAACCCAAAAAACTAGAATAAAAAACCTAAAAAGAGAGTACATAAAAAGGGCTGTATTCCTGTGGAACAAAAATGAAACAAATGAGCGATGGTTCAGATGTCCCAGTTAAACCTAACAGACAGCAACCACATTTTCCTGAATGAAGTTATTGATATTACTGAAAGCTTCACGTCAAGACAAATCTTGTAAGTGAGGGAAGACTGAATCTATAGAACTGGAACGTACTGGGTTTATTGAAAATACCTAAGCGGGTATTGTCAGAAATAATCTTAGTTAAGAAGGCTATTCAAAGAGTATATTTTATGTCTAGCCTGGGGAAATCCAAGTTGTTCCTAGAACTCGGTTAAGGGTATTTTGAGCCTTATTGGAATACATGGCAAACAAAATATATAACTGATCCAGCTCTCAGGGAGCTTATAGTCTTATGTAGGAGCCAGACATTAATAAAAACAGTATGAAAACTATGAAGGCATTACATAAGACTTACAATCTGAGATTAGCACTCTGAAGGAAAGCAACAGTCTTGAAAGAGTGTATAACAAAGACATAGGACCTCTACCAGGACTCTGGGGCTCTTTAAAGAGAAAACAGCTTTTAAGGTAATGTTGAAGTTATGGGCGACCAGATTTCCCCGGTCGCCCATAACTTTTATAGGATACATATAGAATGAAAAGAGAAAATCGAAGAACTGAACCTTAGGAATTCCAGGACAGCATTTCTCGTAAAAGACAAAGAAGAAGCAGACGACCAGGTAGAGAATAAGAGACAATCAGTCCATGGAAGTCAAGGGAAGAGGTATTTTGTAGAAAGTCTTATTCAGTGACTTGTCCATGAGAGTGGTATTTCTCAACACGGTGGGTGGGCGAGTGACTCGGGGTCCTAGGGAAACTTGTCATTATCTGGGAACATTTGTGGTTGTCACAGCTGGGAGGAGCCACTGGATCTAGTGGGAAGAGGCCAGGGATGCTGCTAAAAATCCAACAATACAAAGGAAAGGCTGTCACAGCAGGCTAACTATCCACTCCAAAGGGCTGGGAGGCTGAGGATGAGAAACTGATGCTAGAGTTGAGTGCAAAGAAGACAAAGTAGCCACAGATTAAACGAAGTGAGAGAGAAAGCCCCAGGGAAACTTCTAGTGTTGTCTGGGCACTTCAAGAGGGACGGATGCCGTGAGTGGCTAAGGAGAGGTGTTCTGGTCAGGGGAGCAGAGCCAGAAGCAGGAACAGGAGCTGCTGAGGACAGCAGTTGTGGAAAGCCACGGCTGCCAACAGGCGCCAAGATTTAATGCCTTAGGGCATTTTTTTCAGGAAAGAAAAATCACATAATTGTTAAGAAACTCGGGAAATGTGAGTCATATTTGGAAGTTGGAATGAGAAGAGCCAGCTTGTTGGGCTGAGCATCCACCATTTATTATTTCCTCACTTACTTGTTGACTTTAGGAATGATAGGAAATACTGGATCTATACATTTATGTCTAAAGGGGCTTATCAAATTAAAAACACACTACAAAGATAAATTGATGTTAAAGGCCTAGAACAAAACTTTAACTTGATTCCATAATGAGAAAATATTCACAATTGTGTTCATCTATTGGATTTATTCATTAAATATAATACTTATGGATCTTTTTCTATAGCTAGGTGTTCCAGGTGATGAGGCTTCAACACTCAGTGATATTTACAATGACCTTTTTTTCCTGAAGCATAAATTCTAGTTGGCAGAAAGAGGGGAAGAAAAAGCAAATCAATGAGTAAGATAGCTTCAAGCAGTGACAAGCTCTATGAAACCAATGAGACTAAGAAGAGGTACAGATCAGCTTCTGATCAGATTAACAGACGTAGCTCTTCACTCACTTTCTAAAATCTATCTGATTTAATTGGCATCTGGAGTACTAAGAAATCTGGCTATGGAAACTTCCATATGTAGAGTGGTCCAAACTGTGGCTAGGATAAGCAACAGAAAGTGCAAAGTGGCTGCATTGTATTTGGGGGAAGAGGGATAGTTGTAATAAGCAAAGACCAAGTTATGAAAGGCTTGTAAGTCATAGTATATATAGATACCAGATTTAATTTTGAATGCTTAACAGATCACTGCAGAATGTTCTATAGCAGAATTACATGATCTAACGTATATTAAAAGGCCATTCTAGTTGTTGTATGGGAACCATGAAAGCTGAACGATAAGACTATGGTAGCAACTGTGGATATGGAGAAAAACAGGAAAAGTACATTTATGTTTTGGAGACAAAGTTGCAGATCTTGCTGTTGAGTGTAAGGAAAAAAGATGTGCATCAAGATTATGTCTAGGTTTCATTGTTCTTGTTGGTAATAATATTTTTTTTTTACAAATTTTAATAAAGTTTTATGATACAAATCACCATACTGTGTATGTTTACATGCAATTTTAGTAAATTTTAATGAAATAGAAGTAGACAATGATGGATAGTACATTTACTAAGATTACTAATATGAGAAAGACTGAAAAGAAAAATATTTGAGGAGAAAAAGACAGTTATGTTTTGGCATGTTAAATTGTGGCTGATTACAAAACATCCAATAAAGTTATCAAGTATCTATTACACTATATGCATCTGGATTCCAAGGAATTGCAGTGATTACACTACTGATCTGATCGTGAATGACCTTTGTATATCTCCCCAAGTGGCTCAGTGATAAAGAACCCACCCTGCCAAGCAGGAAACATAGGTTCGATCCCTGGGTGGGAAGATCCCCTGGAGAAGGAAACGGGCAACCCACTTCAGTATTCTTGCCTGGAGAATTCCTTGGACAGAGGAGTCTGGCAGGTTACAGTCCATGGGGTTGCAAAGAGTTGGGACATGGCTTCATGACTGAACAACAGAAAGTTTATGGATTGTCTAGACAGGATTAGTCACTGTGAACTCAGGGAGACAACTCCAACCTAGAGTGGACAGATGAGACCAAGAAAGAAAGGAAGCAGAGTCAGCAAGCTGCTTGTGAAGAATTTTACTCGAAAGGAGAACAAAAAAAAAGGAGATGGAAGCTGGAGTGAAACCTAAAAATGATGACTATTTGTATACTATTAAGATTACACACACATATATTTGCAGTATAATGCAGTGGTGACTTGATTTCTTCATTTGGATATACAATAAGCAACTAAACCAGAATGCCACAACGTGCTCCCCTCACTTTCCTCCCCAGACATTGAGCTCTCCAGTCCTTCACATATCACTAAAAGGGATTATCACTCACTAGCCTTTAAAAACCTTTTTTTGTATGTTAGAATATGCTTTGTGATTTTAAAACTTCCCCCCTTTAACATATGTTTTCTTTAAAAAAAAATTTGATGCATTCAGTTGAAACTCCTCTGGAAAAATGGCAATATCAGTGTGTTTAGAAAATTTTTTGGGGACTTCCCTGGAAATCCAGTGGTTAAGACTCCGTGCTTCCAATGCAAGGCACTCTGGTTTGGTCCCTGGTCAGGGGATTGAGATCTCATATGCTGAGAGGTCGAAATTAAAAAAAAATACTGGATACTTGAAAAAAATAAAAAGTAAATACAAGGATTTTTGAAAAAGAAAAGTTTTCTGGAGTGCTGGAACCTTGACATGGGAATGATTGAGTTAATGAGTTAGGAACATGGGGTAACCCTCTCTACTCGGAGAAGAAGCTACAGGCAATATAAAGGTTTAAGCCAATCCCAAGGAATTAGGTAGTTGAAGGAGGTAGGGAAAATACATCTTAGAGGTGAGCATGAAAAGGACCTACGTGACATGGTGAATAGATCAAGGAGTAAAGCAACTGCCACAAAGCCCTTGTGCTGCTGTGATGCTGAAGTTATCAGGGATGATCCCAGAAATGGTGGAACAGAACCCAGTCTAACTAGTTGATTGGTAGCTAAACATAATGAATGAAAGTGGCAAATGGTACTATCTAAGGTCAAGAATTTAAAAAGAATTATTTGGAGACGGAAGAGAAGTATTTGAAGTTACCTCAGTTAATATTTAACCTCTGATTATTGTTCCATTTGTATGTACTGATGCAGAATTAAAAGTTTCATTCACATAATCCATTTAAAATTGATATTATAATAAATATTGACAGAACTATTTTAAGAGATACATCACTGAGAGCAGCTCAGGTAGATGTTTTTGCAAAGGGAAAGAGGATATTTTGAATTTAGGTTAAAATATCATTTTGAGTTTACACTGCCTCATAAGACTGTAGAATTCTCCTGCGATATAAATGGTTGTATCATTGCTGGAGCAAATGGGGCAAATGGACTGACAGCTTGCCGAGTTCTGAACTATCTGGAATTGTTCTGGAAATTTTTCTCTAAGGCTAAATAGTGTGGCACCATAATTACTGAGTTTAGAGGAGGGAAAGGCAACAAGGACACCCTTGAATAAATGATATGTCAAAGCAGGGTTGAAGGCGATAGTCATGCCTGGCATGGAGGAAATCCTTAATGACACTTTTTACGGAGTTCAAAAAAAATCATTGCAATTCCCTAACTGACACGGGGAAGAGTGATCTGTCAGCTAGAACACTTAAGGCTAGCCAGCTAAATTGGTTTGAGGCAACCTGAGTAAACCAAATCTAATCTAATCAATAACACTGACACGTCAAAGAGATGTACATAGTGATTTTTAAAACAAGGAATCATATGAATTTTTATTACGCATCATATTTTTGCCTTTTTAATACCCTGATAAATAGAATTTAAAGTAATATTTATATAGTTTCATGTGCTCTTTAATTGTAACAAGTAAATTATTTTGCTGTTGTTGTTCCCATTTGAGGGACAAATGACTTAACATGTAATTTTGTATATTTCTCAATACACACAATATATATATAACATCTAACTTCATCCTGATAAATGAGAGTATTCTATTACTTTTTGCCCCTTTGGTTATGTTTTAATCTCGGTCGGCTAATCAGAAGCCCAGCAAGTACTAAGCACGGAAAATTCTTCTTATCTTTTACTGATTCAGCTGTCTTTCAGCTTCCTTTATCTCAAACTTATAGATATCTCTAATTGGGCTATTTGCCCAACATTTTCACATTTCAGCATTATGATTGACCTTGAAGAAACTGTTCTGGGAGTCCACCGATACTAGTAATTATAGTTCCATTATGGCCCTACTTAATGCAGGAGATATTTAGACTTTGATCAATGCATTCATTGCACTTATTGATTGATAATTATAATGCATTACTTGCTGGCTTTCCTGCCACCTTCATTAATTGTCTTGCCACAATGCAGAAATATAGCTGCAAGACCCTCGACATGCATTTTGCCAGAACTTATCACTCTACTTTTACATTTACTTGATGCTTAATTGTTCACTTCCACTGTTAAAGCCTCAGTTTATTATTCATTTTAGCTTCCTGGACCCACACCTGTGGACATAAGCCACATTCACCACTCTTATCTCCTTCGGCCTGCTTCTTAACTGTGCTCTTGTAAACTTAGAACTTCTAAAATGTTATGAAAGAGCCCAGAGAGCCCTTGTCTTTCATTTATGCGAGGATGTAGGAAGAATTTACTCTTTAGATTTTGTGTTTTGATGTGTAAACTGAAGCCCTATAGATATATTGGGGACTTCCCTGCTGGCTCAGACAGTAAAGAATCTGCCTGCAATGCAGGAGACTCGGGTTTGATCTCTCGGTCCGGAAGGTCTCCTGGAGAAGGAAAAGGCTCCCCACTCCAGTATTCCTGCCTGGAGGATCCCACGGACCGAGCAGCCTGGTGGGCTACAGTCTGTGGGGTCGCATAGAGACACGACTGAGAAACCAACATTTTTCACTATAAATATATTGATGCTTGTTAATATTACTATTTTTTCCTGAATCAAGGGCTTTTAAATATGCTGTGTATTTTTGTGTTCACTCACTAGTTATGTCAACCTCTTTGTGACCTGTTAGACTGTAGCCCATCAGGTTTCTTTGTCCATGGATTTCCCAGGCAAAAATAGTGGAGTGGGTTGTCATTTCCTCCTCCAGGGTTATCTCCCTGACTCAAGGATTGAACCTGTGTCTCTTGTGTCTCCTGCAACGCAGGCAGATTCTTTGCCACTGAGCCACTTTTAAGTTTGGGCTCAATGTTTTAAATATGCTACCTCATCTTAATCTAACAATCTACTTTGAGATGGTGATGGGAATCAAGACTTCCACGGAGATACAAATATGTTTTCCCTGCGTGTCTGGGGAAGGAAATCGGGAGGGTGATGCACTGGTTTCGTTCAGTCCTTTTAGTTCACTTAAACCCCCCTAAATGATGGTCTGGGTCAAGACAGAGCAGCTCATATTCATTTGTGAGGAAAAATATTAGTAACAATCTTTGTGTTCTTGACCGGACGGATTGTTCTCACAGCCTTTTTTGGATATTTCAAATCATATTTTCCCTAAGTGCAGCACTTGTTTCATTTCTGATACTTTGCTCGCCTATCCACTTAGTCACATTAGTGAACACATTCATCGCCGTTACCCCCAGACCATTCCAGGCAGTTAGATGCTGCCTATAAACCTCTCAGTATATCTCCTTCACTCTCTACACTTTAGAACTCTTCCCATATTTATGTAACTATGTATTTATCTGTTTAACTCCCTATTCCAACATGGCTATTGGATTTCACATCTCTCTGTTTCTAGTGCCTAGCATATGGGAGGTTTTAATTTATATTTATCTACCTAACTATCTATGTATCTATCCATCTATAAAGAGGAAAGGGGAAAATAAAAAGTTCATAAGAATGAATAAAATCTCCTCTTATAAACTACATATATACCAATGGAGAAGTAGATAAAAAATTGAAGAAGAGTTATAGTAAGTGTAGACAAAGGCAGTTACGATATACTGTTACTTAGTAAAAATGTTTCCTTAACCTATCTGCACACTCCACTATTACTTTTGGTTTTATCTCACTAGTTACTTTTAAGTTTGGCTTAATTATAGGTGATCATTCCAATATTTAATCACATTGCTGCCTAAGAAATTAGTAATTTTTACTCTACATATGCTTGCCTCTTTTTCTCACAGTTTCTTCAAATGAGCTCTCAACAGCACCTTTTTAGCATGAGTGTTGGCTTTTCCTGTTGTCAACCTTCCAACTGGAGTTTTAAAATAAGAAAAGATTTAGTTGATAGACAGGAACTGAATAAAGATAAGTTTACAGTTTTTTTAAAAAGAGTAACCAATGACACAAATTTTATGTTTCTTCTAAAATGATTTTATCTATTTTATCAATTTTATAGTAAAATAATATCAGGATAAACAACACAATAAATAGGAACAATGATTTTATTTAGAACAAGAAATGCTTCACCTAATGCTATTTTTTACAGTTAAAAATAGCATTTTATAATTTTAAATCATGACCCATTAAAAATGAATCTATGAATTTCACACAATTTCTTCTCTACTGTATAGAAATATATTTGTCTTAACCTTACCTGCAGAGTCAGAGAACTAGATCGCTATAAAATGGATAGATTCTTTTGAGGGCTGTTGAATTGATAGAAACAATGTGTGAATAATGTATAAAAAAATCTCTTGATTATCTCCAGTTACATTACACACTTTCAACCCTGTCAACTCCTGCGATCATCTCAACAGCTCCAAGCAGCTTGGGGAATAAAACTAATCTATCACGATCAATGCAGTTTTTTCATCCTTAGCCGCCAGGAAAGGGTGTGTATTACATTTTTACACAAAACCACAAGTGTATTTGGATGTTGAAAGGTGGGAGGAAAGAGGAAAAGAGGAAAAAAATGTAGAAAATCTTTAAATTTATTTTAAAAAAATGAGTTATTTAAAACTATGTTCACGAATTTACTGTCACACACATCCCAAGGGCTGTCTGCTTATTCATGTGTATTTTCAAAGTTTATTTACAATGCAGAAACAGCTATGTTTTTCCTGAGTGTAATCCAACTTAAATTAATATGTCTCAAAATAATTCATGATTTACCAGTGAAAATGAGAGCAGGCCAGCAAGTGTACTTCTGTTTGGACAGTTGTTAAACTAACGGCACTGAAAACAATTCAGCATTTCATACCATCTGTACAGACATGCTTCATTTGGAAGATTCTCAGATTATTGTCTGGATTTGCATAATACCCTCTATTAGATATTAACAGTTAACATGATTAAACTGTTAGAAGTTGATAAAAATAAAATAATGTTTCTACACAATAGTTGTTAAACATACCTTTTACCCTAATATGAGTACTTGCTCCATTATAAAATTTGCTTCACAATCATAAGATTAGAATGAAAGGCAACTGTTCTTACTCACAGGCATCTCTGAACATGCCACAGTGTCACCTAGCCTCTTTCCAGGGTACATATGCTGAGTTAATATATAACACCATTTCTTCCATTAACACTGTAATAATGCTTTTTTTTTCCCCCCTCCATCAGCTACACAAATTAGATACTTGATGTATTGGGTGATTCTGACAGAGAGGTTATTTATCATTACCTAATAAAATGAAAAATAACCCCATATGCTTTTGTAAATCAAGGAAAAAATTCAACCTTATGTAATGATGTAAGAAATAAAATTCACTAATAAGCCTTGCTACTAACAAATCTTTAGATGCATTTTTTAACCCTTTAAGGGCTTTCCTTGTGGCTCAGCTGGTAAAGAATTCACCCGCAATGCAAGGGACCTGGGTTCGATCCCTGGGTTGGGAAGATCTGTTGGAAAAGGAAAAGGCTACCCATCCCAGTATTCTGGCCTGGAAAATTTCATGGACTATATAGTCCATGGGGTTGCAAAGAGTTGGACTGAGTGAATTTTCAATTAACCCTTTAAGTATAAATTTTATGTTGGTGTTTATATTTCTTCTATTTTATATTATAAAACATGAAAGACTATTTTATACATAGAAAAACTTAATTTATATCAATATTAATATTTTAGAATAATTTTCTGACTCTGCCTGCCCATATATTTTTATGCATTTTCAATTATCTTATAAAACATTTTGCATTCTGCTATGCTCAATTGACATATGCTTTATGCATGCTGTGACTGGCAGGATCTTGGCTCCCAGTAACACTGTCCCCTGGTGCTGTGTCTATGAAACTGTTGTTGTTGCTTAGTGGCAAAGTCATGTCTGACTCTTTTGTGACCCCATGGACTATATAGCCTGCCAGCCTCCTCTGTCATTGGAATTGTCCAGGCGAGAATACTGCAGCAGGTTGCCATTTCCTTCTCCGGGGGATCTTCTTGATCCAGGGATCAAACTTACATCTCCTGCATTTGCAGGTGAATTCCTTACCACTAAGTCACCAAAGAAGCCTGTGAAAATATTACATTACCTGAAAAAAGGAACTCTACATATAGTTTTATCATTCAGTTGAATTTAAGATAAGAAGATTGTCCTGGATATCCTGGTGGGCCCAGTGTAATCACATGAGCCCTTAAGAGCAGGAGAAAAGTTGAAGAGATTTGAAGTAAGAGAAATAGTTGATGTGCTTGAAGATGGAGGGGTACATAAGGAAAATATGAGAAACAAAAACATTCTATAAAAATCCACTGCACCAGAAGAGTATCCAGAACTCCAGATGAGAACAGCAGCCTCGGCTTCAACTGATGTCCTGATTTTAGCACAAGGAGAGTCTTAGTAGAAGATTCAGACACATCATGCTAGACTTCTAACAAATAAGAAATACAAAATAATAAATGGTGTTTCAAGTTACTAAATTTCCAGGAACTTGTTACTCAGTAGTAGAAAACTGAGACATGGTTTGTTCCTAGTTGTCGCTATTATTCAATATGGAGATTGTTTTATGAATAGGTAATATGGTCACTAGTGTTATAAGTGATGCAAAAAAAGCAAAAGGTAGACCTAGGTTTGAACCTTCAAGAAATCCCAGAAAACAGCCAGAAAGGCAAAAAGTCACAAAAGAAATATTGAAATGTTTTCATTGTTTGCCACAAATTGAGAAAAGTGCTCAGGAGAATCACAACCGTAAAATGAACTGTTCTGTCTGATGGAACCTGAGTCCTGTTATCGAACTCATTCCCAAGATTACATCATTAACTCTGTTTCCACTAACACTGTCCTAATTGAGTGGTTGGAAATAAATAGAAAGTGTAAATGGGGATTATATTAGTTAGGGACATTGGAAGAGCAGACTGGTAGAATTCTATAGGCAGCATTGTATTACTCCAGTAAAGATAGACAGACCCCAAGTACACTGCATACCTGGGAGGTTTTCTGTAACTTCTACTTGAGTAAAAGATCAGATATGAAGACATTTTAGGATGTTTAAGGGGAAGCAACACTTGGTTGCCTTGTAGAGTAGGATTTACAGGATGTAGGAAGGGAAGTGTTCAAGATTCACCCCAAGATTTCTAGTCCTGCCTACTGGGGGAAAAGGTAAAGTTGAAAGAAATGAAGTAGCTTTAATAAAGTGATTGGGAATACGACGGGCTACAATGGGCTGGTTTAAAATAATGTCTGAAATAAGATATCTTCTGTCATAATAAGTAGCAGAAACCATGAAACTTCAGCCTTCAAAACAAATAAGCCCATCATCTCACATGGCAGCATGCAGGGTTGGTAGGTGGAGCCTTTCAACAATGACATCTAGAACTCAAAATTTTTCTGTCTTTTTTTCTGTTCACCTCAGCCTCATTTCAAGACTAGTTTCTCTTGGTGGTCTTAGGATAATTGCCCATAAAATCAGGCCAAAATATTTTCCTATTCACTTCCTGCCTAAGATAAAGAACATTTCTCCCACTCATGATAAAATCCTTCTCTTCAGTCTAAATCAGCTTAGCCTTGTTTCTTCCTTACAACAAGAATAGTCACCAGTGAGATAGGTATTGGTTCGGATTAGAATTAGATTTGCCCAACACACTAAACATAATACACACACTCAGTTCATAAAGGTAGTAGAGGAGCTGAATAGCTATAGTTTAGCCCCACATTTCACAAAAAACTTTAAGAGGAAACTATACAAATGCCATCCTGTTAGATGAGCATTGAAGGAATCTGGCTTGTAAGAGCCAGATCCCATATGGCAAACCTCAATTCTGTTCTTTGGATGATATCCCTTCTCATTGTCTTCCATGGTCCTAATTCTTTCTCTGGAACAAACCGCTTTGTTGGCCTTCATTTCCTCCAAGTTTGCATCTAAAATGAGCACTTGGGAGTCAGCCCACTTGGGATACCTCGTAGTTTTTAGCAGATCTCACCTTTTAATAGTACAAATTTTGGTCTCCGGAGACTGCCTTATGGATTCTTTTATACCTTATCATCATATACCAAATTTCAAGTCTATTTACTAAAGGGGCACATAGTTTTCTTATAATAATGAACATATTAATGGTTTGGGGACATTCGTCTAATAACATTAGACTATGGATGTTATTGAAGGAAACCACATTTGTTAGACTATCAATGACTCAATTAAGGTTGTAAACAATGATCATCACAGAAATACAAATTTACTCATTGGCCATGCATGACTTAATCCACTATGACCTCATTGATCCACTTCTAATTTATAATTAAGTATAAATACTGCAGATTCTCTTTAAATAACATATATATCTGTTAGCATTCCACACTATGAAAAAGTCATTTTACAGGTAAAATAATTGTTACTCTTAAAGAGTAATCTGAAACACAAGGTGGAAGCTTGATTCTCGACAACACATTTAAGAAATGTCATAAAATGCCCAATACTACACAAAAGCTAAGTAGGATGAGGACTGAGATAAGCTAGGTGAACTGAAGGAATTAAAACCAGTAATATCGCTAGGAATAGTGTTTCATAAAGGGTTGTTTTCTAACAAATTGTGGAAATACATGCCAGATTGTAAGGTGAGGGTACTGAAGAAGTGCAAGTTATGGGGGTTGACTGCTCCTTCAAGACATTCAAAATCCAGAGAGAGAGACAGGTTGTATGAGGCAGGAGAAGGACTTTCTTTTTGCTAGCTTGTTTATTACATTGTGTTTATTTTCATTTAGGGAAGAATATATTGTGTATTTATGCCGTGGATAACAAATGGAGCAGTTTATTAATAAGGTTGAAGGTTCACTAGTGGAAGAAATAATTTATGGAGGAATGACTGGATGGCAGAGGATCACTGATACATGTGAGCATGCTTGTCCTAAATATGACTCAAGCCAGGCATTTGTTTCAGCTATAAAAGAGAAATTTCTTCATGTATTAAAAAAAAGAGAGAGAAAGATGCTGAGTCAATATACGAAGTAGTTTATTATAGAAACTATGAAGATGAGTGAGTTCATATTTCCTGGCAGCAACCATTCTAGCAAAGTACGAGTTAATGTCATCAGCCACCAGTGAAGCTGCCAGTGAAGATTTTGATCTTTTCTATTTGTTCCACTGTGTACAAATGCTTTACAGATAATTGTACCTCTTACCTGATGAGGGGTGAGAGCTTAAAACCAATATCTAGTGCCAGTTGAATGTGGCCTAGTATAATCATGTGCCATTTCTTTCTGGGTTTCCCTGGCAGCTCAGACGGTAAAGAATCCGCCTGTAATGCAGGAGACCCGGCCCAGGTTCGATCCCTGGGTCAGGAAGATCCCCTGTAGAAGGAAATGGCTACCCACTCCAGTATTCTTGCCTGGAGAATCCCACGGACAGAGAAGCCTGGTGAGTTACCGTCCCTGGGGTCATAAAGTGTCAGACACTGCTGTGTAACTAATACACTTTCATTTCTTTCTAGCTTTAATTTGTCTGATTCTTTTACTAAGTTTTCTTTTTTTCTTCATAGCTCAGTTGTGCTTAGTTATAAAATGTTTGACTTTTACCGACCCCAGGACAAATTTTGGTGATTCACTAAAGAGGGAAGAGGTCAAAGAAAAAGTGACTCTTTAAGAGATTAGTCTAGGTAACGATGGCACAGATTTAAACTAAAGGCTTAAAAATTAGTCTAGCTTCCAAACATTAGAAAGAATATGATTTTTTACCAAGTTCGAAGTGATAAATATGGGAGTCAACCACTGGGTTATAAGTTTGAAAACAAATAGTGCTATAAAACCATGAATAAAGCTAATGATTATTGGGAGAGAAGGAAGAGGTTAAGAGGTGATCTGATGCTGTCGCTGAGGGACGTGCTGAATCTATTGTGTCTGAAGGACATACAAGTGGAGATAGCAATTTAGTTAGTAGTTTAAATGTAGATCTGGAGCTAGGAAAAATCTCTGCAGCCAAGCATCATTATATATTCAATTACGGAAGACAAAGGACAAGTCAATATTGACTAGGAATGACAAATATCGCTTTTAAAGAATAAAGCAGCAAGAGAGAATCTTGTGAGATGGAAGGAGAAAGATCAGTAGAAAAGATAGAGGAAATGGTCTTAGATGGTGAATTATAATTAGTATTTTAAAGTATTTTCTGTTGTGCAAAAGCTTTTAATTTTCATTAGGTCCCATTTGTTTATTTTTGCTTTTATTTCCAATATTCTGGGAGGTGGGTCATAGAAGATCTTGCTGTGATTTATGTCGGAGAGTGTTTTGCCTATGTTCTCCTCTAGGAGTTTTATAGTTTCTGGTCTTACATTTAGATCTTTAATCCATTTTGAGTTTATTTTTGTGTATGGTGTTAGAAAGTGTTCTAGTTTCATTCTTTTACAAGTGGTTGACCAGTTTTCCCAGCACCACTTGTTAAAGAGATTGTCTTTTTTCCATTGTATATCCTTGCCTCCTTTGTCAAAGATGAGGTGTCCATAGGTTCGTGGATTTATCTCTGGGCTTTCTATTCTATTCCATTGATCCATATTTCTGTCTTTGTGCCAGTACCATACTGTCTTGATGACTGTGGCTTTGTAGTAGAGTCTGAAGTCAGGCAGGTTGATTCCTCCAGTTCCATTCTTCTTTCTCAAGATTACTTTGGCTATTCGAGGTTTTTTGTATTTCCATACAAATTGTGAAATTATTTGTTCTAGTTCTGTGAAAAATACCGTTGGTAACTTGATAGGGATTGCATTGAATCTATAGATTGCTTTGGGTAGAATAGCCATTTTGATAATATTAATTAAAAGCTTTTGCACAACAAAGGAAACTATAAGTAAGGTGAAAAGACAGCCCTCAGATTGGGAGAAAATAATAACAAATGAGGAAACAGACAAAGGATTAATCTCAAAAATATACAAGCAACTCCTGAAGCTCAATTCCAGAAAAATAAACGACCCAATCAAAAAATGGGCCAAAGAACTAAACAGACATTTCTCCAAAGAAGACATACAGATGGCTAACAAACACATGAAAAGATGCTCAACATCACTCATCATCAGAGAAATGCAAATCAAAACCACAATGAGGTACCATTACACGCCAGTCAGGATGGCTGCTATCCAAAAGTCTACAAGCAATAAATGCTGGAGAGGGTGTGGAGAAAAGGGAACCCTCTTGCACTGTTGGTGGGAATGCAAACTAGTACAGCCACTATGGAAAACAGTGTGGAGATTTCTTAAAAAACTGGAAATAGAACTGCCATATGACCCAGCAATACCACTTCTGGGCATACACACTGAGGAATCCAGATCTGAAAGAGACACGTGCACCCCAATGTTCATTGCAGCACTGTTTACAATAGCCAGGACATGGAAGCAACCCAGATGCCCATCAGCAGATGAATGGATAAGGAAGCTGTGGTACATATACACCATGGAATATTACTCAGCCGTTAAAAAGAATTCATTTGAATCAGTTCTAATGAGATGGATGAAACTGGAGCCCATTATACAGAGTGAAGTAAGCCAGAAAGATAAAGATCATTACAGTATACTAACACATATATATGGAATTTAGATAGATGGTGGCGATAACCCTATATGCAAAACAGAAAAAGAGACACAGAAGTCCAGAACAGACTTTTGAACTCTGGGGGAGAACGTGAGGGTGGGAGGTTTTGAAAGAACAGCATGTATATTATCTATGGTGAAACGGACCACCAGCCCAGGTGGGATACATGAGTCAGGTGCTCGGGCCTGGTGCACTGGGAGGACCCTGAGGAGTCGGGTGGGGAGGGAGGTGGGAGGGGGGATTGGGATGGGGAATACATGTAACTATATGGCTGATTCATGTCAATGTATGACAAAACCCACTGAAATGTTGTAAAGTGATTGGCCTCCAACTAATAAAATAATATTTAAAAAAAAAAAAAAAAAAAAAAAAAAAATAAAGTATTTTCTGCAAGAAACTATCTACACAAACTACATTTTTATTTGTTCTTACCATATATTTTCAGGATGCTATTACTATGTACCTTTTAATAAAAAGAAGGTGAGCTTCAGAATAGGTTAAATAATTTGCACAGTTATCAATATATAGGACCTGGTCCACCTGGATCAAAAGCCATTTCTATTCCGACCATAACAAGCTGCATCTAGAAGATAACTCCAAACCAAAACAGTCTTCTGGGTCACTTACGGAATAGCAACTTGGAGGTTCCAGGGAAACTGGGTGTAAAACAAACTATGAATGAGTGTTCTGCTAGAGGTTTTCCTTCATTCAGTCCCTAAGTCTATTAAGGAGATGGTCATCCTTTTTGCTTTCTGGTTTTCCTAATCATCTCGAAAGTCCATGCTTTATTTCCCCTTCGCTCTTTGTTATGACTTTCTCTGTTTCTCTCTTTCCAGGCAGAAGCAGAAAGAAAAAAAAAAAAATCCCCATTATGTTACGTGTCTGCTCATCAGCAAAACAAATTCCCATGGCTCTCTGTTTCTAATCAGAAGGAAGTAATTTTCCTTTCTCACCTGACTGATTCTCCAACTTGGCTCTCAGAGCTGACTCTCCAATCTCTCCCCCAAGGTACTCAGTTGCAATTTTCAGTTAGTGCTGAAGTTCACTCATTAAACATTTCACCACGAACTCCTCAAGTTACTGCTAGCCACTGTCCAACTCATTTAAGGTCGTACCAACAGTAACCAAATTTAAATTAAAAATCAAATCAAGCTGAAAATATATTAACAATCTAAGTAAGATTTTAAGATCAATCCTGTGCTTATTTATGTAGATAATAAAAGGACTGCTGACATAATCATAAAAATAGTCACCTTCACCTTTATCATCATTATCGTCGTCATCACCACTGCTGACATTTCGAGTATTCTCTAGTGCCAGACAGTATGCTGTGTACTTCTCAGGCGTTGTTCCCTTTAGCTGTAATGTTTATGTAATATGTATAATTTACTTAGTGAGATTCAATACATGCTCATATTTGTAAGGTTCGTATATGTCAATCTAGCTTAACAAATTAGGTGTTATCAACACTTTACAGATGAGGAGATAAAGTTTCAGTGATACACCTCTCCAGGGCAAAGTCAGTCTGAAATATGCTTATTTTTTTAAGTTCTAGAAACACATGAGAAGTTAGACCCAAGGGAGCTTGATCTCCCCCAAAACATCTTATATATACTTATATCTTGTGTGCATGCTAACTCACTTCAGTCAAGTCCAACTCTGCGATACAATGGACTGTAGCCAGCCAGGCTCCTCTGCCCATGGGTTTCTCTAGGCAAGAATACTGGAGTGGGTTGCCATGCCCTTCTCCTGGAGATCTTCCCAATCCAGGGATCAAACTCTTAAGTTTCTTAAGAGACTTCCCAACCCAGGGATCAAACTCTTGTCTCTTAAGTCTCCTGCATTGGCAGGTCCTTTACCACTAGCGCCAAAAGGCCTATACTTGTATCTTAAATACACTTTCATCTAGATTTGCTTATCAACCAGAAGAGTTCATGGCATGTATAGTATAAAATATGCATCACGAATGTGTACAGTAGTAACAAATTTCATTTCCTTAGTAAAATGAAAGCAAAGATGAAACACTTAGGAGAAATAGCACTTCTGTCGGAATGATTGTGGCTCACATCACAGCATCTTCTCCACTTTTATTAGTCCTTCAATTATTTGGGCCTCGAAACACAAATTACATATTACACTAAAACATAACTTCTCTGTCCAAACCCGTGCTCAACTTGCAAAGGCAGACACAACAGAAGAAATAGGTTCAAGGCTTCAACTGAGTGGCAAGGAAACGTGTTTTGTTTAAATGAAGCATCTGATTCTAAAAATGTGCCTGTGAACAGTTGCTGAAACAGAGTCAGCGCCACAGATCACCTTGTCAGGGCTCTGACAGGAATGCTGACGTTTAAAGGTGAGTTCCAACTGTTTCCTTAATTTATAATGTAGGAATCCTGCAGCCACCTGTCTAAGGGAAGCAACCATGCAGGGTTTATTGGTCCCCAAGCACTTCTGATGCCCGTCTTGTTAGACCTCTTGTACCAATCAGCATTTCTGGTAGAATCTAATCTGTTATCACTTATTTTTCACTTTCCCAAACTTGTGTCAGATAATTTCATCTAAATCTGAAAGGGGCAACAAACAAAAACCCTTCATAACTGAAAATACAATATATCCGACTTGGCTAATGTTCAAATTACTACTCTATGAGGAAAACTTGCCCTCTTAGGGTTTTAAAGACTTTCCGCAGAAATAAGCTTTTAAGACTTAGAGAACATTTCAACCAACTTACCAACCATATTTGGAATGCTGTTAATAAATCAGGCATCCCAGGCCCTGACCATAATCTCATTTTCCTCCCACTGCATAATATCCACCAGATATCTTTCTCTTGGCTCATCCATTGATGTGTTGTCACTTGCAGCTATGTCAACAAGGTCAAGAGCTGACAAAGTCTAACAAGACTCAACTGAGCCAAGGCTCATATTTAAGTATCAGAAAAATAGATCCAATTATACCCCCTAGGGTCATGAGAAAATTAAATCCAATAAAATATAAAACCTCACAGCCAACTGCCTGGCCTTTGGTAAGTGCTAAAAAATGTTAGCACCTTTTTTTTCTCTCCATCTTTACTTCTCTCTTTCATTCACTGATATAGACAATAACTCTCAGATGGGACCTAATAGGAGCTAAAGAATTCATATTCATTCCTTCACTTACTTATGGGTCATAGGCTAATCAGTTGCCACTACACATTATCATCTTTTTGTTCTCTGGTGAAAGCTTCGGTGTGACTTACCTGGTGGCTCAGACAGTAAAATATCTGCCTACAGTGTGGGAGACCTGGGTTTGATCCCTGAGTCAGGAAGATCCCCTGGAGAAGGAAATGGAAACCCACTTTGGTACTCTTGCCTGGAAAATCCCATGGGCGGAGGAGCCTGGTAGGCTACAGCCCACAGGGTTGCAAAGAGTCAGACATGACTGAGCGACTTCACTTCTTCAAAGCTTTGGTTTTACCAGTAGTCATGTATGGATGTGAGAGTTGGACTATAAAGAAAGTTTGAGCACTGAAGAATTAATGCTTTTGAACTGTGGTGTTGGAGAAGACTCTTGAGAGTCCCTTGGACAGCAAGGAGATCCAACCAGTCCATCCTAAAGGAAATCAGTCCTAAATATTCATTGTAAGGATGGATGTTGAGGATGAGACTCCAATACTTTGGCTACTTGATGCGAAGAATTGACTCATTTGGAAAGACCCTAATGCTGGGAATAATTGAAGGTGGGAGGAGAAGGGGATGACAGAGGATGAGATGGTTGGATGGCATCACTGACTCAATGGACATGAATTTGAGTAAGCTCCGGGAGTTGGTGATGGACAGGGAAGCCTGGTATACTGCAGTCCATGGGGTCACAAAGAGTTGGACATGACAGAGAGACTGAACTGGAACTGGAACTTACAGAGAGGGCTTCCCTGGTGGCTCAGTGGTAAAGAATCTGGCTGCTAATTCAGGAAACATGGGTTTAATCCTTGGGTCGGGAAGATCCCCTGAAGAAGGAAATGGCAACCCACTCCAGTTTTCTTGCTTAGGAAAATCCAACAGACAGTGGAGCCTGGCAGGATACAGTCCATGGGGTTGCAAAGAGTCGGACACAACTGAATGACTAAACAATGACAACTTGGAGAGAGTCCTACTCCTTCTCAGTTTTAAGTCTTAGAGTTAGGTTCAGGGTAGCAGTATTCCTTGAGAACATATGCCATATTGTCCTGAATGCATTTCCTTTTTAATTTTTTCTATTTGTTTTGTTGTTTGCTTAGTTTATCTTGTTTTTGAAAAAAAATATTGCAAAGTGGAAAACATTACAGAGAAGAAATACTGAGTTTTATAATTGGGAAATATAGGCAAAAGTATGTGTGACTATTTCTGAGTTATTGAAGATAACTTTTTTCTCATATGTAACATCTTTAAGTTATATGGCATATTCTCTTATTTAAAGTATCCATGGTAAGATTGGATGGAAGAGGGGTGCAGAGAGTCATCAATCATACTTTAAAGACTGGACTGCTTTACTCTCTATTTTACACCTTCAGAGTGGAAGGAAGAGTTTGTTATATAGCCAAGCGGGACAGCCTCAATAGTAATATATAGATAGATAGATAGATAGATATGAGATAAGTATACATATGGTATATGTAAAAGTTAAATGTTTCCCATACATTTGAGTCTCAATGCATTCTACATGAAAATACTTTCAGAAGTTCTCATGGACAGGTTAACTGAAGTCAAAGACATTAGATGCTGTGTGTAAGGCAGTGAGATAGAGTCCTGTGAATATTTGATAACAGTGTTACATTACAATGCTTGGGCAAGTGCAACTGAGTGTTAGGAAAGTGAACGAAGTGGGAGGAATAACATGACTGTCTTGCATGTTGATTGACTGATTGACTGAGTTCTGTACCTAGATAGCTCATATAACCTTGACTTCTCCATCCATAAACTGAAACAAATTATGCCTGTCTATCAAAAGCAACTATCCCAAAGATCAAGTTTGTTTTTACTGATGTAGAATATTTGGAGATCTTTACATTAATTTATTTAAATTTATCTTCTCTTATTAATAATAAATCATAATCTTCTAGCAGAGAAAAAGTTCCATTTGCATCCTAAAGTGTAATAGTGAATGAATGACATTTGGATGAAATTTGCTTCCTCGGGTGCAAAGTATATGTTTAACAGACTACTGCTAAAAGTTCAGGAACATGGCAAGCGCTAATACATATGACATAACAGAATACTATCTGGCACAACAATGTGTGCAATAAATATGCATTAAAAATAAACCAAAGCAAAGCTTTATCTTTAAAATCATGACTCCTCAGGGCAAGGAAATTGAAAACTTGAAAGAAAATAGAAAGAGAGAAGGATGAAAGAAAGCTGTAATTACTTGCCAGTTCATTTCCAGGGACTATGCTGGGCATTCTACATTTTAAAAAAATCTAATTTAGCTTTTTAACTATTTCACTTATTTTATCTCACTTAACCATTTTACTGTTTGAAGAAACTAAAGTTTATTTCATTTTATTAGTTCAAAGATTCACAAATAACAAAGTAGAGTGTAACCATACCACTCTCGGGGGGAACACTGATAGTAGGGGAGTCTGCTTGTGCAGGGGTCGAGGGGTGTGGGTACTCTCTGTCTCTTCTGATCAATTTTTTTTTCTGTCAACTTACAACTGTTCTAAAAAATAAAGTCTATTTTAAGTGGGGAAAAAATAGAGTAAGATGGTTCTGTAAATTCTATGTAGGGTCCTTTGTTCCACTTTGTGTTATATAAAACCCTCTTCTAGAAGGATCAGTGATAACCAGGGAAGGATTTGCTTTGTGTTTCTCCTGATAATATAACTGAGGTAATTCAGTATGATAAATCTTTAGTTAAGAGACTAGTTTGTACTTGTGGGGGCTGAGTGATATCAGTGAACAAGGCACATGGAGAGAGAGAGAAAAAATCAACAATAAAAATAATAAATGAGTGTGTAATATAATATAGAAGAAGGTAATGATTGGTGTAAAATATATATAAAATAGGGTAGGGTAGAAAAAATCATGTACTTTGGAGGGAGCTGTAATTTAAAGTTATGTGTGCAGAGTAGATAGGTCTCATCACAATATAATTTTCAAACACAGGCTTGAAGTTAACCACATAGACAGCTTAGATAGACAAGAAAAAAAAAATCAGTCAAGGACACCAGAAAATGCAGAAACATATATTGGTAGGACACTTTCTGGTCTGTTCCCCAAACAGAAGGATGTGGCCAGTGAGATGGAGTGAGTTTGGGAGATAAATGTAGAGGATAAATCCAGATGTTATGGCAGAAGGTGGGGTATATATCATGTAGGGTCATGTAAGCACTTCAGCTTCTCCTTTGAGTTCATCCAGAAGTCACTGCAGAGTTTAAGGGTAGGAGTGACATAATCCATCTTTTGTTTTAAGAGGATTACTTGACTTTGTCAAGATTGGCTTGTAGGGAGGAAAGCATACAACCTGGGACATTAATGACATAAATCTAGGTTAGAAGTAAGGATAGTTCAGACCAGGGTGGCACCAGCAGTATCAGTGAAAGTGGTCATGTCATAAATGTATTTTGGAATTTAAGACAACAGGAGTTTTTGTGAGCTGGGCATAGTGTGAGAATCAAAGAAGAAACAAAAATGAATCAAAAATATTTTGATCTAAACTACTGGATTATTCAAGTTGCCATCAATCAAGATGAGTAATATTGCAGCTGGAGGATGTTTCTAGGGATTTGGAATTCTGTTTTAAAATGTTAAATCTCAATGTGTATGTTAGATGTATACTAACTGCTGGATGTATATTAAACATTTGAGAGGAGAAATCTAATAGATGGCTGAATACACATGAGTCTGAATTAGAGATAGAGCTTCAGTGGTGTCGGGATTTGGGTGGTGTATAAAGTCATGACCCTGAACAAGATCACCCAGGAGCACAAACAACCACAGAAGACAGATTCTGGGCAGCCACACTGAGAAGTCTGGAGAAGATGAGGAACCAATAACTGAGAAAGGGAAGGTGTGAGTAGGAAAACAGGTGAAAAGAAAAGAGGGAGTGGTGTCTTGTAAAGCTAGAGAGGAAGTCAATCAAACAGCTGGGAGTGGCTGATTCTAATGCTGTTGCTAGATTAAGTAAGCTAAAAGGTAAGAATGGACCACTGAATTTAGAAACATGGAGGACAGCAGGAGATCGAAGGCAGGAGGAGATGGGGATGACAGAGGATGAGATGGTTGGATGGCATCCCCGACTCAATGCACATGAGTTTGAGCAAACTCCAGGAGATAGTGAAGGACAGGGAAGCCTGGTGTGCTGCAGCCCATGGGGTTGCAAAGAGTCGGAGCAAGGACTGAGCAACTGAACAACAGACAGCACTTGTGCCTTGTTGAGAGCAATTTAGTGAACTTGGGCGTGGGGAAGGTAACAACCTAATTGGAATATGTTGGTAGAGAATAGAAAGAGGGAAACTCAAGAAATTTTAAAGCATCTTAGTGGAAATCAGAGTTAACAGAAATTATAAGTGAAAGATGAGTTCAATTCTAGAAAGCAGATAACCTCAATGAAAGTTTAAAGCTAATAGTTTGACTGCATTTTCTTGGTTTTGTAAGATTTCATGGACACACATCTATATGACTAGAAATCTTACATACACATGGAAATTTATTTTAATTATGTAAAAATTATATAGTAACAGACTCATTCACTTAAATATAAACATTTTTGATTTCACAGTCATAAGTCAAGCATATCACACCACTGGCACAATTAATATACTATAGGAAATAGTTATACAGAAATATATACATTTAAATGCTGTTTGGAAAACTACATAGTGCAATACATATGGTCTTATTACATCAATGAGCATACTCTCTGCTTCTCTTGGGTTCACATTTGCTTTAAATTTATATTCCTTTAATATAATTAAATGTAATGTTTGAATCAAATGCTAAAATATTCATACAGGCATACTAGAGAAAAGTATATTAACTTCTATTAGAAAAAAATGTAGGATAGAGTAGAGGGCCAACATCTCTGCTATTCTTAAACACTTCAACCTTGGATGAAGAAAAAGAAGCCATTTTTATGTAATGTAACTCATTAGCACTTCTAACTTTTTATATGATCAACACCAAGAAATGACCAACTGGAACGGAGTGTTCAGCTCTTAAAGATGATTTTGTGTCTACAGCGTATGGTACTCCTGTAGATAGAACACACTACAAGTTTACAGACCGTGTTATCTTTCTAAAAAATTCCCAGACTGATCCTTAGGAACTAAAAAGCAAGACCTGCTATATTTAACAATGTTTATGAAACTATTTTTATTTTACTAATTATGTTTCCTTATTTCCACTGGCAAGTGATTTTAAGGCCTTTGCTGAGAAGCATGTCTAGAGGAAACTGACTCTAAACTAGGCTGTTTTATATTATACAAGTGGGTTCTACATGATTCTCAAGTGAGATCGAATAAATAGCACAGTTCAGGATACCCAGTGATGATAGTGGTCAGCTGCTTAGCGAAAGAGCATCTTGCCCTCATGGATGAATGTGAGCTGAGTATACCAGCTAAACAACTAAGGCTGCCAGAGGTTCCCAAACCCCTGCAGGACCGCAAGTCACAATTATTTAGCGGAGTCTATGTCGATATCCCAGAGTATGCCCATGAGTACCATATACTCAACTTAGCAATGACCAATTTAAGGTGTTCATTTTAATTTTTCTTCTGGCCAGAGGACAACTGGTGGAGTTGGTTTCTATTGAAGACCTTGATGTCACTGGGATAAAATAACAGAAAAATTCAGACTACAAAAGATTGATATAGATATTTTACACACGGTAAGGGGCCATTGTGCCTGCATTTTCTTAAAGACAAATGAATCAATCCTACTGCCCAATGCATTGGTTTTGCTTTCACTTTTATAGTGTTTAGAGAGTGAAATAGAAAAGAAAATAGTGCCAAACATTATTAGGTGTTAAAAAAAAGTTTCAAGTCATCACTTGTTCAAAGACTTTGCTTGGTTCTGTCATTTCCCTGTCCAATATTAACAATTTTAAAATATTTTTTTTCTCCACATGAATTCAGAAAAAAGAGGATAACAGAATATTTGCAGTGTACCGAAATCCAGGGAGATGTGTGAGTTAAAGAATTTCCGCGTTACTCCACAGCCACTGGACGGACAGGGTGTGAGCTGTGCTAGGAGAATCAGCCCCTCTGAAGGCATGTTTTCAATGACGTATGCACAGCTGCTGCATCATAACTGTGAGGCTTCCTGGATCTATCAGGGCCACATCATTAGCTGGGCTCCCTGTAGTTCTTCCACGATAGATGTAACAGGCATTTCCATCTCAATATTCTGCCTTTGTAGTTGTCCTTTGTAAAAGGAAAGCTGATGCTTAGTATTCTTTTTCTTATGCTTGAGTTGTGTACCAGATAAATCTAGAAGACTGCCAGTGGTTGTCTTTGTTTTGACCCTCATCAAGTCAGAGCACTTCTTGTGAGTACAGCCCTTTCTGCCATTGGGGAAGCAGAAGTGGCAATGTTCCCTTTTCCTAATTTCCCCCAATAAGGTTGTCATATAAACTTTTGTTAAATGGAAATTAGGTTATTTTCCTAACTGTTTAGTGTAACTCAGGACAGCATTTATGGAACAACATAACTTCATGTTTCATTTTTGCTTTTAATTATTCATAGTCATTTTAATCTATTTGGACAGGAAAAGGGTAAGTGAAAAATACAGGCAGAAATAGAAAAAAAAAAAGAAAGATGAACTAAGAAGACTCTATCAATATATTGATTGTCCAGAAAATTATTTTACTTACTTAACATTTTTTATTTTGGTTTTATTTTTCCCATTTTTAATCCCCCCCAAACTATAATATGAAGTGAAAGTGAAATCAAAGTGAAAGTTGATCAGTCATGTCTGACTCTTTGTGATCTCCTTGACTATACAGTCCATGGAATTCTCCAGGCCAGGATGCTGGAGTGGGTAGCCATTCCCTTTTCCAGAGATCTTCCCAACCCAGGGATCGAACCCAGGTCTCCCACACTGCAGCTGGATTATTTACCAGCTGAGCCACCAGGGAAGCCCAAGAATACTGGAGAGGGTAGCCTATCCCTTCTCTAGCAGATCTTCCTGACCCAGGAATTGAACCAGGGTCTCCTGCATTGCAGGTGGATTCTTTACCAGCTGAGCTACCAGGGGGAAGCTGGAAACTATAATATAGTGGACAAGTTATAATTACAGTAAAGTAATTTTTTAGAAAGATATAAATCAATTCTTTACAAGTACACTCTGATTTTACAATGAAATTTATCTCAATTGAAACTTTTATAGAATAGTGGAGGTGCAACTGACATGCAATAAACTGTGCAAATTTAAATTATGTGATTTGACAAGTTTTGAACATGTATATACCCATGAATCCATCAACATAATTATGGTAATGAACATACTCATTACTTCTCATAGTTCCTCATCCCTCTTTAGGGCCTCTCCTTCCCATTCTCCCTCACATTCCCACCTCATGCCAACCGACTGCTGATTGACTTTCTATAACTGTAAATTAGTTTGCATTTTCTAGAATTTAAGATGTCTCTTTTCTAATGGAACCATACTATACTCTTTTCTGCTTTTATTTTTATTCAGGATAATTGCTTTGAGATCATCCATGCTGCTGCATGAATTGATAGTTTATCCCTTTTTGTTACTGAGTGGAATTCCATTGGAGGGATACAACACAGTTTCCTGATGCATTCACATGTTTATGGCCATTGGAATTGTTACCAGTTTTTTATTATTACAAATAAAGTTGCTATGAATATTTATGTACAAGTCTTTGTATGGACATACGCTTTCATTCCTCTTGGGTAAAATCTCCAACTATAATGACATGTTTTTCAATTTCTCCTTGCAGTTATATCAGTTTTTGCCTAATGAACGTTGAAGTTCTGCTATTAAGATGTTAAATGGCTAGGACATTTTAGTGTACTTGCTGAACTGGCTCCTTAATTATTATGAAATAAACTTCTTTGTCTCTGATCTTTGCTCTGAAATTTACTTTGTCTGATATTGTATTAGTTTTCTAATCATGCATAACAAGTGACCACAAGTTTAGAGACTTAATACAACATTCATGGAATTCTCTCTGGTCACTCAAATGGTAAAGTATCTGCAGGCAATGCATAAGACCTGGATTCTATCCTTGGGTTGGGAAGATCCCCTGCAGAAGGGAATGGCTAACCACCCCAGGATTCTTTCCTGGAGAATTCCATGGACAGAGGAGAATGGTGGGCTATAGTTCCTGGGGTTGCAAAGAGTTGGACATGACTGAGCAACTGACATTTTCACTTTCAATACAACATCCACTTATCATTTAACAGTTTCCTTGTGTCAGCAGTCCAAGCATATCTTGTCTGGGTGCTTTGTTCAGAGTCCAAGGTGTTGGCCAGAATGGGTTCCATCTGGAGGCTTAACTAGGGCAGAATCTCCTCCCAAGGCCATTCAGGTTGTTAGCAGAATTTATTTCTCTGCAGCAGCATGACTGTAGTTTCTGGCATTTTGCTTAGTGTAAGCTGGAGGCTATCACTAGGTCCTAGAGACTGCTGACAGTTTCTTGTTAAGCAAGCTCTCCAACCTGGCCACTCATTTCATCAAGTCTTCAAGGGGAGTATCTCTCTGCAGGTAGGGCTTGGTACTTCCACTGATAAGCCAAGACCCACCCAGGGAGATCATTCTTTTGGTTACCTCAAAATCATAATGATTAATTACATTTACAAAATTCCTTCATGCCTGACATTTTCTGTTTGCTGAAGCAATTCCAGGTCTTGCCTACATTCAAGGGGAAGAAATTATACAGGATGGAATAGGGGATGGGGATCAGAGGGCAACTCAAAGGTTAGTCAATCACAGATACTAATGAAGTCAATCCAATTTAATTCGATTAATGTGACTTAACATACTGGGTTTCAGTATTTTCTGTTTAACCTACATATATCCTTATACTTAAAGTATTTTGAGATTTTTGGTTTGTTTTTGCTGCTGTTATTGAAGGCAGCATATAGTTGGATCTTAGTTTTTCATGTGATCTTATTAACCTTTCATTTTTTTGGTGGGTTCTAGTGTGTTCATGTCAGTGGTTGCTCAACAGCTGGTTGAGATTTCAGTGTTCTGGCAGGAGAAGATAAGCGCACGTACTTCTACTCTGCCATCGTGAACCAACCTCTTTCTCTCACTTTTAATTAATATATTTTGACCATTTACATTTAATATGATTATTGACAAGGATGGGTTTAAATTCACCATCTTGCTATGTCCATTTATTTGCCTGTTCTTAGTTCCCTTTTATTCCTTCCTTCTGATTGAATAATTTATGATTTTATTTTATCCTCTATTGGCTAATTATTACTGCACACTTTTCTGTGAGATTGCTTTGGGATTTATAGTATATATTTATAATTTATCATTGTCTACCTTCAAGTGATATTATAGAAAGTGAAAGTGTTAGTGCTTATTCATGCCCAACTCTTTGTGACCCCATGGACTATAGCCCGCCAGGTTTCTCTGTCCGTAGAATTCTCCAGGCAGGAATATTGGAGTGGGTAGCCGCCATTCCCTTCTCCAGGGGATCTTCCCGACCCAGGGACTGAACCCAGGTCTCCTGTATTGCAAGCAGATTCTTTACTGTTTGAGCCAGCAGGGAAGCCCAGATAACATCATGCCACTTCACATATAGTATAAAAACCTTCCAACAGTATACATCCATTTCCCCTCTCCCAGTCTTTTGTTCTCTGATGCATATTTTACTTCTACATATTAATATTTTATAAACTGCATATTACCTCCAGTAACATTTCCTTTTACCTTGTAGAGCATGCCAGCGATTGTGACTTTTCAGTTTTTCATATATGATAAAGTCTTTATTTCACCTTTTTTTAAAGTTTGCTTGATACATACTTTGTGTTGAAAGATGTGATCTTTCTATGCATTAATGTTGCTCCTCTGTGTTCTTGCTTATATTGTGTCTATCAAGAAGTGTGCTGTCTGTTTATTTTTATTCTGTACATGACATCCACTCCACTGCTTCTCTATCCAGTTACTTTCGAGATACTCCCTTTATCACTGATTTTAAGCAAGTTGATTATGTAATTTGCTTTCTTTTTTTTTCTTTTTATCTCTTTTCCTTTCTTTTCCTTCCTTCCTTCCCTCCTGTGGCTTACTGAGCATCTTAGATCTGTGGGGTTGTGGCAAGCAAGTGACTCTTGCTGCCCGTGCCAAGAGCAGCAGTCCCAGGATATTCACCCACTGCATGGCTTGTGGGTAGTAGACTCAATGTGAAAGACACAAGTCATACAGGGACTGGATGGAACAACACTTGCTTCACATGGAGAAGGGGCAGAACAAGATCAGCTTCATTAGTGAGTGTGTAGTACCCCACGCCCAACAGGAGTTGCCCCATAGCCAAGGCAAGGAGACAGTCTGCAAAGGATGCCATTTCTTCCCCGCCAGGAGCAGACAAAGAAGTGGGGTTGGCCAGGTGCCATAGGACACACTATTTAAACAAAACAGAGATGCGTACATGAAACCCAGAAAAGGGAAACATATTCCCAAATAAGACAAGAAGCCTAGCACAGGCCGTGAGGGCTCCTTTCCTCCATATAAGCAAATACTGCAGGGCCAAGGCGCACGTTTATGCAGCCAAACAAGGACTGAGTAAGTTGCAGGCACTGCCTTTCCTAACACCTTGTAGTTCTCAACTGACTCAAAATTTCATCCATTATTTTTTTAAAGAATTTTGCACTCCCTTTTTCAGAGACTCCAGTTACATATAAGTAGGCCTCCTGAAACTTGCTTACAGCTTCCTGATGTCTTGTATCTTGATTTCTCTGTGTTTATTCTGTGTTTTAATTTAGATAGGCTCTTTGCAAGTTCAATCATCATTTTTCACCTTTTGGCAGTATCTACCCTTAATCTTATTTAGTATGTTTTTTTAATCTTACACTTTGTTTTTTCGCCTCTAAAAGTTTAATTTTTTTTTCTTTTTAAATAGATTTCATACCTCTACTTAACATGCTCTGCCTTTTTTCTACCTCCTTAAACATATATGATAGTTACAATAAATGTTTTTAAAATTTTATTCACTCTATCTATCATTTGTGTAATTTTGTATGGATTTCTAACTCATTGATCTTTCTGCTTATATGTGTCATACTTCTGCCTTTCTTCTATGTTAGGAAATTTTTGATTAGATGCAAAGCATTGCAAATGTTGCCTTTTTTGAGTGCTGCATAATTTCACATTCCTTATAAATGTTCTTGAGTTTGTTCTGGGGCAAAACTAACTTCCTTGGAAACTTTGATTTTTTAAAAGGTCCTTTTCAGGCTTTGCTTGTGGGAACAGAGCAACTTTTAGTCTAGGGTTATTTTGGCTCCCTAGAGAGGTAATATCTTTCTAAGAACTCTGTGAACCCCTGAGGATTATAAGATTTTCCACTTTGCCTGGTGTGAACACGAACTTTTCCTGGAATTCTCTCTGCTTCTTTCAATTATTTCTTTTCTGGCCTCCAGAGTTCCCATATGCTCCTTTGTTGATCAGTAGTCAGCTGAAAATTAGAGGTGGACCCTCTGCCCTTTTCAGCAGGTTTCATTCCATACTTCTCTGTGGACTATGTTCTCCTGACCCCACTGGATTCTGAGGTAGCTTTCTGCAATGCAGGGAAATTGGCCTTCCTGCATGTCAGTCATATCTCTGTCTGGGCAGCAGCCCTGGGTAATCATATGACTTGCATCACTTGTTTCTCCTCTCAGGGACCACTTTTCTGCTTTTTGTTGTTTTCAGTCACTAAGTCCTGTCTGACTCTTTGCAACCCTTTGGACTACAGCACACCAGGCTTCCCTGTCCTTCTCCATCTCCCGGAGTTCACTCAAACTCATGTCCATTGAGTCAGTGATGGCATCCAACCATCTCATCTTCTGTTGCCCTCTTCTCTTTCTGCCCTCAATCTTTCCCAGCATCAGTGTCTTTTCCATTGAGTTGGCTCTTCGTATCAGGTAGCCAAAGTACTGGAGCTTCACCTTTAACATCAGTCCTTCCAACAAATACTCAGGGCTGATTTCCTTTAGGATTGACTGGTTTGATCTCTTTGCTGTCCAAGGGGCTTTCAAGAGTCTTCTTCAACACAACAGTTCAAAAGCATCAATTCTTCAGTGCTCAGCATTCTTTATGATCCAACTCTCACATTCATACATGACTACTGGAAAAATTATAACTTTGACCCTATGGACCTTTGTTGGCAAAGTGATGCTGCTGCTTTTTAAAACGCTAAGTTCTCATCACTTTTCTTTCAAGAAGAAAGTGTCTTTTAATTCCAAGGCTGAAGTCATTGTCTGCAGTGATTTTGGAGCCCACTGTTTCTCTGATGCCTAATATATGAAAATCATTTTTTGTATATTTTTGTATTATTTTTGGTTGATTTAGAGGGAAGTATAAATTTGATTCCTAATATTCTATTGTGGCCAAAAAAAGTCATTCTAATTTAAACTTAAGATTTCATTTTTCTTTTCCTTGAAACCCAAAAATTGGTTAAAATGCCAGTCTTTTAGTGTTATAGAGTCACATAAGTCTCATGATATTTTAGGTAGTATTTATAGATTTTGGCTAATTTTTTCTTTGTTTCAAATAATGTTGTAAATTCTAATGGACTATAAAGATTTGATAGAAAACTCTAGATTTTTATTTTATTTGATTTATCTATATTCAAATACATGATAATAATCAATGATGGTACTAACGCATACTCGGATCAAAATTAGGTGACATTCTTGAACAGAAGGCATGCTTAAACATTAGACAGAGATAAAATTTTTAAAACTTAAGTGCAACATTTTCTCAAGGACAGTTATCACAAAGTGGAACGAAAAACTCACTTTGGTTGTTGCACAGTTTGAATAGGCATGGAAGCATCTGGGAGGTAAATAATTAACAACGTTTAGCTGCATCAGTTATGGTGACAGTCATGATATATACCATGGGCCTATGTACTTTAAGCATAGTTCTCTTGATAGTGCAACTGAATCTTTTCTGTCTCTTTCTGTGTTCCTTTTAATTTATTTTTATAATGTGTTCTGATTTGCTTCTTTTTACTTTGTAGGGGGTCATGATTTGAGCAAGTTAAAAGTTTTCATGATGACGCTGTGACAGATAAGAAATAGCAGGCCAGTTGCCCGGTAAAACACAGAGTGAATGTCAACACCCTCATGATCCTAATAAAGGAGAACAAATGAAACAAAAGATCATCACACAGGGCATCACAACTAAATTGTAATGGACATCCTGTGATCAGTGATGACCACAGGGAATACTAAAACAAGGAAAAATTAACAACATGACTGATACCAGTGATGACAGGTATCAACAGAAGTCTGCCCCTAGCAGAATGAGAATCAGACATAGAATTCTCTAACTCTGACCATTTTCCATCTACCACATCTACCTGTTTGCTAAATTATCAAGAAATGTGTGTGTGTGTGCATGCACACCTAGTTAGTCATTTCCAACTCTTTGTGATCCTATGGGCTGTAGCCTGCCAGCTTCCTCTGTCCATGGATTTTCTAGGCAAGAATACTAGAATGCGTTGCCATTTCCTTTTCTAGGGAATCTCCCTGACCCGGGGATCAACCTTGAGTCTCTTGCATTGCAGGCAGATTCTTTACCATTGAGCCACCAGGAAAGCCCAAATTATCAAGTTTACTGTAAATTATGGTATACTATAGAGAAATTAGAATATTATGATTTTTTAACACAAAGAGAAAACTCTTGGAAAGTAAAGTATGTGGTTTAGAATTTTCACAATAAAGAGGATAATAAACACTTTTTATTTGGTCATTATTAAAAACTTTTGTTGAATATAAATGTTGATTTATAGAATAGCTTGCCTGATTTGAGGTTAGCAATCAATATTTAGTATTTTTAATAAGCCTGAAAGGCAGCTAGTCTAAGAAGATGTTGACTCTGAAATTATACTATTTTGTTTCAAATTTTGATTGCTCCCTACTTTCTAGCTGTGTGAACTTGGGCAAATTATTTACCTGTTCTACAGCTGAATATTTTTGTTTTTAAAGGAGGATCTAAACTATATCTATTTTAGGGAATTGCTATATAGATTCAATTCATTAATACAATAAAATCTCTTAGAGAAATGCTTGGCATATTAGAATATTTGGTGCTTAAAATAAAGCAATAAACTTTGTTGTTGGATGAAAAATGATTGATCCAAAAAAAAACTTTTGTGAGAGTAAGAAAAATAGAATGTAGGTCAGATTATATAATCTGAAACACACACACACACACAAATCCAAATGAAACCTTTGGATGTGAAGGAAATGTTTAGAAAGATTTCTATTACTGCACACTATTCTAAATTAATTCATAATTAGAAGGTCTACCATTATCAATTCCAGATGACATAATTACAAAAAAAAAGATTATCTTTCATTCTTTCCTTTCTTTTTATTCACACTTGAAGAATAATTTCAAAAAAGAGGTGAATAAGTATGTTGTTAATGGTCTCCAACAGTATACTCAAAATACAAAGTGATCTTAATTGTTAAGGGGAAAAGAGTGTGATTTGGTCCCAAGATCAATGAAACATTTTGTGAAAATATAAACATTTTCTTATCCCTGCACACCGTTAACAGTGCAGAGGAAAATTAACAAACATAGTAAAAATAATACATATTTAGTAGACCTTAAAGGAATACATTAGAAACATTGAGAATTAAAGTGTTTTATGTCCTTGTAAAAATGTATTAAGAGCAGTTTGAAGAGCGCTAGTTTTCTCTTTATGTAACTTAGGATATGAAGGGAAGCAGATCGTCTCTAAGTTTGGATCAACTTTCAACATTTTATTCTTTGTATTTCTAGTGTCATGAAATATCTCTGAATTCTTTTAATGAGAAATTGTCTCCTATGTCACTTCCTCAGGGACATCTAAATCTCCTTTTCTTCACAACTGTTTTCCTCAGTTTGTCTAATCACTTCTGCATTTTATCAAGCAATTCTTAAAGTATCTCCCTGTGTTACAGACTATTAACATGCTGATTTTCTGTGTGAAGAAACTGAGGCACAGAGATATTAAGTAATTCCCAATGTCACAGCATAAGCCACATGTGTGTGTGCTAAGTCACTTCAGTCGTGTCCGACTCTTTGTGACCCCATGGACTGTAGCCCGCCAGGCTCCTCTGTCCACGGAATTCTCCAGGGTTGCCATGCCCTCCTCCGGGGGATCTTCCAGACCCAGGGATTGAACTCATGTCTCTTGTGTCTCCTACCTTGGCAGGTGGGTTCTTCACCACTAGCACCATCTGGGAAGCCCCGTATAAGACACAACATACTTCAGACTTCACCAGTTCAACCCTCAAGCAGGACTTGACCTGCTCACACTTGGAATAATCTGAATGATTAAAATGTCATCACCAGGGCCTTGCCCCAGATCAACCAACTTCAACTTTTTAGATATGAGGCTCAAATTTTGGAAGCTCAAAAACTTCTCAGTTGAGTAAAAGGCAGAGATATGGTTGATAGTTATTGTTCTGGGGCCTCCAAACATAACCAATAAGCCTCAACAGCATTTAAAAACATAAGATGAAAACAGCCAACTGTCTTAAAACAATCAGTAACAGGTATGTTTGATTTCTATCATATAATCTCCCTCCAAAATTTCCAATGGTTTGAATCTGTAAGAATTGTCATGATATAGTTCAAATACAAAAAGGGAATAGGTATATATCCATGGTTAGGATAGGGCAGAGAGAAAAAGACTGGGTTAAAAAAAATCAATCAAACTGCAACACTGAAAGTTGCCTGTAAAATAAAACTCAAATCACTGAGCACACACTAGTTTTTGTTATCATATGCCACTACATGGACTGTTTTCTCAATCTTTGTTTTTCCAGTCTTTGACATGAAGACGTACTCTAGGTAAAATTGCCTCTAACATAGGTCCCCTGGGGACTGATTTCAGCTGGCCCGTATCATGCTGCACTAAATTGTATCAAATAGTGTTTTAACACACTAGGAATACTGTGAATAGATTTTCAGCTATTTAAAAGTTCTACAATTTGGCAGTCAGTTTTAAAACTACTTTTTTCTTCATTCTAAGAAACCTTAAATGGCATCAGAAAGGCTCTTAAAAATATTTTTTGAGTAGACATGCATTTTGTTCTGAACTATTCTTTAAACAATAGTGAACTTTCAGCTTTTAAATGTTTTTATAATACTCATTCTTTACAATATGGTGCCCTTGCCAGCATCTCTAGAAGAAATCAGTATGAATAATGAAGAAGAATATGTTCATTGCAGTTGCTATAGTAAATGAAGGGTTTGGATCTTGCTTAATGCAATAATTTCTCAATAAATGATTAGTCATATATATGTGGTATAAATAATATGTGAGTATGCTCTTGTTAAACAGCACAGAAAATATGGACTCTCTTGTCTTCACATCTGTACATCATACTATGGACTATGACTGGTCTATACATTTCAGAAACAATGCTGAAAGGCATCCTTAATTTTTATAGTTTTGTTTTTGATTCCGGTGAATACTGAGAGGAAAAAAAAAATGCTCCAGTAAGCTTTATTCTATAACTTAAGCAAATCTTTGCATAAACAAAATTATACTGAGAATAAGTTTAATATAAAGGCAGTACTTTACTTTGATTCAATAACATTCTGATTATCTACTCTCTAAAAGAAAATGCTGCATTATCTACTTTAGGGAAATAAAGTAGATATTTTTGTTCATTTTTGTGTTTATTTAAACACACCTGCTAGATGGTAATTACATGTACGGCACACTCCAGTAGGCAGACCAAGACTTGTTTTTCAAGTCTGCAGAAAAGAAAAAAAATAAATTTATGGAAGTAACTGTGGGAAATTTCTTGCCAAACTGACAGTCAATGCCCTCTTCTTCCTCTGAGGTTACGAACCAAATCCTTAGGACACATAAGAGGGAGCAAGGCAGATAATCTGTACTCAAGGAACATGTAAAATAGCTTCCAGTGTCTCCCAGGTGATTGCTGGAAGTACTGGTCCTTGGAAAATGTTTTACAGCCCAGCGATTTGCATGGGGAACCATGTAATGCTAAGGAGACTGCTACACTGGGATGTTTAGCAACCTGAGGCGATGAGTGATGAGTGCCCTGGGGATACGAAATACACATAAAGTCAGCTCTCATGGGATTATAGTGTTCCCGAACCAAAGGCAATTCAAAAGATCAATTCACCCCACCTATTTGTTTTACAAGTAAGGAACCACGATAAAGCCTGTCTACACAATTTGTCTAAGGGCAGATAGCTAAATAAATGGCACTGATAAACTATAAACTAGTCACTTCCATTCAAGCATCCTCATGATGAAAATTTCCCAACACACAGCTACCCTGTGAGTGAGTCAGCCACACCGTCAGTGATGCTATCTTGGGATCAGCAACCAAGAAGAGACACAGCTGCGAAAAGCGAAGCGCGGCTCTGCCCGTTCCAGGCACCGCCAAAGGCGTATCAACTGTAGCTCAATGAAGCTGTTTTTACAAAGTTTACTCTTTGGTAGAAAAATTCTATATTAATAATGTTGTCACATTTTTTTATCAGACTTATTACCATTTGCTTTTTCCATGTCAGGTAATTGATAATTTATTGATAGTTAACTATGATCCAGGCACTTCATTCTAATTACAAATAATATCTCACTTAACTGTCACCACTAACAATAGCTTGATGAAGAAATATGTAAAAACCTCTGAAAGGAGGACTGACTGTTGTAAAGAAAGGAAACTTTCCCAAATTAATGTATTAGTTCAGTTCAGTTCATTTCAGTCGCTCAGTCGTGTCCGACTCTGCGACCCCATGAATCGCAGCACACCAGGCCTCCCTGTCCATCACCAGCTCCCGGAGTTTACTCAAACTCATGCCCATCCAGTCGGTGATGCCATCCAGCCATCTCATCCTCTGCCGTCCCCTTCTCCTCCTGCCCCCAATCCCTCCCAGCATCAGGGTCTTTTCCAATGAGTCAACTCTTCACATGAGGTGGGAAAGTATTGGTTTCAGCTTCAGCATCAAGGCTTAATAAAATAATATACTAATAACCCCCCCCAAAAAACCCTAAAGTTTATCAGAAATAAACAGATTACAACAGAAAAATGGTTTTAAACTGTTTTAGTTTGAGATAATTACAGAGACACATGACATTGTAAGAAAAAAAATAGACTGAGATCTTCAGTATCCCTCACCCTGTTTCATCCAATGGAAGCTTCTTGAAAAACAACAGACAGCATCGCAGCTGATGCTGACACTGATACGGTTAAGGTACAGAACGTTTCTCTGACCACAGGGATCTTTAGGAAAGTGTTGAACTTCAAGAGCCACATCTACTTCTTTCCTGTCAACCGCTTTCAGACCTGACAACCGCTAATCTGTTCTCCACCTCTATAATTTCCCTCACTTCAAGAATGTTAGATAAATGGAATTTCAGCGTGTAACCTTTCGGCAGTGGTTTCTGTTTGCCCACTCAGCATGGCTCTCTGGCTATTCATCCACTTTCTTAGGTGTACCAACAGTCCTTTCCTTTTTATCAAGAGCAGGATTCTATTGGTACAGGTGAACCACAGTTTGCGTAATCACACACATATCAAAGGACAGTTGGCTTGTTTGCAGTTTTTGGCTATTATGAATAAAGCTGCTCTAAATATTCACTTACAGGTATTTTTTTTTGTGAACGAAAATCTTTGTTTCTTGGAACAAATGTCCAGGAGTGTGATTGCCAGATCATATGGTAGCGGTTACATGTTTGGCTATTTTTTTTAACTGCCAAATTGTTTTTCAGGGTGGAAGTGTCATGTTAAGTATAAAAGGCATGCTATTAAATTGCAAATACTCTATTGTATTCCCACTACCAGGGTATGAATGACCAAGTTTCCCTGCATCTTCACTGGTAACTGATGTCACAACATTTTTCTATATTTGCCACTTTCTTAAGTGTGTGGTGACATCTCATTGTGGTTTTAATTTGCATCTCCCAAATGGTTAATGGTGTTGAACATATTTTAATATGCTTATTTGCCATCTGCATATCTTTGGCAAAATATCTCTTCATATATTCTGCACATGTTCTAATAGGACTGTGTTTTTACTGTTAAGCTTTGAGACTTTTTTCATTATTCTAGATTCTAGATCCTTGTCAGATATGTGATTTGTGAGTAATTTCCTTCTAGTCTGTAGTTCGTCATTTCAATATCCTCATGAAATAATTTTTAAAGCAGTTTTTAACTTTGATGAAGTCTAATTTACCTAATTTTCCCTCTAAGGATAGTGTTTTTGGTGTCAAACCGAAATAATTTTTGGCTTATCCCTAAATTTTGAAGATTTTCTCAAGTTTTTTGATTTCTAAAAGTTTAATAGCTTACGGTTACATTTAAACCCAAGATTCATTCTAAATTTCTTTTTGTATAAAGTGTGACACTTAGTTCTGCTTCTTTTTTTCCTCCTATGGATATCCAATTGCTCTAGCACCATTTTGCTGAAAAGTTTTATTCAACTGAACTGCTTTTGCACCTTTGTAAAAAATCAATTGAACATATTTGTGTTGGTCTATTTCTGGATTTTCTATTCTATCTCTTTTTATTGATTTTTGTGTCTACACCTGTTCCAAAACCACACATTTTGATTATAGTAGCTATGTAATAAATCTTGAAATTGGGCAGATGGGTTCCTTCCATGTTATTATTCTTTTTCAAAGTTGTTTAAACTATTATAGTTCTTTTGTCTTTCTACATTAAGTTTTAAAATAATCAAGTCTATATCTAAAAAAAAAAAAATCTTGGTAAGATTTTGACAGAAATTACATTAACTCAGCATATCAGTTAGGGGAAAATTGACATCTTTACTATGCTAAGCCTTCCAACCCATGAACACAGTATTGCTTTCTATTTATTTATTCCTATATTTGCCATTAAGAATCAAGTTTCTGAAGAATCTTCAATGAAATGAAAAATGCTTAAACTCTCACGTAAAGTAAAAAAGGCATATTATTAAATTATAAATAGTCTATACATTAAATAGTGGAAAAGATAATAAATATGCATTGACAATTTTCAAGGAGAAAAGAACATTCCAACTGTTCAAATGAAATTTTATATTTGGATTTTATTATGGTTATGTGAATGGTGTCCTTTATACTATTCTCCATTCTTTAAGCTTTCCTGATATTTTTTCTTTTAAGGAATATTAACATTATTGATTTTATAAACATGTAGATCAAATACTTATCCAAAATATACTCACAATACAACTAGTTGTTTATAACTATATCTTCTATGCCTGTCATAATAGCTGAAAAAATTTTAATATCAAAGTACTGAGGAAACTTTTATATAAATGAGTAAAAATATGAAGCTTTATACTACAATTTATCTATTTCTACTGTATGATTATACATAATTAAAATTATATTTTCTTTCAGAAGATGCTTCTTATATGTCTACTGCTGGCCAATCCTATTGCCATTCCCAGTATTTTCCTTAAATTCTCATTAAATATCTAAAAGATTATTTGACTATCTGAAGATAGCAACAAATTCCTGTGAAACTACCCAGATTTATTTTTTTTTTAATTATTTACTTATATGCCCATTTGCTCAGTTATGTCCAACTCTTTGTGACCCCAGAGTAACCCACTAGGCTTCTCTGTCCATGGAATTTTTCAGGCAAGAATATTGGAGTGGGTTACTCTTTCCTTCTCCAGGGGATCTTCCTGACCCAAGGATCAAACTTGCATCTCTTGTGTCTTTGGCATTGGCAGGGTGGATTCTTTACCACTGCGCCATCTGGGAAGCCTGCTATCCAGATTTTAGGTGTAAAACACAGTTTTATCTCTAGGGTATCTGATCACAAATTCAGGGACATTTCTTTCCTAAAATAGAGGTAAAGTTTTAAATATACCTATAAAGAAAATACAGGAAAATTTTATGAGTGATTTAAATTTTCTCCATATTTCTAAGTTCTTTGGCACTGAATGGGGGATAGAAGGGATGGGAATTTTTATGCTTGTATGTTTTATGATGTTACTGAAATTGTAAAATACATATAGATCACAGAATGAGGAATTTAGTTTATGGGAATATGAATTCTTCATTAATAATGCATAACCATGCTCTCAGTACATTTCCATGAAGTGAGCTCTTAAGTAATTCAACATAATTCTACCAGTTTTACAGTGACAATAATATTGCTACAGATTTTTCTTTAAAGTTCCAATTTTAAGGTTATATCTATTGTGTACTGAAAAATCTTCATGATACAAAATAACAAATACTAAAAGACATTTTAGCATCAGTTGTAACTGAAATCAGTTGTAGCATCAGTTGGTCTTACTATGAACATTACTCTTAGTAAGTGAGTAAAACTCAATTATTGACAACATTAGCATTCCCCTATTTAGAACACTGAGATGTACCATTAGTGAAAGTGAAGTTGTTCGATCGTGTCCGACTCTTTGTGACCCTATGGACTGTAGCCTACCAGGCTCCTCTGTCCATGGAATTTTCCAGGCAAGAGTACTGGAGTGGGTTGCCATTTCCTTCTCCAGGGGATCTTCCTGACCCAAGGATTGAACCTAGGTCTCCCACATTGCAGACCAATGCTTTACCATCTGAGCCACCAAGGAAGCCCTAAGAGTTGTACCATTAGGTATCTGCTTAAATGATGATATAGCAGGATGATCAATATTCAGGTTTGCAGTCAGTGAGTTAAATAGACACATGGACAATCAACCAATAGGCTGTCTGTGTTGTGGCTAATTGTTCAGGTTCTATAGTAGTAGTAGGCTCAGGCTGTGAAGTTTAGTTCCATTACTTGATAACACTGAGACTACAGTTGAGTCAATCAGTCTTTCTGTATCCCAGTTCCCTCATCTATAAAGCTGAGCTAATCTTTTGAGCCTACTTCAAAAGACTATTGCACCAAAGAGCAGTAAAGTGGACACGATCCCTGCATAGAAAATATTCAAGAAATGTTTTATTGGTGTGATTAGAGAGCATAAACTATTGAAGAAATTATCCTATTTCATGAGTTTATACTACATGAGTGATAATCTAATCTTTATTTCATATTGTCTTTTGAGAGTTTTCTGGATATAGCCCCAACTGGTGTATATGTGGGAGGCATTATACATACTGCTTAACTTTTGAAGTATGCAACATGACCTACCCAAAGGAAGTTTTAGCAATCATGTGGGCTATAGCAAAAATACTCTATAATTAGAGCCTTATGAGGTATTTTTTGTCATTGCAACTAAAACAATTATCTAAACTTATACAACACTCTTGGTTGGTCAGGCCTGGTGGAAACTTTCCTTGAAAGACATTTTTACAAAGTGTGCTGAATATTAGAATATTTTTACTTTCTTTCAAAGTATTTATATTATAAGAGCTTTTGCTTTAGAAATTGTTCTTAAGAGGAAGAAAAGTCCCATTAAAAAAAAAATGGCTTGTAAGGCATTTTTCAAAAATATGTATAAACGTGGGACATTCTTCAGAAGAGAGTTTTTTGTGATAATTGTATTCTCCAAGAGTGCTGATTGAACTAATTAAAAATTGCAAGTCTTATCGAGATTATTTGTTGAAATCTATTTGGCAGCCTCATTTATTTCACATACCTCAGTAGTTCATTCTTTTATACTCAGTTAAGAATGGTAGCAGTAATTCAAGTAAAGAATGAAAGTTGATAAATGTTTGATAAACAGATAAGACCATATCTCATTCTTTGTACCTCAGAAAATGACTCAATGAATGGCTAAATCCAAACAGTAGAAAATAGCCTTTTAAATCACCTGTTAATTTAATTTGTGTTTTGCTTTTATTATCTGGAAATATGCATTAGGTAACAACTCTTCAGCTTCTTATTCCAATTCTCTCTCATCAGTTCAATGTGGGACCAAAGTTAATTTTTGGTTTATTAGTGGTTGGCAGGAGAGATCCACTAGGGAACTGCACATGGTAATTCTAGAAATAATTTTATTCAATCCAGGCCCTATACAGGTAAGCTATGAATACACACTCAGTATTCTCTTTCCAACAAGTGCTTTCCATGTATCTCTTGTGCCGCTCTTAGCTCAAGGCATAGAAATTCACCCAGGGAAATACAATCAGAGAACCAACAAAGTGAAGAAAATATGGAGTGAAGCAGAGTGGGATGGAAATTTTAGTTCTGCTGCTTACCAGTTCTGTGAGCTTGAAAAAGAAAATCAATAGCTCTGAATTTTAGCATCTCATTTGCAAAACAGAGTAATAGAACTCATCTTGCAAAATTGTGGGAATAATGTATATCAAGTGTATGGAAGAGTTCCTGAGAGGGAAAAACTCAACTCATTATCAAAGTAGAATAATTCTAACAAGCAGAACTATTAAAAAGTGCAATGGATATCCTCATGTATATGATCACTTATTGTGATCATTGTAATGGGATTCATGGTTTAAAGAAGAGGGCTGGTTCAGTTAGCTCCAGGGATTCTGGAGTCTGATATTAAGTTTTGGCCAATGTGAATCATGAAACTGACTTAACTATCTATGTGCTTAGTTGCTCAGTCATGTCTGACTCTTTGCAACCCCGTGGACTGTAGCCCACCAGCCTCCTCTGTCTGTGAGGATTCTTCAGGCAAGAATACTGCAGTGGGAGGCTATGACTCCAGGAGATCTTCCCAACCCAGGGATCAAATCCACGTTTCCCACACTGCAGGCAGATTCTTTACCAGCTGAGGCACAAGGGAAGCCCAAGAATACTGGAGTGGGTTGCCTATCCCTTCTCCAGCGTATCTTTCTGACCCAGGAATCGAACTGGGGTCTCCTGCATTGTAGGTGGATTCTTTACCATCCAAGCCACCAGGGAAGGCCTTAACTACTTATACTTGTGATAAATCTGTAAGTGTCATATATGGTTGCTTTGAATACTTATTTCTCCAATTCTACTAAAAACACACACACACACACACACTAACTACAAAATTAGAAACTCTCCCTTTCTGTTGATATAATAATGCCATTTTTATTCTTATGGGAACTTGTAAATATAGAATTTCAGAAGATATAAATGAGAAATCAAGGCGCAGATGGTGAATGGCTCACACAGTGAGACAAAAGGTAAAACAGAAAGTAGACTGACTTGAATTCTTTCCACAATATTTGTAAATAGTTTTCAAAAAGCATTTCAACTGCAGAGAATCAATCAGTTTGTTCAATATGTTACTGACCCTACCAGGAGTCATCACTGTCAGTGCGTGCGTGCTAAGTCACTTCAGTGGTGTTTGGCTCTTTGCAACCCCATGGATTGAAGCCCACCAGGCTCCTCTGTCCATGAGATTCTCCAGGCAAGAATACTGGAGAAGGTTGCTCTGCTCTCCTCCAGGGGATCTCCCCGACCCAGAAGATCTTCCTGACTCAGGGATTTGAACCCCTGTCTTTTACGTCTTCTGCATTGGCAAGCAGGTTCTTTACCACTGGGAAGCCCCAGTGTCAGTAGATCTATTAATATAATAACTACTCTTTTCCCTGAATGTCTGCCAACTGGAAAAAAAGTCTTAAGTATCCCATGCACATTTTCATGAAAAACAACTCAAACTGTCAGAGAAGCAAGTTTGAAAATGTCTCAAACTCCATTCAAGATTCACCTGAAACCCTATCCTAGAGGTTTTGCAAAGAGCAGATAAAATATACAAATTCCCAGTGAATGCAAAGGCTCATTTCCAGGAAGAAAACAAACACTTGAGAATATGTTACTGAATTTGAATAAGAATAAACCTGTGGGAAGCTGTGGAAGCTACTATCATTAACTTATATTGCACTGAAAAGATATCAGACCAAGTTATTATATCTCTTGGCTGTGAGATTTTGCAAGAAAGTATTTCACTATTAAAAATGCTAAAAATTCAGGAGTTTTCCCTACAAAAATAGATCCCTCCCCAATAAAAATAGTTGTGCAATACAGGGGGAGCAGCTTTGAAAAAATCACCTGAGCTGGTGACCGAACACGATGGGAGCACAGGTGGTTCAGAAGCGAGCCCTCCTCGCAGAAAGGCTGGGCACGGTAGCCACAATCAAGGTGTCCCTGTGAGACACCTAGAAACTGGGGGTGAGGCTGAAGCAGCTCTTTGTAGCACAAAAACCAAGAAACTCTACGTCAGAGGTGTGAAAGGAGAGGTTTTACCGAAAGGAGCGGTTGGCTCCATTGCCTGTCCCAGAGGCTGGCCCAGGGCTTCCCCGAGAGAATGCCTCTTCCTACCTTTTCACCAAGAAATGTCCATCTAGTCAAAGCTATCGTTTATCCAGTGGTCATGTATGGATGTGAGAGTTGGATTATAAAGAAAGCTGAGCACTGAAGAATTGATGTGTTTGAACTGTGGTGTTGGAGAAGACTCTTGAGAGTCCCTTGGACTGCAAGGAGATCCAACCAGTCCAATCTAAAGGAGATTGGTCCTGAATATTCATTGGAAGGATGGATGCTGAAGCTGAAACTCCAATACTTTGGCCACCTGATGTGAAGAATCGACTCATTTGAAAAGACCTTGATGCTGGGAATGACTGAAGGTGGGAGGAGAAGGGGACGACAGAGGAAGAGATGGTTGGATGGCATCACCGACTTGATGGACATGTGTTTGAGTAAGCTCCAGGAGTTGGTGATGGACAGGGAGGCCTGGCATGCTGCAGTCCATGGGGGTCGCAAAGAGTCACACACGACTGAGGGACTGAACTGAACTGAACCTTTTCTCAGGTGGAGATAGAGTCCAAGGTGGATCCCTGGCTTCCTCATCAGTTCTGGACGCTTCCCGGGAGGCCCGCTGGGGCCTCACCTTCCCGGGACCACCGCGGGATCATGGGCGCGGAGTTGGGGAGGCAGAGGAGCGGTGGGGCTTCAGCCGCAGTTGCGCCGCCCTCACGGCTGGAAGTGAGCCCAGATCCAGCCTGTGACTCTGCCAGTTCGTGTAACCAAGCCAGAGGCCGCTTAGGGCCTAGGAGCTGCTTGGCTTACCTACCCAGCCAGTGGGCCTACCTGACCAAGAGCCCAGACTGCAATGCTCCCTGGACCAGGAGCCAAATCTAGGTCAGCGAGCACCTCTGCTGAGCAGTCTCCAGCCCCGTCTGACTAGGAAACCTCGCCAGAGATCTTGGGCAGCCCCGGAGCTCGTGCTACAGCCCCTGGAGGGCCAAGGGTCTAGCCTGCAGCCTCACCCAACTGTAGAGTAGAACCTCCGGCCCCGTTGTCGAGGGGACAGAACGGTCGTTCTGGGAGCCTCTGAGCTCGGCCTACGGTGCCGCCAGCTGCGGGGAGTAGCCGATAGCCCTGGACCTTATCTGCGCACCTCCCGCCTCCCTTCCCAGGCAGAGAGCCTGTCCGGGGACCTCACTCAATTATGGAGCTCAGCCCGTTGCCCCACCTGGCCAAGGAACCTTGCCAGTGACCTCTTGCAACAGCCAAGCACGCGTGCTGACTGCCTGATCAGGGAGCCGAGCTTGCAGCCCCTCCCAGCTTTGGGACATACTTTGAGCCCTGGCTCTTCAAGAAGTGCAGTCGAGGCTGGTACAGATGTCAAGCCTTGTCTAATGGAAGTCAAAGCTGCGGGTCACATCCAGCTGGGAAATAGAGTCTGGGCCCCACCTGGAGGGAATGCTCAGCGTCCAGTCTACCGCCCAGCCTATAGACCTGGAGTCAAGGCACAGCATAGCCCTGCCAGGCTCTAGGGTAGGTAGTCCTGCCAGACTCTGTGACTCCCCTGGCCAGAGGAGTGGTTTCTTGGGGCCATGACCTCCTCCATCCCTACATACACCTGCTGTTACAGCTTTTTTGCTACTAAGTAAGTTTTAGGCCAATGTAGACAGCATATTAAAAAACAGAGACACTACTTTGCCAACAAAGGTCCCTCTAATCAAGGCTATGGTTTTTCCAGTAGTCATTTATGGATGTGAGAGTTGGACTATAAAGAAAGCTGAGCGCTGAAGAATTGATGCTTTTGAGCTGTGGTGTTGGAGAAGACTCTTGAGAGTCCCTTGGACTGCAAGGAGATCCAACCAGTCCATCCTAAAGGAGATCAGTCCTGGATGTTCATTGGAAGGACTGATGCTGAAGCTGAAACTCCAATACTTTGGCCACCTGATGCGAAGAACTGACTCATTTGAAAAGATCCTGATGCTGGGAAAGATTGAGGGCAGGAGGAGAAGGGGACGACAGAGGAGGAGATGATTGGATGGCATCACTGACACAATGGGCATGGGTTTGGGTGGACTCCAGGAGTTGGTGATAGACAGGGAGGCCTGGTGTACTGTGGTTCATGGGGTCGCAAAGAGTTGGACATGACTGAGCGACTGAACTGAAGTATTAGACCAAGAAGCTGAAATTTACCACCTAAGTCAAGAGGAGGGTGAAGGCCACTGAACAGAAATATTTACTTAACTTTGGATGTCAAATTAGAGATTTTTCTTATGTCTTTAGTAAAAAGTTTTTGTTTTTTTTTTTTTGAGTGGGGAAAGAGTTTATGTACTCTAACATGTGAAAACTTAAAAAAAGAAAAAAAGATTTCAAAAGGAAACAAAAACATTGTCTGAAGAGGCAGTCTGGAATGGAACTTAGTTATCTGATGGAATTAACAACCTTTTAAGGAATGGGTTTGAGCAATTTCTGAAAGACTCTATGAGATCAAATTCCCTTATGTTGAGTTGGATTCCCCCAGAAAGCTAACTTGCAGACTTGTGAGGAGCCTAGTAACCTTTAACCAGACATTTCCTTTCTTATACACCATCAAAAAATTATTATCAGGTCACCTTTTTTTATATAAAAACTTTCCAGCTGAAGGAAATGTTTGAATTAAATTTATTAGAAGTCTCACTTCCTGCAGCAAGCTTAAAATAAAGCATTGTCACATGTACACAATCAGTCAGGTAGTAGCAGTATGCAGGATGGATCAAAGGTTTCCTTTAACTCTGCTATGAAAACAGCGTTCAAGCAGGAGGTGGAGAGACCCAGCAGAGGTAAGATCTGTTAATCAGGTTAAAGTACTGATTGGTTCTTAAGATGGAACTCAGTGTCATGGAGTAAGGAGATGCTAAGAAATTTCAGATTGAGGGGGAAGCAAAAACAGGAGGAATTAGATCCTTATTTTCAGTTTGGAGCTTTTGCGGGGAATCGCCTTGCATGACACAGGAGCACTAGTGCATTCTATGTCTGCAAAGATGGCCCAAGAGAGAACAGACAAGAGGAAATTTTCTGGTTTTAGCAAGTCGGTCATCATCACTTGCCTTTGGCAGAATCTCAAAGTCAGACACAGGAGTAAGAAAGCTTTACAGTGAAAAGAGGGAGGTCCCCAGGTCTAATGTGTTTGGAGGTTGTTACCATGGGGAAGTTGGGAGCAGTCCAACACTTTTGCACACCTGAGTTACAGTTGTTTAATTTCTACCTTTCTTCTATGTATATGTTCAAATGAATAATTAACTACACGATATCAAAATGTGACAGTTCTAACATAGCAAATCGAGTGGCCAAAGTTCATGCAACTCGTAACTTCTATTAGAACTATAAAGAGTAAACACAGGGTAAAATCATACATATATGGCTGGCAATGTACACAATAAACAGAAGCTCCAGTCTTATTTACAATACATATATTTCTAACGATCGAGAGCAGGCATGGGGCAGAGCAAAGAAATTTGACAAATTCACTTCTAAACATGCAGCATAGCTGAACAGATTGAAGCCTTGAGAGCCAGAGGGGTCCGCTAATTTCAAGGAAAAATGTATCAATATTACTTTCCAGTGATCAGCATCTCCAAGACCCTCTTTTTTCTTTGATCTGAGTAGGAAATACAATCATATTAGTGCACTAAGGTAATGGAATATTGAAGAATGTTTTATGTGAGATGTTTTAGCCCAACAAACCCTACTTAGCTAAGATTTGAAAGTGAAAGTTGCTCAGTCACACCTGACTCTTTGTGACCCCATGGACTATACAAAAATTTTTATTTGAACATTTATATTTTTATGGCTGGTTCTGTGTGGCTAGATACTTCCCATTTATAAAAAGAAGTCCAAAATGTAGATTTTAGTGTTACAGCTCTCTATTTTTAAAAGCTGTCACTTTTAACTGTTTGGTGGCCAAAAATTGAAAACAAGCCATGACAAGAACAAGTCTGTGTGAGGTAACTAAGGTACTAGTTTCTGATCTAGTTATTATTTTATTATAATAAACAAAAATGAAAAAAAATTAAACTTAATGTCTAAAAATGTATTTTGCCTTATATTGATCTATGTTAAAAAGTAATGAATACATAAGTATATAAAAAATAGCATGAGATTTGCAACATTCATAATCAATGTTGAGAGTTTCAATTTCATAAGACATAATAAATCACAGTTAAGATTTCAAAAATGTATGTTTTAATTCACCCAACATCTAAGTTACTATTTTCTTCATACAATTTGTTTGTTTAGAGCTTTTCATTGACGATTGCAACAAAAGAGCTTGAATGACTTATTTTCTTTCCTTATCAGTCATTGTAATAATTCAGTAGAATTTTTTAAATGGACCTTCACTAACAGATTATGATGATCATCAGGAGAGTAATAACATAAGGAAGGATAAGAACATTCTGAAAAAGAATAAACTTTAAGAAGCAAATTGCTTAAAATACCATATATTAAGTATTACCCTAAAATTATAGGAATAAAAAATAATCTAACACAAACATAGTAAAACAGTCTGGTGGTGGGAATATTTACAGAAATAGAATTCTACAGAAGAAAAGGTCCCAAACAGATTACTCTATGTATAGTCACTTGGAAATAATTTAATATGGAGTACACTATTCAATAAAAGGCTTGCATAAGTTTAGAAAACAAAATATAATTTAAAAAAGAACAAGCAACAACAAAACAAAAAGATCAGAATTCAGTAATATGCATGTTATTAATTTTGAAAGAATATATAAAGCTGTAACACAATATTAGAGAAAGATTCATTTTTAAAGATAATTTTCAAAAGAAGCTGAAATGTCTGTTATACTAATATAAAAATGAACATTTGCTAAATGATGTTATTTAATTCATTCAGTGAAAGAACTAGGAAAACATTATAAATAGTTCAAAAGAGCATTCAAAGAACAGACATAAAATTACAAGAGTTGTAAAATAACTCAAAAACCATGAAGAGTTCTAGAACTGAATAATAAAAAAGATATGTTATATGTGGATAACAGTGGTAAAATAGCTCAAACATAGATGGCTTTGCATGATCTAGACAATGCAGTGGATTTTTAAAAAACACATTTTCTTCCTTAAGGTTTTCCCTTCATTCTATGATAAACAATCTCAAAGAAAGATTATTCTGAATCACTAAAGAAGGCTCTTGTCCTTAGAGCTGTACTGATTATTGACCTAGCTGTAGCAAGAATGTAAACTTACCACCTAACCCTTTTTCACTTTATTTCATTGTAAATTTCATTGGCAATCTCTGATAAAGATTTTAGAATCTTACAAGCTGTAGTGAGGCCAGGAATCCAGGTCAAGACACTCTGTCCACCTGGTTTTACCTGAGCTACCTGTACTTTTGGGTGAATTCTCAGTCCCCCAAATATCTTAAGTTTCCTCACTTAGTCAGGAAGTGACCTTCCTTACTGACCTACAGGGCTGGAAACGCTGTGAGCCAATGCCAGCCCAGTTTTCCTAGAGGGCTTTGTAAGTACTGCCCTGTAAATTCAACCTCAGTTACTTAAATGTTTCTGGTCATATCTGACTAAATGAGCCTCGTTCTTAAGTATGACATTCCAAGCAAGCCCTTGATGGAAAAACAGCCTTTTCCAATTCTACCCTGGTAAATAAGAGAACAGTTTCTTACTGAACCTATGTATGTAATTATACTGCTGTTCCAAATCCAGGAGTGGGAAGGTTAAACAGGGATCATAAGATTTCATTTTATAGTGTTTTATTTTAGTTTACAAAATCAGAATTCAGTAAATTGATTTGGATTACAGATAGCTTAAAAGAGAAAGAGGGCTTCCTACTACATCCAAAAAATGAAATAGTGAAGCAACATCATCAGTATTCAAAAGAAAATGCAAATCACCCTCAACTCCCATCAGTTCATCACGCTCATCCTGTCACGTCTGACTTTTTGCGACCCGATGTATTGTAGCCCGCCAGGCTCCTCTGTCCATGGGGTTCTCCAGGCAAGAATACTAGAGTGGGTTGCCATTTCCTTCTCCTGGGGATCTTCCCAACTTGGGGATCGAACCTGGTCTGCTGCATTGCCGGTGGGTTCTTTACCACTGAACCACCAGGGAAGCAACAGCCCACTCACTCCTATGTAATTAATTCTTATTTCACTGAATATTGAGATTGAAGTTTGGCAAAAGCATAACACATTGTGTTACTTCTTTTAGACTCATTATCACATAAATTCAAATCTTAAGGCAAATTAAATTCCTTTGTGTAAACCTACAACTTTTATATTCATTCAGGTTTTGCTCCTCATGCTGCACTTTCTCATACTGGGATGGCCAGACATTTTCCTCTAGGTCAAGAGCTGAGATTTTCCATTAATAAATGAAAATCTACACTCATTTTCTTGTATACAAACTTGCATTTCTCTGCCATATGGTTCCTAATTTCATTTATGTATACTAATTATAACTTTCTCACCTAAGGCCAGACATCTTGGAGTGTGAAGTCAAGTGGGCCATAAGAAGCATCACTACAAACAAAGCTAGTGGAGGTGATGGAATTCCAGCTGAGCTATTTCAAATCCTAAAAGATGATGCTGTGAAAGTGCTGCACTCCATATGCCAGCAAATTTGGAAAACTCAGCAGTGGCCACAGGACTGGAAAAGGTCAGTTTTCATTCCAGTCCCAAAGAAGGGCAATGCCAAAGAATGTTCATGCAACCACACAGCTGCACTCATTTCACATGTTGGCAAAGTAATGCTCAACATTCTCCAAGCTAGGTTTCAACAGTATGTGAACTGAGAACTTCCAGATGTTCAAGTTGGATTTAGAAAAGGTAGAGTAACCAGAGATCAAATTACCCACATCCATAGGATCATAGGAAAAGCAATCGAATTCCAGAAGAATATCTAGTTCTGCTTCATTGACAACAGTGAAGCATTTGACTGTATGGGTCAAAACAAACTGTGGAAAATTCTTAAAGAGATGGAAATATCAAACCACTTTATCTGCCTCCTAAGAAATTTGTATGCAGGTCAAGAAGCAACAGTTAAAACTGGACATGGAACAATGGACTGGTTCCAAATCAGGAAAGGAGTACATCAAGGCTGTATATTGTCACCCTGCTTATTTAACTTATATGCAGAGTGCAACATGTGAAATGCCAGGCTGGAAGAAGTACAAGCTGGAATCAAGATCACTGAGAGAAATATCAATAACCTCAGTTATAGAGATGATACTTATGGCAGAAAGCAAAGAGGAACTAAAGAGCCTCTTGATGAAGGTCAAAGAGGAGAGTGAAAAAACTGGCTTAAAAGTCAACATTCAAAAAGCTAAGATCATGGCATCTTGTTCCATTACTTCATGGCAAATAGATGGGAAAACAATGGAAACACTGACAGACTTCATTTTAGGGGGCTCCAAAATCACTGCAGATGGTGACTGCAGCCATTAATTTAAAAGACGCTTGCTCCTTGGAAGAAAAACTATGACCAACCTAGACAGCATATTAAAAAGCAGAGACATTACTTTGCTGACAAAGTCCCGTCTAGTCAAAGCTGTGGTTTTTCCAGTAGTCATGTATGGATGTGAGAGTTGGACCATAAAGAAGGCTGAGTGCTGAAGAACTGATGCTTTTGAACTGTGGTGTCGGAGTAGACTCTTGAGAGTCCCTTGTATGGCAAGGAGATCAACCCAGTCAATCCTAAAGAAAATCAACTCTGAATATTCAATGGAAGACTGATACTGAAGCAGATGGTCCAATACTTTGGCCATTTGATACGAAGAGTGGACTCATTGGAAAAAACCCTGATGCTGAGAAAGTTTGAAGGCAGGAGGAGAAGGGGATGACAGAGGACAAGATGGTTGGATAGCATCACCAACTCAATGGATGTGGATCTGAGTAATTTCCAGGAGATGGTGAAGGACAGGGAAGCCTGCCATGTTGCAGTTCATGGAGTGCAAAGAGTCGGACACAACTGAGTGACTAAACGATTATAACTTTTAATCAGAGTAACTTCTCTTTTACCAAAGAAATATAAAATGGACATGGTGAACCCTCTGACACACCAGCATTTTAATAGACTTAACAGAATTCATGAATACACAAAAACACACATTTCTACAGCAAAAACTGTTTCTTAAACAATTTTTAAAAAGAAGTGAAAGTGAACATGTTCATTAACAGACAGTCCTGTTGTATAGACAGTAAGTTATAAAGATAGAACTTCTTTGTAACATAGAAAAATTAAAATCAAATGTACATAAACTTAAAATGTTGCTTAGTAATACATATTTCAGTATTCTGTCTTACTTATAAATGACATAGATATTCCATGAATATCAAGTAAATATCAGTAGAAAGCATTGTTAGCTAAAATATTGGAAAGTATCTCCCAGATGACATTCTACAAATATAATTAATATTGAAATTATTGAATTTTTTGTATTCGGCAACAATATTGAAATTGTTTTATTCAGAATAATAATTCATTTTGATTAAAAACAAACTTGCTTTTTTTCCTAATCTCAAATATAAAGTAGCAACTGGTGAATACCTAGCATTACCATCAGGGTTATACGAATAAAGGATAATTCAAGAAAAAAAGAAACTAGTTATGTAGAACTTTAAAGGGAAGCATAGATTTTATAAAATTTATTTCTACTTAATGTGTGTTTCTGGTATATCAGTGGAGGAATTCACAGTTTCATATTTGTTGAAGGGTATTTGCATTCTGGTACTACTAGATAAAATTCATTTATTTCTTATGACTATTGGAAAACCTGACTTTTTTTAAAAGATGTGAAATAAAGCCACCTTTATTGAGACATCTAACCACAGCATAAGGGAAGTTATCCCTAAGGAAAACTCTTTAATTTCAAAAGAAGCCTACCATTGAAATGTCATCCTTTTGCAATAAACAGTTGATAGCACCTGAAGAGATTTGAAAAGGCATTCAAAGAATAAATCAAGAAAACAGACTTTGTTTGGGCTTAACATAGATTCATTTTACTAGGATTATCCGAAATCTTCAAGTAGGCATATTACAACTCAAAGCTTTAATTATGGGGAGGTAGAAGAGCCAAATGAAGAAGGAAATGGTAACTCATTTCAGTATTCTTGCCTGGAAAATCCCATGGACAGAGGAGCCTGGAGGGCTGTAGTCCATGGGGTCTCAAGAGTCAGACATGACAGCGAATAAACCACCACCACCAACAGAGAAGCAAAATGCTGGTCATCTGCTCAAATAATACTGGGAAATAGTAACAGTTGTCATGTGAAACAGTGATGAATACTCTGAAGAAAGCTAGAATAATTGGATAGAATATTTGGTAGGTGAAATAAAAGTGTTTCCTCAGGGAATAACTAAGGATGAAAACTTACTTACTGCAAGCGATTCTTACCCTTCAAGGGAGGGCAGTTTATAAGAAATCAGCTTAATTTAGCCTCTCCTAACCACTATTAAGTCTCTTGGACTGCAAGGAGATCCAGCCAGTCCATCCTAAAGGAGATCAGTCCTGGGTGTTCATTGGAAGGACTGATGCTGAAGCTGAAACTCCAATACTTTGGCCACCTCATGAGAAGAGCTGACTCATTGGAAAAGACCCTGATGCTGGGAGGGATTGGGGGCAGGAGGAGAAGGGGTCGACAGAAGAAGAGATGGTTGGATGGCATCACTGACTCGATGGGCATGGGTTTGAGTAAACTCTGGGAGTTGGTGATGGACAGGGAGGCCTGGTGTGCTGCGATTCATGGGATCAGAAAGAGTTGGACATGACTGAGCAACTGAACTGAACTGAACCACTATTAAATCTCAACTCTGTGAACCTGGGAAACTTTCACTAATACAAAACAAAAACTTTAAAGATCAGTTTCGAATATTAAGCAGCTCTAAGTTTAGTTCAGTCCCTCAGTCGTGTGTGACTCTTTGTGACCCATTGGACTGCAGCATGCCAGGCCTCCCTGTCCATCACCAACTCCCCGAGTTTACTCAAACTCATGTCCATTGAGTCGGTGATGCCATCCAACCATCTCATCCTCTGTCGTCCCTTTCTCCTCCTGTCTTCAGTCATTCCCAGCATCAGGGTCTTTTCAAATGATCAGTTTTTCGCATCAGTTGGCCAAAGTTTTGGAGTTTCAGTTTCAGCATCCGTCCTTCCAATGAATTTTCAGGACTGATTTCCTTTAGGATGGACTGGTTGGATCTCCTTGCAGCCCAAGGAACTCTCAAGAGTCATCTCTAACACCACAGTTAAAAAGAATTAATTCTCTGGTGTTCAGCTTTCTTTATAGTCCAAATCTCACATCCATACATGACTACTGGAAAACCATAGCTTTGACTAGACAGATCTTTGTTGGCAAAGTAATGTCTCTGCTTTTTAATATGCTGTCTAAGTTGGTCATAACTTTTCTTCCAAGGAGCAAACATCTTTTAATTTCATGGCTGCAGTCACCATCTGCAGTGATTTTAGAGCCCCTCCCAAATAAAGTCTGTCACTATTTCCATTGTTTCCCCATCTATGTGCCATGAAGGGATGGGACCGGATGCCATGATCTTAGTTTTCTGAATGTTGAGCTTTAAGCTAACTTTTTCACTCTCCTCTTTCACGTTCATCAGGAGGCTCTCTAGTTCTTCTTCACTTTCTGCCATAAGTGTGGTATCATCTGTATATCTGAGATTATTGATATTTTTTCCCTGCAATCTTGATTCTAGCTTGAGCTTCATCCAGTCCAGCATTTCTCATGATGTACTCTGCATATAAGCTAAATAATACCTAGCTAATAAAAAGAAGCTCTTCAACTGAAGCTACCTGACACTTCTCATCTCTGGCTTCTTTTTTTTTTTTTTTTTTTTTTTTTGCTTTTGCTCAGTTTGGAATCAATTCTCTTTACTCCTCCTGGGTATCATACTCCTGTGTATCCCAAAATCTCAGCTTTGTTTTTCTTTCAATAAGCAAATCTGATATAGGAACCATAAGGTCAACATCTTGAACAAATCTTTCTCTTTTTTTTCTTCAATACATTCTGACAATTTTATTATCTTTTTTCTTATCCAATATAAAAAGACATGTCTCCTGACTGCAGCTCTGAAGTGTGCAGCTGCTTGGTGAATCATGCCCGATGAAACTGATTTTCAAGGGTCAATCCAAATAAATGAATATAACATTGCTTCTCCAGGAAGTCAAACAAAGGGACCAGTGTAGCTGTCAATAGCACCCTCCTATGTGAAGAGCTAATAGCTGTAACATAATATATTCCCTTACCATTCTGTTCTGCTTAGCAGATTGAACTAAGGCACACACTCATAATCAATATAGTATGAAGAAGGTAATAATGACCAAGTAAATGGTGAAACTAACCACACTACTTTTGTCTTGTGTGTATTCAAATATTTATGCATGTGATTAATTTTCAGATGATGGTAGCTAAATATAATTTATACATTTTTCTCCAAAACATTTCTGTAGCTAAATATAAAGTAAATTCTCTGTATTCTCACATCTCCCTTTAGTTAATTTCACCTATCCCTTCTTAGAAAAGATTTGAACTTCTTCCCCAAATTTCCCAGCATCCTTTCAAATAGTCAGGGGAATGTGACTTGCTCTGGCTATGGGCTTTGAGGATAAGTGACGTGGGTCCCTTTTGGATCTTTGCATCCTTTGTTTTTGAGTACCTCCTCCATTCTTTCTTTTTCTGCATAGATGATAGAGGAAGACACCTTTTCCAGGCTATGTGCTACAAGACAGCAATGCCTCTATCATCTTGAGTCTGATTGATACCTGGATCAGATAACCTATCAACCTACACTGTACATATAATATGAATACAAAACAACCCAGTTTGGGGGATTGATTATTATCATAAACATTCCTACCTCTTACACTATATCCCCTTAAAACTGTTAAATTAAGAATATATTAAATTTGCACTGTAACCCAACTCCCTTTCTACCTAAGAAATTGGTATTATGAAGAATAATTTTACCTTCATATAAAAATTTTGCTTCTGCTACTCCTCCGTACTTATCTTTCATTTGGTATTTTATTGTGGTCATCTAAGTACTGGATTCTTCCCATTCTTTGGGAACTTTGTATTCTGATTCACAGTACTTTCTACACATTAATTTGGAATCCAATAAGATAGCCTGTATTTCCTTAATCTCTTAGTTTCTAGGGATTTCCATCTGCTTTCCACATTAGCTTCCTATCTTGAATAACACGTGATATCACTTGAACACCTCAGCATCTAGAATGTTTTTATTCCCATCCTCATATAATGTCCTGCATATCTTCTACTTTCTTTCTTGTCTCCACCATGGTTTTTAGGAATATCAAAATTTTCTGTCCTTGCACTTGTGTCCTTTCCTCCTAATATTAATAGCAAGCTCCTCTTCTTTTTACCTAATTTTACACAGCTCAAATACTATGGTCGAGCTCTGCAATGCTAATTGTTTGCCAGTGTTCTCAACATGTCTATCTAATTAGCCTGCACACACACAAGTGCACACACACACACACACACACACACACACATTATACATGCACAATACAGTAAATGCTTGACCTTGGATCAATCTAAGTGTTCAGCTCTATGCTTTAAAAACCAAATTGTATATTGTCACTGAAGTAACTCCATAAAATCATGTAAATAATGTTCCCAAGCTGCAGGGCCTCTTTTTTTATTAGTGGTTATTGCTTTATGGTTTTTTGACCATGCCATATGGATCCTGCCATGCAGGATCTTAATTCCCTGGCTAGGGATCGAACCTGTGCCCCCTGCAGTGGGAGGGTGAAATCCTAACCACTGGGTGGCCAGGGAAGTCCAGTGGTTATTGATGAACCTTATCACTTTCAAGTATAGCAGAGCATCACCATCCGCACACCTCATTTGTATAGTCCTCCACTTCTTTGAGGAGAAAATAGAAGGCATGGCATAAGTTTAAAAAAAATCATTCCCAAAGAAATTTTTAATCTGCCTCCAATCCTGAGTCCTTTTCTTGATTCTTCTGCATCACAGTGAATGTGTGAGTCTTCTTCTGCAAAGGGAAAATATGTCCCATACGTGTGTGACTTTAAATACCCTCATTCCCCTTTACAACTTCCTTCTGTCATGTTTTATCTTCTTTCATCTTTGCTTTTATATTCTTCATTTTTATTGATTTTTTTTATCTTACTCTTAAGCATACAGAAAAATAAAATAATTTGAATATATATATATATTTAAGGATAATAATTAGCATCACTTCAGCTTCTTATTGGCCCTGTTTTTTAAAGAAGTTTTCTCTTTAGATTTTCTATTTTGAATTTTTAAATTTCTCCAGCTCTCTCAGGGTTCTTCGTGGTTCCTTTATATATATATGTGAATGGAAGACCAAGTTGAACATGACAGTGATGACTGGATCTTCTTGAAATAAGAGAACTGAATGTAATTTAGATATAAATAAACAAAGATTGATTTAATACCAGCAAAATACAGCTTTATTCCTTTAGTCTGGGGGCAGCACTGAAATAAAAAAAGAATATAAATAAACACATACTGCCAAGTAGTAGATGTGAAAAAAGATAAATAGGGAACTACAAAAGATATTAACTGTAGAGAGAAACATTCAAGTTAGGGTGATCTTGGAAATCTGTCTGGGAAATAACGTAAGTATACACAAATGAAGTGATGGGTATTCTACAATGGAATATTGCTCAATCATGAAAAGAAACAAAATTGGAATTATTTGTAGAGGAGTGGATAGACCTAGATCTTGTCATACAGAGGGAAGTAAATCAGAAAAACAAATATCGTCCATTTAACTCATACATGTGGAATCTAGAGAAATAGTATAGATGATCTTATTTGCAGAACAGAAATAGAGACACGAGTGTAGAGAACAAACATAGACACCAAATGGGGGAGCAGGAGCTGGGAAGAATTCGGAGACTGTCATCAACACATGCACACAATCGATACCACGTGTGAAATAGATAACTAATGAGAACCTGCTGGACAGCTCGGGGAACTCTAGTCAGTGCTCCGTGGTGACTCCAGAGGGAAGGAAATCCAAAAAGAGAGGATATATGTATACATATAGCTGATTCACTGTGCTATACAGCAGAAACTAACCAGCATTTTAAAACAGCTGTACTCCAACAAAAATTAGCTTTAAAAAATGGAGTGATGGGTAAAGTAAAGTAAAGGTCGAGAGAAGAACATCCAGATGGAAGAAGCAATAAGAACAGAGGTCTTGAAGTGTCAGCAAACGTGTCGAGTTAGAACAACAAGGAAGCCAGGCAGAGTCAATGAAGCAAAGAGGCGTATACGATTACTTAAAAAGTTAGGGATTAATTTGATTAATGTCCTGATCAAAAAGTAAAATGTTTCAATATTGCCATATCTTATCCCTTTTCTCATGAAAAGTATTCTTGAAATAACTTCTCTAGTCACTGAGAGAGTTCTTGCTTGTTTATAGACCAGATCATCCTCTTCAGTCTCCAGGTACATCTGGCATATTTTGCTCTGCCTTGTACTTCTAACTCTCCTGGAACTGACCCCGAGGCCCTCTCTGCTGCCACCGTTGAAGGTGCCTTTGATGTTATCATGGTGTTTATATAAAAATTACTCAGGAGGCCAGACATTGCTTATTTTGTGCAGAAGTAAGGAAATGGTCCTTTTCTTGACATTCTAAGCACACTTTGCTGCTCAGGCTGTGAATCATGTGGCTAAAACAGGACCTCAGCTACTCCTCATCTTTGCTCTTCTGGATAGTAACTCACCACACACACACACACACACACACACACACACACACACACACACACACACACACACACACACACTTCCTTATCCTCCAAGGCAGATCACTGTCTTTCTATAGTACCGTCTTTATTAATATAAAGTCAGGAAAACATAAACTGCACCTTGGAGATGAACCCAACAGACTTTTCAGTTTTATGCAAATAATATAGATAACCAATCAGAGATATAAAATGAAACTTTTACAGAAGGTTGATACCTTAAGATTTCTTTAAAGAAAGTTTGCAGTAGTCTGCCTAATGGTGAACTGAAGTATTCACAACTCTCACTAGAAAATTTCTTGTGGCAAAATTTAGATGGTTTTGGGGTCCTTTTATCATAATTTCAGGTGTTAAAATTAGAAAGCAATTTAGATTTCTAACTAAGTCACAACATAATTTCAGTGGACTTATCCTATTCATTTATGTGTTTGTGATGTGGTGTGTGTGTGTGTCTTACTTAACCTAGCACTTAGCATACTGTACTATTTAGTAACTGAATATCAATGATTTAAATGGGAGGTAGCAAAAAAATTGTAGACTATAGTTTGTTGGCTCTATCATTGTGAACAGCATTATTGGAGGCAAAGTCCAAGTTTTTAATATTACCAAAGAAACATTTAGTATCTGCAGAAAGTTCTGCACTTTGTATCTCACAATGATGCTTTGATGGAGATATGTTATTTATCAACACTTGCAGAGTGATTTCAAGTGAAGGAGGATGTCAGCATCCTTTAAGAAATAAGATTTTTGAGGTTAGAGTCACTTGCTTTGGAATCATTCCAATTGCAAAAGTGCTATGAGAAGAAATTTAAGTACATTCCACTGAATTTTTATAAGGATCCAAACGTATATGCTTTTTCAAAATCTCCCATTTCAGAATCTTTTTCATGTGTTGCTTGTTGACTTTAGCTCAGCTAGCTTTAACAGATCTCTCCCCTTAAATCTCAAGGATTTCTTCATTAATCTTCCCCACATACCTTGGCACATTTTTAATGCCCCTCTCCTGCTTAGTTGAATGGAATCAGGTTTGATGTTTTGTTTCAGTCATCCTGGCCTTCTTTCTCTGTATAGGCCTAGCTTAGATATGGAGCAATATTTCTTTTGTCCAAGTCACCAAAACTCTCAAAGTCAACACCCAGCCCCTAGTCATCTTTAAATAAGCTGCAGAAGAGCAAAATATACTTTGAAATGTATGTGTTTTTTCTCCAATGGGAAGTTTAAAATATGGTGAGTTATCACTGAAATGTAACATATTTATACACACAGACAGGAATGTGTTTATACAACCTATTTTTGCTCCTCACTTTGCTCCTCACTGAAATTTGCATCTAGAGTTGTCATGAACGCCCCAGCTAGCCCATAGCAGATAGGTTTGCAAGCAACTTGAGTGTCTGCCAGCTGGTGATGTGTGGGTTTCTTTTTGTGATTCCTTTGTTGCTATTGTTTAAATCAATATTCCTTTAGACAGCAAGCAGAACTTAGAGTTCAAGGATTATAACTCTTTCCATCGCTTTGCTTTTTCTAGTGCTCCAAATAGTGAGATTTATATTCAATCATATTCTCTGGCTAAACTGACTAAGCTGATCCCTGTGGACAAACAAAGTCACTTTTCTGAATCAAAATGTATGTCTTTCTTCCCACAAGTTGAATAAACCAGTTTGAATTTTTTTTAATAAAGCTTAACTTATAGGTTAAAAATGACTCTATAATAATGAATTTTAATAATTATACTGCAAAATGATATATATTTATATAACTAATATTAGTGATGTTGCCTTTTCAATAGAAAAAAAGCAATATTACAGAATTGTTATTTCCATGGGACTTTTCTGGCGGCCCGGTGGTTTAAGACTTCGCTTTCCAAGGCAGAGGCTATGGGTTTGATTGGGGAGCTAAGACCCCACGTGCCTTGCGGTCAAAAAACCAAAACATAAAATAAAAGTAATATTGCAAAAAATTCAATAAAGACTTTAAAAATGGTTCACAGCAAATGAATCTTTAAAAAAATTACTTTTAGAGAATCTTGCTGTGTAGAAAGATGGTAACGATACCCTATATGCAAGACAGAAAAAGAGGCACAGATGTATAGAGCAGACTTTTGGACTCTGTGGGAGAAGGCGAGGGTGGGATGATCTGAGAGAATAGCATTGAAACAAATATACTATCAAGGGTGAAACAGATCACCAGCCCAGGCTGGATGCGTGAGACACGTGCTCAGGGCTGGTGCACTGGGAGGACCCAGAGGGATGGGATGGAGAGGGAGGTGGGAGGGGGGATCGGGATGGGGAACACATGTAAATCCATGGCTGATTCATGTCAATGTATGGCAAAAACCACTACAGTATTGTAAAGTAACTAGCCTCCAACTAATAAAAATAAATGAAAAAAAAATAAAAAGAAAGTGAAAAAAACTACTTCTATATCATATTTTGATATATTACATGAATCGTGAAAAAAATTACTTCTATATTATATTTTGATGTGTTACATGAATCAAGAAATATTTAGTTAGCTTTAGGAAAGACAGAGTTACAAAAGTCATCATCAAAGAAACCATTTTAATGTATTTTATTACTTTATTAGAAGTGGCATGCACAACTCCACTCCATGGATTTACTTTAAATTACTGCTATCATAGAGTTAAAATAAGTTATAGTTTCATCTTCTGATACTACAAGATATTAAATGGTTTTAAAATATTACAAGACATTCAGGGGAAATAAATCATGTATCCTGTGCTGTAGGCAGTCACCCATCTCTAGAAGTTCGTGTGCTCCATGTTGCATTTCTGGTTATAACATGATTCTCTGCCATTAAATGGTAAAAATTTAGGACCCTCTCTGCATCCGTAATGAAAATAAGACAAAATTTACTCTGGAGCAGCATGGTACTTAAAAGACTACTTTTCTTCCTAATGATTGACAGGACATTGGAACAAAATGTTTAATTTTGTATTTCTGCTAATGTTACAGACAGCATTGTAATAAGCCACATGACTGGCTTTTTGCCAAAGATGAAAAATGCCAGGCTTAAAGCCTATAGGCACAACTATTTGTGATAAATTATTTTTCATTTCAAGAAAGATACTGCGTGAGTAATTTTATGGTTTTCTGAGTTTAAACTCGGCATGATTGAATGAGATGGTCCCATTGATCAAAGAGCCATAATTCCACTCTGTAGTGAAGGTGTTATATTAGTGAATCAACTTGAAACCAAAGAAAGCCCTGGGTATGTTCTGTGACTTGCCTTACATATCCTGGATTGCTTTTTGTATTCTTTATAGTGATTCATTTTCATCTGCAATGTAAAGATTGCTCTGAAATTTAATCTCAAAAATTGCTTTCTTCAAAGCTGTAGTACAGAAGAAAGAACATGGGCTTTAGAGTCAAGACAAAACTCTTGGCCTGCCACTAAACAGTGATATGACTTAGTAAGATTCAGTTAAATTTTTTATTTGTACAACTGGAAAATATTAATTTAGAAGGTACTATAGTAAATATAGGGCTTCTCTGGTGACTCAGCAGTAAAGAATTTGTCTGCAGTGCAGGAGACATGAGTTCGATCCCTGGGTTGGGAAGATCGCTGGAGAAGGAAATGGCAACCCATTCCAGCATTGTTGCCAGGGAAATCACATAGACAAAGGAGTCTGGTGGGCTATAGTCCATGGGTTTGCAAAAGAGTCACACACAACTTAGCAACTAGATAATAACAATAAATAGTAAAAATACTACAAATTGCATTTAAACACCTAATAGAACACTTCCACAGTTTAATTTTTCATTAAATGGTATCTGTTCAATCTTTTGCATTTTCATACTCGAATACTTGATCACATCCATTGATTTTCATTTCTCTTGTTTTATATTTAATGTAGAATTTTCAGCTAAAATAAAAGTTAGCCTTCGCTACCTTTTGGTCTCCAAATTTTACTATGAAAAGATGGTGTTATAATTTAGCTATTCTGGATCTAAGTCTATTTATCTTTTCACTATACTGATGTCTCAGTGATGTCTAATACCACAAGGTCAATGTTATTCTTTTAGCAACAGAGACATCACCATAAGATATTAAAGGGTGAACTCAAGTTTCAAAAAGTCACAGTGTGTGGGAGCAAAATTGGCCACACCAAAATATGTTTCTTTGGCACAAGGATTAATTTAGCCTGATTATTTTTAAGAAACTGAAGAGTTGAGAAGTTTGTTCTTGTTACCTCCCCATTAACTGCCTAAAACAATTTGGATAAAGGCACTTTCCCGGAATAGAGCTATCCCCAAAGATATTGGTGAAGGATATGAGCTGGTTGTCTGATGGGGAAACTCAGCAGGGTCTGGAGAGCAGAATTCATTCTATGTCTGCTATCTCTGCCTGGCCAAAAAACATTTTTTTTTTCCCCTCAAACATGTGCTTCTCCATCTCCTTGCAAATCACCTTGCTTACCTTTGAAATTTCCCAACCACTATCTCCACCATCTTCTTTCATTTTAGCTGAAGATGGTATTTAAGATGAAGGCTTCAACAGTTTTAGTAAGTTTTCAGCTTCTCTGAGTCTCTCCCATGTATGTGAAGTTGTGAAAGTGAAGTTACTCAGTTGTGTCTGACTCTTTGCAACTCCATGGACTGTAGCCTACCAGGCTCCTCTGTCCATGGAATTTTCCAGGCAAGAGTACTGGAGTGGGTTGCCATTTCCTTCCCCAGGGAAAGGCATTCCCCAGTGGGTTGCCATTTCCTTCCCCAGGGAAAGGCATTCCCCAGTGGGTTGCCATTTCCTTCGCCATTTCCTTCTCGATCCAGGGATCAAACCCGGGTCTCCTGCATTGCAGGCAGACGCTTTACCATCTGAGCCACCAGGGAAGTTCGTTATACATGTTATCAAATCTGTCTCATGTTAATTTAATTCTTAGACCAGTCAGAAGACCCTATAGAAAGAGAGGGAAATTTTTTTCCTCCCTGACAGTAGATGCAATATTAATACCTCTGAAAATGACATCCAGAGCCTCTACTTAAGGCTTCAATAAAATTTGAGCTTTACAAAATAGGGGGAAAAATAACTTTGTTTTATGATCACAGATGGTGTTTCTTATTTTTAGTTTTTGGATTTAACTTATAGCTCCATTCTCTTTGACCAGTACAGCTAGTTTATGGAATTGCTCAACAATTTCTAAGGATTATCAAGAGTCAAAAGTTATTTTTATTTTTATTTCAAATGGTATTTTTAGATTGCACAAAGAGGCAAGTTCACCATGCATACTGAAGTTCCGAGATGAATCTTTATTCTCTGTTTTATTCTTTATGCCTTTCAAAATGCATATCTTAGCTTCCATGCTTGCATCTTAGGACCCAAATTTCTTGAAATAATGATGGGCACATCACAATTTCTAATGAGAATGTGTACACTATATTATTTGATTTTAACCCACAAGGTATAAAATGTACAGACTATATTTTCAAAGACTTTTTTCTATTGGGTATAGCTGTGTCACTGTTAAAGTTGGTGCAACAGCAAAAAGGATCATCTGTAAATAAACAGCTGCTTTTAGAAAATAATACATCTTAGGTACTCTGAAATTTCAGTGAGTTATGCTGTAACCAAGAGAGACATAACTCATACTTTCTTTCAAAGGTTCATCTTGAGTAGGAAAATGTAAGTTTTGTTTTCTTCTTAAGGTATAAACATATAAGAAAAAAAATTAGTCCTTAGAATTTACTCATAGATTCATTCACTTTTCCTTGATCAAAGAAATAAAATGTGCAGTTAGCAATGATATTAAAGTGTCAACATAGCTCTGCTTATAAAATAAGTGCTTGAGAAAAATCTTTGCGCAAATACTGTTGTTATTGAACTGTTGAGTGATTGCAACTCATGTCCTTGCCGAGGCCGATCTAAAGGGGCTATTTTTCAAATCTATCAGCTCAAACTATGTCTACTCCACAGACCTAATAGAATTAAGACAGAAAGTAATAGAGAATTTCCATTAACAGACAAAAGTGCTTAAAACAATGAAGTCACTGGATGGTGCAGTCAAATTTAAACCGATTATGGTGTTGACTGTTTCCATATGACCCACTCAATTTCTAAAATGATTGACACTATTTAGACACATATACATTATATTTATAATAAGCACACATTAGTATAATATATACCATTATTTTTGACCTAACAAATTGCAGGGTAATTCAAATGAAAATTTTGTATTAGAAAGTGATTGTTGTAGAAATGTTATCTTCTGACATATAGGATCAAATCAGAAAATATTGCTAACAGATATAGCAAACTTCTACTTGTTGATTGGAGATTGAATAAACTAGATGATCACTACACTTACTAAATCAGGTTCTGTGTCAGTATCTGAGTGAATCAAAATAAAAAATATGCTACCCTTGAGTTGAATGAACAGATTAATAGCAGTTCAGCTAACTGAATAACAACTGATTTCACTTTCCCCTAGTGGAATTGAAGAAGAATAAGCAAAACAAAATATCTTTAGAGGTTGAATGTTTGGTTCAAATACAATTTACATAAATCTAACTAAAAGAGTCGTACCAAAGCAATATCTAATTAACCTCATTTAATTCAGTTGGATATGTATTTAGATCACTTAACATTCCCTGATTGTGTATATGAAATGGGATAAGAATGTGACTGATGAAAATATTTCTCCACAGATTTTATATACTCACAAGCAGAAAAGCACACACACACACACACACACACACACACACACACACACACACACACATATATATATATATATATATAACACTTAGGATGTATAGTGGGCTTCCCTCGTGGCTCAGACATTAAAGCATCTGCCTGCCACGTGGGAGACCCGGGTTCAATCCCTGGGTTAGGAAGATTCCCTGGAGAAGGAAATGGCAACCCAATCCAGTATTCTTGCCTGTAAAATTCCATGGACTGAAGAGCCTGGTGGGCTATAGTTCCATGGGGTCGCAAAGAGTCGGACACGACTGAGCGACTTCACTTTCATTTTCACTTTCACTTTATGGCGGGTATGTAAGTTATGAAACATCTGGAATGCATTCTGAGTTCTTGGCAATTATTGCTTTCCGTTGACATTTTATATTATTTTGGGAATAATTTTTGCTTGCTTATTTTGTCTTCATTTTTGATTTTATATTATCTAATCATTCAAGTACAGGATGGGAATAACACCTGATAACTTCCTCAAGAAATGGTAATGCTGGTGGGTCAATTGGAATGTCTCGCTAACGTCAGCTGTAGGAAATAGACGCTGAACTTTCTCATGTAACGAGAAGCACGTGAGCCAATGAAGCCACTGTCCTCTGGCTGCCTGTGCACACCCAGGCTTGTTTCTGTGATCCCCTTGGCTTGTCTGTCATGGTGTGACCCGCTGCTCTGGCCCTGGTTTTCATGCTTACGTCTCCACGGTGGCGCCAAGCGTCTCCTGCCTTCATCTCATTAGCTAGATCAGTGATATAAGTAAACCCCATCTGTGAGACAGACTGAAAAAGGACATATCTAGCTTTTACAATCTCTCTAGCAAGTTCAGGCAAGGAGATAGTGGTTGGGATTGAGGTTAGGGTGAGCTTGCAGTCTTCATGAGAGCTAGTGGGTAAAATTGGTCCCATTACATATTTTCATAAGGGAAAGCGTAAAGTTAAATAACTGCTTTTATTACTCCCAAATGAGGAGAAATTGCGCATGAATAAAGATCTAGTTTGCAAGAGGGAAGAGGAATAAAGACAATGGCAAGAACTCAGGAAAGGATTTAAAAATTAGTGTCTATAAACACACATTTTGCTTAATCATGAAGGGTCCAAAACACCTACCTGTGAGGTGTTTAAACATCATCATCTCACTATTATGACTTAGGTGAAGTGCTATAAGAAAACAATATTAAATTCCTTGCTATTATATACATCTAATGTATATAATATACAAGAGAAGAGCATAAGTCAAACAAGTTTTAGCAGAAATAGATTGCTTTTGTGATGATAAAGATATACTACTTTATTAGAAAATGAGTGATTGCTTTTTTTAAAAACTATTTTTATATCCTGGAATATCCTGGATATTACTTTAGTTAATTTACATTAACTAATTTACTTAACCATATTGTATACCTAAAAAGAACAGTATCTGAATTTAAACCTGATAGTAACTATTTTTCTCCCATTTTCAGAAAAAACAAAACAAATTCATCCCAAGGCACAAGCTCTGAGACCCTGAGCTAGCTCTCTTGCTATAGAACTGGAGTTTTGCCCAGACAGCCTACAGTGAGTCTGACCCCCTGGAGTAACTGCTGCATACTAGATTCCCTGCCATTCTCACAAATCTCATAAAAACGTCCAAAATTTTTACTTATACAAAATAACTCATTTTATCTTGCAGGAGGGGAACAATTGTCCCTCCACCCTACTAAGTTCTTTGACTAGTGTAATAATTAAATTGACACAAGACAGATAAACAGGAGAAAATGAAATTATGTATGTACAGGAGTCCTTTAAGGCTATGAGGCTCATATGCAGTCAGGCCCCTGGGGCTTAGATGTCATTCTGAGTTAAGAAGCAGAGGGGTAGGAGTCTGGAGCTTCAAGAAGGAGGAAGAAATTTCACAGGAACACGGGAAGAGCAAAAGTTCAGTAAACAAATGTTCACCATGCCACACTGAGGCAATGGGGAGACAGAGAGGAATTTGATCTCCAGGCTCAGCAATCTCCCCATTAGCTTACAACACCTCCATCATCATCTTTGTACTTACCTCACTGATAGTTCTCTTCCTAGACCAAGTTCTCTACCTAAATTCTCTCTGGCAGAAGAGAGAGAGAGATAAAACTTTTTCTTGAATCTGCTGGATCTTTATTGCCTTCAGCTCAAAAGAATCCAGAGCTCAAAATAGTGGCACATTTTGGGGAGACATGATCTGTCCTTCAGTCCCCTCTCAATTTAAAAAGTCCTAAGAGGTGAAACGGCACTTTGGTAAAACATTAAAATATGTTATATTTATAAAGAGAGATGAATAAAAGAAAAATTATATCTCTGAAAATGCAAATATTTATAGCAAAATGCTGAATATTAAGCTCAGGACTTTTTGAAAGTTTTGACTCAACAAAGATAGTCATAAATACACAGCATTGGTTTATTTTAGCTCACTAAATTTGTTTTAATTTTAGACAAATTTTCTGTGTTTATATGGATAGAACTACTATTGAACTGTAAGTTATAAATAAAAGTGGAAAAATCTTCACAATTATATCAGATGAAAAAATGCTTAAGGAAGAAATTTAAGCATTTTAATTATTTTTTGAATAAAGCTAAAACCCTTTGTTGAGAGACATAAATAATATTTTACTAAAGAAAGAAATATTATTAATGAAAAATAAAGAAATGACATTCCTCTAAGATTAAGCATTTAATAATTTTAATCAAAATTGCAGGGTTTTGGATCTTCATGATTCTAAAGTTTTCTAAAAATAAAGTAATAACACTGTCAAGATATCTTACAAAGAATAGTGAAGATTTTTTCATGAGATATTATATTTATATTTGACATTATATTTATGTTTGATATTTTCAAGCATCAAATATTGATAATGATAAAAAATAATAATCATTTGAACAACATTGTCCTAACATTGGAATAGACAGATCACTGTAATACAAAAGTCCTAAAACAGATTCATATATATGTTGTAATTTCATATTTTGAACCATAAATTAAATGAATTTCTTATTGAGCTCTTAATTTTAAAAAGTTACTGACTTTAAGTTAGCCTCCCCCTTCTGAAGGATCTAAAGATAAAATTGTACAGCAGAAGATACTGCTTTGAACATTTTAATGTATTCAAAATAATAAAATCAACCTCTTTTCTGGCAGTACAGAGTAGGTTATTCAAACTAATCATCCTTCTGAAAATTGCTAATAAAATTCTTGATAACATCAAAAATTTGAAAAAAAATCAAAATGAATTAAGCCAAGTTAAAAAGGGATAAGAAAGAAAACACATCTTGGTGGGGTTAGATTTGTACCAGGAATGCAAATTATCAATTAATATAGTCTACCACATTAGTAGAATTAAATGAAAAATATCCAGCAATTCTCTCAACTGATGTAAAAAACAAAAGCAGTTTCAAATCTGAGAGTAAATATCAAAGTAGGAATATAAATAGATGTTCTTAAATAAATGTTCAAAACATATAACAGAATAACAAGGCTATCCATGTGACAGCCTTCATATCTTTTCTACTTTGTGCTAGAATTCTAGCGAGCTCAGTAAAGTGAGAGAGAGCAAGAGAGAATCAGAAAAAGGAAACAAATCTGTATTACTTGCAGATATAATTGTGTATAGATTAATTAATTAATGGAATTGCAAGTATTGCAACATACAAAGAAATTATCAATATATCCCTATACACCAAATCCTGGCAAATATTTTCTGTTGACAGCCAGATAGTAATTATTTTAGGTTTTGCAGTTCATAAGGTCTCTCTCAAAACTACTCAATTCAGTCATTGCAGTCCAAAAGTAGTACTTAAAATACATAAAGAAATATACTTGACTGTGTTCTAACTAACTTTGTTTACAAAATAAGGATAAGGGCCAGATCTGGCTATAGACTATAGTCTGCCAACTCTGATATCTACTTACTACCAAGTGATAAAGTTCAAATTAAGAAACAAATAGAAGTATTATTATATAGAAATATTTTTAAAGATGCAGATAATTCTATAAGGGACATATAAAACTCTATTGAATACAATAAAGAAGTAAATGGAGGAAGATACTGTGTTGATGTACAAAGCTTATTCAACTCAAAATGATTAAGTTTAGTGCGAACTAACCAAAGTCCTTTAGGTTTGCTTATATGGACTTAGTGGAACTTGACAAACTAATTCTAAAATGTATCTCTGATGTCAAAAGTTAAGGATTGGTAAGGCTCTTTTGAAGTAGAAGGGAGTGGTAGAAGGATTTTTCTCTACCAGAAAATAATTACTTTTAAAGTCATTGTGATAAATGTGGCTGTGGACCAGTAAAAACAAATGGGCCACTTGAACAAAAAAGGGAAACCTGAGAAGTATTCACATATTGGCTCTTCATCATATGACAGAGGTGACACGGCAGAGTAGTGATGAAAATAATGCTATCTAAAATCCCCACCAGTTGAAAAAAATGAACCCCTATCATAGACTGAACAAAAAAATCTACCCCAAGTGGATCAGGGAACTAAAAGAAAAGTGCCAACTATATGTCTTTGAAGGAATTAAATAGACAAATATTGTTATGATTCTAGGGACCTGTAGGAAAAAAGTAATTTAAGTGAGTCAAAAAGTAAATACTTTTCAACAATGTCACATCCATCCCCCAGGGCTAAGCCCTCCAACCCCAGTAACCATTGAGTCTTCTTTGAGGTGGACAGCGGAGGGGAGCAAATTGGTCGAATTGTCTTAGAATTGTTTGCAGATATTGTACCCAAAACTGCAGAAAAATTTCATGCATTGTGTACAGGAGAAAAAGACACTGGACCCACCACTGGGAAAACTCTCCATTTCAAAGGATGTCCTTTCCATAGAATTATTAAGAAATTTATGATTCAGGGTGGAGACTTCTCAAATCAGAATGGGACAGGTGGAGAAAGCATTTACGGTGAAAAATTTGAAGACGAAAATTTCCATTATAAGCATGACAAGGAGGGATTGCTGAGCATGGCCAACATGGGCAGCAACACCAACTGGGTTGGCATGGCCAACTGGGCAGCTCCCAGTTCTTCATCACCACCGTTCCGACTCCGCACTGGGATGGGAAGCACGTAGTGTTTGGCCAAGTGATTAAAGGAATGGGTGTGGCAAAGATTCTAAAAAATGTGGAGGTGAAAGGTGAAAAACCTGCCAAAACTGCGGAGAACTGAAAGAAGGGGACGATTGGGGAATATTCCCAAGGATGGATCTGGTGATAGTCACCCAGATTTCCCCGAGGATGCAGATGTGGATTTAAAAGATGTAGATAAAATTTTATTAATATCAGAAGACTTAAAAAAAATTGGAAATAACGTTTTTCAAATCCCAGAATTGGGAGATGGCCATTAAAAAATACACAAAAGTTTTAAGGCATGGGGAAGGCTCCAGGGCTGCTGCTGAGGACACAGATGGAGCAAAGCCGCAGCCTGTCGCTTTGAGCTGCGTGCTGAAGATCTGCGCTTGCAAACTGAAGATGTGTGATTGGCAGGGCGCGGTAGATAGCTGTTTGGAGGCCCTGGAAATAGACCCATCAAATACCAAAGCACTGTACCTAGAGCCCAAGGATGGCAAGGATGAAAAGAACATGATCAAGCATTGGCTGATCTTAAGAAAGCTCAGGAGATAGCACCAGAAGATAAAGCTATCCAGGCAGAGTTGCTGAAAGCCAAGCAAAAGATAAAGGCACAGAAAGATAAAGAGAAGGCAGCTTATGCAAAAACGTTTGCTTGATGAGGAACTCAGTTTTGCTTAAGTGTGCGCTGATTGTATGAGTGAGGAAGACAGTTTAAGGGTTTGTCTGTTCAGTGTGATCCCTCCTGGGCTCCCGCTGATACTTCGGTTCCCCACGTTTACAGTCCAGGAATATGGATAAGGACTTACTCTTTAACACACCAGTGTTACAAACTACAATGGCGTCAATTCCTTTTTCAGGGACTCTCTGAATTATTGTAAGGATAATGGTGTCTCCAGTTTTTATTTATTTATTTATTTATTTATTATTTATTTATTTTTGTGAAAACATGTTCTTTTAATGCATAAGTAGGTTGAGACCAGAAGAGATTACAGTGTTATTATTAAATCACATAGCAAGTAAACAGTAGAACTTCATCAGATTCTCTTGATTCTGATCTGTTTCCAGCTTGTTTTTAAACTCCTAAAGACACATCATGTTTGAATAAACAGACAAAAGCTTGAAAAAAAAAAAAGTAAATACTTTTCAATAAAAACTATCAATAAATTTAATAGCATTAAACTGAAACCCTGATAAGTAGGAGAAATAAAATTATATAGACAGTGGGAGGAGACATTTGTCACAAAGATTACTGACAAAAGAATTAATATAAGAAATACATAAAGAATACCTATAAATCGACAGGAAAAACATAAAAATCGGTCAATAATATTGAACAGGGCCTTTTATAAAAGTAGAAATCCAACTAACAAATGAATGTGCTCAATCTCACTATTAACTATGTAAAGTATTTTAATGTACTGATACAGAGTACAGTTAATTAATTCTGATATTAATTCAGCCTCTTGCTGAATTGATGGATTTTAAATGATGTGTTTGTTATATATTTCACAACTAAAGAGGAACCTCTAATAAAGATATTCTTATTAGCCTCTTCAATTTTTAAAGGGGATAACCTAGAAACAAGGGGCTTCCCAAGTGGTGCTAGTGGTAAAGAATCTGCCTACCAATGCAAGAGATGCAAGAGATGTAGTTTTGATCCCTGCATTGGGAAGATTCGCTGAGTAGGAAATGGCGACCCACTCTAGTACTCTTGTCCAGAAAATCCCATGGAGAGAGGAGCCTGGCGGGTTACCATCCATGGAATCTCAGAGATGGACACGATAAGTGACTGAGTGTGCGCGTGTGCACACACACACACACACACAGAGAAACATGGAATAAAGAAGTTTTTCAAGTCATATAGCCAATCCGTGGTAGACTCAGATAGAAACCAGTCCAAATTATCAATGTACCCCAGCTTTAGAATGAAGGTTTCTTGTTTGAGTACTTGCTGAATGGTGAGCCCTTGGATGCTATCTCAAATCTTTCAGCAGGTGCTTGATTGAATGTTTGTGTTATGTTGGATAGGGAGGTGCAACAGCTAGGAAACTCTGAGACAAAATAAAGCTACTAGGAGGGAAAGTCTGGACTCTGTGTCCTGGCAGACCTCTTTGAATTGAATTTCATTCCATGTGAAAGCAAGTATCAGCGGTAAGGTGCTGAAGAAGTTGTTTCCTTGTGAGAAAGTTTTAAGGCTTGTGCCCTGGGTACTGGCTTCAGATTTCAGATGGAGGCAGTGCAAACAGTGGTTGGGAAATGGACCCTTTGTTTTTCTCTAAAGAACTCGACAGTGTCTGGAGGGGGAGGATGGAAAGCCTTGGTACCTACTGCCTCTGGGGTGGGTGCTGATTTTCCTGCTGTGAGATCCAAGCAACAGAGTCTAAGGCAGCCCCAGGCTTCTTCCATGGTGAATTGGGATGGAGGAAAAACAGGGCAAAAACAGAGTGTGAACTCCAGTGTGCAGGCAGGTTTATAGTCTTCAAGATGCTTCTTCAGATAGTATTAGTGAGAATGTCCCAGAGTCCCAAGGATCTCTCCTTCGCTGGTAGGAACACAAACAGAGAATGTGGAATATTGACTCGAATGGAACATCGTTTGTGTCAATAGACTGTGAAACCTTACAAAGGTTCCCAATGCAGGTGCAGCATGCATAAGGAAAGATGTGGGTAAACTATATTTGAACTGGCTTGCTTTGAGGAAGTGTTAAATAAAGTAAAATGATAAGTTAATTAGTAATTTAGATTTTCAAGAGCAAAACATACCTATAGCTTCTTATAAATATTTATTTTAATAAGTATCCCAAGTGGAGGTTAATTTAAATATTCATATGTTTTCAAAGGCAATCTACCTCTTAATTGATGATGAATAATAAACAGCACCATTTAAAAGTGGAAATCCAAGAGATGAATAAGCATATAAGGAGATTACTTCAATCTCATTATTAATTACTTTAAAAGATTTTAATGTTACACCAGCATACTCTTTTTGCTGACTTGGTAGGTATTAAATTATGTATATTTTATATGATTTATGTCACAATTAAAGGAGGAAAATACCATGAAAGCAAATAAACAAAAATAAGAAAAACTGGTCTTAATTTTCCAAAATGCAAAGAGAATAGTTCAAGTAAAACATTAAAAAATTAAAGACAACACAGTTTATTGTTAAAGTAATTTATAAACCCTTATTATATTCTATGATCAAGTGAAAAAAAGGCAGCATAGGTTCTGCACAATTAACTTTATATTATGTTAAAACTTTTACACAGAACAATCACCCAGTCTTCTTATAGTACTCTAAACTTTTTTCCCTGTAGCTTCTATGAACATATCACATAAATTATTTATTATATTCATTCCTTATTTTCTATCTCTGTGCTGGATTGCAAAATCCCTAGAAACAGGGCTTTGTTTAATTCACTGAAGTATCCCATGCAAAGAGAATACATGCCCGATAAATATTGTTGACTAAATGGTTGAAAAGTAAATTCATTAAGGTATAAGACTAAATGCAACTTAATGTTAATGAAACTGATAGCAAGAGGAGTGAATATCCAGGGAAAGATTTATACATTTGTTGGTTTTATTCAATTACAGTGAAAAAAACATGTGAAATGTCACTTATTTTTGTAAAAGGGAATTGATAGTCTGTATAGTATATCTATTTGGTATTGGCATCTGACAATGATGCAAGTATTGACTCCTGAATAGTTTCCTAAAGGTTGAGAGGACATAGGTCAAGCAACTCAAATGCTTTGCCATCACCCCTCTCACCATGACACTGCAAAATTCACATAACATAAAATTAATTAAAGTATATAATTTAGTGGCATTTAGTATATCATTTATGTGTAACCACCACCTCTGTCAAGTTCCCAAATATTTTCATCACTCTGAAAGGAAACCCCATACAATTAAGAAGTCACTCCATATTCCAAACTGATCTCAACCACTGGTGATCACCAGTCTTCTTTGTCTGGAGGTACCTATCATGGACATTTCCTGTAAGTGGAGTCATAAACATGTGATCTTCTGTGTTTTGATTATTTCAATTAGTATGTTGTTTGTGAGGGGCTTCCCAGGTGGCTCAGTGTTAAAGAACCTGCCTGCCAACGCAGAAGACACCAGAGATGCATGTTCCATCCCTGGGTCAAAAGATCCTCTGAAGTAGGAAATGGAAACCCACTCTAGTATTCTTGCCTGGAAAATCCCATGGACAGAGGAGCCTGGTGGGCTACAGTCCATGGGATCGCAGAGTTGGACACGACTGAGCGTGCGCGCGCGCACACACACACACACACACACACACACACACACACACATACACACGCTGTTTTTGAGGTTCATCCATACTGTTGGAGGCGGCAAACTTCATTTCTTTTTAAGGATGAATATTTCTTTGTATTCACATGCCACAATTTGTTTCTCTATTTCTCTGTTGATGTACATAGGTTGTTTACACCTATTGGCTCTTGTGAATAATACTGCAGTGAACACTACTACAAATATCTGTCCAAGTTCTGTGTTCAAATCCTTTGGGGCATATACCTAGGAGTGGAATTGTTGAATCATATGGTAATTCTGTTTGCTTTTTGAGGTACCATCAAACTGCATCATTTTGCATTCCCACCAGAATTATATGAGGATTCTAATTTTTCCACATCCTCACCAAATCTAATTTTCCATTTTTAATGTTATAATCATCCTAGTGGATGTGATGTGGTATCTCATTGTGGTTTTGACTTGCATTTCCATAATGATTAATACTTTTGAGCATTTTTTCACATGCTTGTTGGCAATTTGTACATCTCCTTTGGAGAAAACTCTTTAAAGTCAATTTTTAGATTTTTTGTTGTTGAATTTCAACAGTTCTTTATATACTGTCGATATTCAACCTTTATCATATACATGAGTTGCAAATATGTTCTCTCATTCTATAGATTATTTTCCCCTATTTTGATAAGAATAATTTGATGACAAAACACATAATGTCACTCTGGAAAATGTATTCAGATATTTTGAAATAAACTACAGATATCACAACAAGTGAAATTATAAATTTGAACATCTGCAGATATTATAAATTAAAATAATTTATAATCAACAGGAAGGTTATTTAAAAACCTATCAGAATCAAAATTTGTTTCAGCTAAATCTATAGTAATTATATATAAAGTCTAGAAAAATATCTTAAGTGAACATATAACTGATTCTACAAGTTACAGACTGAAATTTCAGAGTAGATATACTTTTGATGCAAGTAAATTTTCCTCCTTTATTAAATTGGAATTTTTAATTAGTAAGATATAAGAAATTTATCAATTACAATCATTTTAAGAATACAGCATCAAAAATTAATATAATTCATATTGTTTTAATATAATTTATGTTGTTAAAATAATATTGTAATTTATGATGTTATAATGAGCATCACCTACCCAAAGATAATAAGCCATCTCAGTACGACTTAATAGGCTGTATTGTCTATTCCAGTAAAAAACATTGTATAACTTCCTTTAACCTGAGTTAGGATTTTAATTTTCTTTTCATGCTATTTTCTCTTTGCAGGCAACATATGTTTTCCACAACAATGAGAATTATGTGCCTGGAGAATCCAGGCTCTAGCTTTAAAGTGAAATAGTTGCTATAAAATGCTGTATCTTGAGTTTTGATCATAAAATTTCCAAATGTAGGTATCTCGATCAAGTACTAAAACAAGACAACTCTTTCCTTTATCATACTGAAATAGCTGGTTATTGCTTCTCTGGGGAATCGATGTATTACCTTCAAAGACAGAACTTTACTGTCATCTGTTGCTGCAATAAATGTTCAGTACTGTCCCCAGTGTTGAGTGAAATGTTGAGTGAACTTGAGTTTCCTTTCCCAATTCTGTAGTTGAAAATAATTGCTTTGCTTTTCCCAAGTGGTAGTTGTAGCAAAATAGTTTTGAAAAGAAACTAGTTCCTAAGTATGGGTTATTGAAATTAATTAGTGTTCACATTGCATTGTGAGCTGTCATCCCTGGAGGACTGCAGTAATGAGCATTGAGATTAACTACACACACTGGGGACACCTTGTTACTATTATGCCTTAATGTTATATAAAAATAACATATTCCTTTCACAGACAAAAATATACTAAGGACTTGGATACATCCACAAACCTAGGAGGATGAAGATATAGGAGACATAGTGTCTTAACTGTTTCTTAACTATTTCAAACTATCTGGTTCACCATGATATTTTCTCAAGCAATATTTCCAAGTGTCTGTTCTTAAAACTAGCATAGCATAACAACACACTGTTCTCAAATAGTCACTTTTAAAATAACACAACATTTGGTTTAATGATCCCCTTTTAGTTAATTGAAAGGGGTGTGTTTAGAAAACTGTTGATTTATCAAAACAAAGTCAAGTGATGGATAATGGCAAACACACAATAGTAAGTCAGTTTCCTATAATCTCACCAGGTATTGGCCAAGTTTCAAATTTAGTCAAAACATTTGCTCCAAGAAGGACTTTAAAAATTAACCTACTTTGGTTTATTCACAGCCTGATTAAACAGATAATTAAAACTTACAGATGCATGTCCCTGTTAAATTACTGTAGCTTGAGTGAATTTGTGGGGTAGATTATTAGTTGTACATAGGCTGGCACAAAATAAAGCAGTCGCTGTGAAGAAGACATAACAAGATTCAGTATTTTCTATCTTTTACATGTTTATTTAAGAATTCCTTTTAATTAACTTGAAAGGAGTGAGAAACTTGGAAAAACTGTGGAGTCTATATGCGACTGAAGAACTTTTTTTACCTCAACTTTCTTCAGCTAGCACTATTGTTCATCATTCCCTTTCTGAATGGGAGTGATGATCAGGAAAATTCTATCTGCATTAAAATTCTTTTGTGACAAATAAAAGAATTAGGACATAAATATTTCCTGAATATGTTGAAATGGTCATTCATGGTGACTCACTGCCAAAAGTGTGGTCAAGTCTATATTGTGTATCTTTCCTGTTTGTTGGACTGCCTGAATTTCAAATTAGCCTCAATTATTAGAAAAAAAATGGAGATTATAATATTTTAAGGATGGCTATGAGTACTGAATGAGATGACGTATGTGAAATTCCCAAGTACATCTTCAAGAACAAACTTGCAAGTTTTGCTTCTTTAATTCATTTGCACACATAGAAGAGGTAGAACATAAAAGAGGAATAAAACAAAAGAGCTTTGGCCTTGATCTCTTCCATATGTTGCTTTAAGTTTAAATATGTTATATACTCTCTAAGACTGTTATTCAGGTAGTTTACCTTTAAAACTAAACAGTAATTTCTTTAAGTAACTGGGAAGACAAAGGGAAAGAAGATACTTTCCAGAAATAATATTGGCATTTTGTATATACTCAGAAATTATTTACCTTAAAAATTTTTAAGTTGTATTTTCATATATCTATTTTTATTATATGGGCTTCGCTAGTAGCCCAACTAGTAAAGAATCTGCCTGCATTGTGGGAGACCCTGGTTTGACTCCTGGGTTGGGAAGATGCCCTGGAGAAGGGATATGCTACCCCCTCCATTATTCTTGCCATGGAGAATCTCCATGGGCAGAGGAACCTGATGGGCTACAGACCATGGGATTGCAAAGAATCAGACATGACTGAGTGACTAAGCATATATTTTTATTATATATTTGCTCAGTAGTCTATATTATTCTAATTCAGGATTCTTGAGACAAACCAAATGCAAACATCTCAATTTTCCATTCTTTCTTAGTGCAGCATATCTATCAAAAATCTACTACATGCTTGTGTTGTTCTAGGCTTTAAACATACTATGCTTTAATGTGATTTTCATAATGAAATATAATTGGTTATACCAATCATAAGTGATAAGCAATACAGTGTCAGATGAGGAAAAGTAGCAAAAGGAAAATTAAGCAGGGTACAGGTTAAAGAATGGCATACTGAAGTGTAATGGCTGGAGTGGCCAGCGAAATACAGGGTGATCAAGAAATTGTAGGAATTCTTCCTGCAACAATTATAAATTTAATGTAGTTCTGATAAAGAATAGAATGTGATATTTATCTAGACACAGTGATTCTAAAAAAGTCAGAAAGTATAGTCAAAACTGAAGGGAAAATAGATAGCTCTACTAGAGTTTATGTACTGGGCAATATAACAGATCACTGGAGAAATAAAGGATTATTCCAAAATGTTGCTTAGAAAATTATCTAAACTTTTAGAAAACTATTGATCTTTACCTTACATCATATACCACAATCAGCCAATACAAAATTAATAGACTTAGGTTAAAAAGTAAGCTATTAATAAGAAAGTATTTCTGAATACATAAACAATACTTTTGTATAAAAGATATTTTAAGTACAAAAGCAAATGAATAAATAAAAATGTAAAAGTAAACTACATAAAAATTTAAGACTTCTAAACATATAAAAGTATATTAAATATAATAAAATAAACCCAACATATTTATGTAAAGACTTTAATAGATGAATCCCTAATTTTACTGAGGCAAGTCTGACAATGTAGATGTTCTAGAATTATGCTTGCAAGGTAGCCCCTAGCCACATGTGACTATTAAGCACTTGAGATGTGACTGGACAATCCCACCAGATTGCCTCATCTTCATCTCTCTCAGGAGTGTGTTTAGAGCCCAAGGGTAAAGGTGGTAATAATGATGATAATGATTTTGTTATATACCATTTAGCATTTTCTTCTGCTTTCACCCCCTCTTTCATTCTTGGTGTTCACTTGCTGGAATTTGGGGAATCCAGTAATTTTGGGCCCATAACACTGCAGCTTTCTGATTTACATAATGGCTCTGAAATGTTAATTTCAAGGTCAAATAACTCAAGAATGCCATGTTGTATATACAACTGAAAAGAAAAAGGAAATGTTAAGCAATCGGCTCCAAATAAAACTATCACAATATTGGCTATGAAGAGCAAGGCAGTGTAGAGAAAGAAAAGTCTATGTTCTAAAATAAAATTTTAACAGTGAATCCCCCTTATCCACTTTAGTTCTATTTGGAGAAGGGCTTATGGAATCACATCTGAGATTTTCAGCTGTCTGTTATTGGATGGGGACAGATTCAGATCATATAAACTTTTATAAAGACAAGTGGTACTTGGGAATTGACTGCATACATCTGTGATGCTAGCCAATGTACATCCCTAGATTCTGAAAACCTGTGTCAGAATCTACTTGTCCCCAAAAGAGCTTAATGACTAACAACATTCCACTATTGATAGCATTTCAAAGTTAGTAGAATACAAAATGAACAGATAAGGAACACTTAATTTACTTTGACTAAATAACTGCATCTATGAATTTGTATGAAATTGTGAAGAGAACTGTGATGTAGACAAATCATGTATGAAGGTACCATATTTGTTGATGTTGCTGCTAATTTTACTATCTTAATACAATAACAATTTTAGTTTGAAGAATAGTTAATGATGCAGATGATCATTAAACATTTTAAAATATCCATCATCCCATTATACAAAAATGACCACAGATAATGTTTTTATTATGTAGCTGTCCATATATGTCTGTTTATATGTCCATAAGCACCGAGTCTTAATAACATTCTGTTTGTTACTGTCTTTCTTTGCGTTTCAATTAGTGTAAAGTCTCTGCTATGCTGAGGATCAAAGATGATGCTTATGAAGCACTTGACACTTTTCTCACGGAGAGGTTTCTCTAAATTTCAGTCTACTCTTCTTGTTGATCTTGATCTATATCTTCTCATTGTTATGAAGCTGAACATGCTTTCTTGATAATTCTGGCTGTTCATCAAACTTATAAATTGTTCTGTTGATGGTAACTAACTCATTTCAGCTATGTAGCTCATTATCTCTTCCTATTTAATGTTATATCCAATCATCTGTATTACTTTTGGCTGCATTTAGTAGAAACCTGAGCACCATAGTTTAATGAAATAGAGATATATACCTCTCACACAGAAAGAAGTTAAGATGCAGAAGTGCATGGATGGGTACCTCTCTATGTCACAAGAGACCTAGTCATCTCGTTGTCTTTAGTCTGTGACTTGTGTCTTTATATGTTGGCATATCTAGTGAATAACAATCACAAGTCAGGAGGAATAGGAAGACACTGACCATTGGTCCAAGCTATTTTTGCTTCTTAAAACAGGAAAAGGATAATTTTTCTAGAAATTTCACAGATCGAATGCAACAGTGGTCTTTTATTTGTGTTTAATTGTCTGTAACTGAGTCAAAAGGCAACTGATAGATACAAGTGAGTAGACAGGAAAGTGAAGTGAAAGTGTTAGTCGCTCAGTCGTGTCTGACTCTGTGACCCTGTGGACTGTAGCCCACCAGGCTCCTCCATCCATGGGATTCTCAGGCAAGAGTACTGGAGTGGGTTGCCATGCCCTCCTCCAGGGGATCGTTCTGACACAGGGATCGAACCCAGGTCTCCTGCACTGCAGGCAAATCCTTTACCATTTGGGCCGCCAGGGAGTATGTAGGAGGTATTTGTGAACGTACATTTTTCTAACCCCCAACAAAATGGAGTCTATTGGAAGAGAAGATGGGGATCTGAATATTGGGGGAAAAGTGAGCAGATAGATCTGGATCTGGATCTGAATCATGATATTCCAATTTACTAACAGAGACTTTTGACAGTTCTTTTAGTCACTTTGAACCAATTTTCTCATCTATTAAATGATGAAATAAAATCTATCTTTCTGTGTGGTTATGAGAAGTTAATAAGACAGTGTCAATCATTTAGTGAAATACAGAATCATATTGTTTTCTCATTGTGTTGATTTATATAAAGGGTTAGGCTTGTGATATAAGCGTTTATATATATTAAATATCTGGAATTTTTCTTTGGCAGTAGATGAGGTTGAAATCAATAAAAAGTAAGAAAATTTTGTTTTAATTCTAAAACAAACAAATGACTGAGATTAAAAAGTTTTTTTTTCATTACTTTTCCAGAAAACATAATTAAGAATTAATGCTAAATATATCGTGCCCTTACTACGTTCAGTAAAACCACAATAATATAACATATTGAAATTCCACCCATTTGTATTTTTATGAGTCATTTAAAAACAGCATTTCTTTGGGAATAAGTAAACAAAGATGGCATATTTAAATCTATACTATATTAATCTAATATATTATTATATTTTAAAGATGAATTAGCTATCATTTGAAAGCATTTACATAGCAGGTGTATGTCAGCAAATATAAGTCAAATTCGTAGGGCATAACGATTGCTCCAAGGTTTTATTATGACTTGGATTCTAAATAAAGAAAGGAATATTTGTTAAACTGCATATTTGATGGAACCTTGGTTGTTTTTTATTAAGAATTTTTAAATCTTCAGAAAATGGATTCATATAATTGAAGCCAAGAGAAAATCCAATAAGAGTGGATGGAAAATGTCAGGGGGAAATACAACCTCTCTGAAATACAGAGCTTCTTATTTGTTTTGTTTATGTCTTTTATTCTGATTAGGTTATCCCAAAATAAAAACTGAATATAAGAAAATACAAAGGTAACGTAGAATCAGAGATGTTTATGGGATCAGCATCATTTGATATAAATTCCTCATGAAAAGCTTCCGAACATCTGGAATAGTTTTCCAACAGATCTCCATGTTTTCACATGGTACATCCTTCATGTGCCTCGCCTTCACATTCCCATTAAAGTTATTACTCTAAGACATCCCCTCTATGGTCAAAAGATCAGATTTTCCCTTGAGTAGCAGAGAAGAAGATTTAATTAATTTAATAATGAAGATCTTTCCCAGTCTAGGTTTATAATATTTTACTATTTGTTTTATTTTCTTTCCCCCTAGCATTTCTTCCCTCTCTGACCTGAGCATTCATGAGAAAATCCTATGGTTTTGCTCACAATATTCCATCCCATTTCATTTAACTTATCCTACTTGTTTTAGCCCATTGAATCTTATTAAAGGCCGGCTCAAGTTTCACCTACTTGTGAGTCCTTTCACAGCTTTCTTAGGCCAATTTAGTTACTCCCTCATTTGTGATCCCATAAACTACACAGTTCATGTTTACACTAAAGCTTTTTTTTTTTAAAATAACTGTAATGTTTTCTAGCTGGCTGTGAACTTCCTCCCACTTCTACTAGGTCAAGAGCGCTTCTCTTTTTGCACTGCCCAGTGCCAAACTGGAGGACCTGGTGGCTCAGATGGTAAAGAAACTACCTGTAGTGTGGGAGACCCAGGTTTGATCCCTGGGTCAGGAAGATCCCCTGGAGAAGGGAATGGCAACCCATTCCAGTACTTTTGCTCAGACACGGACAGAGGAGCCTGGCAGGCTACAGTCCATGGACTAACATAGAGTCTGACATGACTGAGTGACTAACACACACAGTAACCTCTCATAAATGCTTGTTGAAATGAATTAATATCCATAAAATATGCCACAGGTACAGCTAACGTTTATGCCATATATTTTTCTTTCAGTATCTACTTTTCTGGGATCAGTGTCCCTTTGCCTTTGTGACATATTGGAAAGGCAATCAATGAAACTTTTACCTCTACATTCACCTTGTTGAGTATAGTCTTCAGTACCACAGCATGCATCATCTCTTTTCTCAAAAAGTTCTATCATTTTCAATTACAAAATCTTAGGTCATATAGGCTACATTGCATAGAATATCTACTTTCTTCTAGGTCAGTTCAGATCAGTCACTCAGTCCAGTCTGATTATTTGTAACCCCATGGATTGCAGCAGGCCAGGACTCCCTGTCCATCACCAACTTCTGGAGCTTACTCAGACTCATGTCCATTGAGTCAGTGAGGTCATCCAACCATCTCATCCTCTGTTATACTCTTCTCCTCCCACCTTCAATGTTTCCCAGCATCAGGATCTTTTCAAATGAGTTGGTTCTTTGCATCAGGTGGCCAAAGTATTGGAGTTTCAGCTTCAGCATCAGCCCTTCTGATGGATATTCAGGACTGATTTCCTTTAGGATGGACTGGTTGGATCTCCTTGCAGTCCAAGGGACTCTCAAGAGTCTTCTCCAACACCACAGGTCAAAAAAATCAGTTCTTTGATGCTCAGCTTTCATTATAGTCCAACTCTCACATCCATTCATGACTATTGGAAAAACCATAGCTTTCACTAGACAGACATCTGTTGGTAAAGTAATGTCTCTGCTTTTTAATACACTGTCTAGGTTGGTCATAGCTTTCCATCCAAGGAGTAAGCGGCTTTTAATTTCATGAATGAAGTCACCATTGCAGTGATTTTGGAGCCCCCCAAAATAAAGTCTGTCACTGCTTCCATTGTTTCCTCATCTATTTGCCATGAAGTGATGGGACCAGATGCCATGATCTTAGTTTTCTGAATGCTGAGTTTTAAGCCAACTTTTTCACTCTCCTCTTCCACTTTCATCAAGAGGCTCTTTAGTTCTTCTTTGCTTTCTGCGTAAAAGTAGTGTCATCTGCATATCTGAAGTTATTGATATTTCTTCTGGCAATCTTGATTCCAGCTTATGCTTCATCCAGCTAGGCATTTTGCATGATGTACTCTGCCTATATGTTAAATAAGCATGATGACAATATACAGCCCTGACATACTCCTTTCCCAATTTGAAAACAGTCTGTTGTTTCATGTCCAGTTCTGATTGTTGCTTCTTGACCTGCATACACATTTCTCAGGAGGCAGGTCAGATAGTCTGGTGTTCCCATCTCTTAAAAAATTTTCCACAGTTTGTTGTTATCCACACAGTCAAAGGCTTTGGCATAGTCAATAAAGCAGAAGTAGATTTTTTTTTTTAACTCTCTTGCTTTTTCAGTGATACAACGGATGTTGGCAATTTGATCTCTGGTTCTTCTGCCATTTCTAAACCCAGCTTGAACACCTGGAAGTTCATGGTTCACGTACTGTTGAAGCCTGGCTTGGAGAATTTTGAGCTTTATTTGGCTAGTGTGTGAGATGAGTGCAATTGTGAGGTAGTTTGAACATCCTTTTACATTGCCTTTCTTTGGGACTGGAATGAAAACTGACCTTTTCCAGTCCTGTGGCCACTGCCGAGTTTTCCAGATTTGCTGGCATATTGAGTGAAGCACGTTCACAGCATCATCTTTTAGGATTGGAACTATAAAATTTGAGCTATTTCTTCCAGGTATGTCTTAGTAAAAACTAATATGCCTTCTTTTAGTGTTTTTTTTTTCACCCATTTAGTGACCTCTCCTTAAAAGTCCATCTTGTCCTCATTGAGTCGCTGCACTCAGAATGGAGGTGAATCTGCTAGCCTCATCAAGTTTTTTAAAATAAGTTTTAAGTTGTAAAGAATGCAAGGAAAATGAAAAAAAATCTACTGTCAAAATTAGGCGTTATTCATCCTGACATTTTTCTCTGTGGTTATATTTGGCCAAGTAGCTAAACATATGTGAGTAGGAGAATAATATTAGATTAGAGTCCAAAATCTGTTACTGAGGAAGCTAGTAAGGTCATTTGATTTCTTTGAACTTTAGTTTTCACATATGTAAAATGTGAGAAATTTAGATAGTATTTCTTTCTAAAGAAATGTTCTTTCCTTCTTAGTATTTCTGATTTTTAAAAAGAATCTATTTTAATTGATTCAAGGTTAATACTATTCCTCATAAAAATTCACATTTAGGAGCCTATGTAGTAAATCATTTTCAAATTCACTGAATCATACAATATAAACATTGAAGGGGGAAACTTAAACACCACTTAGTTTCGTCTTTCTCCTCACAGCAGAGATTTCATATTAGTATCTGCACCAGGAAATTATTTTCTATCAGACAAATGTTTTGTGAAATATGAAATTGACTACATTAAAACTTAAACTGTTTCACTGTTGGACAAGATGGCTTATCAGAACATTCTTACAGCTACCAGTTGCATTTCTAGCTCCTACTTAACATTAGTTAAGTGTCTAGAAACCCCAAAGAATGTATCCCGAGTACTATGGAATACTGTCCATGATGATGAATTTGAGCAGGTGAGGATTCAAAGAGCCATTGTAGAAAACCATGACATCATCTTTGGAAGGCAGAATCCTGCAAAGCGTGACCCCATCCTCAAATTCCACACCCTATTTTCCCAGTACTGTGAATATGATGATATATCACTCTGCAATTCAGTTATATTATATGGCACAGTTAATGTTACCTGAGGGAAATTTTCCAGCTGGTCCTGACCTAATCCTATGAACCCTTAAAAGCAAAAAGGTTTCTCAGGCTGGTGGTAGAAAAAAAAAAGTGAGAGGGATTTGAGATTTTAGAAAGATTTTCAACTTTCTGCTGTCTTTGAAGGAGGCCACGTGAGAAGGAATGCAGATGGCTTCTAAGAGCAGGGAGTCTCCCCAGCTTACAGATGGCAAGGAAGTGGAGACCTCAGCTCTCAGCTGCAAAGCACTGACTTCTGCTAACAGCCTGGATGAGCCTGGAAGCGGATTTCATGCAGACTCTTCAGGTGAGAACTCACCCCAGCAAACACCTTGATTACTGTTCCGTGATACCCTAAATAGAGAGCCAAGTCACAACCTGCCACATTTCTGACCCTCCAAACTGTGAGTTAATGGATAGATTTTGTTTAAGCCACTATATTTATAGTTACTTGTTACACTATAACAGAAAAATAATAATACATTATGTAAGAAGCAATATGGCACAGAGTTTATTTATAAATAGGGTACTGATATGACAAAGTTTTTCCTAAAATTTTACCAATGGATCTAGAGTGTTTCCCTCAAAGGAAAATGTTCAATTAGGCTGTGATCATGATGATTGCAATATTTCATCACAAAGACTGATATTTTGTGTAAAAGAAAACATAACTGTACAAACCATAGAATTTGCAGAGAGAAGTCTCATATGCTAATAACTAGCATTAGAAATTTAGGCAGAAATAGAGTAACTGAATAAAGGCAATTAATTCAACTGCATAGGCTTTTTCCATTTAATTAAGATGATCAGACACTTTGTAGTCAAATTTTATGGTCACACAAATTCTTCTGACTTGTAAAGAAATGCTCTTTTATAAAAATGCTTTGAAAACTGAAAACATTGTATAGAAGAAAACACATAACTAGCACTTATTGAGCAATTCCTATGGGACAGGAGATATTCTCGTCATTTAGTATTAACCCACTTAGCACAATAATTCTATGAGGAAATTACTATTACTATGTTATTGATAATTTATGGATGAGGAAACTAAGGCACAGGGAGATTGTGTTTATTTTCTTAAAGCCTCAGAAGTTGTGGCTGGTTAATTTGGACACTGAAGCCAGGCTCCAGAACCCATGGCCTAAACACTGTTTATTATTTGTATGTGTGTGACTTAGAGAGATTGCACAGAACAAATATTGAAAATCATTTTATTGGTGTATGCTGATCACTATCTCTCTTATGTTTTGAAAATAAACTATATGTACCCTCTTATTTATTACCTCAGCATCATCTCTCTAATTTTCTCTGAGAATCAAATATAGAAACAGCCCAATTGTCCATGAAGACATGAATGGATACAGAAAATGTTTATATGTACACAATGGGATATTATTCAGCTGTGAAAAAAATCAAATCCTGCTGTTTACTGTAACATGGATGCATCTTGATGGCATTAAGCTAAGTACAATAAGTCTGACAGAGAAAGACCAATACTACCTGGTATCCCCTAAATGTGGAAATGTTTTTTTTTAAATCTAACTCATAGAAACAAAGTAGGAAAACAAATGCCAAGGGCAAAGGGGTGGGAAAAGTGGGGAAAGGCCATTAAAACACTATGAACTTTCAGCTATGAGATGAACAGGGCCTGAACATTTAACGTACAACTTGGTACATGGTGACTACATCTTGATAATGTATTGTATACTTGAAATTTGCTGAAAGAATAGTACTTAAATGTTCTCACACATTTATATAATCTCACACATTTTATAAAAATGTAAACATGTGTGGGGATGGATATGTTAATTTACTAGATAGGGATAATCCTTTTACACTTATCAGATCACCATGATATACACTTTAAATATCTGACGCTTGTGTATGTTAATTATACTTGAATAAAGTTAAAAAAAAAAAAAAAACCAGGCATTTTCTGCTAAAAACATTCCATAGATAATGACTTTCCTACTAACAAAATCCATTGCATTTTTTTTTCCCCCAGTAAGTCTGTCATTATTATTTTCCCCGTGGAAAGAGAACAATCCTCCTGGCTTTTTCCTCTCCTGGTAGGAGCACAGACATGTTGCTTAAATCCTTCTTAGAAATGGTGACAATATTCAAACGGAGGACGTCAGTGGTGAAAATTTCATTAGGGAATTTATTTGGGTAAAACTTGGACATTGCTAGCCCTTGGCTCACTACACATACACAGATGTTTAATCTTTAAGATGTGGCCTTAGCAATCATTTGTCTTGTACCAAGATTAAGCTATGCCAATATTTAGACCATGTCATATTCATTTCTGTATTCTCAGCACCTGCCATGGAAATTAGCTCATATTTTCTGCTCAAAGAAATGTTGAAAAATATTTGTTGTTGAGTTTCTCTAAGTTTTAAGAAATAATGAATCCATTATCTTGAAAAATAAAAAGGGCTTAGATTTTCTCTTTTTGTGTCATCATTTCATTTGACCTTGAATGCAGTGCCTCACCCTTCACACACAATGAAGAGGTCAGTTCAAATTCTATAGCTGGTTCAAAGTGAAAAAAATAGTATCTCCTTGACATTTTGTCTCACTTACAAGAATGATACAACCTAACAAATAAGACTTTTAAAATTATTTTACTTACTTTGAAAATCTGTATATTTCATCACTAAAATATGTTTTCATTTTGAACTTGTCAATCCCTCAAACATTACAAGGCCTTGTTCCAAAGATTTGGCAAAGATCTAGCCAGTAGCAAGTTAAAAGTAGCCAAAATATGCTTTGGGAAGGCCTCAGAATTTTATTTGTAATATTGCTTAACTCAAATCAATTTAACATTTTGGATATGCCATGTCATTAATATTAATAATCAGTATTCTAATATAAATTGTTTTTCTATATTCAATAGCACTCACATCTCAGGTTTCAAGAGACAAAGGTAGAAACCATTTGTCCAGCTCTTGTTATGCAGTGGGGTCTAAGTGAACACTGAATGGGAGTGATGTGGTGGAAAATCTGGACACTATATAATAGCTCATCCACATGTCCATGTCACCAAGCCTTAAGATGTGACTGAGAGGCACTATGCTGACATGGACAGATAACTGAATTTCAAGATCTAGATATATATTGTTCACAGTGAAGAAACACTACATTAGGAACCAGATGACTTAAGCATAAGTTTTTGATACAGAAAAAAATGATCGGCTTGACCATAAACAATTGCTCTTTCCTTGTTTTTTTTTCAATTGTAATATAACAGCAAAATCTCTGTATATCTACTTACAGAGTAATAGGGATGTGTTTGAAGAAAGCAAGCTTTCTTGCTTCATCATGATAGCTGTTTTACAACTGATACTGTTACCCACATTATGATCTTCATTATTTGTAAAGTAGAACAATTTTAGTTCTGAATTAAATATTCTAACTATTTGTGGTCGAGTTTAGAGTTTTTGGCCTCCCTGTTGGCTCAGATGGTAAAGAATCTGCCTACAATGCAGAAGACCTGGGTTTGATCCCTGGGCCAGGGAAGAACCCCTGGAGAAGGGAATGACAACTCACTCCAATATTCTTGTCTGGAAAATCCCCTGGACAGAGGAGCCTCGTGGGCTACAGTCCATGAGGTCGCAAAGAGCCGGACACTCCTGAGTGACTAACACTTAAGAGTTTTAGATCAGTATATGGTGAGTATAATGGGAAAAAAATGTAGATGTTAAGCCAGTTTTGTTTCCACCTCTTTTGTAAGCCACAGAAAGTAGATTGCTAAAAGAGATTTGATATAAAATCTGGGAGCTCAGGAAAAAGAGATCTGTACTTGAAAAGTGAAATCACTAACCAATAAGCTGATTTTCCCCAAATGATCTATTTCTCCTTAATTAAAATATTTCCCAATTAAGATAATTTCTCTGTTTCTGCTTTAAAAACACTAAAGAAGATAAGTAGACCAAAGAGGATAGTACTATTTCCCAGGTAAAACAGTTTCCACTTAATTTCTCATTAACACTTTTTAAGAAGCATATGCTTCTATGTAATTCTTTTTTTTTAATGTAATTCTTTCAACTATCTTTCTTTCACATTCTACAGTTACAGATATGTAAAAAAGGACTTCTAAAAAAACAAAAATAACTAAAAAAAAAAAAATTCTCTCCCTAAAAGCGAAGAGAAAATTGCAAGTATAGTGATTATAATTCTAAACTCACAGGTCAGGGGAATAAAGATAGACACAAATCAACAGTGTTAGGAACTGTGTTCATGCCCTCCTGACCCCTAATTCCTATGTTGAAACCTTAACTCAGGGTGATATTATCAGGAGATGGGGCCTTTGGGAGGTAATCAGGCCTAGATGAGGTCATCAGGGGGCGAACCAGGTGGCTCTAGCTGTAAAGAACCTGCTTATTAATTCGGGAGACATTAGAGACCCTGGGTCAGGAAGATCCCCTGGAGGAGGGCTTGGCAACTCACTCCAGTATTCTTGCCTGGAGAATCCCAAGAACAGAAGAGCTAGGCAGGCAGGCACATCTGAAGCAACTTGGCATGCACACGTAATGTCACAAGGGTGGGGTCCTTATAACGGGATTGCCTACTTGCTCAGTTGCTAAGTCGTATCCTACTCTTTGTGACTGGCCACGGACCACGGCCTTCCAGCCTCCTGTGTCCATGGGATTTTCTAGGCAAGAATATTGGAATGGGTTTCCATTTCTTTCTCCAGGAGATCTCCTGATGCAGGGATCGAACCTGGGTATCCTACCTGCATCTCCTGCATTGACAGGTAGATTCTTTACCACTGAGCCACCTGGGAAGCCCATGATGGGATTAGTGCCCTTGTAAGAAGAGGTATCAGAAAACTTCTTCTCTCTGTGTGTGTGTCTCTGCCATGTGGGAACGAAACCAGGAGGTAGTTATCTATAAGCCAGCAGGGCAGTCCTCATCAAAAACTGACCATACCAACACTTCCTAGCCTCTAGTACTGTGAGAAACAAGTTTCTGTTGCTTAAACCATCGACCTATGGTATTTTGTTATGGCAACCAAAGTTAAGACAGTTTCCCTTGTTTTGCTGTTCTCTCCATCTCCACCCTGCCTGATAAATAATCTATTTTTAACAATGTTAAACATTGAATTAAATTCTATTCATTAGAACTGCACTATTCAACTAGGTAGCCACCAAACATAGGTGGCTAATGAGCATTTGAGATGTGGCTGAATTGAAGTGTGCTGTAAGTATAAAATATTCATCAGATTTTCCATAGGGTCGCAAAGAGTTGGACACAACTGAAGCGATTTAGCACACATGTATAGTATCAAAAAGGAGAATATTAAACACTCCATTACTAATTTAAAATTTTAATTATATGTTGAAATATTATTGATTTAAATAAAATATATTATTAATGCTAATAAACATTTTTAAACTTTTTTTTTTTTAATATGGTTACTTCTCAGGTGGTGCAGTGGTAAAGAATCAGCCTGCCAGTGCAGGAGACCCAGGTTCAATCCCTGGATGTGAAGATCCCCTGGAGAATGAAATAGCAACCCACTCCAGTATTCTTGCCTGGAAGACCCCAGGGATGGAGGCCCCTGGTGGGCTAGAGTCCTTGCGGTGGCAAAGAGTTGGACACAATGGAGCAGGCCCGCATATAATGTGGTTACTGGAAAATTTAAAATCATGTCTCTGGCTTGCACTTGTAGATGACATTATGTTTCTAGTGGACAGATTTAGAATCTCTCCTTGTTTCTATTAAAAGACAAATCCTGATTACAAAAGTAATATTAATGAATCGGTTATATCTTGTTGCTCATGAATTGTCAAAACCTGAAAGGTGCTTTCAAAGGAGACATTCTTATAAAGAGAGAATTTTGATATCATGTTGGAAATAATTTGGGACTTTATCAAGAGCAAGATAAGAAATTTACAAGGGAACTTGGAAGACCTGCTTTGTTCCAGTTCATAGCAGATCAAGTGTTATTCAGTAGGGATTGCAATCAAGAACTCATAGCATGTTAGGGCTGCAGACACCTAGACAGAATATTTTCAGATAAGGAAAATAAAGCTTTGGATATAATAATTTATTGCTTCCTTTTCAACTTTATCAGTTGTCAAGTCCTCTAATGTTTATTACACATTGTTGTTGTTGCTCAGTTGCCAAGTCTTGTCTGACTGTGACCCCATAGACTACAGCATGCCAGGCTTCTCTCTCCTCCACTGTCTCTTGGAGTTTACTCAAATTCATGTCCATTGAGTCAGTGATACTATCTAAACATCATCCTCTGCCTCCCCCCTTCTTTTGCCTTCAATCTTTCTCAGTATCAGGGTCTTTTCCAAAGCATCAGCTCTTTGCATCAGGTGGCCAAAATATTGGAGCTTTCCAGGCATTTGAACTTACCTCCCTTTTAAATGGAAATAATACTGGACTCTCTTCTAACTCATTTATGCTTGATATTGAGAATATTCCAAATAATATTTATCCTCATGAATTCCTAGCAAAAGGAAACCAATTGTAACAGCAAGATTTCATCACTCATCTCTCTTGCTTTAGAAAAGCTAGCAAAAATATAAGTGTCATTCCTGAAAAGCAGTGTTGAAGGTTCAGAATTTTATAAAGATTGGGTAGATTACATCTTAGCATTAAAAAAAAAAAAAGATGCTCCATATTACGGTAAGTAAAAATTGAATATATTATTTCTGCCACATAAAATGGCATTTTAAAACTTAAGTTAGATCAGTATAAATGAGATTCCATATTTTGTATATTAAGATAGACAGGCTAATAAGTGATTTAGGGAAGGAGAATAGATAGGCTATGCCCTGGATTCTTCACCTTCCGCTGCACCAAATTTATAAGTGTTATATGTTCACCACCATAAGGCAACACCACCTTTATTGTTAGTTATGGATGATGATCCAAATTCTGAGCAGTATCTTATTCTATCAGTATGTGTTGGATAAAACATGAAATGTATGTTTTCCTTTGACCCACATAGTAAGTGAAGTCACTCAGTCGTGTCTGACTCTTTGCAACCCCATGGACTGTAGCCTACGAGGCTCCTCCATCCATGGAATTTTCTAGGCAGGAGTACTGGAGTGGGTTGCCATTTCCTTCTCCAGGGTATCTTCCCCACCCAGGAGTTGAACCAGGGCCTCCTGCAATCCAAGCAGACACTTTTATTGTCTGTGCCACCAGGGAAGATCTTGGCCCACATAGAAAACAGGCTAATTCTTTGCTTTTCAGCAAGGGTCTTTTAGGGTGTAGCCTGGTTTTGTTTCTCTCAATATTACTGCTATGCCTGTTGGAGAAAGCAAAGAAAGAGAAGATCTTTATTTCACGGGTCTAGAAAAAAGACAGAATATTTGTATTTCTGCTTCAACAAGATCCAGATCCTTCTAGGCCTCTCAGTGGCATGAAAACTCAAAAACAGAAAGCAGCAGGACCTATTGCATTGCCACATGTAATAATGGAGGGACCATATCAAAATGAGCATCACGCAGAGGAAATTTTATTTACTCTCTCTTCCCCAATGCTCAGTGAAAGTAATGATGGTGTTTTATTAAACCATGTCAGAAATTCTCATTTTTAAAGAGGGTTAAGGACATTTTGACATTATCTTAAATATTCCCATGTCCATTCTGGGTGAGCTTTAATTTTTTGAAGTCAGTTATGGGGACTTTTTTGATGGTTCAGTGACTAAGACTCTGTATTCCCAATTCAGGGAACCTAGGTTGATTCCTGGTTGGGGAGCTAGATCTCACATGCTGCAACTAAGATTTTGCATGCCACAACTCAGGATCCCGCATGCTGTAGTGAAGACTGAAGATCCCATATGCTCCAGCTAAGACCTGTGCTGAGCTGTGTCACTCAGCCATGTCCAACTCTTTGTGACCCCACGGACTGTAGCCCTCCAGGCTCCTCTGTCTACAGCGGTTCTCAAGGCCAGAACACTGGAGTGGGTTGCCATTTCCTTCCCCAGGGGATCTTCCCAACCCAGGTATCAAACCTAGGTCTCCCACATTGCAGGTAGATTCTTTATCACCTGAGCTACCAGGGTATCCCAAGAATACTGGAATGGGATAGTCCAGTATCCCACTCCAGTAGTGGAATACTATCAGGGAAGCCCAACTAAGACCTGGTTCAGCCAAATAAGTAAATAAAATATTTAAAACAAATAAAGTCAGTTATGGAAATATCCTGATTGTTACCACTGATTCGTTCGGGAAGGAGACTTAGGCTAATCTATGTGCGGTGTTCCCCACACCAAGAGCATCTGCATAGTTTGGGCTGATGAGATATGGGAGGTTTTCTGCTGGGTTTTCTGCTGGGTCCTGCAATGTTTCTTTACTTGATTTGAGATTAACAGGAAGGGACAGTGTCTGTCATTCAGATGTGCCACCTAGAATTTCTGTAGATGTTTGATGATCAGAGGTTAAGGCCAGGCACACAGAGGTTAAGACCAGGAATACTGAGGGCTGAGATGAGAGAACTGTGATAAAATGGAGCTTGAAACCTTCAATAATTAAGTCAACTGTAAAAGTGTCTCTGCCTCTAAACTTTCACTTACAAGAATCAATATCATAGTTCCTTCTGTTTTAAAGCAATGTGACTTGGATTTTTCATTTTACCACAGCCAAAAACAGCCTAATGTTGTGAGGGAACTATTAGAGTATGCTGACATGCAGACAGACCTATGTAGCTGACCTTAAATAATAAGTAATTTCTTTTAATGCCAGAAGCTACTTTGGTAGCCATATTGCCTGGCCAAACACAAATACCATATAACAAGTTCAGGGTCACTGACACTCATCCCAACAAGCAGAAAGACAATGAGATTAAGATCATGTTACCATCTTTGCACTTACAGTGATCTTTTGTTGCTTAAATATTGTCATGCGACCAGAATTCTTTTATACTGAGAGCAAGAAAGGTAACATGTGTTTCAGCAAATGAGACACAGCTATGCTTGGGTCCATTAGACTGTCCCCTGGGGCCCAAGAAGCTACTTAAGCAGTACATTTTTGGTGTATCTCACCATCTGCTATTCAAATGTTTCCCATTAACCGTGACCACCAGTGGTTTAACCTTTCAGTATCTTTCAGCTATTTCTTTGACAGTAAAAAACAACAACAACAGCAAAACACCTGTACTAGGATAGATGTACAAAATTCATTTTGAGGCTTGTATTGTACAGCTTAAAGATCTGTCATCAACTAAATGAGGGCATGTGTTAGATGAGTTGCATGTCCAGATACACTTCTCTGCTCTGAATCCATCCATCTACATTGCTGAAAGGCCATGAAATAGCTTCCTTGATATTTTATTACCATCGAGCTGTAAAATTTAATGGCAAAGCCAACATTGTCTAAAATCTACCTCTTATGGAAGAAAGGGACCATGTGGAAGATTTAAAGCTTAACCAACAAGATACCCAGAAGTAGCAAATGAACGTTTGGAGTGAGCTTTTGTTCGTTAGAACTAAAATCACAGCTGAACAAAACGAGTTGCCCTTCATAAAAATAGTGTTCGACATATTTCAAATCCAAATGCTTATTTCTTCCTTCATAAGAGCACACATTTAATGTAAATGTGTTCTATGCTCTCTACTTCAGCTGAGGAAAAGCAGCTATTGTGTTACAAATCAAATCCCTTCACACAATATCTTCCTTTCACTCATTTGTAGAAAATGCAAAGGATATCAGGGTTGTCAGAATAAAAAATTCTTTTCCTTTAACAACAGCACTCAGGAGTAGACTTTAGAGCTATAAAAGGAACTTCAGAGACTGAGAGAGGAAGCCCTAAATTGTTTATCATTACTGTGTGAGGAAGATAAGACAAGTCAAGTCTGAACCTGGATTGCATTATTTATGTAGTACATTATACTTATAAAGCAATGGTAACTATTTCATATATTTAAAGCTCGGTGCAACTCTCTGGTCCTGTTTGACATTCATTCTGCAGGAAATAGCATATTTTAAAGAACAATCTACTAGAAAGCATGACTTGATTCCCCACCAATGGTTTTATCCAGGCTTAATTCTGTCAAAGTGGGGCATTTAGAGAGAAGCACAGATAACCAGCACTTTGTATGCTGTGTTACTGTGGTTACCAAATCCTCTGAGATAGTAGCTTAATTTAGCAAATTTGGACCCAATGGCAAAGGATGTAGAGGAATAAGTATGACTCTCTGAGGGATAGGTTACAAAGATGGACATATCTGATCTCAACTGAAGGAAGAAACACTTAACTGAAATTGTGAGAATTAATTTGCTCATCTTCTGCTTTAGTTGGGGTCTTTCTCTTGTCCATTCTCCATTCAGACGCAAAGGTGTTTCTATATAAATGGAGATCAGAACATATTATTTCCCCAACTTAAAATCATTCAGAAGTTTATCACTATAAAGTCTAAGTTCCTTACATTTGCCTACAAGTCCTGTTACCATCTGACTCTTGTGTGTGTGTGTGTTATTCGTTCAGTCGTGTCTGACTCTTTATGACCCCATGGATTGTAGCCCACCAGGCTCCTCTGTCCATGAAATTCTCCAGGCAAGAATACTGGACTGGGTTGCCATTTCCTTCTCCATTCACCCTCAAACTCAACTCCAGCAATTCATTCTCACTTCCCTCCGTTTTCTCTTCCCTCCCACCCTGGAATCCAGAACTTTTAAAAACGTTCTTGTAAAATGCTGAGCCACGCGTGGTTTTCAATTCTGTGGCTCCGGTTAACCCTCTCATCAGCCCTCATTCATGGATCCTTCTCCACATCTCCACCTTCTCACAAATTATCCCTTGATGAAGTGATAGGTCTGTAAGCTTCCTCTGCCCCTTCTGCCTGTAATACCCCCATTTGTGTTCTGCCTTCTGTGTCTTTTACAGCAGCTGTCACCATTTGTAATTTTTTTTTCCTTTTCGTCTTTATGATCAGTTTTTACTCAGATACCTGACAACTGTGAGGAAATGTTTTTGAAAGCATAAGAACTTACATAATGGTTGATTTTCTGAGTTAGAATGCAAGGGTTTTTACTTTTGTTTGCTTTCATCAACACAAAGTCATTAATTTATTTCATGAATTTCATTATTATTTGTTGAACATTAAAGGGTATAAGCTACTGAGTTGGTATTTCATAGCTTACATGCTTTGTAATGATTCTTAAATTTAAAAAAGACGAAAAAATCTGATGAAAATGAATTGTTATATTAACTATGTTGATGGAATTTTTAAACCAGAGATTAGGGTCTTTGGATATAAAACAGTATTCTTGGCTGAGAGATCAATATGGATACTTTGCATTGGATTTTTAATTAACTTTGAAAATTTAGAAGAATATTATGTAAAAGTTTCACCTAAAGTCTTTTCTGGAATAAAATATGTGCATGGGGGTAGGTGGAAAATTGAGAAAGTATTGGATAAAGTTAGTTAATTAATTAAATTATTAACAGAGAGGATATTCTGATCTTATAAATAACCAAAACATGTGGAAAGCTGTCATAAAAGAGACTTATTACTGCTGTAACTGATGTAAAAGAGTTATTAGAGTCAGAACAAAATATGTGCTTTTAAGCATGTGGCTGTGGATGACTTCTTTACTGCCTGAGCAACCAGGGAAGCCCAAATGCAAATTCCAGAGAGGGGAGATGTTTCCGCCTGGTTTCCAATCAGGGACCTTTTGTGTGTGAGGCAAAGGTGATAAGTGATAATCACTACACTATGGAAACTTGCCTTTGTCTGAAGGAAGACTCAAATCTTAAGATTTCAGTCTTAAGAAATCATAATGAAGACTTTAGGGTGAACTCAGTAGCTGGTATGTGACACTAGAAATCTGGCAAAGAGAGAGAGAAGGATATCATCAAATTCTGAAAACAAACTATCCAAACCTTGGAATGACTCCAAAATGTTTCATGCATGGAGCAGAGTACAAAACTAAGACAACACACCCAATTAAGTCTAAAAGAAGAGAACAGAGGTTTTAGCTGCTTAACCACAGAGGAGATAGAACCTGAAGCTTCTAAGCCAGGCCTTCTGGACATTCTCTCTCCCCCTAGAGCTGATTGGGAGACATACCTGAAGCATGTGCATGTTTGGGTGTATCTTAAAAAAGAGGTTGGGTTTATCAAAGATAGATTTGGAATGTTAGGAAGACTGTTATTCAAGACACTGAAAAATAACAGGAAGAGGAAAACAGCTAAAAGCAAAGTCTATAGATAAAAGAATGATAAATAGTTCCTGCTATCAAATGCTTTAGATTTGCTTTACAGCAATGTGTACTTGATTCTTTCATTTGAATTGATCTGTGCTTTTGAACATTAAATAATGACTTTTGAAAAAGACCACTTAAAATTATGAATAGCACTATGCACCCAACAGTAAAGGAAATTAAGATAACAGGTGATTTTTCTTTTGGAAGCTGACAGTATTTGTATATTTTGTATTTATTTGTCTTTCTATAAATATAGAATATATACATTTAAAAGAGATTCAAGAAAATGAACAAAACTCTTCTGGAAAAGAAAAATGTAGTTTCGTGTGTTATCACTAATTAGCTTTTGCCTTTGAGTGTCCTGTAAATTTCAACTTTCTGGTTCTCAGTTTCTTCACATAAAAAATAAATTGTATTTAGTAATTGCTGATGTGTTTTAGCTAGAGTCCTCTGCCATTTGTATAAAAGTAAGGCAAAGAGATTTATAAAATTAAGAAAAAGAGACATTCCTAAATTCCACTTAAAGTAATATTTGCATAAGGCAATGCATAAATATATACACACATGTATATATATATATATATATATATATATACACATGAATTTTTATTAAACAAATTTTTGACTGCACACATAACATGTAGAATTTTAGTTTCCCAACCAGTGATCAAACCTTTGCCCCTTGCATTGGGAGCATGGAGTCCCAACCATTGGACCACCTATATATGATGTTTTTATATGCACTAGGAAACCAAATATTTGTGTGACTCCATTTATTGTAAAATTCATTTTATTGTCATCTGGAAATAAAATCACAATATCTCTGAGGTATGTGTATACTCTAAAAATGGAACATATATCATGTAAAATACCATAGAAAAAGATTTCAGTAACCTCACAAAATAAGAAATGTGAGTATCATATAACATTTTCCCTAGGAACACTGATACTCTACTTAGATGCATAAATGGTTTCATATTTTTAATTTTATGTTTAGTCAGTTGTAAAAAAGTTTATATTTTTCTCATGCTTTAAATTCCTTTTCCAATTAAATATTTTGAGTACAAAAATTCATCACTCTAAAACAAAACTAATCTGGAGGAATTTGAAGACTAGCAGAAGTAGTGAATTGAAATAGCATAAACGTTATAACGTACTTTCTTTGTGGATGGTTATAGGACAAATGAGAAAGATACTCCTTTATTTAAAGTTAAATTTTTTAAAATGGACATCGTTGAATGTATTCACATCTCAGATGAGCATCCATTATGTAATAAGTCTTGAAAGCTCTGCTCTGAAATACCTTACTATGATGCTTTTACTGAAAAAAGTAGAGCATTATACCCCTAAGCAGATACAGAAATCAAAATCAGGTTGTTTTTTAAATTTCATGAAATGACTAGAGTAAGAATGGGAATACATTCCATAAAGAGAGAGAATGAACCTTAAAGACCATTTAATACAGTTATTTTCACCTGCTTGTATCTTTTAAAATCTTTGGGCAAACTCCAATACAAAAATCAGATCCAAACACAGTCTGTCCTCCCCACATGGGGGTCCTCAGATTGCTACTCTGAATCCATTAAAACTCTGCAGCGCATAGACTGAAAACCACTGATCCGATCTTGCCATCATTTTCCAGATGGCAAAACAGAGTATCATGAAGACGAATGTGTATGCCAAAGCTGGTGGCTTGATGTGTGGGAAAGCTGGATCTAGAAGCTGGTCTGTTGACTCCAGCTCTTGCCTGCATGAACACCTCTTGCCTCCTTCCAGAAGTGGTAAATACAATCTATGTCAACTAGATGAGAAAGTACTATGCAAATAGATCGTCCTTTAATCTCCTTCCTTTACTGAAACAGAGTCCTCTTGCAGAACTCTGTCCGCATGGTACCAGACGTCTTAGGGTGATAAGCGATGAATATACCGCAGAAAGCAAAGAGATCCACACTATTTTAAGAAGGCAAATTGGCTTCCCAAGTGCTTTCAAATGGTACTCACATTGTGTAAAACTTTTCTAGAAAATTCTGCAAACGCTTTCCACGAAGTCTAATCTTTTATGTTGCCTTTTCCTCAAATTGTCCAAACCCAGAGTGGAATGACTGGCCTGTAATAGCATAATATCATTTAAAGGTCACTCTTAAATGTTACAATTATTAGATGACAAGATAAAAGTCATAAAAAAGCAAAAGATTTCCTTTCAACGTTTTAAAATCCTGTGGCATCCTTTAACGGAGAAGGCAGGTATTGGTACTTTTATCACTATTATATTGTTAATGGTATTTTAAGTGTTATAAAACACAAAGGACCATATGAACTTTCCTCTTGGAAAATAGTCTCAAATGTGTATAACATGATCATGAGACGCCCACATTAAAGAGCTGACTAAATCCAACAGACTGAATACGCAGTGTTATACAATGCACTTGTTTTAATGTTAGTCAAGCAATTCTGAGCTCCCAGGTGGTTCAGTGGTAAGGAACCTGCCTGCCAATGCAGGAGACACGGGCTTGATCCCTGGATCGGGAAGATCCCCTGGAGAAGGAAATGGCAACCTACTCCAGTATTCTTGCCTGGGAAATCCCATGGACAGAGGAACCTGGCAGGCTACAGTCCATGGGGCCACAAAGAGTCAGACATGACTGAGCACATAGACACATGAGCAATTTTGCTTTTAATTCTTTAAAAAAAAAAATTTCAGGAGAACGTTATTAAAAAAAAAAAAGAAAAACAGTTCAGAAATTAACTTGCAAAACCAAAAAGTTATGTTTTTTCTAAACAGCTGTAATTTGTCTAGAAATCTTATTCCCTGGGATCAAACTCACATTTCCTACATTGGCAGGCAGATTCTTTTCCACTTAGCCACCAGGGAATGCTTCCCAGGTAAGAAACATTCTGCCAATACAGGAGAGGTAAGAGATGAGAGTTTGTTCCCAGAGTTGGAAAGATCCACAGGAGGAGGGAGTGGCAACCCACTCCGGTATTCTTGCCTGGAGAATTCCATGAACAGAGGACCCTGGTGGGCCACCATCCACAGATTTGCGCAGAGTGGGACATGACTTAGGCAACTTAGCAGGCACACAAGCCCCCAAGGAAGCCCTATCAATGTGTAATGCATTATTATTATTACTATTTTATAGCTTTCTAGATTTAACTTGCCATTTATTTTTGGCTACGGATGTATTTATTCAAGTACTTTTAAGGAGCTACAATCTTATTGCAAAATTTAAAAAAATGGAATACAGTCTCATTTTCAGTTGACTAATATGACCTGTTATATTATCTCTCATGTGTGTTTTGCCCTCACCTATGTTTGTTTCCTGAGATGAGAGTAAGATCTATGAGTTTTATTTGTGAATATCCACATGAGCTAATTAATTATTGTAAAAAGTTTCTATGTAGTTATTATTTGGGGCTACTGGTATACTTTGGTCCTCTTTTCTATCTTCTATGTTAGGACAATTTCATTTAATCATTCTTTTTCCTCCTTTTCCATTTTCTAAAATAGAGAATAAATAATAGTAAAAACAATCACAACTGGTTAAAGGTAACCTTTATGAAATAATGATTTCAGAAATAAACTTCTTTCTTTTTACCATGATTATTGTTTTGATTTTAATTTCCTTTTCAATTTGACCACTGGAAATTCTGGCTCCTTCATTTCTTTAGGGTTATTCCTAACCTGCCAAAAAGTATTTACTTAATTAAAATTTTCCAAATTAATGATGATTTTATTTTATTTTCCAAGCAATGAAACAGGTTAGTACATATATATCCTTATTTCTTGTAATATTCTGTGTGTGCATGCTCAGCCATATCTGTATACTAAAGATGCAGGTTGGAAAATGTGTGTCAAATGCTATTGGGCCACATTTACTGACAGAGTGGTAAAAAGATTAATTTTAGAAGCCAAATATTATTTTAACAATTGATTATTCTTGATTTAATCATACAATGCTAAAGTATTATTAACATAGAAATATTTCTAGCTTATTTTCTTTGTAACTTACATAGGTATAATTTTGTGCTTGTCCAAATTTGAAGCATATTGCAACCCACTCAAGTATTCTTGCCTGGAAAATCCCATGGACAGAGGAGTCTGGCGGGCTACAATTCATGGGGTTGTAAGAGTTGGATGCAACTTAGGGAAAAAACCACCACCACCTTTTCTTATAACCTATATATGCCTCATTATCCACAAATACATAGCCAATTTATCAACAGACATCTATTTCATCTTTGTACTAATGCTATAATAGGCAATACAATGAGAGACTTATATAGCTCTAAATATATATGAGTCACTGTTCTAAGTACTTTTCTACCTTTTATTATTGAGCTAATAAATATATATCCACATTTTCCATGTTGGGAAACTGAGGCACCAAGAGATTAATGAACTCATTACTCAAAATTGCACATACTAGGAATCCTGGTTATTAATAGAACCAGAACCTGGACTCAAGGACTATACCCTTAAGTACTATCCTCAAATAAATTCAGCTAATTAAATTAATTAAATTAAATTAATTAAATTAAAGCGTAATTAAACACCTGCTATAAATCTTATAACGTTTAAGCCTTTGTCAATTCATTTGGTTACACAATATCAAAATAATGGGCAAAAAAGTAAGATAAAATCACCCATCATGTGTTTAGCCGCTCAATCATGTCTGACTCTTTGTGACCCCATGGGCTGTAAGCCTGCCAGGCTCCTCTGTCCATGGGGATTCTCCAGGCAAGTATATTGGAGTGGGTTGCCATGTCCTCCACCCGGGGATCTTCCCAACCAGGGATCAAACCCAGGTCTCCCACATTGCAGTCAGATTCTTTACCATCTAAGCCACTAGGGAAGCCCAAAATCATCAATCAATTTTGTTACTTTTTTGCCCTTCAATGATTTTTAGGGCTTCCCTGATAGCACAGTTGGTAAAGAATCTACCTGCAATGCAGGAAACTCTGGTTAGATTTCTGGGTTGGGAAGATGTTCTGGAGAAGGGGTAGGCTACCCACTCCAGTATTCTTGGGCATCCGTTGTGGTTTCCCTTCCCTACTAAAGAATCAACCTGAAATGTGGGAGGCCTGGGTTTGATCCCTGGGTTGGGAAGATCCCCTGGAGATGGGGAAAAGCTGCCCATTCCAGTATTCTGACCTGGAGAACTCCATGAACTCTATAGCCCATGGGGTCACAAAGAGTCGGACAAGACTGAGGAACTTTCCCTTTTTCAATGATTTTTACATTTTGTTTGCATCTCAAATTAATCAAGTTTTCCAGCATATACACATGCACATGACGTACACAAACAACAACAGCAACAACATGATGTAGACAAAACCTCTCAAATGTACAACCCTCATGAATTTATATATCTTGTAATTTAAAGTTTTCCTATATTTTGCTCATATTGATATTCTTGTTAATCATATTTCAAAATGATGAGTGTGACTATGAACTCTATATATTTATATACTTAGTTTCTTTTGCAGACATATTTCTGTTTAGTTTCTGCCTCAAAAATATAGCCTTTTAAAACAGCTGTTGTCAATATTCAGTATACAGTAAGTCAAAAGCATACCATAAATCTGATAAAAACGTGGATGGAAAAAGGCTTTATCTTTTCTAAATATTAGTAAATAACTTGGCTATTCCTCAAATTGTCACAAATATTAGTAAAATTGCCAACAAAGGTCTGTCTAGTCAAAGCTATGATTTTTCCAGTAGTCATGTATGGATGTGAGAGCTGGACAATAAAGAAAGCTGAGCGCCGAAGAATTGATGCTTTCGAACTGTAGTGTTGGAGAAGACTCTTGAGAGTCCCTTGGACTGCAAAGAAATTCAACCAGTCCATCCTAAAGGAGATCAGTCCTGAATATTCATTGGAAAGACTGATGTTGAAGTTGAAGCTCCAATCCTTTGGCCACCTCATGCTAAGAACTCACTCATTTGAAAAGACCCTGATACTGGGAAAGATTGAGGGCAGGAGGAGAAGGGGATGACATAGGATGAGATGATTGGATTGCATCACAGACTCGATGGACCATGAGTTTGAGTAAACTCCAGGAGTTGGTGATGGACAAGGAAGCTTGGTGTGCTGCAGTTCATGGGTTGCAAAAAGTCGTACACGATTGAGTGACTGAACTGAAGTGAACTGAAAATTGTCACCTCCACTTGTTGTTCAGTTGCAAAGTCGTATCTGACTCTTTGTGACCCCATGGACTGCAGCAGGAGAAAGCAATGGCACCCCACTCCAGTACTCTTGCCGGGAAAATCCCATGGACGGAGGAGCCTGGTAGGCTGCAGTCCATGGGGTCCCTAAGAGTCGGACATGACTGAGCAACTTCACTTTCACTTTTCGCTTTCACGCATTGGAGAAGGAAATGGCGACTCATTCCAGTGTTCTCGCCTGGAGAATCCCAGGGACGACGGAGCCTGGCTGGCTGCCGTTTATGGGGTCGCACAGAGTCGGACACGACTGAAGCGGCTTAGCAGCAGCAGCAGCAGCAGCAGCAAGACTGCAGCATGCCAGACTTCCCTGTCATTCACTATCTCATAGTTCACTCAGAGTCATGTTCACTGAGTCAGTGATGCCTCTGCTGGTAGAGCATTATATTTTTGTCTGTTGATTTGTAATAAATTGCACATCTTTTTGGGGGATTTACATTTTTCAGAAATTCTTCTTATGGTAATTGTTACATTGTATTATAAAATGTTATTTTACTCCTTTAAAAATATCCAAAGTAAATATACCCTCAGAAGAATAACATGTCATAATGAGATATATTAAAACTACATTTTCAATTTTGACTTTTGGATATGCTTTGCATCCCAGATCTGAATTGAAAATACAGGTGGCATCTCAAGAATTGTGTACTTCAAATTAGAATGCAGGGAGAGTGTCTGAAGGTAATGCCCCAAACTCCACCTGCTGTCACTTCAGTAATTATATTCCTCTGCATATTTCACTGGCCAACTTATATTTATATCTGTGAACATCTCAACATTTATTTAAATCTTCAAACAGGAAATCTGTAAACTTCCAAGTGCCTTGACTTTCAAGTTGCTTCAGTTTTTATCTTAGAAAGTGTAATTTTAGTTTAAGCTAAAGATGAAAAATCTCATGTTAATTTAAAAAATTCCCTAAAGAATTTCAACTTTTTCTTCTATCAATGATGATATTGGAAAAAAAAAATGAAATGTCCAATGTAGTGCTTTTAGTTCAAAATTGTTATACATTAAATGCAAATAATCTTTCTTTGTAATCCAAAATCACTTTGTGGAAGCTAGTAAGCTAGAATTTAATCACAATAAACAGGTTATGTTTAAAATAGATCCTTTTGATAAAAAACAGAAAAATAGTTGTTTAATTTTTATGTCAGATATTAATAAAACATACCTTCTTTTCCCTCCAAAATATTTTTGTCCCATTGGATATATAATAACTCAAAATTATTTCCCTAAATTATTAACCCAAAACATAACTGATTAAATGAGCCAAGGTTTATATGAACCGATTTATATGAATCGGTTTTGTTAGAGGCAGAGTTGTCATGAAGTCTGTACATTTAATGACCTTGGACTCATCATTTCACCTCTGTAGCTATTGCTTCACCACTGCCAGCAGATGGAGAACGTTGTAGGATTTATTATTGCTGCAAATTGTTACTTATTAATGCTCTGCACACCATGCTGCCTTGAATAGATGCCTCCAGAACTCTTTTCATCCACTATATTTTAACATTACATGTCACAACCTTCCAGTGACTTGTGAAATCAATTTACAAGGCAGACACAGGACAGAACATAAAGGTGAACTCTTAGAATTTATCACAGAACGTTAGAATATGCACCAATTATATATTTTTTCAGTCTTGTGCATGTATGTGTATCTCTGTGTGTATTTGAATACTGAGTTTTTATACATGTTTCTTAATGTAATTTCTGAAAAATGTTTGAAAGACACTACTTTGAATGCATTGAAAATATATCTGATAAACTTACTTTTGTAAATTTTTTTACTAGTGTAAAAAAATATGGAAATTTGCAAAATAATTAGTGTGACATTTTTTTACTCTGTATTATTCTCTCTATTGCTTTTCTATTTTGGTGGCATTCTATCTTATGTTCTTCCTTCATAATATTTTCACTTCCTAATTTTTACCAGGACACACATTTCTTTTTTATTGGTTAAGTAGGCAAATATTCTCTACAATGTGTCATTAACTGTGATAAGGACTGGAGATATAAGAGTATGTATAAAACAATATTCAGTCTTAAGAATCTGACAAATTTATTGAAAAAAACTGAAAAGTAAATAAAAAACTATTTCTCAACTAGAAGTATCATTAGAATTTGTTGAAGCTGAAGATAAGTGAGACAGTATTGTCCAGAGCCCATTTTTTAAAGAAATTTAGAAGTAAAGAAATTTTATAAAGAGACGAGGGAAATGATTCCCTGACAGAAAGAGATAAAAACACCATGAGGTTACTTTAAACTTGATAAATAGGAAAAGGAGAAATAACAGTACTGGCCCACCAGTGTTTGAAGTTTAAATGGCATCTGAAGAACCTCTCTCCTATGTTACCTGTCTCAGAGGAAGTTCTTTCAGCTATATTGATAATATAGAAAACAGAAAATCTTATTCTTGCTACATGATTTACACTGTGTGAGAAACTGTCTTTTGTGCTATTTTGCTATTTCTCTCTGTTGGTGACTGAACTATAAAATCTCCTCACTACTTTTGTGTTGTGAATTCAGAGATGTCCTAAATTTAGTGCTTCTTTTGGGAAGAAGCCTGTACAGTCCCTAAAGAATCTTAAAATGATCCCCCATATCTATAAGATGTAATCTTTCTGTAAGTGTATCTATCTATCTATGTATATATATATATACACAAAATATATTGTTTTTAATAATTCCTATTGCCCTCTGATTCATCTCTGTAAATGTTCAAGCTAAAGAAAATATATTCTTATGTATTTCTTGACATATGCACTTTAGAATTTCATTTGATTTTTATAAATTCATCAAAAATGTTTCCAAAGTAAAGACAAAACCAGGGACAATTCTCTCACTCACCATAATGTACCAAATACCAACATTATCCCAGGCACGGGAACACAACCAAAAAAAAAAAGAAAAAAGGCATAATCTTTGCTTTGTAGGGTTTAAAATGTAGTAGAAAAATAAATGGAGATTGAGGAGATGGGATCGTCAAAGTCCAGATTTTGGCTTGTGCAATCATGGGAACTATGGTAAAGAGCTTTGGAGAGAGGACAGGTTTGAGGACAAGCGACATGAATGTGTTCAGGAGTATTGAATCTGAGGTGTTTTTAATGCTTCTAACTGGAAATATTAAGTATGCAATTGGGTATATTGTCTGGAGCTAAGATGCAAAATAGAATCCAGGGATACAAATTTGCCATTGGTCTTTTGAAGCAGTGTCATGAATGAGATTTTCATTTTAAAAAAGAGAGAAGAAAAAAGGTCTTCTCAGATGTCTTTTTGACTGCATGTGTCATTAAACCTGGGGCTTCCCTGGTTGGCTCTGAAATACCGGAGACACGGAAGATTCAGGTTCAATCCCTGGGTCCGAAAATTCCCCCAGAGGAGGGCCTGGCAACCCACTCTGGTATTCTTGCCTGGAAAATCCCATGGACAGAGGAGCCTGGCGGGCTATACCCCATGGGGTCACAAAGAATTGGGCACAGCTTAGCGCCTGAGCAGCAGCAGCAGTCTTAAAACCTATGGCGGGGTTTCAGTGTATATTTTCAACTGAATTAAGCAAATGAATTTTAAGCTTATTTATAAAGTGTTCTAGAACACAATCTAATATGTTTTTGAACCAGGGATTCACTGGGAGAACTAGATAAAATAAATTAATCATTTATGTCCCAGTTTTACCACTCATAAAGAAAAGGTAAACAAAACACTAAATTTATTATTGGTCAATTTATATCACAAGAATACCATAATTCATAACGGACAATATTGTCAGGTAGCAGATACAGAACACTTATCTAACCCCCTGAGATAAGATGTGGTAGATTAAGGGAAAGTGTTAGTTGTTCAATCCTGTCTGACTCTTTGTGACCCAATGGACTGTAGCCCACCAAGGCTCCCCTGTGTCCTTTTTTATAGAGTGACGGGGTGTGTGCTCCCTCTCAGAGTATCTGGATAGGCTTCTGGAACTGAATGAGCAGCTGCTTGACCAGAAAACAATGGAAATTATACCTCACCATTTCCTGGGTCTAAGCTTCCTGTGATGGTTAATCTCATGTGTCAACTTGACCAGATCATGGGGTGCCCAGATATCTGATTAAACATTATTTCTATTTTTTAATGATTTTGTTTAACTAAACATCACAAACATGTTGTAGCCACTGAAGGCTGGAAATGAAGAACCAGTATAGAAGAAAAATTTGTGTGTTTCATGCCTATGTAGTAAAATGTTTGAAGATGAGTCCTTCAAGAAGAGCATATGTTTGAAATTAAACTTTAGTTAATGGTTCCTGTTGAGGTTTCTTCCTACGCATTTTTCATACTTCTTTAAGGACCTAAACTAAAATTTATCTCTACGCAATGCTTCTGCAGTTAGTTATATCTTCTAACATGTATAAATAAGTATGCATATACATTTTTCACTTCTGTGTTTTATTTTCAGTGAGACTAATCTGCAGCTATGCCTAAATCCCTTTGCTTGCATATAAGGCAAGGTAGAAAATTATTTTGCATGCTTTATTTATTATTTGCATATTACTATATAACAATATTCAGTTCAGATATTTTAAAAGAGATTTATAAAAAATATGGTTTCTTTCACCACAATTACAGTAAGAAATATTTTTCAAGAGGCACATTAAAATAGTAATATTTTAACTGTGGTTGACACATCCTTCATAATTACCTTTGTTCTATTACAGCACCTTGCAAATTGAATTAATTCACACTATTATAAAGCCAAAATACAGGATATAAAATCACTGAGCACCAAAGAATTTAAGCTGATGTAGGTTCTGTTATGCAAATCAATCAAGTCACACTTCATTTTTAAATTGAAACACACTCTTTTTTTCAAACATATGAACATTATCTCCTGTATAAAACATAAATCAAAATAGAATAAGAGAAGACTTTAGTTCACCCCAATGACCTCTATTGAGCTCTTCACCTTTGTGAACCATAAATATGACTTAGTAAATCTTATCTGTCAAGAGAAACAATTCATCCTTCATTAGAATTTGAATGATTTGAAATGAAAGAAATGAATTAAAGCCAGTGATTGGCAGTATTACATTTTTAGTGGAAGGCTACCAATTTTACTTTCATCACAGAATTTGAGAGGCAAATGCACTAAAATATTCCTTCTGGTATCTTTCATAGCAATTATTTATATCCAACTATTTAAAATTTGTAAACCATCCCAGCTAGGAAAAAATGTAAATATTGGACCATTACATTTAATTTCTATTTTAAAATTAGCATTTAATTAGCATATAGGCTAATATCAGAATATATTTGCATCACAAATTTAACATGTGAAAAGCAAACAATTGATTTCCCTCCATATATCTACTCAGTTGTTTAGTCCAGAAATGTTAGTCATCCTAACTTCTTTTTCTTAGAAACATCTCAAACTGATACCAGCCATACTTTCTAAATATATATGTGGAATCCAACCACCTCTTACTATCACAACTACAATTATGTTCACAGCATCATGGTTTCTTGCAAAGAAGTGAGCATGATGTTTGCAAAACAGAAATTATGTGTTGCCACCTTCCTCTTTAAAAGATGCTATTCGCATTCACAAATCCAGAATCTTCCAGTGGACAGCAGGAACCTACATGATCAGGTCCATTTCTATTTCAGGGCTTGTCTCCTGTCATTCTCCGTTCACTTATTCCTCCTCTGGGCTGCTGGTTATTATCCATGACAAGCATCCTCTTATCTCAAGGTATGTAGAGTTACTGGTCCCTCAGCCTTAAATAATCTTCTCACTGATCTTTGTGGATTTCTCCACCACTGAATTCAAGTATTTCCTTTTTAGATAGGACCTCCCTGACAATCCTGCATAGCATGTTATCTCTCAGCCTGAAATAGGTGTATTAAGTTGGCCAAAATGTTTGTTTCATAATGTCTTACGGAAAAACCCAAATGAACTTTTTGGTCAATCCAGTATTTTTACTGTAACTCTATCCAGAAAATAAGCTCCAAGAGAATAGGACCTTTGTTTTATTAACTGCTAGATTGGTGGAATATAGTAGGTGCTTAAAAATACTAGCTGAATAGACCTAATGCCAAGTTAGGTAAGCTCTATTACCTTTGCTCTATCTAACTACCATATTTCTTTTTCCTGCCATGAAAATGCATTTTGATACATTAGTTACTCCTTTTATTCACATCAAAGAGATGATCTATACAATAGGCAGAGAAGTAATTGGAGTGGAGACTCAACCAATTTTAGTAATGGAAGGACTGTGCAAGAGATCTCTCTCCAGTTTCAGATAAATGCAAATTCTGGACCCATAATAGTAACTGGATGTGTGTTAAATGATTGATACAATCATGTTCCATTTATATCATTTTACTTTATGTTTGCCACCACTACTCGGCTCTTTTGTGATACCATGCCAGTCTCCTCTGTCCTTGGAATTTTCCAGGCAAGAATCCTAGAGCAGGTTGCTATTTCCAACTCCTGGGAATCTTCCCAACCAGGGATCGAACCCACATATCCTGCATTGGCAAGTGGATTCTTTACCACTGCGCTCCCTGGGAAGCCCTTGTCACCACTACTAATGATATTTATTATTGACATTCTGCAAAGATAGAATTCACTAAATTTCCCTCAATATTCATTTTATCCTTTATTTTAGTTATTAAAACCCCCAATTTTAGCTATACATATGACCCTTCAGCCTGAATATTCTTTTGGCTTTCTCTCTGCCCAGAGGCTCTGTTCTTTCCTTAAGACCATTCCTATGAAGTGGTTCATAGGACCACCTTCATCTGTGGTTGTGCTTTTTGGGTTTTAGAAGTTGTTATCTCCTGTTTCCTTTTCAGATCTAGGCCTTTAAGCCTACCTATATCTTTGTAACTAACCCCTGTATTAAACTCCTCTCATTTTTTGTTTGAGTGTAACATCTTCCCCCACCCCTACTTGCACCATAGCTTTCTGAGACCTCAGTTGATACAGAAAATAAATAAATAAATAACATACCATTAAGTAAGTATATTTATGGGAAAAGTTTGCTCACATTTATGACATCTTTCTTGCTGGGAAAAAAAGATACAGATAAAAGCATCTACAGATAAAGTAGCTATGGCACCTTAGTTGCTCAGGATTGTAGTAAATATAAAAATTGCGGGGTAAGCTTGTTCTTGCTTTTGGCCCTAAAAGTGATACATTAAAAAAAAAAAGTCAAAATGATGACTTTGGATGTTTAACTCATTCTTTGGATGTGACATTAGCAAATGTTTGTTGGGAAGATAAGACTGAGGGTCAGACTCAGTGGCTGATTTCATAGGTTGCAGAACTGTAGTACCAATTAAGTGTTCATTTCTACCAGGTAAGGTGATGCTAAGGTAAGAGAGGAGATGGGAAAAACTGAAACTCTGATATTGGGTATAAGACACTTGATACTAAAAAGCTGAACTCTCAATTATTTAGAATCTCATTTTCTGGCGAAAGTAGTCTGTCTTCCTTTTGTATGAGGGAATCAGATTTTTCCTACCTGAAAAATATTTAAATTACTGTATATTGGGTAGTTGCCTTCTAAGAAGATTCTGTCTAGCGCTCACTCTGATCACTCCTTATTTACCTCCTTGCTCCTAATAAGTTATTCGCCAGCCTATTGCCAACATAAAGATATAAGGCTTAGCAGAAAATAACCTATCTATTGAAAGAGTTACATGACATTGTCAAATCTGATCAACAAGAAACTGACAATCACAATGAAATTGTATTAATATTCTGAAGGTGTTAGAGAAGGCATACAAAACGCAAGGCCTATCAACCTGAATTCATTGACATGGGCACACTTGCTCAGTGTTCTGGATTTAAGATGTTGTCTTGAGCATTGGGGAGGAGCATTTATATTCTGTGATGGGGGTAACTGCTTCACCTGAAGTCAAGGAGGATGGGATTTCAGACTTTCCCTGACATATTCTAGAGGAAGGATTACATGGGCTCAAGCATAATATTGAAGTGGATCTATTATGTACAAGCTCTTAAGTAAAAAAAAAAAAAAACAACAACAACAACAACAAAAAACAAACAAAAAAAAGCTCTCAAGTCAGTCTTAAGCCATATCTACTGGAGTGATTTAATCCAGGAAGACATTCTCTTTACCACAGAGGTAAAATGTACCTCACTGATAGGAGAAGCTGTATCTTGAGAAATTCATGGTTAGCTCTAGGCTAGAAATGAAAAAGGGAATACCACAAACAATTCAGTTCTTCAGCCAAATGAGAAGAATGAAATCACAGGAGGTAGAGGTAAACTTAGATGGCACTTAAAATCAGAGGCAAGCTGGTCACAGATACAGAGTGGTAGCAATTAGTCACAGGGGAGGCATAGGATTCAATAAGCTTATTGATGAGGTCTTTTTAATAGTTAATCTATCCCAAAGTTCCTGGGAATGAAATTGATAAGCAAAGCAATAAAGGCATGTCAATGGATACTGAAGGAATAAAGTTTTGTGTCACTCAATCATGTAAAGAATCCAGATCAGTCAAGGTACTGCCAGAAGGCAAGGGGACGTTGGAAACAGGAGAGTGGCCAGTACCTATTATGATTTACATTACTTCATTGTTCATTTTTCCTTCTTTTTCTGTTACCGAATATGACAAGTGTGGATAGTAACCGAAGTTAGTTGTCAGATCAGGGTGTGATTAAATGGACTCTGTCCTTAGACCATATCTGGTGGGACTTAGTATGTTGTCTGTTTAGGCAACATACTTTTCTTCAGGATAAATGATAAAAAATGGTTTCTAATGGAAAAAAAGTAATGAACTGTGTATGCCATTTTTTTTCCCTCTTTGCTCATCGGTTACCTTCTGTGCTCTGGAGGCTGATGTTAGGAATGGCATCCAGAGAGCTCACTTGTCCTTGGGATCAGTGTTTAGAATGTGTCTCCCAGTGCCATTCAGGGCAAGAAGATTCTCTTCAGGATCAGGTATTTATTCCCCTGGTCCTGCCCATTCCAGAACTGCTGCATGTTGCTGCTTCATTCCACTGAAAATCACAGGTCCTGTCAGATGGCTCTCTCCTGCAGATTCTGGTAAATTCTCTCTTCTAGTCCCATCAAGCAAGATGCCAGAGGCTGTGCCGTGGTCTCCTCTTACATGTCTCACCACTTCGTTTTGGTTCCTTTCACCCTGTCCTGCTGTTGTAAATTGTCCCTTCACTACATTTCAAATAGGCTAATGAATTATATCCTGTGTTCCTTGTTGGGACTGTGGTCGACATTCTGAGTCAGCTTTGAACATGCAGTCAACACAACAGCTGAGAGGGCAGCCAAGCTCAAGATCAAAGGAACCCGGGGCTGTCCTTGAATTTCCTGCTGAGCAGAGCTGCCTACCCTTCCTGGACTCCTGCTCACCAGACTGTTGTATGAAATAGAAAAATGTTCTCATCTGTTTGAGGCACTGCATTTTTTACATCTTTGTCATTACAGCTTAGCCTCTGCTCTGATTAATAGACCTACTGTGCCCAGCACTGAATTAAGGAATTTACACAAAATTTCTCATGTGATTTTTCCTAAACTCTCCAGTGAAATGAAGTTGCTTAGTTGTGTCCGACTCTTTGTGACCCTGTGGACTGTAGCCCACCAGGCTCCTCCGTCCGTGGAATTCTCCAGGCAAGAATACTGGAGTGGGTTGCCGTTTCCTTCTCCAGGGGATCTTCCCGACCCAGGGATCGAACCCCAGTCTCCCGTGTTGCAGGCAGATGCAGGCAGACGCTTTAACCTCTGAGCCACCAGGGAAGCCCAGAAGTTACCATTAGTAGTCACATTTTATGAATGAGAAAATTGAGCTTCATGAGCACTGAGTAAATCTGTGCTGTGCAGTTCTTAGTCATTCAGTTGTGTCCTACACGTGTCCACCGCACGGACTGTAGCCCGCCAGGCTCCTCTGTCCGTGGGGATTCTCCAGGTAAGAATACTGGAGCGGATTGCCAGGCCCTCCTCCAGGGGATCTTCCCAACCCAGGGATCAAACCCATGTCTCCCGCATTGCAGGGGGATTCTTTACCATCTGAGCCAACAGGAAACCCCAACCTGAAGTCTATCTTTTCCCAAATGTGTAGTCTTCCTGTTACAGCTCAGCACCTCCCTAAATAGGTTTGCTTTACTTCACTCCAATCCCTGTAGCTTCTTTAGAATTTACCTAATCAACACTCTTCTCTCATCTTCCCCCAATCTGGGAAATGATGTTTTCAGACGGAATGTTGCACAAGCATAAGATCTAAGAAATAATCCTTAAGCCTGCCCCCACCTCCTGACTAATCTATTGGGCTTTTGTGTAATAATGATCAAAAATATAAAGGATATTTAAAGTCTTCATGAAATTTATTTGCTCCTCTATAAAGTAAGTAGGGATTCCCTGGTGGCTCAGGCAATAAAGAATCTGTCTACAATGCAGGAGACCTGGGTTCAATCCCTGGGTTGGGAAGATCCCCTGGAGAAGGGAATGGCAACCCTCTACAGTATTCTTGGCTGGAGAATCCTATGGACAGAGGAGCCTGGTGGGCTACAGCCCACAGGGTCACAAAGAGTTGGACACAACTGAGTGACTAACACTTTCACATAAAGTAAGTAGAGTCAATAGTGATAACACAGTTGCAATTAGATAAAGACGCTTATCAAGGATCCACATCTTTTACCTGAACAAATGTTAAAAAAAAAAAACAAATTCTGTTAACTTTGGCAATAGCTCTTAAGCTGCCAAGGGCTTTCCTGATAGCCAGTTAGTAAGGAATCCACCTGTAATGCAGGAGACCCAAGTTCGATTCCTGGGTCGGGAAGACTTGCTAGAGAAGGGATAGGCTACCCACTCCAGTATTCTTGGATTTCCCTTGTGGTTCAGGTGGTAAAGAATTCACCTGCAATGCAGGAGACCTGGGTTTGATTCCTGGGTTGGGAAGATCCCCTGGGGAAGGGAAAGGCTACCTACTCCAGTATTCCAGCCTAGAGAATTCCATGGACAGCATAGTCCATAGGTCACAAAGAGTTGGACATAACTGAGAGACTTTCACTTTCACTTTAAGCCACCAAAAGGACCCTAATCCTTGAAATGTTTGAGAAAAAAATGTATCTTGGCAAAATTATTTGCTTTATTTTTCAAGGGCAATGTTGTCACATGCTTTTCAACAAGTACAAGCTTAGATCATTGAAAAGTCTCATAAACTCAAAATTTTAAAGCTTCAGTTCAACTCTTCATGTTCTCTTTCTTCTTATTCTCTGTCCTCTTCTTTTCCATATCCTGTTATCAAGTCTATTTCAAGAATATCTACAAATACTGCATGTGGTTCTGTAAGTCAGTGAGAATACTGATCCAGTGACACTGTTGACTTTATAGTCCTATCATGTCAAGTCTGGTGAGCAGAGATGAAAGCAGATGTGCAGTTACCTTTTTTTTTCAACAATTATATAAAAAATAGTTGAGCTAGAATTTGAAATAATTAACCAGATTCCACCCTTTATGCTTTCCATGACATCATGGATGTTTTTGAGAGATGTTTGAAGATAGGTATGTGGTTTATAGAATAGCAGCTGTGGGACTTTGAAAATTCAGGGAACTACCAAGAGACTTCAGGTCTACTGCATATTAAGGCATTGTTCTTATACCTCAATGTATACTTTATTTATTGGAGTAATACATGTTTTTACAAACTCCAACTGTCTGTAGACTATATTATAAGAATGGGCACTGGATTTTATTAGAAAAGCTGAATTCTGACCCCCGCTCTATCTGAAATGGATTTTGTGACCTCTATCAAAATCATGCTTCATAGCCGAAAAGGAAAATAGTTATTGTTTAAAAATCACTGCAACAGATCATTCTGCATATCGACAAGTGATTTGTAAGGGAAAGACTGAAGAAAATGCACAAACTTCAGATGTATGCTAATAAATTTTCTTTCCTAAATTTATTTGTGTTAAATTTCCACCTTTGCGATTTAGCTTTTGGGATTTGAACGTAGCTTTGATTTTCTTTGATTGGGATTTATTTTCAGCTTTGTGGAGGTATGACTGACACATAAAAAGTGTATGTATTTAGGTTGTATGACCTGATTTTAAGGAATACTATGTGAGGATTTAACATACACATACATTATGAAATGCTTATCACAGTCAAGGCCATTAACACATTCATCACCTCACAGTTACCGTGTGTGTGTGTATGTGTCTGTGTGTGTGTGCACGTACACGTGCGATTGTGACGAGAACCAATTTTAAAATATCAAAACTACTCTCTCTTCACTCTCAATTTTCCTCTAGTTCCTTCATCAGGTGGCGAGAACTGTGTGAGACTGTGGAGTTTATGTCAGTCTAAGTTTTCCATTAAATAGTTAGTGACTTCCTTTACCACAGTTTAAGAAGCCAGACAATTCTCCTTTTGGATTTTCTGCATTTCAGGAAGTTTCATTCTTCCCTCAGGGCTTACAGGGCCGTCTTTTAAACTTCAGATGTCTTAACTTCAGTGCAAAGATTAAAAAGAAGGATGGAATGTCAGAGGCTTCCCAAAATAAACAACATTGTTCCAGTTGTGAAGACCATCTTAATCCCAGATAAAACAGCCATAGATGGAATAAATAACTTTATTAGATCTGTAGAAAAGCCTTGGTTATAAACCATGGTGTATAAGGTAGCCTTTCTGAGGTAAAACCGCGCACTCAGTCTTTAGTGCTTCGCCTGCATTGTATTATGTATTCAAAGGCTATGCTCAGAGGGGCGCTTGTTATTCCCATTTTAAAATAAATCTGAAGTTTCTTCAACATTTTCAGCATGTATGTTCTTACCCGCAGAATGAATACCTCAAAAGGATCCAACAGAAACCATGAAGAAAGATGGACAGCCCAAGTTAATTCTCTTCAGAGGGATATAAAAATATACTACTTTAGTTTTCCAAGATACTGGATATTTATGTGTGTGTGTGTGTGTGTTTAAAATTATATATCTGATAGACTTGGTATTACCCCTGAAGGGATTCTAAGTAATGACTTTCCTGTTGCCTCTGTTGAGATAATCTGTATTTGAAGGGCAAATGTGCCAGGGGGACCCCTTCCAAGGCCAGAGAGTGGGCTCTTACCTAACACTCCCTTTGAGGGAGTCAGGAGGACATTGAGGGGATTTCCCCTCCTAGCCTTTGCCAAAAGGATTTGGAAGGGACATTTATTAGGGTCACTGAACTTACATTTTCTTTTCTTGGGGTCTTGGTAGAGGACAATGACAGCTTGAACAGAGGGAATCTCATCTTCCTTGCCCTCACGTTTACAATATAAACTAAACTGAAAAATAGTGTTAAATCCTAATGACCCTGAGGTGGGGGGCATTTTTTCCCCCTTCCCTCATGGGGTACATAGACCTGTACTGAGTGCAGTGTCTGATGAACCTTTTCTTTTTAATCTGTCCAGCTGCAATCTTTTCCAGTGAATCAAAAGACAGGCCAGGGCAGGGTCTGATGGGAAATTAGACTTTTTTTTTTTTCTCTTTTGGATGGTGGCATAGTCTGTATCCTCTTATCAGGGGACCAGTGCCAGCATGGATGACCCTACTTCTGATTCTAGAGCAGTTGTAAGTCCTCTCCTGATCCTAGAGCTCCTGATTATATTGGTCTTGTTTAGTCGCTAAGTCATGTCTGACTCTTTGAGACCCCATGGACTGTAGCCCGCCAGGCTCCTCTGTCCATGGCATTTCCAAGGCAAGAACACTGGGAATGGGTTGTCATTTCCTTCTCTAGGGGATCTTCCTGAACCAGGGACTGAACTTTTATCTCCTGCATTGACAGGGATGTTCTTACCACTGAGCTACCAGGGAAGCTCGCCTGATGATAAAAACAAAATGCTCAGGAGTAAGCACAATCAAGGGGTTAGAACAAGGCCCCAAATCAGTTAACCCCTAGACATACTTCTAAGGTTTCCATTTTTATCCAAGGCCAGGTTCAATACTACCAAGCTCCATCAACCACTTTTACTTGGAGGCACTGGGCCAAATGAACAGCCCAGTGAGCGAATTTTTAGAAACAGGGAGCTTAACTGAGGGCTTCTGTTACAGGATTATCTCTCCAAGAACAGATAAAGCACAGCTGACAGGGAATAAAGGTTGCAGTCTTTCAGAAAACCTCCTACCCAGACTCAGAAAAGGGAAGTGGAAGTGTTAGCCACTCAGTCCTGTCTGACTCTTTGTGACCCCATGGACTCTGGCCCACCAGGCCCCTCTGTCCATGGGATTTCCCAGGCAGTAATACTAGAGTAGGGTAGCCACTTGCTTCTGTAGGGGATCTTCCTGACCCAGGGGCTGAAACCAGGTCTCCTGCATTGGCAGGGAACAGTCTGAACCACCAGGGAAGCCCATGGAGACTCAGAACTTCAGATCCAAACACTGACAGGCAGAGTGAATGGAACTATTCCAGGTTTTCAAGATTTCAAAGGGAGAAAAGGGAGCTAGGTTGAAAGAAGAGGGGAAGGAGGAGGGATGAAAGGGTGGGCTCATGGGCATCTCCTGATATCGCAGACACCCAGGCATCACAGGACTCTTCTCTGGGGTCACTGGAAGGGAGGATGGGAACTTGTTCTCACAGAAATCCGCTATCTGCAGTTCTCTGCCAATGGAAGGTGATCAAATAACCCTGACCCTCAGATAACTGAGGCTCTTCGACAAGACTCCTGCGTCCAGCAACAAGACGGAAGGAAGGAGGGTAGGAAAGAAGGTGGGGGTGAAAAGAGGAAAGAGAGAGGGAGGGGACAAGAAGTCCGGGCACTCCGGTCAGTCGTTTGCGTCAGGAGGAGACCAGGGACAGGTGGGTTCCAGGAGCGGCTGCTGAGTCTGGTCTGCTGATGGGTGAGCTGGTCCTTGAACACCCAGTGGCTGGGACAGCTGCCATGGAGGAGGGATCCCCCTGGGGTGCCAAGATGTTGGGGGAAGACCCCTTCCAACACCCAGGAGTGGGCTCCTGTCTCACCCTTGGATTGTCCAAACAGACACACGCGCGGACAAAGCAAGAGGCTTGACTGGAAGGGGCGCTGGAACTGCTGAGAGCAGTGGGGTAAGAGACCCCAGGACAGCTCTGCCTCAGGTTTCATGGAGGTGGATTTAGTTTCCAGGTTGTCTCTGTCCAGCCATCTTCTCATGGTCACATGGGTTTCTACTCAGGACTCTTCCTGGTGGTGGTGGTGGTTTAGTCGCTAAGTCGTGTCTGACTCTTGCAACCCTGTGGACTGTACCCTGCCAGGCTCCTCTATCCATGAGAGTCTCCAGGCAAGAATACTGGAGCCAGTTGCATTTTCTTCTCCAAGGACTCTTCCTGGTGGCTCACAAATCTCTCAGCCAAGTTGGATTCCAGTGCAAGCATTTCTGGGAAATTGTCTGGTGTCTCCTACTTTTGCTCCCCACCAGAATTTTGGCAGCAGCTTGTTAGTTCCATGTTCCTTATCGGGACCTTCTGACATGAGATAACTTCTGCAGGTGGTTATTTTCATTCCTGGCCAGGGTGCAAACTATAGGTCAACAATTCCCCAGCACTGACCTGAGAATCAAGAGACTAGTTATTGGTACCTTACAAACTGTTACAAGAGAGCATTCATAGTGACTCTGAAAAATAAGCCAGTAACTTTGTTTTCTTTCTCATTTCCTTACCACAGACCACAAATAATATTGTAAGTAAAATGAAAATACAATTCTAATAGCTGCTAAGTTGCTTCAGTCACGTCTGACTCTGTGCAACCCCAAAGACAGCAGTCCACCAGTCTCCCCATCCCTGGGATTCTCCAGGCAAGAACACTGCCATTTCCTTCTCCAATGCATGAAAGTGAAAAGTGAAAGTGAAGTTGCTCAATTGTTTCCAACTCTTTGCGACCCTATGGACTGCAGCCCACCAGGCTCCTACGTCCACAGGATTTTCCAGGCAAGAGTACTGGAGTGGGTTGCCATTGCCTTCTCCAATTCTAACAGCTGGTGTGGTTAAGTAAACTCATGGCAGATCATCTCACAATATAAATTTAAAAAATTACATTTATGTTTTATAATGTTTCATCTACATGAAGGACATTTTCAGAATTAGTAACTTTTTGTTTTAAAACATAAAAACCTTTGTACACATTTTTTTTTTTCTTTTCTTTTCTTTTCTTTTTTTTTTTTTTTATTTTTCAGTGGGTTTTGTCATACATTGATGTGAATCAGCCATAGAGTTACACGAATTCCCCATCCCGGTCTCCCATCCCACCTCCCTCTCCACCCGATTCCTCTGGATCTTCCCAGCCCAACAGGCCCAAGCACTTGACTCATGCCTCCCAACTGGGCTGGTGGTCTGTTTCACCACAGATAATATACATGCTGTTCTTTCGAAACATCCCACCCTCCGCTTCTCCCACAGAGTTCAAAAGTCTGTTCTGTACTTCTGCGTCTCTTCTTCTGCCCTGCATATAGGGCCATTGTTACCATCTTTCTAAATTCCGTATATATGTGTTAGTATACTGTAATGTTCTTTATCTTTCTGGCTCACCTCACTCTGTATAATGGGCTCCAGTTTCATCCATCTCACATTTTGAATGAACAAAGACGTGAACAAATCATCCAAAGTAAATATAACATACATTACATAATAAATGTATATGTTATATCTGCATATTTATACACCTCTAAAATTAAAAAGCAGAGACATTACTTTGCCAACAAAGGTCCGTCTGGTCAAGGCTATGGTTTTTCCAGTGGTCATGTATGGATGTGAGAGTTGGACTGGGAAGAAAGCTGAGTGCCCCAAAATTGATGCTTTTGAATTGTGGTGTTGGAGAAGACTCTTGAGAGTCCCTTGGACTGCAAGGAGATCCAACCAGTCCATCCTAAAGGAGGTCAGTGATGTTCATTGGAAGGACTGATGCTGAAGCTGAAACTCCAATACTTTGGCCACCTCATGAGAAGAGTTGACTCGTTGGAAAAGACCCTGATGCTGGTAGGGATTGGGGGCAGGAGGAGAAGGGGAAGACAGAGGATGAGATGGCTGGATGGCATCACCGACTCAATGGACATGGGTTTGGGTAAACTCCGGGAGTTGATGATGGACAGGGAGGCCTGGCGTGCTGCGATTCATGGGGTCAGAAAGATTCAGACATGACTGAGCGACTGAACTGAACTGAATATACTCATTATAAAATTTTCTTGGAATTCTAGCATCAGTCATGACAGATACCTCAAAATAAATGCAGCTAAATAAATTTGCCAAACTTGTTGAGAACCTATGGATGCTGTATGCTGCTGTTGCTGCTGCTAAGTCGCTTCAGTTGTGTCCAACTCTGTGCAACACCATAGACGGCAGCCCACCAGGCTCTGCCGTTCCTGGGATTCTCCAGGCAAGAACACTGGAGTTGTTCTTTGGAAATGGAGGTTGCCATTTCCTTCTCCAATGCATGAAAGTGAAAAGTGAAAGTGAAGTCGCTCAGTCGTGTCCGACTCTTAGGGACTCCATAGACTGCAGCCTACCAGGCTCCTCCGTCCATGGAATTTACCAGGCAAGAGTACTGGAGTGGGTTGTCATTGCCTTCTCCATGGATGCTGTATAGTTATCTATTAATAACTAGATGAACTTCATGGCTTAAATAATGGTATTTATTGCCTTGTAATTTCTGTGGGTTAGGAATTTGTGCTTAACTGGGTCCTCTAGGTCTCTCTCATGGCTGCAGTCAAAATGTCGGCTGATGTAGACAAATCAAGTCGACTGCAGAGAAATCTGCATCTAAGCTCACTCGGATTGACAGCATTCTGTTTGCTGTGTTCTGGCGAACTCAGGACTTTCATTCCGTGCTGGCTGTGGGTTGGAGTCCTTCCTCAGGTCACTGTCACGTGGGCCTTTCTGCGGAGACAACTCACATCAAGTCAGGCAAACCAGAAGCACCAGGGAGAGAGTGCAAGTGACCTGGAAGTCACAATCTGTTGCTACCTGATCTTGGAAGTCGCATCCCATCACTTTTGCCATATGTTCATTGTTTAGAAACAGGTCACTCAGTCCAGCTCACATTCAAGATGAAGAAGTTGCACAAAGAGTAAGTACCAGGCAGACGACTCAGCAGCCGCTGATGACACAGAAGTTATGGTGCTTGAGCAGGCACTTCTCTGGGTTATAAATTTAAAATCATGACACAGTTTGTGTCTACATTATACCATTCATTTTGACAAAATGAAAAAATTAGTTCAATAATTGAGATGCTGCCAAATGAGCTGAATCATAACCCTGTGAAAATTTTAACAAATGGACTATTTCTCCTTTCACTTTGGGATAATAGTTGGTAATTACCTTTGAACATGTTGAATGAACATTCAAGTGGGACAGGATCACTAAATTCCTGTTTGAAGTAAAAGCTGTATGATTGCAAATGTCTCAGTTTGGAGAGACCTGAGTGAGGAAGACATTCACCCAGAAGATGATGCCTTTTGTCTTCGGTAATACTTGATATATCTAGGACAAGTCCTTTAGTGTTTGCTGTTCCTTGGTTACATATTGAGAGTGTAATTTTCCTAGTTGCTTCCTTTATGAGAAATGTAGGGAATTGAGGGCTTCTCAGGTGATGCTAGTGGCATAGAATCCATCTGCCAATGCAGGATATGCCAGAGATGTGGGTTCTATGCCTAGATCAGGAAGATCCCCTGGAGTAGGAAATAGCAACCCACTCTAGTATTCTGGACTGTATAATTCCATGGACAGAGGAGTCTGGTGGGCTACAGTCCATGGGGTCGCACAGAGTAGGACATGACTGAGCATACACATAGGGAATTGAATTTGTCACTGAACTCTTAGATAGGAATCACTGCTATAAAATTTTTGAACTGATCATTAAATCAAGATATATTGCCTTCTTTACAATGGTTATGTATCATACATGAAGATTCTTATTTTTACATGATGTATATTTATCATGCCAGTATCATTGCATACATAATGACCTATATATTTATAGCCCATTGCCATCAGTAATATTTTTGTGGTAATTCATTTATTTTCTTTTTTGAAATTCTCTTTTGGCCTAAGAGTGGAATCATTAGCGTATTAAATAGTAGATCCCTTTACTTATCAATCTTGATCTTACTCCCTTTGCTACTAGTTTCCTTTAGATGAATTCTAAATCCATTTTACTCAAATTTGCTCAATGATTTATGTGTTGATGCTAAGTAAGTTTACTTTTTTTCCTGTTGTAAATGATCTAATTAGTTAAAAATTAATTATGGAGAAGTCAGTGAGTCTAGCATTAAAGATTAACATTAAATATTGGTAACATTTAGAGCTACCTACTGCAAAAAGGAAAACTTAGCTGATGAATGATAATTTAAATTGCTTGCTTACTCAATGCTCCCTACACTTGCTGTTGAAAGAGCATGTGATATTAGAAGAAGACACAAAAGTTCTAATTATGGCACAGGGAGTCTAGCTAATAATACTGAAGTGTACACTTGCAGTTTGCTAAGAGAATAAATCTTATGTTCTCACCACCCCTATACACACACAAAGGTAACTATGTGAGGTGATGGATGTGTTAATTAGCTTGATTGTTGCAAGCATTTCTCAGATATACACATATAAAATCAAATTGTACACTTTAGATGCATACGTTTGTTTTGTCAATTTTACCTTAATAAAGCTGGTGGAAAAAAATCTGTCAAACTCTCAAATAAGCAAATTACATATTTACGAGTCAGTAAACTTTTTTTCTATATGTTTAACTTATTTTGCTAACATAAAAGAAACCATTGCTGCTGTCCTTTACTTACTAAGTCTTATCCGACCCTTTGTGACCCCATGGACTGTAGCCTGCCAGGATCCTCTGTCCCTGGGATTTCCCAAGCAGAAATACTGGATTGGGTTGTCATTTCCTTCTCTAGGTGATCTTCCCAACTCAGAGATAAAACACACTTTCTTCTGCATTGACAGGCTAATTCTTTACCACTGAGCCACCAGGGAAGCCCCCGAAGAGCTATTTGTATCTTATTTCCCATTTTTTAAGACTTTACACATATTTAAAGTGACATGATTTTTAAACAAATTCTGTAATAACATTATAAATTAATTAAAATATTTTTTTCAAATAAAAAAATTTGATTTCAGTAGAATAATAATTTCTCACTGGAAAAATATTTCCTCAACACTGACACATTTCTCAAGGAATGTAAGTTCTGATTTTGTATTTAATATTCTAGTATTGCCACGTTTTTGTCTGAACATATCTAAGGTAGAAAAGTGCTGCTTTGATTTTCAATATTACAAGTATATTCCACTTGTAGTCAAATGTATAATGTTCTCACTGGGAGAAGAACACTGTTTTAGGTAGTCATTCTGCTTATTCATAAAGCTAGAGAAAAAAATTAAGAAGTTTGTGTAGATCTTAATTAAACATAGAAATAAATTAAAATAGAAATAAAAAATATATATGTATATTTTATAGAAGAGTCTGGAATTCTAGGGTGAATGATTGTATAGTGAATAAAAAAAAATTAAGATACTAACTTTCAGTTCAGTTCAGTTGCTCAGCTGTGTCTGACTCTTTGCAAGCCCTGGATTCCAGCACATCAGGCTGCCCTGTCCAACACCAACTCCCGGAGCTTGCTCAGACTCGTGTCCATTGAGTCAGTGATGCCACCCAACCATCTCATCCTCTGTCATCCCCTTTCCCCCCTGTCTTCAATCTTTTCCAGAATTAGGGTCTTTTCTAATGAGTTAGCCCTTCACATCAGATGGACAAGGTATTGGAGCTTCAGCTTCACCATAAGTCCTTCTAATGAATATTCAGGATTGATTTTCTTTAGGATTGACTGGGTTGATCTCTTTTCAGTCCAAAGGATTCTCAAGAGTCTTCTCCAACACCACAGTTCAAAGATACTAATTTTAATTTTATACGTATATATATATATGTGTATATATATATATACACACACATACATATATATGAAGAAGGAAATGGCAACCCACTCCGGTACTCTAGCCTGGACAATCTCACGGATGGAGAAGACTGGTAGACTACAGTCCATGGAGTCGCAAAGAGTTGGACACCACTAGGTGACTTCAGTTCACTTCATATATATATAAAATGTTTGTTTAAATGTACTTAAGCTATAAAAGCATGAGAATTTTGAACAATAGCACAAGAGCTTACTATAAGATTTATATTTAACAACTTATAAAAGTGAATTGAGAGTGAAGTTTGAATAAACTTTTGGTAATCTCGACAGAGGAATATTCCTTGACAGATTCCTTTGCAGATGATTATTAAAAATGGCTTAGTATTAATGCATCAAAAAGCAGAAATGAGAAAATTTGTTTAAGAATTAAAGAAAACCCTGCAATTGGAAGAGACAAGAATCTAGATTTGAAATTTTCTGACTTAATTACATTACTCATTCCCCAAGGCTTTAGAGGTGTAAACCGAGGCAGAAACATATAGCCTTGCAGTTTAATTTGCAAAAAAAGAAAAAGAAAAAGTGAGCTCAGCTGACAGATCAGCTGAAAATAGAGAGGGATTTTTCTTTTATCTGACAGTGAGAGGACTACAGAGATAAGGCTCAGTATAAATATGAAATTTTTCCCATATCACAGGTTGAAGCTGAATTATCATGTGCAGGATAAACGATAGGGAGTCTGGTGAGGAAGTAGGCAGAAACTGCAATATAATCTATTATTGAAATACAGAGTTGCACAAGGCAAGATTTGTAAATTTTCTGCTTATTAGAGTGTATCTTAGTAGAGAGTTAAAGTCATATATGCTTGAATTGTCAGAGAATTTAGTCCAAGGCCAGCAAAGCAGCTGGAAATTAATTGGATATTCCAAGAAGTGAAGAAAACAGAGAGCCATCTCACATGTCTGAGTGTAATCTCTGCTTCAATCCTTGGTTGATCACCAAATTAAACAAGGCCTGGGCTAAAAGTGAAATATCAGGAAGACATTAGAAGGAAGAGGAGGTATTGCATACTGAATCCCATGGGAGACATAGAGGTTTCTTTAGGTAACAGCTAGGTGGGTTAACTGCTACTAGAATAAGTTAACTACTAGGATAAGAAAGCATTAATTAATATTATAAGGATAATGCAGAATAATGCAAGAAATGTAGTCACAACAAATTATTATCAACAATGTCCAAAATTCTTCCCAGAATTCCTAGACAGGCAAATAAAGAAAAACATGTAGAAGCAGTTTGGGGTCGGTTAGACAAGCTGCTTGATTTCCAAGGCTACTGTTACATGCCTTTCTATTCCCTATGTACTGAAAATTTGGAATGGTGAATCCAGAACTAGGTCTTGGGTATGTCGCAGGAGTGTGTAATATCCTCAGTCCTCTCTCACTGCAGCAAAAATTTGAATTGATGGACAGACGAGTGTTAAAGTAATGTATGGACCAGTGTTAGAGCTCCGTGTTACAGCTCAGTTTATTTAGAAATCAAAAGGAAAATACATCCTTGAGGCATGAGAGTGGGCCGACCCAAAAGGCACAAGAAAAGAAGCCCCCTGTTCAATTTGGCTCCTCTTTTTATTTATTTATTTTTTTTCTCCTGCTGAGACTCCCCTATGTAAATTGGGCTAGCCAGGGGAGCTTTTGTTTTACCTGAGGTTCTCACTCCGTCTTCAGACCGTCCGTTGTTCTATTTTAGTGGGCTTTTCCCCTCTTCATCTTTTAGCCACTGCCATTTTGGACTCCTTTTTCCTATTCTAGTTACCTAACATTCCTCTCTCAAGAGATGGGAGGCCCAGTTCTTTGGGAATAGGGGCATCGAGGTCTCTCTGGCTACTTCCTGCCAAACTGGGATGGCGAGGGGAATTGGGCTGCCCCCTTTTGCTAGTCTCAAGAGTCCTTATAGCGGTGTCCATATAAGGTGAGTGATATTTTCTGTGGTCAGCTGTAGTTTTATATATCCTTGTGAAACCGGCACTGCATGCTGTAGCTTGTTGACCTAGGCAGAGACAAAATGGGCTAGACAGTTGATAATACATGGAGCAACCATAGCAGCAACAGTATGGTGATGACAGGGATTGTAGGGGCATTAGCCAACTCAAATTTACCCTCCCCAGGAGAAGGACCCACCCCCCCCAAAGAGAGACTGTAGCCACCCTGAGAACTCTCCAGCTCGTTCTTTGAGGTCTCGTAGGATCTGAAAAAACTTTCTCTTGAGGACTGTTTGAAACTTTAAACTTAGCTGAGGTATTTACCCAAAAACAAAGCGTCTCATTAAAGATGGCTCAAGTCCCTCCTTGTTCAGGGATCAGGAGATCTGTCTCCTCTCTATTTTGGGGTACAACCCATGCCAAGCTGTGTTGGCTCTTTAGAGCTGTCCTGAGAAATCTTATCCCCAGAAACTTAATTTTGGGGGTGTTCATTAGAATGGCACTCATTTGTAGTTCTGAATAGGTATCTGAGATCTCCCAGGGGTTCGCAGGTGGACTGAGTGTCCTCTTCTGTTTTCTTCCACAGCTTGACTCATGAGTAGTGAATCCAGGAGTCATGTCCTGGTACCTTGACTGCTGTGGGGGTAGAAAGTATTACAGGGTAGGGGCCCTTCCATGTGGGCTGGTGGTGAGCCTCTGAGGTCCCATCTTTCCTGACTTTAATTGGCACTTGAAGCCCTGGAGTATGCAGTCGTGGCTCTTTCGAATCTTTTGGGTCCTGGTTGACACCCCACAAGTATACATCCTGTTGGAATTGTCCAATGGCCATGGTTTAAGACTGGAGGGACTGAGCCTCTGGATCAAGGAAGAGGTCATCGACATAAACAAAAGGTTTATATAGCATCTCATAGGACTAAGACCAAGCTGTTCCTTAGGGGCAATATGGATATGGAGGAGAGCTATTGGTAAAGGCTCCTTTCATCCCAGGGGAGTCTCCCAGGTTATCTTTTTTATCGCTGATTTTAAGAATTGGTTGGTTCTTTCTACTTTTCCTGAAGACTGAGGCCTCCAGGCGCAATGGAGATAATAAGTAGTGCTCAATGCTTTAGAGACCCCTTGGGTGACCTTAAAAGTAAGTGATGCCCCATTGTCACTTTGTAATGACCTGGTCAGACCAAACCTTGGGAATGGTTTCATGGAGCAGTTTTTCCTACCACCTCCTCAGCCTTTTCAGTCCGCATAAGAAAGCCTTCAATACATCCTGTAAATGTAGCTATCATGACTAACAGGTATTTATACCCTTGAGAAACTGGCATCTGGGTGAAGTCCACCTGCCAGTCCTCTCCTGGGTAGGTCCCAGGCCATTTGATGGGCTGGCCCATTTGGGATCTTCGAGCTCCTTGTGGGTTGTTTAATTGGCAGGTGGAACATTCGGAGACCACTTGCTTATAGTCATCTGGAGGCCTGTTCCTCGGTAGGACCTTTCTAGAAATCTTTGGAGGGCCTTCTTCCCTAAATAAGTGGCAGCATATAAGGAGTTAACCATCTTCCCCTGGAGATTCCCAGGCAGAAAAAGGAGTCCCTCCTTTTGGAACCACCCCATACAATCTTCTCGAAAGCCCTCACTCTTAGCTTTAAGAGTCTCACCTTCAGTATATGAAGGAGTTTCTGGCAAATTAGTCTGTGGAACTAAGGTGGCAGCCCCTATTAGGTCATGGTTCTGTAACGCTGCTCTCTTAGCTGCCTGATGGGCTGCTTGGTCCCCTCATGCCACTTCCATGCTCCCTTTTTGGTGTCCTTTACAGCGGGAGACTGAAACCTCCGCGGGCAGATGGGCTGCCTCTAAGAGCCTAAGGATTTGGTCACCACAGTTGATTGGCGACCTCTGGGTGATCAAGTGGCCTCTTTCTTTCCAAATAGCAGCATGTGCATGTAGCACCAGAAAGGCATAATTGGAGTCAGTGTAAATGGCTACTCTTTTCCTTTTCCCAGATCTAAAGCTCAAATCAGGACTATGAGCCCAGCTAATTGGGCTGAAGCACCTGCTGACAAAGGTTTAGCCTCTATGGTCTTGAAATTGGAGACTACTGCTTATCCAGCTCTCTTTTTTCCATCCAAGACAAAGCTGCTTCCATCAGTGTACCAGATTTCCTCAGGGTTGGTCAGGATCTTCTGGCACTCCCTCTCGAGGATTTGTCCAGTGGTTCAAAGTTTCTAGGCAAGAGTGAAAGGGGAGAGAGCCCTTGGAAGTAGGCAGGAAGGTGGCAGGGTTAATAACCTCACAAGGGGATATAGTCAGACCTGGAGTTTCCATCAGCTCTACTTGCTATCTGAGGTGCCTTTGATCAGACATCCATAAATGGCCTCTCCCATTCAGGAGTTGTTTCACTTGGTAAAAATAGTTAGTTTGCCCCCAAGAGAGAGTTTTAAAGCATCTTCTATTAGGACTGCAATAGCTGCAAGATTTCGAAGGCAGGGAGAGATCACTTCCCAATAAGGGAATGGGCACTCAGGGATCACCAGAAACTGGTGGAAAAATATTGTCTATCCCAGCAACAAAGAAGTGCTCAGGTGAATCTTTTTGTAATTGATTTTCCTATAGCACCCAAAATGGTACAGGTCTGGGGGGAGAAGGTTCTGGAGTCAGAGCTCAGGACAGAGTAGGTAGCACCTGTGTCAACCAAGAAATTCTCAGAAATATCCAGTTGCACCTTTGGCTCTGGCCCCGTGATGGTTATCTGTGACAGGCGGGCTGGATGGAGCTCAACGCTTCAGTCCCGTTCAACCATCATGAGGGAAGGCTTGGCGCTTGACCTTGAGGCTCTTGGGTTCTGAGAGCAGAATGCTTCCCAATGTCCCAATTGACGGCATTTGTAGCAAGCCTTTTCAGGAAACTTGCCATGGTTTGGACACTCTTTGGCCTCATATCCCGCCTGTCTATAGATTAGGCATTTACCTCATGCCTTGTCTGTCAAGGACTCAGCGTTTGCCATAGGCCTTCCCTGGAGGGCAGCCAGCATCTGGCATGCCTTGTCTCTTTCCCTCTCTCCCTCTCCTGGGCCTTGGCCTCCCTCTCCTGTTCTCTGTTATAAAAGGTATTGATGGCTGTCTGGACCATCTCATCTAAAGATGCAGTCAGGTCCTACTGCTGCAGCTGTTGTAACTTTATCCCGATTCTGATGCACACTGGGACAAGAATTTGTCCTTTAAAATCACCTGTCCCTCATAAGTATCTAAGTCCAGACTGGTAAACTTTTTGATGACCTCTTTTGGCCTTTCCAGAAAAGCAATGGGGTTCCTGAGTTATTGCTGAGACTGGGCACAGTCCCGGAACTAATAGGCCTCCATCTATTTCCCTGGCTGGACTTCCTTAGGGGTGAGTCTTCTGAAGCTTATCCTACCCAGTACTGTTGCAACCTAAGAGCCGGGCATCCTGGAGTCGGGGTGCAGATCCCCAGGCAGATTGAGGCATGACAGCCTCCTGGAGATAGAATCCCCAGGTAGGTCAAGGCATGTCAGCCTCCTGGAACCCCTGGACTGGCAGATCTCTGAGCAGGTCGAGACGTGACAACTTCCCAGGGACCAGATCCCTAGGCAGGTCGAAGCAGGTCGACCTCCTAGGATCCCCAGGCTGGAGTTGGACATCTCTAAGGTCTCCAGTGTGACTAGTACTGGAGATGATTAAGGGTTTGTAATCTTAAATCATTGCTGATTTGTTCACTGTGAATGGGAATTGATATTATGAATTAAAGCAATCCAAGTCTGTGCCCTGAGACTGGGAACCTGGTGAAACAGCCATAAGCCTTATCCTCTTATTGCTCTGAGGGGATGTAAGTCACTGATTTTCTCCCCTAGTCCTCCATAAGAGCAGTTTAGGATGTTTCCAATGTAAATATCTCATTGTCATAGATCCACTTTAGGTAATAACAGAAATAATGACTAAGGAGTGGGTTATCTGGTCCTATTAGGGGCATTAGGAGTATTTTAATAATAATAAGTGAGGTGGAGCCATGTTGCCTACAAGGAGGCAGGGTCCTGGTTGTTAGAATTAGTAAATGGCTTAAGAACAAATTGATAAGAGGCAACAAACCAGATGTTCCATAAAGTGGAGTGGAGATTTGATCCAGAGGTATGTTTATAACTTTAGGAGAAGGGTGGTAAAGGTTTGGGTCCAAACGGCCCGCAGGGCAGATTCCCAAAGTGTCAAACATTATCCCTGGAAGCCCAATTGCCCTTGAATGGATGCCACCGACAGATGGACTTCTAGCAGGCTTTGTGTGTCTGTCACCTGCCCTATTGGGTTCACTGAGAGATGCTCTTGTTGTATATGTTGTAGGAAACATGGAAGATGAAGGCCTGGATATTTAGAGAGATTGGATATTACACAGCATTTCTCTCCCAAAGGCCAGCTATTTTCTGCTTGTCCCTAAAACATGACATAGCCCAAGGGCATCACATAAACGGATTAAAATCAAATGGGTACAAGATGACAAGTCAAATTCAACTAGTCCTGGATCCTCAATCTGTAAGCTAAATGACACACCCAGAGGTGCCAGGACAGTTCCAAGGCGCTGTCAAAAGACTGAGGAGTGGGTGGTTCCCCAATCGTTGGAATGATCCTCCCACTCTTAGCATATGAAATCGCCCAGTCTGTGAAAACTAACTACCTTGTACTCCATGGCCACTCCCCTCTGTGATGGCCCACATCCTGTGGAGTGTGTTTCTCTCTGAATCCAGGCAAATCCACCTCTTACCCATCACTGTGTCTCTCACTGAGTTTTTGCAATGAGACATCAAGAGCCTGAGCTTCATTAGGTCCTGAAGCCAGGCACTGTGGGTTTTGTCCAGGCTCAAGACCCAGGAAAGATAAGCTGAAGGATGGGAGGAAAAAGCAGTGGGAAAAACATGCTGAGGAATCCCCCTCATAGCCTGCCAGAAAATCTGCTAAATACCTGACCCGGGCTCACAGTTTTCATGGGCCTGATCCTTGACACAAAGAAGATTAAGGACAGAAGAACCCCCACCCACTTGGGCAACAACTACTAAGTAGCCCCTTCCAGAATCCCTCAACTGCACCCACAGCTGCGTGCCTGTTCGTGGGGGATTCAAGGAAACAAGAAATGAGAGGTTGTAAAAGAATTAAGGTTTTGTTCGGCTTATGTCCTTTCAGTCATAGAAGCAAGGACCTCCTGCCTTAACTGGAGGTCTTCTGGAATCTAAGACAGCCACGTGAGCTTTCTCTTGAGTTTATTTTTGCTGTCCGGGTTTCCAGCATGCTGGGCTTCTTGTCACTTCCCCTGCACTGGGTTTTCTTCGCATTGAGCTTTCACCTTGGGAGCTTTCGCCAAGTTGGGCTTCTGCTGTACTTGGCTTCCGCCTCGTGGGGGCCAAGCTGAGATTGTTTCAGCCAGGTTAAATTTGAGAAACAGCACCATGGATGTTGTGGGAGTGTGTGATTTCCTCGGTTCTGTCTCGCTGCAGCAAAAATTTGAAGCGATCGACAGACCAGTGTTATGGTTCCATGTTATAGCTCAGTTTAATTTAGAAACCAACGGAAAATACAACCTTGAGGCATGAGGGCCCGTCTATCCAAAAGACGTGAAGAGAAGAGAAGCCCTTGACTCAATTTTAGCTCCTTTTTTAATATGTTTTTTCTCCTCCCCTGAGCCTGCCCTATGTAAATTGAGCTAGCCAGGATGGCTGTTTGCTTCACCTAAGGTTCTCACTATGGCCCTTGAGCCTTCCTTTGTTCTATTTTTGTAGGTTTTTTCCCTTCTTTATCTTTTAGCCAACACCATTTTGGACTCCTTTTACCTATTTTAACTACCTAATAGGTGAGATATACATTTATGAATGATAAAAACAAAAAATAGATTTGACAGATGAGGCCCAAGCAGAAACTGCTTAAATGGATATTCTTTTTCTAGTCAGGCAAACCAGACTTGACCGTTGTATTAAAAAGGAAGAAAACTAGGAAATACATTGGAACTGAGATTATACTCTAAGCCAAGTTAAAAGCTTTATTAGTGGGATTGAAAATGGGGAATGGTGATTACAACACAATACTATTAGAGAACTTTGTATAAATAACATTCTATGTTATATATGATAATGTTTTGGAAAACTTTGGACAATCAGTTTGGTTTGGAAGACAAGAGACTTTTATCTTTGAACACATGACAAGTGTTCCTTCTGTAAAACAATGATATGCATAACATGTCACAACTTTTTTTTTTTTTTCTTGAAGCATGGGCAGAACCTTGCCCTTAGACACAAACTTCTTACTCTTCAGTGCTTTGATTAAAGAAAATTATAATTGGGTGTCATCACTGCCAAATATTTCTGCCTGAGACCAGGATAAAGAATGATGGGATCAGGTCAGTTGCTCCTCTGAATCATACCAGGCCCTACTGATGGAGTTCTTTGGCTGTCCCTCCCCAAACTGCGGGATCTCAGATACACAAAAAATCAAAACAGTGGGGGAAAAACCCTCACCCTCCAAGAAATTAGAAATCAATACAATTAGTTCTTGATTTTATCCTATGGAAAATTTTTTTTTTACCATGGAGAAAACACCTGGAGGGAGTTTAGCACTGATGTGTTAGCAAGCCATTTGGTTCTGTAGTAGGGATAAGCTTCCATGGCCATTTAACTTTGGTTAATCTGTAGTTGGGGGTTCCAAAATCACTGCAGATGGTATTGCAGCCATGAAATTAAAAGACGCTGACTCCTTGGAAGGAAAGTTATGACCAACCTAGACAGCATATTAAAAAGCAGAGACATTACTTTGTCAACAAGGATCTGTCTAGTCAAGGCTATGGTTTTTCCAGGAGTCATGTATGGATGTGAGAGTTGGACTATAAAGAAAGCTGAGCACCAAAGAATTAATGCTTTTGAACTGTGGTACTGGAGAAGACTGTTGAGAGTTCCTTGGACTGCAAGGAGATCCAACCAGTCCATCCTAAAGGAAAGCAGTCCTGGGTGTTCACTGGAAGGACTGATGTTGAAGCTGAAACTCCAATCCTTTGGCCACCTGATGTGAAGAGCTGACTCATTTGAAAAGACCCCGTTGCTGAGAAAGATTGAGGGCAGGAGGAGAAGGGGACGACAGAGGATGAGATGGTTGGATGGCATCACCGACTCAATGGCCATGGGTTTGGGTAAACTCTGGGAGTTGGTGATGGACAGGGAGGCCTGGCATGCTATGTGTGGTTCATGGGGTCGCAAATAATCAGACATGACTGAGCAACTGAAATGAACTGAAGTGTTTGTCCTGCTTTGTCCCATGAGATGCGAGTGATGGTGTTGGATATGCATCTTAGCAGAAACTTGATGCTTTCCCAAAGTTTGGAAGCTCTGTGGGTCTTGTTTCCTCTTCCTTCTAATCCCTATCTCAGTTTTTCTCTACTATGAGAAAGACCACATCTACTCACAGCCCCATTTAAAAGGTGCAAGACTTAAAACTTTGTTGAGTCAAGCCTGGAGATTTTTAGGGCTGTTTGTTGCTGCCATAAAGGTTTGGAACAGCATGGTTTTTGGTGAATCTCCTTCACCATGTATCTTATATTTTCATATCACTCTTCTTGCAAAGTTCCATTATTTGGATCTTGAGAAAGAGAAAAGAAAGCTTAGAAAAATTACTGAAAACATACTCTAAGTTCTAAGGAAAATAAGGAGCAATAGACTTGGAAGCACTGAGTCACTCACAGCAAAATTATATTTGGCTAAACCTTTAAACATCTGCTAGGGTAGAAAGAAATTGGCAGACATCTTTGCACTTACTCTGCAACATCAGGTAAGGTCACACATAAGACAACCCGCTCTCTCTGCCCCTCTGATCCTCCCCAGCCAGTGCAGGTGCTGGAAATTAGTTCCCCACTGGCATTAATCAAAATTCCCACAAAGGGCTGCTGCCCTGCAGGTCTGTTCCTTGGATCTCTCTCTCTCTTTCTCTCTGTCTTAGCCTTTATCTCTCTCCATCTCTCTCTCTCTCTCTCTCTCTTTTTCCATCTCTCTCTTCCCTTCCTCCCAACAGTAGGACCTCAGAAAGCCCTCTTGCTGGTGAGTCCCTGACATTCCTTAGCATATATCTGCAAGCATGTATGCTCAGTTGCTTCAGTGATGTCTGACTCTTTGCACCCGTATGGACTGTAGCCTGCCAGGCTTCTCTGTTCATGTGGTTTCACAGACAAGAATGTTGGAATGGGTTGCCATGCCCTCCTTCAGGGGATCTTTCTGACCCAGGGACTGAACCCACATCTCTTGCATCTTTTGCATTGGCAGACAGGTTCTTTACTGCTGGCGCCACATGAGAAGCCCAGCATATATCTGACTGACTCATAAAAGTGTGACTTATTGTGATCACAGGCTTCAGTGTGTGTATTTTGAACTTATTCTTAAAAAGGGGTGGCAGCAGCAGCCACTCTGACATAATAGGATGCTAGACTTTTCCTTCCCATCTTCTACCAGAATCCTTTTATATTGTGGCCCAACATATCATAAAGATCACCAAGAACAGAGGAGTGAAGCAAACTGCTACAGATAGACCTTTTGATGAGAGAAATGAAGATGTTAAAAATATCCTTCTTTTAAAAGCAGTGCCGTCTATTCTGAATGTGCCTATGAGTATTTGTGTATATCTATTTGCATGTGCATATGTGCGTGCGCGCATGCGCGCGTGTGTATGTGTGCAAGAGGTACTAATGTGGTTAAGGCCCCAAAGTCAAATGGCCTGAATTCAATTTTGGGCTCCGTGATTCTCAGCTGTTGGAGAGAGAGTGTCTTGGAGTGTGAGACAATGTCTTTATCTCATTTTCCTCATTTGAAAAAAAAATGAAAATCATGTTATAGGCTGCTCAGGTTCTTTGGGAATTAACTAAGTACATGCAGCAGATAAACAGAAACAAGTACACGATAAACATATAGGGAGAGTTTTTAGTACCTATTTTTCAACTTTCTGTCTCTTGAAGTTATCAGGGGTCATATAATCACCCATGCAGCTGGTATCAGAACAGCTGATGCATTCACAGAATCGAGCAACCATTTCTTATCAACATTTTGGGAGGACACAAAGTCACCTACAGAAAGCCATGAATGGGAACCATATTGTGTTTCAGGGAAACACAGACCAAGTTGTTTAGGCTACATTTTGTCTAGCCAAAAGTTTGATTTATAACATCTCCTTCACTCAGTTTGCCAAGACAAAAATCTACCTGGAGTTTTTCAATCAGTATCCATTCAGTGTAAAGAAGATGCATTTAGCTAGAGTATCCCTGTTTACAAAATATTTCCCAGGAACCTGCAGGAGTTGACCCTGACTCAGGGCTTCAAGAGCATAGCTATGTCCTCATTAAAGACACAAGTAACAGTTATGAATCTTCCTGTCTACATTACCATCCAGCCCACATTCCATACGGGGCTTATTAAAGACTTTGTCAAGTGCATTACTGGTTTGGAAATATATCATTCTAAATGCTAATGTGGATGCAGTAAGAAAGACACTTTCATATATTACTGGTGTAAGTGAATATGGCTACAAACTTTGGAAAGTAATTTGGCAACATGAATCAAGGGTCTTAAATTATTCAAGCTGCATAAATTCCACTTCTATAAATATATTCTAAGGAAATAACCAGAGAAATTGACAACTATGTTAACAATGATATTATGTATAAAAGCAAAAACTGAGGAAAGTTCAATAGTCAATAATAGGAACTTGGGTGAATATACTATGGTGTAGTTATAGATAAAATACTTGCAGAAATTACAACTATAATAAAAATAATGACACAAAAAATTTTTATGAAATAATGACACTTGAAAGAAACAATCACAACCAAACAAATATAAGGAGTCAATTTATATTTAAAATGATACATATATATATACATATATATATGTTTTACATGATATATTAACTAATACATATAGATGAAAAATCTTGGGAAGTCATATAGCAGCATACTAAAAATTGTTAAGTTTGAATTTCTGAATTCTGATTTTCCTGTATATTTTTCTTTTTGTTTTCTAACTTTGAGGGCTATAGTTCATTTCTTTTCTGAAAAATGTAAGTATTTGGAACTTTGCTGTAGTTAGAATATGAAAATTGTTATAGTCAGTTGGACTGTCAGTTTACCAATAATATTATAACCTGAAATAGAGGTTAATATTTAAAAATTCATTCTAATTAAATTCCTTTTGATTTCAAGTACCCTTTCATCTGTCTCTCAGTGCTTAACAACCATTCACTTGAAATAGATTATCCTTTGGTTTGCAACCTCCCTCTCCAATAAAAGCACACTTTCATGTCTACTAACAACTCAGTTTTCCCTTAGACAAGATTGGTTCCTTTCTTTTTTAACATTTCTCTTCTATTTTTGTGTTGTTTATTTAGTTTTTCTCTTAATTCTTCTTTTTCCATTTTAAAATAAAATATATAAAATGGTAAAGACATTTATTTGGATTTGCTTATATAACTTTCTTCAGTAATTTATGCATAATTATCTCAAAAGCAACAAGATTTTCTTCAAAATTTATTTTCCTTTCCCTTGGTTATTTCTAGTCTGATTACTGCCAGTCATGTGGGATATTAAAAAATTCAAAAAGGTAAAAGGAAAATGTAGATTGTTTGCCTTAATTAATTTTTAGCAGCAACGTATTTCTAAAGAGAGCATTATGCTGAATTCCAGTGTATCAGGCAGGAGAATAGGGGGTGTTCTAGTTGAAGAGAGAAGAACAATTTGGACCACAGGCTCCTCACTTCCTCGCTTGCCCCAGGAGCCACCGCTTAGCCACTGCAGTATCCCTAAGGATACTGCCAGGAGACTCTTACAAGCCTGGAAGAACACAGTAGGAGATCCATGTGCTAGGATATTCTGTGCATACGTAACATCACATTTTTGCTACTTCACATTTGAAAATAAGAAATTGCATTGCTCTGCTTCTTCTGTACCATCTGATAAAGACATTTTCCTCCTCGTCCCTCCTCTGCTCATCCATTTACTTCTACCGAAGTCCAAATGGATGAAAGCAGCAGGGGCTGTGCAGTCAAAAGACAGCTGCTGAAAATGTGTCGAATCACCCTACTGAGAACTGCTGGATACACAGCTTCTAGTAGCTTGCTGTTTGTACAATGGGGCACTACCACCGCCAGAATTGTACGAGTGTGCACAAGAATTCTAAAGTTATGACTGTGGAATATAAATATTTATCAATTGATTCACAGATGGAACCTTGAGAAAACCTTGGAAAGAAGAGGCATATTTCAATGCTTATGCACAATTACTTTTTTCCATTTTTTGTTTAAAACATACAGATCATAGGAAGCAACAGAGAATGCCTATATAACTTAAATAGATTCAAGAATGACACATGTATCTCAGGGACGCTTATCTAATTGAAACTGCACAAGGAGAAATGTAGTATTTAACCTTGGCTAGGGAAATTCTGAACTTTTATTAGAATAAGAATTTCATACCTAATGAGTTTAATTTATTAATGTTTATATAATGAGAGACTTTAAGTACTTCACAAATATTACTTTAGTTCAGGTAATAGTATTAGACTGTTTATAGATTTTAAAAATTAATTGAAGAGAATTTTGTATACATTATTTTTAGAAACTCTATTACTTTCTAAATATCATGTGAAAGCTTCCAGAGTTAGGAGAATATATACTTGCCTTTTTTGCATTTTATTAGAGAATTTCTCAGGGGTTTCCCAAGTGGCTCAGTGTTAAAGAACCCAAGGCAGGAGACATGAATTTGATCCCTGGGTTGGAAAGGTCCCCTGAAGGAAGAAATGGCAACCCACTCCAGTATTCTTGCTTGGAGAATCCCATGGACAGAGGAGCCTGGTGGGCTACAGTCCATGGGGGTTGCAAAAGAGTGGGACACGACTGGGTGACTAAACAGCACCAACAATGAAGAGAATTTCTCAAGGTGTCTTCATCAATCATTAGTTCATATTAAAAAATGTAACCCATCTGACATAAGACTTAAGAAGAAAAACTACAAAATATTCCAAGTAAAGACACATAATATGATTTGATGATGCTAGGGTTCCCATCATATAGCATATATATGTGTGTGTGTGTGTGTGTGTGTGTGTTTGTATATACATAAATATAATGATAGATACCTATAGATATAGATCTTCTAATACATAGTGAACTTCCCTTGTGGCTTAGCTGGTAAAGAATCCACCTGCAATGAAGGGGACCTGGGTTCGATCCCTGGGTTGGGAAGATCCCCTGGAGAAGGGAAAGGCAGCCCACTCCAGTGTTCTGTACATAATACAAATAGCTAATGAAGAAAGTCAGGTGATGCTTCAGCACACTCACTAGTACTAATATTACTGGCATGTATTAGTTTGTCCAGCTCATCCCCACTTCTTTTCAGGAAAATTCCTATCCCTTCTATTTGAAATTGCCAAATCCATTCTCAGAGTCGCCGTGGAAATCTAAAAAATATGGGATACTCAAGCTTCTGGACACAACTGATTGGTCCAAGAGTGGGCAGCTGACACAGGCTAACCCACTAACTGTCCTTCTCTGGGAAGGGTGAAGAAACAGGAGGAACACCATTCCAGGGAGCTGCTCCAAGGATATGTCTTAAAAGAGCTGTTTATGATGGCCATTTTTCTTCTTCCTGTGAACTTCAGACCGTAGCAAGCAATACAATTTATAAACAGTATAAATTATAAAAATGGATAAAGAATAGTGTGGAAAGACCAAAAAACAAAACAAAACAAAACAAAAAACCTCTTAATAGATTATCTAAAACTTTCTGATCCCAATGGAATTTTATTCATGCGCTATACCAATACGCTTATAGTAAGCTTACAGTTAACTGACTCTTTTACTTCAGCAAATTCCAGCTGGTTTTGGTTTCTATCACTGAAAAGTCTGCATTTGACTGGTTCTGAAAATTAGTAATACTGGTGCTGATAACAGAATATATTTTCTTTAAATAGGATTCTCCATATTATTTCATGGACGTTTAAGAGATGTCACTACTTTTCACTAGTTAAAATTTTAAATGTTGAATTTATTCCAAACAAGCAAGACATAACATTTGAGTGATATACAATTGCCAATTTATCACTTTCACAACAGCGTTCTATACAACATCGAAAACTGGAAACAATCCAAATGTCCATGAACAGCAAAAACAATGAATGTTACATGGACACAGTGGAATATTATATAGCAATCCATACACAACCACAGTTGTACACAATACTAGGAGTGAATCTTTGCAAAGTAAAATAAACTCAGAGTCTGAAAAGATTATATATGACATGATACACTTAGCACAATTCTAAAAATAGCTAACACATAAACCTACATTTTAGTAATACATGTCATAAAGTGAAGTCCTACACAGTAGTAGGTGAGGAAGTGATAATCATAAGACTTAAGAAAATACTTAACTCCAGTTTAAGAAAGGAGAGAAGAGGACATGTCTACTTTTGCTTGTCTATCTAGCTCCAACATTTTATTTAGCATAGATTGGATGATATTGTACGTGAACCGTGAGTTGGTAATTTATGCACCAGCGACATACTTGCGGATTACAAGCAAGGTGACCTGCTGGTATTTCTGAATAATTGTTTCTCTCACTTCCTAGGAAATTCTACCTTTATTAGCTCAGCATACTTTCCATTTTATAGCTCATCAGAAAGGGTCCACCAAAAGTTTGCTAGCAGTTTGCCTCACATATTCTAAAAAGTCATCTGATATCAAAAAAAACTAAGAAATATATTTTTCATATAGCCCAAATTCTATTCACATCAGAATGGTTCTGACTAAACTACTCCCCTTTTGATTGTGATTATGAGTATAAATTGGCTTCCTTGGTGGTTCAGATGGTAACGAATCTGCCTGCAGTAGTCCTGGGTTAGATACCTGGGTCGAGAAGATCCCCTGGAGAAGGGAATGGCTACCCACTCCAGTATTCTTGCCTGGAGAATTCCATAAACAGGGGAGCCTCGAGGGCTACAGTCCGTGGGATCACAAAGAGTTAGAAAGGACTGAGTGATTGACATACATATGACTATATATATAATTTTATTCCTCCCGTGGATTGACTCTCCAGGTAGAAATCAAGATTCTGTTTTAGAACACCAATACCCCACATGGACAGTAAAACCTGATCAGAATGGCTGTGTGTTAGTAGGATGCATTCTGTTCCATGAGGGCTTTAAAAGTAGGAAAATGTCCCATCTTACAAGTATAATTAAGTTCAGCATTATTTTGTAACATGCGATTGTATTTTGCGAGCTTTCTAGTTCCCTTTTAGCCTAGTAACTATATTATCTTTATGTTGTCAATATTTTTGTACAAATTAAAAATACTAACAATTTGCATATGACTTTTGAGAGCTGCAGGTGGTTCAATTTCCCTTTTCAAGTCATCAGAGACAGTGCCATTAATTGCAAGCATAGCCAAAATGAGTATTCTCTAACTGCTTCAATACATAGCTATTTTTTTTTTTTTAATACATAGCTATTTTTGCAGAAGACAACTAATGAAATCACAAGAACTTCATCCATTAGGACATTTGGACTGAAAATTCTCCGAACTCTTAAAAGAACTTTTGCCATAAGAAGCTTATGGTTGTACATTGTTATTCCAAAATAAGGTATGCAAGCACTGTAATAACTTATAAAATGCCAAGGCATAACTTTCTGAAATGAATCAAATAAAAATATTCCTTGGGTGGGTCCAGAAGCAGTTTTCTGTCTTCACTGAAAAGAAACATTCTTAGGATAAGAGATTTTCATGCACTTTGCATTGTGTATACATAATAATGGGCTCTTTGATAACTCAGCCAGTAGAGAATCTGCTTGCAATTCAGGAGACCTGGGTTCCAGCCTTGGGTCAAGAAGATCCCCTGGAGATGGGTATGGCAACCCACTCCAGCATTCTTGCCTGGAGAATACCATGGACAGAGGAGCCTGGCAGGTTATAGTCCATGGGTTCGCAAAGAGTCGGACAGGACTAAGAGACTCACACACACACACACACACACACACAAACTTATCCAGGTATGTTTTGTAAAGAAACATTAAGTGGTAACATTTCCTCCTTTACTTCAGTTCTAGACAAAACCATTTCTGTAATATCAGTTTCTCTGGGCCACCTTGAGAATCCATTAAAGTCCTTCCTTATTTTCATTAAAATCCTTCTTTATTTTCCTCTCTCTGATATCTCATCAACCAGCAGTCCTGTTGATACTGTTTTAGGAATTTCCCTCGTGTGCTTAGCCCTTTATTGTGCATTTTGCTGAGGATATAACTATGGATCCTCAGACGGCGGGGTTCCCCAGGTGTTTCCGTGCCCAGCCTACCCATCCGACTCCAGAGAGCCCCCAAGCTCCGGCTTCCTCTGGCCAAGGCGGCCGCGGCTGCGTCTCGGTTCTGCCGTTTTCTGACCGGGACCTGGTGCTCTGCGCATCCCCGGCCATCCTTCCCGACGTCTCCATCAGGACCTGCGCTTTACCGCTTCACATGCTCAGAGGGCTCCGACTGAACCTTGCAATAACTAGTCAGTTAGTTACATTGAAGGTAATTTTTAATTTATCTCGTGCCAACATGATTTAATCTTGTTTCCTGACTGGTTTCTGTGCCCCTAGATCTTCCTCTGATTCATAGAATATGTATTTGCTAGACAAATCCTTCAAAATTCCTCCTCTTACTATGCCATCCCTCAATGGTATTATTTAATAAACTCTAAACCCTTATAATGATGCCCAAACTTCTCAAACCACCTTTCAGGCTCTTTGATAATCCACCCAGAGAGCGCTGCGCAGCCATATTCTCAGTAAAGGTTCTTCAAAGAGCCCTCTCTTGCCGGTTAATTATCATCATTTTGGTTAATCCAAACACTCCCCTGTGCCTTTAAATCTTCTGTGTTTTGTTAACATTGTCTAAATATTATCATTCCTTCACTTTTCTCACTTACCTATTTTCATTCCCTAAGAGCAAACTGAAATGTCATACTTTCTACAGAGAACGGCCAGATAATATTGTTCCAGAATGAACCCTCCTTACATGAACTCATGGAAATCTTAGTACCTCCACTCTCCTTGTGCGCCTTATCATAAATGACTTTGGTTTTCGTTACTTAAACATTTACCTCAATAATCTTATCTTCCTGGAAATACTTAGAGGGAAGAAGCTGAAATAATTTTCATTTCTTTATAACACCTTGCTTCTCAAGTCAGTATTAATAATAATAGTCCCTACTGGCCTCTAGACAGTTTTCTAGGAGTTATATTGATAAGGAACAAACTGATAGAGCTTTAATCTCACTGAACTTTCAGCAGTAGCTTGTTGCTTTAGGTATTTGTAAATCTATGAAACAGACTTACTTGATTCTTACATGCATCTCAGATTCCCTGAGTTCAAGGATAATACTCAGACTTTAAATTTTTTTATTTATTTATTCTTGACTGTGCTGGTCGTTGTTGCTGTGTGGCCTTTTCTTGACTTCTAAGAGCGGTTGCTGTCTAGCTGCGGTGTGCGGGTTTCTTGTGGTTGCTTCTCTTGTTGCAGAGCAGGGACTCAGGGAAGCACGGGCTTCAGTAATTGTGGGGTGCGGGCTCAGTAGTTGCAGCTCTGGGACTCCAGAGCACAGGCTTAACTAAAGCTGTGACACACGGACTTAGTTGCTTTGAGGCTTGTGGGTTCTTCTTAGACCAGGGATTGAACTCATGTCTGCTGCATTGGCGATCTTCCCTGGTGGCTCAGAGGTTAAGGCCTCTGCCCCCAGTGTGCGAGACCTGGGTTCAGTCCCTGGGTCGGGAAGATTCCCTGGAGAAGGAAATAGCAACCCACTCCAGTATTCTTGCCTGGAGAATCCCATGGACGGAGGAGCCTGGTGGGCTACAGTCTGCGGGGTCCCAAAGAGTCGGACAGGACTGAGCGACTTCACTTTCACTTTCACTTTCTCCTGCATTAGCAGGCGGATTCTTTACTACTGAGCCACCAGGTAAGCCTAGACTCTAACTTTTTTACAACAATATTTCAATTGTGACTATCACATTTTGATCCAGCAACCTCAAATTAAAAAAAAAAAAAAAATAAAGTAATGTATGTATAATGTAATGAATATTTTTTATGCATATTTCCTTCCATGTAGCAAATGTTTTCATTTGACACAAGCTGTGTACCTTTAAGGTACACACAAGCTAGTTTCTAGCTTCAATTTTTCATTACTTTGATTAATTTTTAAATAATTCATGAAAGAACATTAAAGCAATAAAAGCTGTCAAATTTATGACAAATTTCAGCTATGCATTGGTCACACAAAGCTATTCAACTTTTCATACAATCAGAATTATGCTTTGAAGAGTAAAATGAAGACAGCTATTGGCCATTGGTATACTTTCAAAAAAAAGGAAGATAACAGCAACCAATACTTGAGGGTAGTTAGGGACACATAAAACTAATCTAAGTCAAGAATCAGTCATTACTTTTCCAATGGAAATGAACTCAATCTGGGAGGTTTCTTACTTCCTTGGTTTCAATGATTGTGCTGCTAAGTCCCGGAGGTAGCAATTCTAAAAATAACGTTTGAAAAGCTTTTCTGACCTGAATGTCAGAAACTGACCAAGCAAATAAATGTAACAAAAGGAAGCTAAGGGAAGAAAAAATTGGGGGTAGAAATGATTTTTAAACAATATGAATGTAAGAGAGAATATAAAAAGTATGTATATATCCTTTCACTACTTCTTAAAAATAGAACATATTTTGAGGTTCATAGTTTTTGCAATTACTTATTTTCTTTTTGAGACAAGCAATAACAGACAGAAATTTGTAAAGGATTCAAATAAATATAATTTCATTTTCAGAACTAAAGGGAGTTGCAATTATGAAAAAGCACAGATGAGATCAGAATGATACTAACCTTGCACAATTTCAATTTGGGGGGACTTCCATGGTGATCCAGTGGTTGGGACTTGGTGTTACCAGTGCAGGGGATGTGAGTTTGATCCCTGGTCACAGAACAAAAAACTCACATGCTGCTTGACCAAAAGAAACTTTTTTCAGTTTTCGATTGACATTTGATTACTAACTGGTGGATAGATTTGTCTTCTCTGGTTTCAAAAATCAGGTCATGTGCCTTGTCCTTTAAAAAATTATCCATTTTTTAAGCTTAAGACAGTCTCAAATGTAAAATATGTATCATGCAAAGTATGTGTGTATGTATGTATTCTCAGTCATATCTAACTCTTTGTGACTCAAAGGATGTGTAAAATACATACATAATCAAATATTACTCAACATAAAATTTCTTGAAGAATATTGCCAAGTATTGACAGTTATCTCTGATATGACATTCTGCTGGATGTTGTATATATAATATGTGTGAATAAACATGCATACATAAGATAATCTATATAGGTAAATGTAATGTATGTGAATGTAATCTATAGCCTAGAGGATAAATACCATTTGAAGGGTTGTCAAATTTTAGCTATGAAAGGCCTATATTCACTTAGATTTTGTCTAAAACAAAACAGGAGCTTTACATTAAGCATGTGAAACTTTATTCCTTAACCAGAGAAATATTATTTTACTTTGCAAAAAGTTATTAAATCATTGTTTATTCAAATATTTTTGTTATTATTTTTCTTATCTAAATAAAGCCTCATAGTTGGCCATCTGCTACATCTCCAACCAGAGTTTACTGTTAAGATTCCCTAAATATCTTGTTAGATAAAATCTTCACATTTGTCAGAATACAAATTCTTACCCATATTTGTTGTCAAGACGTAGTCTTTTACTTAATATTACACATATTATAGGATGTCACTACTTTCCACTCTAATTAATGAACCAGAGTAAGCCTCAGAGAAAACTTCTTGTGGCCAGAAACATTTTCCTTTCTTCATTTATAAATGATTAAGTTTGACAACTACAAGAATAGTTGCAATACGCTAAGTGCAAGATCACCTTCTGTGACTCTTTGTGGATATTTCCACCAATTTCTACATAGAAAATCCCAAATATATATCTCCAGTAATTAGGACTTCACCAAGCATTTGGAGCCACAATTGTTGATAGCCATTAAACGCAGTACAAACAAATAGGTCTTTATGCTTCTCTAAGTACTTAAAATATGTAGGTAGGTCCTCAATAGTGGTTTATTGATTAGATGCCCTAATAATGTGCAAGGGAATACATGAGTATTCTAGAGGGAGTTGGCAAGTTAGATGTGAACAATTTGATAAAATTAAATGTAAATGACATTAAAGCAATTTAAGATAGATTTAGATTTTTTTCAATAAGAAGCAGAAAATTAGCCATTCCAGGAAGCTTTGAGTACTACATATGGTGAAGCCAAAGATCAATGTAGGAGCCCTGACTGATGAAATCAGGGTTACTAGCAGAAAAGCAGACTTTGTGGCAACTCCCACAGGGCGGAAAAAGGAAAGATCAGGAGTATCTGGGAAACTTTCACGTATGTAAATGAGCAGCATCTTAGCACTGTGACACTCCAGAAGATCAGTGGTCATTCAATGGCTAAAGGTAATGAAAACACAGAAGACCTACAGAGGTTTGGAAACAGGAAAGAGGCGCAGTGGCTATGAAGAGTAGCTGTCACTAGGCCAGGTGTAAGACTCAGGAAAAACATAGAGCCCAGTGAAGCTCCAGTTAACACCTGGAAGTGTGTGGTGCCAACCTGCCTGGCAGAAATGTCAGTAGCTATAAACACAGATTATTGACAGTCAGATAACTGAGCAGCTTAAGGTCAGAGAGGAGGTTCAAATAGTAACCTTATCAACAAGAAGGAAAACCAAGGTGAAGATGTACAACCCGAATATAGCCAACATTGTTGTCTGAATGTAAGGAAGGAAAAAAAAGTGTAATGTGAGCAAAATATAGTACTGTAGATGCAGAAGAAAAACACACTTTTGAGAAAAGTATGTTGAGGGATGTAATAGGAAAATATGGAAAATGTCTTTATTCAATCAAATTTCAAAAGTATGTTATAAAATTAGATAGATATGATAAGGTGATAGATTCAAATCAAGAGGAGACCAAAAAGGATGCAAACAAATATGAATAATTAAAAAAAACTGCATGCCAGAGGAAATGTGTAGGAAAATAAGAATGCAGCTGATAGATGAAATTTTCCTTAGAAGTAACAAAGAACAGAATCAAGTTTACAGAATATGTCATCATTAATATACAGCACAAAATGCTTGAACATGAACAAAAGAACATTATAAAAAGGTTGAACAAAAGGTCATTAATTTAGAACCAATTTTTAGATAAACAACCCTTCTCTAAGTAGCTGAACAAATGTAATAAAAAATATAATTGAATACAACCTGAACTAGAGAAAGAGCAAGAGTCTTGAAATTAAAATAGCTAATTGGATATTAATAATATTTAATGAAAAGATGTCAATCCCTAGACATATCCTGTGATCCTTTTTTTAATTTAATAATAAAGAGAAATTAGCTTCAATCTTTGTCTTGGGAGTTACTTAAGACTATTTAGGGGAAAACATTGAAAAGGAACCCTTTCTTTTAATTTTTTCTCTTCAATAAATTTAATTGCTTGCTTTGCTTGTTACCAGTTCAGTTTCTAATTTATTCCTTACATTTGAAATTTGGAGTTTGATGATCAATTTTAACTCATTATTAGATTTAAAACATTTTAACTATAGGCTTCCAGCTTTTACATACATAAATAGTCACATCTCTCACTTAATTTCTTTTGCTATGTGTGAATATTATTTTTTAGGATGGCTGCTCATTTATCAGAAACTTCATGCTACTATGAAAATGTTTCTGTGATTCTATTGTCTTGCTATAGTCCTACAATTGGAATTGTCTTTTATCAAAACACACTGAAAAGTCATGAACAAAACAGAGAAATAATACATATTTCTTTCATTCGCAAGGAGAAAAAGTACACTAATCTTATGGAAAAAGGAACTTGTTTTACATTTTTTACATTTTATTAACACTTTTATCACCTTCTTGATAAAAGTTAAGAAATGCAATAGAATCAGTCTGCTTATAGGTTTTGGTACATCTTTATTCTTGCCTATTTAGGCAACAATGGGCATATTTACTTTATGACATGTAAAAGACACTTATATTGTAGAAATCTATACCTAAATATAAGCATATTTTATAAAATATAAAATATATTATTCTTATTATCTGTTAGATAAAATGCTATATTTCTTAATTCCCATTAAATTCCTTTATCTTTAGCAAATAAATTTTTTTAGTTAATTATTTTGGGCATTGACCCTTAGCCTCAGTTTGAAACAAATGTGAGACAAACTTTAACCTTTTCAAAGAGTCACTTCAGTCAGACAACTGTGCTGCCAATCATTCTATGCTACAACTCCAATTTCTTAATTTTGTTGAGTATTGTATCCCAGTGCTCCCAATTATGCCTGTGTGCAGAGAGCAAATGTAAACTACCTGAGCCCTGAATGAGTGATTCCAGGATTTAGAGTGCCTTCAAAGGTGTGTTTTCTTCTGCACTGAGCTTGACCTAGAGGCAGTCATGTCAGCCCATATCCTGTTTAAAAAAAAAAATTATTTTTAATTGGGCTTCCCTGGGGGCTCAGACAGTAAATAATTTGCCTGCAGTATAGGAGATCCAGGTTCAATTGCTGGATTGGGAAGATTCCCTGGAGAAGGAAATGGCAACTCACTCCAGTATTCTTGCATGGAGAATTCCATGGACAGAAAAACCTGGCAAGCTACATCCTAACACTTTCATTTTTAATTGGAGGATAGTTGCTTTACAATGTTGTATTGATTTCTGCTATATGTCAACATGAGTGAGCCATTGGTATACACATGTCACCTCCTTCTTGAACGTCCCTGCTACTTCCAACCCCATCCCACCTCTCTAGGTTTTCACAGAGCACTGGGTTGAGCTCCCTACACTGTACAGTAAATTCCCACTAGCTCTCTATTCTACATGTGGTCATGTCTATATTTCAACACTGCTCTTTCAGTCTGTCCCACCCTCTTCTTTTCCCACTGTGTCCACCACTCTGTTCTCTGCATGTTTCTCCCATGCTGCCCTACAAATAGGTTCAATACCATTTTTCTGAATTCCGTATATATGTGTTAATATATGATACTTGTTCTTCTCTTTCTGACTTACTTCACTCAGCATAACAGACTCTGGGTTCATCCATCTCACTAAAACTGACTCAAATTCATTCCTTTTTATCATTATCCTTGACTCTATGTTTGCAACTCGACATAGAATAAGCTTCGCTGCCTCCAAGCATTGTATGACATTCAGGGTAGCGACATCCAATCTTCATGGACTGTTAAGCATGGATATTTATTCCATCCTTATTTTTGGTAGAGTGAAGACTCAGATGAATGTGTTCAGAGGCATCTGGGCCAATGATACAGACTGGGGATGGGATGACGGGAAGGAGTTTAAGAGTCACCTGAGAGACCACACTGTCTCACTTCTACAGAGTGAAAGGAGATGTTGTTGTTGCTCAACCACTAAATCATGTCCAACTCTTTGCCACCCCATGGACTGCAGCACTAGAGTACCCCCTGTAGTTCACCATCTCCCAGAATTTGCTCAAACTCACATCCATCAAGTCGGTGATGCCATCCAACCATCTCATCCTCTGCTGCCCCTTCTCCTCCTGCCGTCAATCTTTCCCAGCATCAGGGTCTTTTCCAATGAGTTGGCTCTTCACATCAAGTGGCCAAAGTATTGGAGCTTCATCTTTAGCATAAGTCCTTCCAATGAATATTCAAGATTGATTTCCTTCAGGATTGACTGGTTTGATCTTGCTGTCCAAGGGACTTTCAAGTGTCTTCTCTAGCACCACAATTTGAAAGCATCAATTTTTCAATGCTCAGCCCTCTTTAAGGTCCAACTTTCACATCTGTACATGAGTACTAGAAAACCCATAGCTTTGACTTTACAGACATTTAATGGCAAAGTGATGTCTCTGCTTTTAATACACTGTCTAGATTTTTCATAGCTTTTCTTCCAAGGAGCAAAAATCTTTTAATTTCATGACTGGAATCACCATCCACAGTGATTTTAGAACCTGAGAAAACAAAATCTGTCACTGTTTTGTTTTCCCATCTATTTGCCATGAAGTGATGGGAACAGATGCCATGATCTTAGTGTTTTCAATGTTCAATTTTTAGCTTGTCTTTTGAGAAGTTTGGTGACACTCCAAGCAGAATCTATGTGGTCTGGGAGCTGACCTAGCAAAGTTGGTAAACACTGAAGAAGGATTTTGCAACCAAGCATCAGAGAGGCTGCCTGGCTGCCTGTGCATGGCGGCAGGCTGGTGACCCCTTTCAATGCCTTGTTCACGGATTTCTAAGAAAAGCTTGGAACTCATTTGCATGTACTGCCCAGATCCTGGCACGTGCAGAGACTATTTCTGCATAATTTTGAAATGAGTCAGAAAAATATTGAGCCTATGACTAAGGGAATTATAGTTAGAAACTCAAAAAGCTCCAGTGGAGGAAGATTCCAACTCTTATGCTATATGCATTTTAAAGCTAACAACCAAGTGGAACTTGAATATTAATGTTAATATAAGCATGTGTGCATCTGTACTGTGCATGCTAAGTCGCTTCAGTCATGTCTGACTCTTTGAAACACTATGGACCATAACCTACCAGGCTCCTCTGTCCATGCGATTCTCCAGGCAAGAATACTGGAGTGGGTTTCCATGCCCTCTTCCAGGGGATCTTCTCAACCCAGGAATTGAACCCACATCTCTTACATCTTCTGCATGGGTAGGCAGGTTCTTCACCACTAGCGCCACCTCATAAGCCCTCTTATAAGCATGGGAAGACAAAAACCCAGAGAATGATGAAGACTGTGAAAGTCTAGTTTACATGTCTAAAAAAAAAAAAAAACACAAACCCATAAAACAACAAGCACTTTCTAGAGCTATTGCCTATTGTTATCCTGAGTATTAAATGCATTTTCAGAAGCAAAGAAACAACTGTATGAGCCAAATGTTATTCCTGTACAGTTTGGAAAGTAAGTTGTTTACCCTCTTGAGTCTAACAAATATTTGGAGGCAATAATATTTAGCAGCCTTGAGAATCTCCATTCTAGGCTTGCCCACAAGCTTACGCAATGCCTTGTGCTGTGTGCTCAGTCATTCTTTTAGGGCCGATTCTTTTGTGACCCCATGGACTATAGCCCACTAGGCTCCTCTGTTCGTGGGATTTTCCAGGCAAGAATACTGGAGTGGGCTGTCATCTCCTTCTCCAAGGGATCTTCCTGACCTAGAGATTGAACCCACATCTCTTGTATCTCCTGTGTTGGCAGGCAGATTCTTTAGCACTGTTTAGTTGACAGATAGTCTAACTCCCAATAGATGTTTCTTGTGCCTTTTACACTCTTCCTAGTTATTAGAGATTTTCTTCATTTTATTTATTTGTTTTTTCCATTCTTGACTTTTCTAAGTAGAAGACTGGAAAGCACACATGTCAACCAAAAATCTATGGGGATATTCACAGTGTTTGAACAACATACGGTGTATTTGGATATATAAGACAAATCTAAATGTTTGCAAGGAGTTTTGTATTTCACGATTTTGAATTACACCACAATTTACTCAAATTCATCTCACATATATTATCACAAAATAGATATTATTTAGTTCAAAAGTTTGCAGAATATACCTTACAAAACATCAGAAAAGATATTCCAGGTTTAGAGGAGCATTGCGGGTGGATAACAATTCAGCTGTTAAAATACCAGGTTGTCCCATCAAAAAGGAAAATTTCCAGTGTTGCACGGAATGTCTCATGACATTTGTGACTTTTTCTATAATAGAAATGATTTTTTTGTTCAGACAAATGCTGAAAGTTCTACTGAGTGCCAGGGTTTCCTGAATCCACTGCAGCATGACTTCAACACACAATGAAGTGTACACACAGTGAGGCAGTGCAGAGTGATGGTGTCACGGGAAGGCACGTCCATGCTGCCCATAGCTGGGTGTGCAATGTGCAGAATTTAGACGGGGCAGATCTCAGTCTCTCTCTCTCTAAGCAGCTTGCTAAGTCTTCCTAAGTCTTCCAAAAAGACTAAAATTCATTTTAATTTTCATTAAAAGGCACAAGATATGAAAGAGTATTTCAAAGAAGACAATGAAATAAGTCATAGAAAAAATTTCTACACTTTTCAGTCCTTAGTAAGGGGTCCATAAATCCTCAAGTGAATATAAATTAAATTAAAAGATTCTTATACACACACACATTCATTTTATAATTATTTATCTCATTAAATATATGCATTTAATTTTTGATGATATAAATACAGATTTAATTATTCAGTGTAAGCTCCACTGGGGAGGAGGCAGTGGCAACCCACTCCAGTACTCTTGCCTGGAAAATCCCATGGATGGAGGAGCCTGGTGGGCTGCAGTCCATGGGGTCGCTAAGAGTCGGACACGACTGAGCGACTTCACTTTCACTTTTCACTTTCATGCACTGGACAAGGAAATGACAACCCACTCCAGTGTTCTTGCCTGGAGAATCCCAGGGACGGGGGAGCCTGGTGGGCTGCCGTCTATGGGGTCGCACAGAGTCGGACACAACTGAAGTGACTTAGCAGCAGCAGCAAGCCCCACTGAAGTTTTGCTTTTTGAAAATCTTAAACAGATATTTATTTTACCAGCATATTCACCAGTTACTAATTTAATTGACCAAACTGAAACAAGTCTTTTTAAAAATATTTAATAACTATCAGCAATGTATTTTCTCCTCACTGAAAATCTCTGATCTCCTTTATTCTTGGTCCACAGCTTGGTATCATGTTGTATTTTAACATGTTTTATTCTTAATGTATTAACACAAAGATCATACTATGTTGCCAGTGTCAAAATGCTCTGAGTGATTTCATCACAATGAGTTTATTGTTACAAAGCACATTTGCTTAATTTGACACAATCTTTGAAATCAAGGAACAACACTAATATTAAACGTGTTTTTCTATTTTAAGGGATGATTTCCTTGTGGCTCAGTGGTAAAGAATCTGCCTGCAGTGCAGGAGACCCAGGTTTGATCCCAGGGTCAGGAAGATCCCCTGGAAAAGGAATAGGCTACCCACTCCAGTATTCTTGCCTGGAGAAACCTATAGACAGAGGAGTCTGGTGGGCTACAGTCCATGGGGTTGCAAAGAGTGGGACACGAATAACACTTTCACTTTCTATTTTAAGGTATTATGTTAATTAGCAAAATATATAATCAGTTTATTGGATATGATGTCTTAATTTATATTTCTCATATTTTTATTTACTTTGAATTATATTAAATCACTTTACTTGTTTTTCTTTTCTTTTATATATATGTTTGATAATGTCTGTAACAATTGAAATGCTGTTATCTAAAATGTTCATATGCTATTTCATTTTCATTATATCAAAGTCTTCTTGGATTTAACATTTACTTCAATGCTGCAATTTCCAAGGTGCGAGTGTTCTGACATTCACTTTTTCAGTGTCCTGTCCCAAAGAAGCTGTGTATAACCATACCCCAGTGTCGTTTAATACAATACTTTTTTCTCTTATTTTATTTGCATGTCTGTGGGTTTCCTGGTGGCTCAGTGGTAAGGAATCTGCCTGCCATGCAGGAGACCTGGTTCCACCCCTGGATGGGGAAGATCTCCTGGAATAGGAAATGGCTCCCCACTCCAGTATTCTTGCTTAGGAAAGAGGAGCCTGGCAAGGTAGAGGCCGTGGGGTCACAAAGAGTTGTCAAAAATCTTTAGGAAATGGCAAAATATTACTTCCAATTATTGTTAAGTTTAATCAATTATGTATAAGTGGACTTATTTTTCATGTTGTGTGAACATAAGATTCTCTTTCTTAAAAAATTAATAATTCCTGAGAAATCATTTTTGGTTAAAAAACTGTACCATCAACTATATCATCTTCTACTTTTGGTTATGTAACTATAAAACAAAGCTGAATCCCAAGTGTGAAGAGTACAAATTCGTACAGACTTGTTTTAGTTTTCTATAGTTTTTAAATAAGAAGTGCTGTCTTATGGAGCACTTAAACTCTTCCCATTGTCATCCAGCTTCATTTGCATGTGCCTTCCAGTTTGTCCCTTATGTTTGTAAATGTTGCTCTTGTAGATTGCCAGAGTTTGGTGATATGTAATACCTATTTTTTATTTATGTGTAAATGACATGCAACTGTGAATTACAAGACTGCAGGAATGGAATAATAATGAACTCATTTGCGGTGAAGTGGACTCATTATCTTGCCAGCTGCTGATATTTTCCCAGCCAGTACTTTTCCTGGCAAACAAGATCCCAGGGGAGAAGTCTTCAGTCTAGCTAAAGAAAATCATCCTTTGCTTTAAAAATCTTTTCAAAAGTCAGTATTCATTGCTTTAATAATAATAATACTAATAATAATTTCAAAAGCCCATATTTGCTTTTCCAACTGTACCTGGTTCTCTAATGACTTCTAAATATGTACAAACATCCCTCAATATACTTATTATAATATTGCTTAATTTTAGGTTAAATATTGCATATGAACTACATGTGAAATATAAATTCCCAAGAGGTGCATGTACGTTTGTACGAATGCAATATAAACTATTAATTTAACTTCAGAATATAATAAATGGTATGGTGTATTGATAAATTTGGATCTTATGTGGGTACATTACATACACACATATGCATGCCTATACCTTCTTGGATATATGCCGACACTGCAAAATTCATTGTAACCGGAGATGAGTATAGCAAGGAAATGACAATCTATTTTATTCTTTTTGGAGAATTCTGATTCTGTAAGTCGTAGAGAATACTGATTTCAAAACCTCTAAATAAGAAATACTTGCTAAAGAGTGATACAAATATGCTAATAATACCACATACATAACTCAACTTCTTTTCTTTTATGTTTAATTTCAATGTGTATGTTCTTGAACATGCTTGGCATTCAATTAAGTAAGCTCTGCCTTCAATTTTCAAGAGCCTAGAGGAAAAATAAATTGGGGGGCTTTCATATTTCTTTATTCTCTGTATAGCCCAATTGTTATCAACACAAGCTGCTATTATATGGCATGGTAAGCTCTTTTTTTCTTCAAAATTCTTTCCAAAATACATGTGCCACCTACACTGTAAAATATTTTTGAATATATTAAAAAGACATGTTTATAGCAAAGAATCGCAGCTCTTCTATTTTGTAACAACCTTACGTAATGTCATTCGGGTTCTTTCTAGTCCTTTTTCTCACTTGGCACAGTGCTTCATAATATCTAAGAAATAAGTCTTTTTTTTTTAAATAAAAATACGAATTTCAAAAGTTTTTCTATCTTTAGATAAACATAAAAGCCAATATTTTGAAAGATTGCTGACTTTAGAAAAATAAAAGTGTAGTTGCTTTAGAGAATGGAAAGTTGTTTAAATCTGCCCCAATACACTAAGAACTTTTTCTTAAATCCACTGCTTTTGGTGGGAAATACTGTCACACATTTAACGAACCTCAAAAGACTATTTGGAGAAGTGCAAAGAATATTAGAAAGAGTGTCAACAATTTCTAATAATTATTAATACATCATAGCATTGTCAATTACATATAATTCAATTAAATACTTCTTCACCCTACAAGTATGAATCTCAGTATATCTGGATATATTTATAATATACCTAGATTACAAATCAAAAGCAGATGCATTTGTAGGATACTGCTATTTTAAGCAGCTGATGATTACATTATGTCACCTGTTTTACTGGAGTCCTATAATTCAATTTTCGTCTTTTTTCTTTTGGCTGTGCCGTGGCACATGGACCCTTAATTCTGGACCAGAGATTGAGCCCATGCCCCTGGCATTGTAAGCAGAGAGCCCTAATCACTGAGCAACCAGGGAATTCTCACCCAACTTTCAAAAAGGGGTTGAGTGAAGGAAAAATATAAGCAGTGGTAGAAAAGGTTGGTACCAGTGAATGATATGTCACTTTCATGTAACCATCTACATAGTTAAATTAAGCAAGTCTATTTCATACATATTTTTTGTTATCTCATTTCTTCATGTCTCACCAAAAAAAAAAAAAAAACCAACAAAAGAAAAAAAAAAAAAAAAAAACGGACCAGTTCCCTGGGAGAATAAAATAAATGTATACAGAGCATGCACATTTGCTCCATAAGAAGCAACCTATTTTTAAACAATTAGCTCAAACCATAAGGCGGTGTGGTGTGAGCAATACCTGTGGGCGTGCCAGTTGTAAGAGGCCCTTGACAATCTGCAGGAGATAATTTAGCAGTAGGAGCATCTGGCTCCTTGGCAAGCTCTTTAGGCATTTTTCTTGGCACCAGGTAGGTACCTCTAGGTCGATCACTTGATGATACATTTTAAAAGGTCTATGGATTATTTGGCTAACATTTAACCTGTGCTGATCTCTTTTTCCCTTTTTATTCAACATTGCCTTTATTAGATCAAACACAATGTGTCTGTGTGTAAGTGAATCAAAGCTTTATTATTAATCTGTAATATGAAAAAGTTTTTGGATACCATATCATTATAGAAAACTCTTTCCCGAATCAGTTTGTCTATGAAACACCATCCCCAGTAATGATATAACAGATACCTTAAAGAAAAGTTTTGATTGAATAATACAACACTGAACACACACTAAGTAACAAATAACAGTGTTGAAGTCTGCTACTACCAAACATAAATAGGAAAAAGCTAACCAAAACAGAAGCTCATGGTCTGGATTCCTGGATGATATATGGTTTCTATGTATGATATTTGATTGAACAGAGCCAAGTTAAATTAGTTTAGTTGTGAGGCTGTCCAAATGGAGTAAACTAATTATTAGAACAGATGAATTATTTCAGTTGCACAGGAATGGTTAATTTTCTTGCAAAGCCTTTTCAAAGATGCACATTTTGCACAAGATATGAAATTCTACATTATTTGCACAGAAGTGTGAGTTTCAGCATTTGTAGGAAGCATTTGCTATTTGGAAAGCATCTCTAAAAATTATGATTAGGCATTTGACATGCAACAAATTTCACTACAGCTTATATTTACATCCATATGTACCTATGCTCATAAATATATGCATATATGAATGTATATCTGTTTAAGTATGTGTATATGAATCAGATTAAATTGGGGACGTGTTTCTTTTTCCACACTATCTCCATGCACCTTGCCTTGAAGTTTCCCCCTTAAAGGTGAGACTTCCTTCTTTAAACTTTAACATGGTTTCAGCCCCTGACTTGCTCTGCTCAAAGGGAGGTTTGCAAACTCAATACAAGTAGAGACTTGAAGTATACTTGTGGAGACTTTCCTGATGGCCCAGTGGTTAAGATTTCTACTTCCAATGCAGGGGATGTGGCTTCCATCCCTAGTGGAGGAGCTAAGTTCCCACATGCCTTGGGGCCAAAAAAACCAAAGTATGTGTGTGTATACACACACACACACATATTTATATTTATATATATATAAAACAAGAAGCAATATTGTAACAGATTCAATAAAGACCTTAAAAACAAAGAACAGAATACACCTGTGCAGTAAACTCTGCTTCATGCTCCGAGGTTCAGTTCAGATCAGTTCAGTTCAGTTGCTCAGTCGTGTCCGACTCTTTGCAACCCTATGAATCGCAGCACGCCAGGCCTCCCTGTCCATCACCAACTCCCGGAGTTTACTCAAACTCACGTCCATCGAGTCGGTGATGCCATCCAACCATCTCATCCTCTGTCGTCACCTTCTTCTCCTGCCTTCAATCTTTCCCACCATCAGGGGCTTTTCCAATGAGTCAACTCTTCACATGAGGTGGTCCAAGTATTGGAGTTTCAGCTTCAGCATCAGTCCTTCCAATGAACACCCAGGACTGATCTCCTTTAGGATGGACTGGTTGGATCTCCTTGCAGTCCAAGGGACTCTTAAGAGTCTTCTCCAAAACCATAGTTCAAAAGCATCAATTCTTCAGCGCTCAACTTTCTTCACAGTCCAACTCTCACATCCATACATGACTACTGGAAAAACCATAGCCTTGACTAGATGGACATTTGTTGGCAAAGTAGTGTCTCTGCTTTTTAATATGCTGTCTAGGTTGGTCATAACTTTCCTTCCAAGGAGTAAGTGTCTTTTAATTTCATGGTTGCAAACACCATCTGCAGTGATTTTGGAGCCCCCAAAATAAAGTCTGACACTGTTTCCACTATTTCCCCATCTATTTCCCATGAAGTGATGGGACCAGATGCCCTGATCTTAGTTGAGCATTAAGCCAACTTTTTCACTCTCCTCTTTCACATTCATCAAGAGGCTTTTTGGTTCCTCTTCACTTTCTGCCATAAGGGTGGTGTCATCTGCATATCTGAGGTTGTTGATATTTCTCTTGGCAAGCTTGATTTCAGCTTGTGCTTCTTCCAGCCCAGCATTTCTCATTATGTACTCTGCATTTAAGTTAAATAAGCAGGGTCGCTTTGAGGTTATTGCCATACAAATAGCTTCCACTGGACCACAAGTGAAATTGTACTGAGTCATTACCACATAGCTAACCTGAGGCCAAACAGAGCATGGACTCCCCAGTCAACACAAGCATTCATGAGAAGAAAATCCTTATTGTGTATCCAAGGCTTTGTTGCAACTGCTCACCTATGCAATGAACTTTACATTTTATTTATTTATTTTTTTAACTTTTTTTTATTAGTTGGAGACTAATTACTTCACAACATTTCAATGGGTTTTGTTATACATTGACATGAATCAGCCATGGAGTTACATGTATTCCCCATCCCGATCCCCTTTAAATGCATTTTCTAAATGCTTAAAGGCATTGTTGAATACTCTTAATCCGATAGTCAATACTTCTTATAGACTTTATTAATATAATTTTTAAGGAAGAATTTTATATAATATTTTTATGTTCTTAGGGATGGGGAAGACCTTTCTTTAACAGAGAAGGGAAAATATAAACCTTGCAAGGAAAGATAAACTTTAAGCTACAAGAGAAAAAAAATGAACAAATGTCAGCATATAATTTTCTCATAAGGATCACAGAAAAACAAGTGGATTAAAATAACTGTAATATGCATTAAAAAGCACACATAACAAGAAAATGATATATGTGAAATTATAAAACAATGCTTCATTAACTATACAAATAAGAACAAATCAAAAAAATTAAGAAAGATCCTGAAAAGCAAATTGTGACAAAGGGAGTACAAATGGTCAAAAAAGAGTAAAATTGCAGTTGGACTTCATTAAAAGAAAGAGATACATGGCTTGTTTCACCTTAAAACAAATATCCTTAACAACGTTTTTCATTGCAAACACATTGTAAGTGTGGCTGTTTACAGTGTGAGAAGTTGCAAACTTTTCTAAATGGTAGGACATGATTGAAGAAAGAGAAAGACAAGTTTCCTTCACAATACCATCTTATATTGCTGAAATTTTATACATGTATACGTGTATAAAGAAAAATAGATAAAATGCAGAATAAATTTCTACTACACATAAAGTGAGTGGTCCCAGGAATTATTGCACCATTATCAACTGTTCTTGCCTTTGTGAGTTTCATTACTCAAATCTCGTTCTTTTTTGCAAATCCTAGTGCCAGTGAAGTTGCTACAATTCCATTTCAATTTACATTCCTTGTTTACCTCAGCCTCTTATCTGTTTTCAAAAATTTTTTGCTCATATTGTCAGACATACTGTGTTCAACAACTGAATAATTCTCTCGTCAATATTATCATCATCTCATCTTTTAAGTACTAAAATCTTGAGTGCAGGGGTTGACTTTTGCATTGTTTCTCTGATCAGTCACAGAACAAAGAATATTGACAGGTATAGAAAAGGCACTTGGAAATCTTTTTTGATGATTATGTGATTTATTTGTGTAGCTATTCAAATGATTCAAGAAGCTCTTTCAAAACTACTAGTAATGAATTCTTAATTTTTCTTTCAAACTCATGTTTAAAACAGTATTGAAACATTGTTGGAATTAATAATGAAATAGAAATACAAAATTAAAAAAATCTAACTATCTCCAGTGGATTAGCATGTTAAGATCTAGGACTACCAACAAGAAATATATAAACTCTAAGACAATGTCTTTTTATTACAATAATTTTAATTTTTTTCCATTTTCCATGTCAAAGGAGCCTTTATGACCATCATTTCTTTAGTATTTAAAACACTACATGAAAATTTTCTCTAAACTCTTATTTATCCCAACAGTGATGCTATTTTAAAAGATATTCTGAAGAAATAAGATCTTCCACCTTCCAATAAACAAGAGCATGGCATTATCTACATAAATAGTAAATGATAATAACACATATTACAATTATAAGCACCTGCTTCCCTTGTGGCTCAACTGGTAAAGAATCCACTAGCAATGTGGGAGACCTGGGTTTGATGCCTGGGTTGGGAAGATCCCCTGGAGAAGGAAAAGGTTACCCACTCCAGTATTCTGGCCTGGAGAATTCCATGGACTGTATAGTCCACGGGATTACAGTCCATGGGGTCGCAAAGAGTCGAATATGACTGAGCAACTTTCACTTTCACATACATGCACGTGTATATTTTTATCAACTCTTCTTTTATTGAACTAGAAGGGGATGAATCAAGGTGTGCATTCTGTCCTGTCCTTCCCATCTTTCTCAGGATATACACCTCACTTTCCCTTGCCTAATAATGGCAAAAGTCCTAAACATTAATACTGAATATTTATAGAACACATTCTGAGTCCAAAAGAGAACACACAGAAATTTATTTGTCATAACAAACTTATGAGGTTGGTTCTATTTATTGTACTGTTCTACAGGTGAAGAAGTTGAGATCTGGGGAAGTCATATGCATATCTGAGTTATAGTCAATGAACTGAATAATCAGAAGTGGCACCAAACCTATCTGATCCAAAGTTCAACAGACTTCTAAAATTTGCTTTCAGAATACCTTTCCCTCACTCTAACCTTAGTCATCTTAAAGCAAATTAAAACATGCATGTACACACATAAACCCATGTCCATACATGAATAGTCACAGAGAACAATGAAATGACCCAAACCATGATTGGAAATCTCAGATCTACAAGTTGGATTTAGAAAAGGTAGAGGAACCTAAGATCAAGCTGCCAGTATCTGTCAGATCATAGAAAAAGCAAGGGAATTCCAGAAAGACATCTACTTCTGTTTCATTGACTATGCTAAAGCCTTTGACTGTGTGGATCATAACAAACTGTGGAAAATTATTAAAGAAGATGAGATTACCAGACCATCTTACCTGTCCCCTGAGAAGCCTGTGTGCAGGTCAAGAAGCAACAGTTAGAACTGGATATGGAAGTACAGACTGGCTCAAAATTGGGAAAGGAGGATGTCAAGGCTGTATATTGTCACCCTGCTTATTTAACTCATATGCAGAGTGCATCATGTGAAATGCCAGGCTGGATGAAACTCAAACAGGAATCAAGATTGCTGGGAGAAATATCAACAACTTCAGATATGCAGATAATACAGAATGGCAGAAAGCAAAGAGAAACTAAAGAGCTTCTTGATGAGGGTGAAAGAAGATAGTGAAAAAGCTGGCTTAAAACTCAACATTCAAAAAACTAAGCTCATGGCATTTGGTCCCATCACTTCATGGCAAATAGATGGAGAAACAATAGAAACGGGGACAGATTTTGCTTTCTTGGTCTCCAATATCACTGTGGATGGTGACTGCAACCACAAAATTAAAAGATAATTGCTACTTGGAAGAAAAAATTATGACAAACCTAAACAGTGTATTGAAAAGCAGAGACATCACCTTGCTGACAAAGGTCAAAGCTGTGGTTTTTCCAGTAGTCATGTATGGATGTGGGAGTTGGACCATAAAGTAGGCTGACCACTGTAAAATTAATGCTTTTTAATTGTAGTGCTAGAAAAGACTCTTGAGAGTCACTTGGACAGCAAGGAGATCACACCAGTCACTCTTAAAAGAAAGCAACCCTGAAAATACTTTGGAAGGACTGATGGTGAAGCTGAAGCTCCAATCCTTTGGCTACGTGATGCAAAAAGCTTAAAAAGCTTACTCACTGGCAAAGATTCTGATTCTGGGAAAGACTGAAGGCAGAAGGAGAAGTGGATGACAGAGGATGAAATGATTGAATAGCATCACCAGCTCAGTTGACAGGAGTTTGAGCAAATTCCGGGAGATAGTGAAGGACATAGAAGCCTGGCATGCTGCAGTCCATGGGGTGTCAGAGTCAGACATGACTTAGCAACTTTGAGCAAATAAACCCCAGACCAGAAAAGAACACCAAAAATAAAACAAAACAAACAAGAATGCTAGTGTGATACAGAGACATTATTGACACCACAGTATGTTTTTTTTTTTTTTCCTGTTAAATAGAAGTTATTTGATGTATAATCTAAAAGGGTCCCTCTCCTTTTCTTCTTTAATTAGCCGACCTTCCCTTTCTAAGAGGAGCAATCTTGAATGGGAGATTTTCTCCTTGCTGGGACTGTCAGAATCTTGGAATCAAGGGCCCCCTAAGTTTCACAACATTTTATCTTAATCCATTTTTCTCACCTGGCTTGGAATCAAGCATGCCAGAGTCCTATTCTTTTCTTATGCAGTGTTTTACAGATCTATGTGTTAATTATCAGCTTTTTACTCAGCTAAGACTAGTGCTAATGGATTGCCCAGAACTTCACTGAGACTCAAATATCTCTTTATTCAGCATCACATTATTTACAAGTAATATAAACTCCCTCCAGGAAAATCTCAGGCTGCCTTCATCCCTGATCCAGCATTGTTCATCTCCAACATCTAGTATATAACAGAAACTTTACAAGTACTTGTTGAACAAATGATAAAAAGTAATACATTTTTGCATTTCATTTATTTTTTTTTTTTTGTCCTGTTCAAACTTGACTGTCCTGTTAAGACATTGTAGTTTTCGTTCAGCTTGCTAAGCTGTGCTGTCCGATTCTTTTGTGACCCCATAGACTGTAGCCCATCAGGCTCCTCTGTCCATGGGATTTCCCACTACCTATTTTTAATAATATTTAGGATTACTTGCTCAAGTTGGGATTGAAAGTGCAATGTGCCTTAAGAATATAAGCGAATTGATTCAAATTCAAATTATTTAAAATACTTTTTTATTCAGTTATTTTCCTTCTTCTCCTCTCCCTATCTTTCCCCTTTGAACCCAATTGCTTGAATATTTATTGTCATTTATTTATTGAAATAATATTTACTTAAGGATGTATTATCCACGATGGACTATTGTAGATGACATCAATGCAAATGTAACATAAAATGTAAGGGAATAGAAAAATAAAAGCCCCAGGTAAGACAAGAGTAAAATAAATGATTTTTGCTTTTGTTCCTGTTCTTTGAACAGCATACAGCCTTTTAAAATTTCATCCTGATGTAAATGCACAATTTAGTATATATCATTAAGGCCTTTGACTGCCACTTTTGCCTGTGAACTTGAAAAGTAACATATCCATCTAGGGATGAGTCCCAAATCCTCTCTCCTAGCATCAAAAAGACAGAAAAAAGATCAGTAGTACTGTATGACATAACTTATATATGGAATCTAAAAAATGAAACAAACTGGTGATTATTAAAAAAATGAAACAGATTCACAGATATAGAGAACAAACTAGTGGTTATCAGTGGTGAGAAGAAAGGAGGAAGCAGCAAGATAGTGGTAGAGAATTAAGAAGCATGAACTATGGGAGTTTCCTGGTGGTTCAAGGGTTAAGAATATGAACTTTCACTGCAGCAGGTGCTAGTTTGATCCCTGGTTGGGGAAATAAGGTAAACTTGCCACCACATATGGACAAAAACAAACAAAAAAAACTAAATACAAACTATTAGATATAAAATAAATAAGCTACAAGGATATATTGTACAGCACAGAAAAGATAGCCAACATTTTATAACTATTAATGAGGTATAAGCTTTAAAAATTGTGAATCACTCTATTGTACACCTGAATCATAATATTGTATATCAGCTATACCTCAATTAAAAATAAATCAAAATAAAAGAAATTTAAGAAAGAAACAAAGAAAAAAAATCAATAATAGCACAACCCTGGGCTCTATGTGTGCCCAGAATATATCTTTATATTTTTTTCTAATATGAGAGGAATTACTTCATCTTGAATAACTTTAAAATTTTATTTCATGGTTTGCTATAATTAGCAAAAGATGCATTTCAAGCTCCACTTTTCCTTCCATCAGTTCTACTGGCTAAAGTAGAATAAATCTTTCCCTTCTTGTTTTTTTTTTTTTTTTCTTTTTCCTCCACCTGCTCAGTTAGCTCCAACCTGTAAGTGGTCATTTATATTAGATGAAGATAAAATCAAATGGCTGCCAATTGAAATTATTAATGTGTCTCTTCATGACCTGTGGATAAAAGAGCAAATGACTTGTCTAATTAACATTCTATATCTAACCCCCAGACTGCCTGTGGTGCTTTACCCAAAGTGGTTTTCTCTTGTTTTAGTTTTTCCTTTTTAAATAATTGCTGATGAACTTGAAATCTCCAGCTACCTTACTTCGCATAGAATACTAGGATTTCTTTTTAAGCCCTGCATTGCCTCTGGTCCTCAACTGAGGAACATTTAATAACACCTAAAGGATATAAGGGCATCCTGGAGGCTCAGATGGTAAAGAATCTGCCTTGCAATGCAGGAGACCTGGGTTTGATCCCTGGGTGGGAAAGAAAGGGTCTATTAACAATTCTCTCTCCCAGGGTTGAATGGCCTTGTGCTTTTTTCTCTCTTAAACTCCCATTTATACTCGATTTATCTTGTGTTCTTATTTTCCTTCTTTAAAATCTTCTATTTCTCCCTATTTAGTGTCCAGTCTAATCCTGTCTGTCTCTCAGGGTTTTTCACTATGCTTGTCACTTTCAACTCCCCTGTATCTTTCCTCTATCTCTTTTCTTTTCTTTTCCTTTTATCATTCCTTATTATTTTCTTTCATCTTATTTCTAAATATCTCTTGTTTTCCTCCTCATTTTTTTTTTCTGAAAGCCTTCAGATTTTTCTTTTTTTCTGAGGCCACTTAGATTTTTTCTTTTAGTCCGTCATGGATATTTTTACGGTCGTCTTTCTCTGCTCCTCTCAGTGTGACCTCTGACTCCTTCTCTGGCCTTTGGCTTTTTTCATCCTCTTATTCTCTTGTGCTCAGATTCTCTCACTTTTTTGAACTCTCCTTCTTTTTCATCTTGCCTTCTCCAAAAATACACTCACTCCAGTTTTCTTTTTTGCTCTGTCATTGAGTGACATGTACAACGGCTGTCCTGAGACAGAAAGTTGCTAATATTATACTTTAAAATGTCTAATTAAACACACAACTTTGTACCTCATTTTTGAAAGATACTAACAGGTAGGGAAAAAACAAGCTAAATTATGGAATGCAGATTGAAACCAAGAACAAATAAAAAACAATACATGGGGAAAAGAAATGCTTCACAAAGTCACAGTTAATCCTTCCTCAAATGCTCTAATGGCATAAGTTGGTCTTTGGGGGAGGTTTCTTTTATGGGAGCCCTGAGATGATCATTTTTAATGTAAATATGCAATAGGATGACCTTGTTAAGAAGTTACGAGCCAACACAGAGATATCTTGCTTACTAAAATGATAACAGATATTCATTTTCTTAATTCATTGATTGATTAATAGCAAGCAGCATGTTATAGGAACACTATCACTTGTAGATACAGTGGTGTGCATTAGTACAGCCCAGCGCTATGCATTGAATAATTCTGGGTCAATTGACAAATAGTCACTACTCCCTGAGTGAGTTGTCACCTTCCTAGCCATCTTGGACTTCCCCATATCCAACAAGTGAAGGACTGATGCCCAGACCAGTGAGAAGCTGCTCCTTATTGCTGTAATGCCCATTTTAAGTGTTTATTCCAGATCTGTTGCTATTTTTAAACTTACCCTGGAAAACGAAAACTGAAATTGAAATGTTACCTTTTTTAGGTAAACTCAGAATCTGCTTCATGCCAGTGGTATGCATTGTATCAGAGTTATGCACAAGTTATGTGAAGAGAAAATATTAATAAAAATACAATATATACTTGCACTTTCCCCATATGTCATCTCATTGAGTTTTCATTTTGTTTTGTTTCTTCATTTTCTTAAAATTGAAGTGCAGTTGATTTAAAATGTTGTGTTAGTTCCATGTATACATGAAATGTATCCATGTTAGTTATGTGTATACAGCAATATTGCAGATTCTTTTCCCTTACGGGTTATTACAAAACATTGACTAGATTTCCTTGTGCTATACAGTAGGCCCTTGATGGTTATCTATTTTATATATAGTAGTGAGTATCTGCTAATCACAAACTCCTAATTTATCCTTCCCCCATTCTTTCCCCTTTGTTAGTCATGGAAAACCATGTCTTCTATGTCTGTGGGTCTATTTCTGTTTTGGACATAAGTTCATTTGTATCATTCGTTTTTTAGACTCCACATATAAGCAAAATCCTATATTTATCCTTCTCTGTCTAGATTACTTCACTAGTATAATAATCTCTAGGTCCATTCACAGCATTTCGTTTAGTTTTGAAAGGAATCCTCCAGCCTGGTCTGGTTCCTGGCTGAGGGGCCAGGTCGTAGGTGAACAGGTGTGGATCTGATGCCGAGGGGGGTACCAAATTGGCTTTGCTCCTGCTGTACTCATTCACATGATTATCTCAGGGGACAATGGACCACGCAGTGGCATTTCCCCCCCTTACATCATGTAAAACTGTCAGGCATAATTTCCTATTTCCTCCTGACCTGCATTTCACATGTGGGTGAGTGTCAACAACTGATAGCAAGAGCCTAGATTTTTCAAAGCAGTAGGGCACGTGGGCAGGAAAAGAAAAAATGAAGAGCTACAATTTCAGTGTGTATGCACATACTCTACATTTGGGTACACTGGATTTTTTTTTAATACATGAGAATAAAACTATGAATTAAAACATAAAGGGCATTAATGAGCAGCATAAATGAACAGTTTTAAAATAAAAGTTAACAAATAACAAAAACTGGTGTCATAAGGCTCAGTATTATTTAGGCAAACTGGTTTAAATTTTTTCTCACAGAAAAACAGTTTTTCTACATTTTTGTCATTTATAAAGAGATGCTTACCTAATGTTCAACTCTTTACAACCCCAAGGACTGTAGCTCACCAGGTTCCTCTGTCCTTGGAATTCTCCAGGAAAGAATATTGGAAGGGAAATATTAGCATTTCCCTTCTCCAGGGGATCTTTCCCACCTAGGGATCAAACCCAGGTCACCGGCATTGCAAGCAACAGATATCTAGTCCTCAGCCTGCCATTCATGCTTATACAGTCTGTCCTAAGCTCATTTAGCTCCACACAAATACTCCATCTAAAGCTCAACTTGGTTTATTCTAAAACATCTGCCATACTTTGATTCTTTATCAATATGTTCCTCTAGACCTGAAAGGCAATTTTCCTATAGCTATCTATCCAAATCTTACCCATTCATCAATATGTCTCTTCTTCATATAGCCTTCATGAATTTCTTCTTATCCCCCAGATGGACCTACTGCTTCTAAAATCACTCTGTATTTTGTACCTGCTCCCTTCAGGTACTTGTTATATTCAACTGGGTATTTGTTGCTGAATCTGTGTCAAATCTTCCCTTTTAAACCATGAGTATTTTGAGACAGGAATGAAGTCATTACTCATTTGTGCAAGGCAACAGGGCATAGCCTAATGCCAGATTCAGAAGGGGTACTTAATAAACAATTAATGAATAGAGCTTCAACATGACTTGGCTACAGTCAAGAGCCAATTTTTTGTTGTTATTTTGTTTCATAAAAAAATTACCTAAAATGCTTGAACTACTGGATTATAGCTCAGGCCGTTGCATACTTAATTGCTCTGCTTGCTACAAGTGGCCTTGCATAGAATTATATTAAACGCCAACTGTGAAAGATAGTGAAAGATTAATAACAAACCAAGGGGCAATTAGACAAACAAAATTAAGGCAGTATTAAGGCATTCAGTTAAGTAAGTTGTGAGATATTAGTCTATTTATTCCTTCCATTTGTGAACTCATTATATTAAACGTTAAGAAGAATATTGGCTTATTTTGCAATATAAAATGAAATATTTCACAGTTTTAATTATGCATCACCAGCTTCAGGGTTCTTTAGGTTCTTTATCAAAGAGATAATACATTTATGAGAAATGAATTAGTTTGGTCAAAATTTCAAGAAGTTACATGAGGCCTCCCTCTTCTCAAATCTAATTCTTATAGAGGGTAATCTACATATTTTATGTCATCTTGGACACTTGGAGTGCATTTTATGCTGGTTAGAACAGAAAGGTGATAGAAAAATAAGGATTTGTTATCAAAATATTGACTTTATATTGAAATACATCAGTGATTTAAGTATAAATATTGATCTAGTCATGGGGAATCATGGGTACTATAGTAGTCCATCACTGCAGTGTTCCCTGAAGAACAAAGACTATTTCACAAAGAAAATGACATACTAGTTGGGACTTCTTGTTTTAATTATTGCTTTTACTCAACTCTGAACTTCCTTTCCAGGTTGTCCATATTTTCTTCCTTGCTTTCACAACCAGTAGCCAGTCTCTCTTTCTTCCTCCTCTATATTAATGTATTATATATGGAGTTAAATATACAATATACAATGTATATGGAATTATATATAAATCAACATATACACATACTGTATATATTTATATAAATATGGAATAAATGCTGAATGAAAGTCTTCAGTTAATGTCCTATACTTTTGAAGCTCAACATTCAGAAAACTAAGATCATGGCATCTGGTCCCATCACTTCATGGGAAATAGATGGGGAAACAGTGGAAACAGTGGCTGGGTTTATTTTTCTGGGCTCCAAAATCACTACAGATGGTGTTTGCAGCCATGAAATTAAAAGACACTTACTCCTTGGAAGGAAAGTTATGACCAATCTAGACAGCATATTAAAAGGCAGAGACATTGCATTGCCAACAAAGGTCCTCTGGTCAAGGCTGTGGTTTTTCCAGTGGTCATGTATGGATGTGAGAGTTGGACTGTGAAGAAAGCTGAGCGCTGAAGAATTGATGCTTTTGGCGTTGGAGAAGACTCTTGAGAGTCCCTTGGACTGCAAGGAGATCCAACCAGCCCATCCTGAAGGAGATCAGTCCTGGGTGTTCATTGGAAGGACTGATGCTGAAGCTGAAACTCCAATACTTTGACCACCTGATGTGAAGAGCTGACTCATTTGAAAAGACCCTGATGCTGGGAAAGATTGAGGGCCGGAGGAGAAGGGGACAACAGAGGATGAGATGGTTGGATGGCATCACTGACTCAATGAACATGGGTTTGGGTAAACTCCGGGAGTTGGTGATGGACAGGGAGGCCTGGCATGCTGCGGCTCATGGGGTCGCAAAGAGTCGGACACGACTGAGCAACTGAACTGAACAGAATTGAACATTTGAAGAAACCCCATTATGAGTTGCTCAAGGATTTGTCAATTGATTTTCATTAATCCCATTGTATAGAAAAACTTTGTGTATATGCATACACATATACATACACACATATATGTATACAATGACATAAATGTGTATGTAAATACCTATATATTCAAATGTTATATTTTAATATATATTTAACTTGAAATTGATTTCTGTGTCTCTGTTTTTTTCCTCAGTTTATTTGCACTTACGATCCGAGGTAAAAGAAGCCATCTGTCTATAATTAAGTAATGTGTCAATAGGTACTTATTTAACAAAGGACTGTGAAACACCATGCCTTTTGGGTTGAAAATGTTTACAGTAAGGAGCCCTTCAGTTCAAGAGATAAGACAATGATTTTCACTGGCAACTGAGTGAGCACTGAGGAAAACAAAAAATATCTACAAACCAACAATTATTAAAATTTCCATATCTAGAAACAATTCCTGAAGGAGAACAACATAAGTAAGTAAATATCTTGACATGAACTCAGGAAAAGTTCTGAAAGAAAGCAGATACAGAGGGAGATGGTGATGGTGACAGCAGAACAGAGAGTAACTGTTAGGAAACATCTGTTTTCATTCAATTAAAATTGTTGAAATGTGCTCTAGGAAACAAAAGCTGAAACTGAGAGGATTAATGTTTATTTTGTACTCTGTGTTTAAATAAGATAAAATTGCAAGGAAAATAAAGATATAACTGTAGAATTAAAATCTGCCTTTGAAGCGGTAAAATTGTTACCAAAGAGAAAATTAAATTAGTGATGTGAAGAATGAGCTTGAGAAAGCTCTATCCAGAATTCTTTTTGCCGAACAATGAAAGGAATAGTGGGAAAAAATTGATATGCATATTAATGCAGAGACATCAGGATAATAATTATATTCATAAAGGTAAGCTTGCAAAAAAGAAATGGAATAAAAATAGAAATTTTGGCAATAAAAAACAAAACTTTTTGGAAAATGAAAAAGAAAAAATTAATATAAACATTTCTCCAATTTTGATGCTTGCATTTTTAAAAAATAGGTTTAAATACGTTTTTAAAAATCCCTGAATGAGAAGTAAAAACAGTACATGTATATATTATATATATATATATATATATATACCAATTCCTTTTAGAAAATAAATAAATAAAATGCAGTTCTTATAAAGAATAGGAAACAAGAAAGAAACACAAGTCATAGGCCATTAAAAGATTTATTAAAAAGTTTTGTGTTTGTATATCTGCTTGGTGTGTATGTATTTGTTTGTGTGCGTGTATATTTAATAAAATAAACTTTTGCTCTTTATGGCAAAATCTATGAGACAGAATTGGTCTGAACTCAATAGATCACCAGTAGGCAAGATGCTCAGGCTATGGCATGTTTTATTTCATACATTCACTCAATAAATAATTATAAAATGCTAATAGTTCCCTGACACTTTGCTGTAGTATGCAAAATAAGAAGATTAAATGTACAAATCAAGACGTTGAAACAGTATCCATTGAATGTGAAAGATAAGTTAATAGTTTAATAATTCTCACATGGAATGATCATTGCTATGAAGAGGAGATGGAAGGAAAAGGAAAGGCATCTTATTCACAACCAAGCAGAGTGAATAAGAAAATAGTTCAAGGGTTCCTTTGGGACTACCTTCATTTCTGTAAAGGCAGTTTTCTGAATCTAATATCTGATATAGCTAAATAATTAGAATATTAAATTATGCAAATTAAAACTGTAAAAAATAAATTATAACTTGCTGAGGAAAAGGATTGAAAGCTTAGCAAACAATAAATTCCATAGAATTTTACTGTATATTTCTCGTGCTTAGTCATGGAAATACTGAAACAAATGAAATTCAGTTCTGGAAAATATACTCCCATTACTACAAAATATACATCATTACTACTCTTTCTATAGCTTATATTAGAAAGAAATAGTTTGTGGTTAACGTATAGACAAAAAGCAAATGAAATTCTTTAGCACATGACACAGAAACTATCTTTGAAATAGGACTTTAAACTTTAAAGAAATTAAATTATTGTAACATTGAAAATAGACCCCCGTTTCAAGTAATTATTCCCTAGCTAAGGCTAAATGCATATTAAATCAATCCTGCTTTTGAAAATTCTGGAGTTGAAAATGTCTTTAAAACATTCTTCTAAAGTTGCCTTAAAATTAAAATAGCCAGTCTTTAAAAAAAAATCAATTTTTAAAAATAGTTCTCCTCCTTCAGGATCTGAGAAACCAAGTTTTTGCTTTTTGTTTTTTTCCCTCAGACAGAAAGGACACTTTATGACTAAGTTGTAAACCATTAATAGTATAGTGTCATAATTGAAAGGCTAACATGGTCCTATCTCTAATGGGGTAATCTGTATCACTTCATCTCCCAACTGCTACAAGGAGATACAAACAAGTATTAAAAATATTATCTGATACTTTGGCAGGTGTGTGAGAGGGAATCACCTTGTTCAAACCCCTACAACTTGATTGTCTTAGAGACACCTCTGGCTATACATAAATATTCCATGTTTCCACATATGAATATCCTATCCATTTAAATATACATACCTATGGATGATTCGTGTTGATGTATGGTAGAAATCAACACAACATTGTACAGGAATTATGCTGCAATTAAAAACAAAATAAAGAAGCTAGAAATATCCCATTCTTCCTTCAGACTTCAAAACTGGCCTCTGAGTTAACTCAAGTATACCTCCCCCTCATATATTCAGAAATAACCAACTCTGTGTTTAAAAAGAACTGTGAATACCAAGATACAAAACAAGCAACCAAACATTGCAGAATAAGCTCAAGCTTTCTGTATCAAACGGTACTCACACTATATACCACACTCCTACTGGTTACAGGTGGCATTTTATTTATACTCATACTACATGCAGGTGGCATTTTATTTCCATCTCATTTTTTTCCCTCCTAACTTGTATTTTATTATTTCTCTTCCCTCTTTGTGATTACTACACTGTGAATTCCTTTGAGGATCGGAGTCATGAATTAATTATCCCATGCATTTTCCACAAGGGAGAATAGGTCTTTATAAGCTTCCATAGATAATGTTCCTAAAATATTGTTATTCATTTAACAAACCTACAATACAGCTATTAAGTTGTGTTTTCTTCCAGTTTATTCCTCAGTGAAAATGCTTGGTATAGTCTGACATCTTGTTCTGGCTGTGTAACCAGGGATACCTTCCTTGGTGTATCTTGGACTCTGACACCTTTTCTGATCATCAACTCGATGACTAATGAAATTAGCAGAAAACATTCATGTGTTTCTTCTCTAAGAACTGACTTTTAAGAGCCTAACTCTCAAAAGAGTGGAAAGGATAATGTGGACATAAACCCTGTCCTCTATTTTTAAAACCCTGTCCTCTATTCTACAGAGGAAATAAATTTCAAAAAATGTGACTTCCCCAACATCTGTTCCATAACCAGCTAAGGCCGGCCAGCATGCGGATGAGGCCTCAGGCTGCCAAAAGTGCCCGATGTGTGGGAGGGACGTCTGGCTCTGAAACAGCAACGGATCGAAAAGGAGGGCAGAGGACAGCGGGGTGGGAGAGGCAGCGGCGTGAGAGCGGAGAGGAGCCAGGCTCGCTCAGAGACCGCCGGCATATGTCCATTGGCTTTGTGCGTGCAGCTGGCCGAGTCCATTTCAGAGGGTGAATTAAATGCAAGAGATGGTGAGAGATGATACTTCATTTCAATGGAAAATGAAACGAGGTACAGATGGCGAGGATCTGCTTGTCTTCTATTACCTGGAGTTATAAAGGGGGCAGCTTGTCACTGCGTCACCCTTCTTGGCGGAAGTCGTACAAATCACAGTGGGCAATTCTGATGCTTTGGGTAATTACTCTTCTCAGGCTCTAAGCCCTCAGATGATTTCCAGAGCATAACATGCCAGCAAGGAAACGGAATTGTGCTGACTCAGGTTTAGGAGATGAAAGCAAAATGAAATCTATTCTTTCAACCCAACATTCGAGATCTAAAGAAATAGAGAAAGGGAAAAAACAAAACAAAACTCAACACTTTCATTGAATCTATAAAAGTTCCGTCAATGTTTTCATTACACAAATAGATAATTAGTCGTGCAGTGCATGCCGAGGACTGAAGAATGAACACAGAGTTGTGTTAAGGATGACATAACGTATTTGCCTATGGAAGAATCGCTGTGGAAGACTGGAATATTTTATGCTCTGTGAGCTTGTTCTCATTTCATTTGTCTTTTAATATAAAATATAATATTTAATTATGAAATAATTCAAGTACACAGAATAAGACAATAAAGAATATCAGACAGACAAGCAATCACTATTTATAAAATGTTTATAATTGCCATAATAGGTGTTTGTGTGTGCTATCTGTACATTTATATATATCAAACTGTTGTGTATAGATCCTATTAATATATTGCTATATCCATCAAGTATAAATATGTTATGGGTATTTTTTACATAAAATATATGGTAATGAGTCATAAAATAATGTTTAGACAATGTCTTTACATATGGTTAACTAGTCCATCTGTTGCCCAGTGATTTTCATTGTACTTCAAGGGCCTATATGTGTCTCTCTGTCTCTCTCTCTATATATATATGTGTGTGTGTGTGCATATATATATATATCTCCCACTTTTTTTTTTCTTTTTTATAAATTTTCTTCTATCTGTCTCTCTTGTTTTTAGGCCATTACCACACGGTTTGAATTACTGGCTTTATAACAAACTTTATTATCTAATACAGTAAGCTTGGGCATTTATTTCCTTTATGAGAATTATTTCATCTTGAACCAGTTCATCTCCTATATGAACACTTGGATAAGCTTGCCTAATTGCATTGTAATTATGAGATAACTTGGAGCCAAAAAGGGATCTCTTTGTAATTTGGGGTTAATAGGTATTTTAATTTAGATCTTTTTTATGCACTTTAATAAAATGTGATAATATTTTTTTACAAACTTTGAATAATTCTGTAATATTTATCCTAAAAAGTTTTAGTTTTTCTGCTATTAAAACTTTTTAAAGTAATCTTTTATAATTTTTTTCTGGTCTATACCAACAAACATTGCTTTCTAATAGTTTTTAGGGTTTTAAGATCACATTATCATTTATACAATAATTCCTTTTCCTTTATTACCTTTTATATAATTTTCATATTTTGTTCAGCTGAATTGGGTTTCCCAAAGAAAGACAGTAGTGATAGTAAACACTGACTGAATGGAAAACTTATTTTATGATTTCACTATGTTCTAATATGCACGGTATAAGATGTTGGTAAAATTTATCTGGCAAAACTTTGACTGCATCAAATTTCATGTATTTTTTTGTTCCTTTTGATCCTTGTGGTTTGGAAGTCAAACATTCTGTTTACCACTAATTCTTTAACAGTCAGTTTTGACCTACTAATGTGCAATGTTTTCAAGAGCTCTGAAGTTTCCCGTTATACAATGCTGTAAATTTGATCTCTGACCATTTTCGCTCCCTTTTTAAATTACCCAAATTGCCATTATTTTTATATTGACTTGAGTGGTTATTATTTATTTAAATTTGTTTGCTCAGTTTTGTGGTCTAATTTTATCTCGTTATCTCTTCATTTAAATAAAATATGAAAAAAAAGTGAAAGTGGTAGCCACTTAGTCCTGTCCAACTCTTTGCGACCCCATGGACTGTAGCCCACCAGACTCCTCGGTCCATGGAGTTCACGGGGCAAGACTGCTGGAGTGGGTAGCCATTCCCTTTTCTAGGTGATCTTCCCTGGATGCAGGGGTCGCAGGGGTCGAACCCAGGTCTCCCATATTATGAACAGATTTTTTACTGTCTGAGCCATAAGAGTAATCCATGCCTATCCTTGTACACTGCTTTATTTGAGTATAGAAATGTAATGTGGTTTTTCATCACAGTTTGAAACACCAGAATTTCAGTTTGGTCATGATGCAAACATGTTTTCTCAGTTTTTCATGGTATTAAGTTATACATTTTGATTTTTTTACCTCTTGTATTGCTTTCATCATTTTATGCATACTGATTTTATACCCATTTGAATGAAGAGTTCCAAAGAATAGCAAGGAGAGATAAGAAAGCCTTCCTCAGTGATCAGTGCAAAGAAATAGAGGAAAACAACAGAATGGAAAAGAGTAGAGATCTCTTCAAGAAAATTAGAGATATCAAGGGAACATTTCGTGCAAAGATGGGCACAATAAAAGACAGAAATGGCATGGACCTAACAGAAGCAGACGATAGTAAGAAGAGGTGGCAGGAATACACAGAAGAACTATGCAAAAAAGATCTTCATAACCCAGATAACCATGATGGTGTGATCACTCACCTAGAGCCAGACATCCTGGAATGTGAAGTCAGGTGGGCCTTAGGAAGCATCACTACGAACAAAGCTAATGGAGGTGATGAAATTCCAGTTGAGCTATTTCAGATCCTAAAAGATGATGCTGTGAAAGTGCTACACCTAATATGCCAGCAAATTTGGAAAACTCAGCTGTGGCCACAGGACTGGAAAAGGTCAGTTTTCATTCCAATCCCAAAGAAAGGCAATGCCAAAGAATGCTCAAACTACCACACAATTGCACTCATCTCACACGCTAGCAATGTAATGCTCAAAATTCTCTAAGCCAGACTTCAATAGTACGTGAACTGTGAACTTCCAGATGTTCAATGTCATTTTTAAAAAGGCAGAAGAATCAGAGATCAAATTGCTAACATTCTTTGGATCATTGAAGAAGCAAAGGAGTTCCAAAAAAAAAATCTACTTCTGCTTTATTGACTATGCCAAAGCCTTTGACTGTGTGGATAGCGACAAACTGAGGAAAATTCTCTAAGAGATGATGCTGGAAAAGACTGAAGGTGAGGGGAGAAGAGGATGACAGCAGATGACATGGTTGGATGGCATCACTGACTCAATGGATATGAGTTTGAGTAAGCTCTGGGATTTCATGATGGACAGGGAAGCCTGGTGTGCTGCAGTCCATGGGGTCTTAAAGAGTCAGACATGACTGAGTGACTGAAATGAACTGAACTGATTTTATACATGCAGATTGGTAATTATCCCAGATCCTTCTGGACTATTTACTGTGATTCTACCTGTTGATGACTTGTTTTCTCATGTGACTTCTAAATTTAATTTTTTTTTTTTGCCTATTTTTAACGAAGAATATTATTCTCAGGGTCTTAACATAAGTTATGAGTCTGCTTCTACAGCATAGATTCATACAGCTTCTTTCAGAGCCCTGGGGATTCCATGGACACAGATTTCATGGACACAGATATTCCATACACAAAGATACTGTATTATTTTCTTAGCTTGACATTTCTTTATCTTCTGAGCAGAGTAAGTAGCTACCATATAATCACAGATAGCACAGGGTTGAGATATTTACTTTTTATAAAAACAAAGTTTATCTTTTTATTTTAAATCTTTTTTTGAAGAGCTTTCTTCACATTTCTCTGGGCAAAGTTTGGGGGTTGGAATAGACAGTCTCCTGACCCAAGGTTTTTATTGCTGTTTGTCATAGAAAATTCTGACACTATGATTCATCTCCTTTCTTTACAATTTTCCATGTTTCTATCTCTAATAGTAAGTCACTATTGAAATTGATGGGCATCTTCCTGACTAGCATAAACCCTACACTGAAAAAGTCAATATAAAAGAAAATCCAAAGATGCTTTGGTATTTATATTTTCATCATTAGATATATAATTGATCTTATTAACTAAGATTTATGAGACAATGTTGTTGGAAAACTTGTGAGAATAAATGACTTGGTGAGAAAATTGAAATGTGAGTGGTTAACATAAATAAAAATAAGGCTTTTAAAATGAATTTTAAAATGGTGAAAGAAAATGTTCCTTTTTTGAAGCTTAAGTAAGATATCAGAATGATATACTACAAAAATGTCCTAAAAGAAGTTGGATATTAGGAAAATGATTAAGAAGCAATCTGGGAAGACAGTTTATACTAATATGTGTACTTGAATCCTTGAATATTATTAAAAATCAGCCAAATAAGTAACTTATGGAAGAAATAAATGTCTTCAAATCTGAATTAATCAAGTAAAACCTTCCCAACCATATCTTGTATACTTTTAGCTCAATAGGGTTGCATTTCCCATAATCTTGTGATTGCAGACATGTGCTATAAATTGATGGATATACAATTTTTTTAAATACAAATCTTGTACAATTATATATATTAATTATGAAGCTTGCTTTTTAAAAGAAAAAAGTCTAGGTCTTCTGCCCATTTATTATTATTACTTTTTTGATTGTGTTCTTATTTTTTGCTGTTGAGTTATATGAGCTGTTTGTATACTTTGGAGAGTGGCCCCTTGCTGCACTATCATTTGCACATATTTTCTTCCATTTGGTAGACTGTCTTTTTGTTTTGTCAGTGATTTCTTTTACTGTGTGAAAGTCTTTAGGTTTAGGTCCAATTTTTGCATTTTTGCTTCTATTTCTTTTGCCCTAGGGGTTAGATCCAAAGAATATTGTTAAAAAAGCTTTCTCTTCTAAGAGTTCAACAGTCTTATTTAGGTCTTTAATCATCTCTTGATTCTGTTCCACTGATCCATGTTCTGTTGTTGTGCCAGTATCATGCTGTTTTGATTACTGTAGCTGTGTAATAGAGTTTGAAATTGAGGATTGTGATGCCTCTAGCTCAGCTTGGGCCAGGTTTCACAGGGAAGTGGTTCACAGGAAACCCAATAGCCATCGCAGTAGACTTTGCTCTCCCTGCCACCGGGGCCAGTCAGCATGCGTGTTCTCCTTATGGAAAGAATCCAGACTTCCTCAGCTCCTCTGTTTGTCTCAGTTGTCCTCCAACCAATCCGGGTCTCATCTTCTTCATAGAACCTTTGGCTTTGTATTCAACCTATGCATGCATATCTTGAGACATTTTAAAATAATGATGACAGGTATCAAAAATGTTCATCAGTGGTACAGAAATTTGACAGTTGGAAAAGAGTCCAAACTCTCAAATGCCAAAAGACTTAAGAAACAATCAAACAAAAAAAACAAAACTTTTTTTTTTAAAGTTCAGCATAGAATGCTTAAAAGTGTGATTTTCTTAAAAAAAAAAAAAAAAAGCATGGTAGTTTCATATTAGAATGACTTACTATGACATTGTGAAATGAAATCTATTCTTAATGTGTCTGAATTTGCATATGCAGTGGTTCTACTCTACCAGTACAGCCCATTTTATTGAGCTTTTGCATGCAGGGAGAAAAATCCTGAATTCTCATTTACTTGAGGCTAAAAATTAATGACTTTGGTTCAATTGCAAAGTAGGCTAGTGAGGTCAGGAATTGAAATCTTTATTTAAGATACTGACTTTTTTTCCCCTTCTAAGTTCCTAAAAGCAATAAAGTGCCTTCATCATTTCCTTTTGTATGTTAGCGATGACAATTCAATAGCAATAGAGACACTACAAAGCTACACCGCAAAACCGAGACCGCTCCTAAAATTTCTCTCCTAGTGTTATTCATCACCAACAAGCCTTTCCTTTTGCATCCTTTTCTCTTGTTTCCTAACATAATAGCAAGGACTCGAAGTGCCTTCCTTTATTCCTAGAAATGCAACATTTTCAGTAATTTCTACAGCAATCGTAAATGATGAAGGAAAAACATTGGTGGGGTATTTGAAATGTTAATTATAAATATGTAGTCCTTACAGAAACACAGTCCCAAACAAATGCATGAATAATGAAAGCAAAACATACACAGTGACTTCTACAATATGAATTTTGCTACATTCTAAGCTGAAAAAAATGTATTTTATTTTTCAAAGTATTTTTATATGTCTGCTAAAAATACTGTTATGAATGTGTCTATGGCCTTGAAGGTTATAGAGGTCATCATGTGAAGTCTGTCAAGGTAACGGTGTCTAATTCCACATTCTGAATATAGAAGGCTCTAAATGAGAATGTTCTTTGCAGGATAAGGACCTCCAAATCTTTAAATCGTGTCCTGTTACCCTGAGACTGTTCCTAACCTGAAGGAAATATATAAAGGAGCCATACTATTTAAAAACCACACTTTATTGCTCTTTTGAGCCTTGATTCTGGTCCTTATTCACTCTATCCAGATACTATTGATGGGATTTTTTTAAGTTACCTGGAGCTTTTTCATTTGGACTTGAGGGAAACTGCTGCTATCTGCCTGAGGCTCTTTCACAATATCCATTCTGGTTTCAACTTTTGACCTTCAAAGAGGTAATTTTTAAATGATAATTCCAAATTGGAGAAAGTACAAAATAACTATTTGAATATAAAAAAAAACTTTTAACATCGGTGTCTTCTACCAAAACCAAACAACATACTAGCTTCTTGGCAGAATTTTCTAGTCAGTAATCAACTTGGAGACTGCCAAGAACAAAGAGCTTTGTTTGGGTGTCTTAGGTATTGCAGCTGGGGAGACCCAAATTCTGGTAAAATCCAAAAGTGTTCTGAGGGAGATAAAGAATCAGGGGCTTATAAAAAAAACTGTGAGGTTGTTCAAGTTGTCTGCCAGGAATTATGATTAACTCTGACACAGGAAAGCAAGTATTTGTCCCTTAGGGGAAGGTTGTCATGAGAGGGATTAAATGCAAGAGAGAGTCTTGCGTTGCAGGTGGATTCTTTCCCGTCTAAGCCGCTAGAGAAGCCTGATTTTGGGATAAGTGTCCCATAAGTATCTTGAGTTTCTGGAGCATTGGGAAGGTGTTCTGGATGCCTGTGTTGAGACAATCAGTCGTTAAGCTTCACATATCATCCAGGCTGAGCCATTCATAAGTCACACTTCCTTAGAGACTCCTGGCTCCAGTTTAGAGAGTTCTCTTTGCAACACTGCCTCCAGTTTTACTTTCCTTTTATCAGTATATTCTTAGCAGTAACCTTGCAAGAGTCTTTAAGTTGGAAGTTTAGGAAATTAGTAAGGGGCAAGAGGAAATGCCATACTTCCTCTGATGTTGGAGCCTGTGGTCAATAGTCAGCAAAGCCCAAGCATGTTATTGATGTAAATATATAGTCTTATAATATCTGATTGCATACAGCCTACTAAAATATGGGTTCTCAATAATACTTGAGAATAATTGCTAATAAAGCATTAACAAATTTAAAATTTTCTATTACAAACCTTCACATCCCAGATTGCTAAGAGTACTATAGTCACATCTGGAGAGAAGCAAATTTTCTTTAACTTAATAAAGTTCTAGGATTTAAAAGCAGATTCTGTGACAAGTTTGATTTCTGGATCCTGTTTGAAAAAGCTCAAGATTTACAAGGTATCTTCTTTTAGAACATAAACTTTGTAGGAAATGACTATGTGTCAATTATTTTCCTAAATTTTTGCTGGAAATATTTGCCAATGTAATAAATGAAGATATCTTATAAGGAAAATATGGAGTGTAATGTGTTCCAGGTAGCAGCAGATTTCTTAATATTAAGGAGGAGAAAAAGTATTCAGAATCTAGACTTATAACACTCAGAGTTGTAAACTTTTTTCTGCTTGTTTTGCTATCTTTTTGCACATGAATTAAAGTACATTGATTAAACTTTGTCATCAGCCTTTAGTCTTTTGCTCTCTCTTTCATTTTTAGAATTAATTTTTTTCCTGTATCCTCATTTCATCATCATTACAGATTTACTTTCACATAATAGCTAATTTGATCTATCTTCCAATATTTGTTGGCATTTTGTACAATATCAGACTTTTGGCCCGTGGCTCAGCTTAAACCTAGTGTAAATCTTTCTAAGTATATAAACCCTCAGAAACATCTATAACACTTATAATTTCATAATCTAATTATTATAACATATAATAATTAAATTCAAATCAAGTAATGTATAACATTACACATTTTAGAAATTCTAAGAAAGTCATTTAGAAATTCAGAAAGTCTATGAAAATTAAGCCCAGAATAGCCTGTGTTGGCACTTATCCGCATCGATTTTTAAATAAGCAGGTGTCATTTTCTTTTGAGTTCTGAATATTGAACACTTGAATGTTCTGTGATTAAAATCACATGAAAATCTGGTAAGATACTCTAGAAATGCAGCTACCTAAAAGCATATGTGTGTGTGTGTGTGTGTGTGTGTGTGTGTGTGTGTGTGTGTGTGAGAGAGAGAGAGAGAGAGAGAGAGAGAGAGAGAAGGTACAGAGACAGAAAGACAGAGAAAATTGACCTTCATATTCAGCTCTCCAAGGCAAGAATTCTACCTGGATTTCTTTGCTGCATGGAAAGAAGAGTGGACATCCTTAGGACCAGCTCACCTGAAAGAGAGGTCAGGAGGCCTGAGCTTTATGCCCAATTGTGGTTTCTGCTCCCGTCTCACCAAACACATGATTGTTCCTCCCTCACAGGGGCTAGATGAGGAGCTTAGAGACCAGTTTCCCAAGTATTCAAAAGTTCTTACTGTAGAAATAAAAACAGGGAGGCGAGAACAGGGCAGGAGTAGTTCCTCCTATGCTGGGTATATGCTGTTGATACAGCTTCTATAAACTTTATTATAGTTGAGCCTGATTTATAACCAAACCAAACCTCTCTTCCCAGGCTGCTATAACTGTCACACTAGCAGCATCCAGGGGCTGTTTTAAGACTCAAATGCGCACTTTAAGATTAGTCCTCCCCAGAGCACGCAGCACAAGGATGCTACATAAACTACATATGTTGGAATCTATAATCCCTCAGATACATCTTTTTTCGTCTCAAACACAGACTATGTTGACTTTAAAGATAAGAAAAAGAAATATCCTACAAAGTCATCCATTTTCTTTCCCCCCTTGATTCTCAGATTTCTGTTAAGAGATGCAGGGATTTCCAGTTGACAGAAAGCAGTGTATATGAAGTGTTCAACTTCAGGGTTACAGTTCAGTTTCATGATAAAAATTTAAAGATGGGAAATGTTTACATAAAAGTCATATGGAAACTGTTTTCAGTGAAAGAGACAAAATGATAGAAAGTAAAATTCATCATAATCAAAAACTTTTATCTGTAATCAGCAAGCATCAGTTGGTAGGATAGAACTGGAGATTATATTTGATTCTATTTTTTCACAAATGGAGCCAGTTAATCTGTATGAAAGTTGCTCTTCATTTTATGCAGTTACTTTGTCACTTCTCTTCCTCCCTGTTCTTGATTCATTTCAGTAATGTCCATTATGAGGAAAGGAAATTAAAAGACCTATGTTATTGCAAAGGTTTGACATTCAATAAATCATATTTTTGAAAAAATGCCATGTTTTATTCATTAATAGAAGCATTAACATGACAAACTTGGAAGTTACTCCATAGAATGTTTGAACTTAAAAGCTTGTGAAGAATAAGATCATCAGTGTTTGTTCAGACATTTGTATGTAATAGCTAGATTTCATAATTAAAAGTGTCTAGCTGTTTTAAAATAACTGTGAAAATGATTCCGATGCATAAGTTTAAAGCTGAAACTTTAAAAAAAAAGAATTGAGATAGATTTACAAATAATGTTTATACCTATTGGTTGGTTATTAGGAAGAGAATTGAATGATTTCTGACCATAATTTATGTGATGAAAATAGAGGGTCAAAATTCACTTAGCTAGAAACTTTGTAGATGTTTAAAGAACATTCCAATTAAGCTAGATAAGAAAATATCATATTCTTTCCTGTGATAATTTTCCTTGGCAAGAATCATGACACAGGCAACTCATTTCCCTACGGAAAGAAGAGCATAGTAAATTTCAGCAAGTTTGATAATAAGAAACACAGGTTTCACTAAGGGCAAGAATTTCCCCTTGAAGCTAGGAAAACTGAAGTAAAAAAAAAATGATTAAGTGACTTCCTCAAAGTCCTGAAATAGTCAGTAGCAGAGCCAATAGTATAGCTTAGTTCTGATGCTTGTATTAGTCAGCAGTGTTCCCACCACAAGCTGTTGTCTTAAGCCTGAACAAGTACAAATATCTTAGGCTGATGACTAAGAAGGATCCTTGAGAACAGCTTGTTATACTTAAACTAGGCATGTTTCTTAACTACAGGTAAAGCATATAACTTCCTGTGTTTCCAGCAAAAATCTCCATTTTTCCATCCTAGACTCTCACGGCAAATTATTCAGTGGCTTATTACAAGTACATTGATGCACTGGAATATTTGTGTGGAGGGAGGGTTTTAGGAACCATAATCTGTTTGTAAGTGAGCCTTGAGGTTATTTTCACACAGCAATTTACACAATAGTGGGAGAGATGGCGATTTTCCATATTAGGCAGTGTGTATAGAGAAGTGTTGTAGATTTTACAAAAATTCAATGTTTCCAACCAGCTTCTTGATTCTGTACTCTTAACCGAGGTCAGTAGACTATGAAATTTCTATTAGAATATGTAGCTGCCCTACCCCCACTCCTTTTACCAAATCCCTGTTATCTCCCTTTTGCTTCTAAATCTCCTTCTGATACACACACACACACACACACACACACACACACACACCTCTTTTGCAGCACTTTATGCTCTTCTTCTCTGAGGTCAAAAAGCTATCATTCTTTCTCTTTCTCTCTGAAACAAATTGGCTAAGTGAAAAGTGTGCAATTTTCACACTAGCTGCAACTCAAGGATGTGTGAAATCTTCCAAATAGTTTGGCACGAGATCAGCAAGGCTACTTGGTTGTCAGCTTGTTCTCAATGATTGATCTTAAGGAGAATTTTCTTTCATCAGCCAGAAAGGAGGATCATTTGGCTGATTTATTATTATGGCTCATCACCTTGGAAGTTTCCTTAAAAGACCTTTCTGCATGACATGTAATCTCCATCAGGGAAAGCATTTTACATGACATCTACAGTTTGATACATACTTGGAATATAAACTGTTTTAAGATTTTAGTTAATGTTCTACATTGCACAAATTGCTGTTTTAGCATTTATTGCTGGTCATATTTTTCTGTCTTTAAAAAGTGCTTTGGACCTATCTAGGCACTGTGGTGTGATTAGATTACCTATTTTTCCCACACAATTCAGATGAAATCTGCACATTGTTTAAGGTCTTTCACATGGATAGAATGTACCTAAAATTATGTAGAAATATGCAGCTCTACAGAAATCAGACAAATTGACTAGAAGACTGGATCTTAAGAATAAATATTTAACCTCCTTTAGGGACCAGCCATTATAACAATTCTCTCCAGGGTATTGTATCAATTCAAATACCTTATTTTTAATATTCTGCTACATAGCTTCACATAAAGTGATAGTTGGTAAATACATTGATATTAATCTGTTTTCCCTTATTGCTATCAAAATATATAAGACATTTTAAAACAGTAAGATCTTATCAATGTTGTTACCAAAAGGCTGATACATAAAAAATTTAACAAAGATAATTAGGGCTTCATAGCAGAAAGAATTCTTAGAAGGCTAATCTTCCTATCACATCAATGGAGAAACTGAAGAAAAATTAGTTCACACAATGAATTACAAGACCACGTGTATAACTGTTCACTTGTAACTTTTAAATAATAAATTATACTATAAATAAAATGAATAATAAGTTAAATAATAAACCATACTATTACATTATATCTACATTTGTACACCAGGGCTTCTCTGGTGGCTCAGAGAGTAAAGAAGCTGCCCGAAGTGCAGGAGACCCAAGTTCGATTCTTGGGTCAGGAAGATCCACTGGAGAAGACAGCAGCAACCCACTCCAGTATTCTTGCCTAGAAACGTCCATGGACAGGGAGGCTGTGAGCTACATTCAATCCATGGGGTCGCAAAGAGACAGACGCAACTGAGTAACTAACAATATGTGTGCACATGTGTACTATTCACAGTCTATTTGTGCATGCTAAGTCACTTCAGTCATATCCGACTTTGTGACCCTATGGATTGTAGTACTCCAGACTCCACTGTCCATGGAATTTTCCAGGCAAGAACACTGGAGTGAGCCGCAGTTTCCTCCTCCAGGGGATTTTCCTGACCCAGGGATGGAATCCATGACTCTTGTGTCTCTTGCACTAGCAGGCAGGCTCTTTATCAGTAGGGCCACCTTGGAAGCCCTCTCTATTATATATAACATATTTAATATATTTTAGCATATATAAAACAAAATTCATATACTCTATAGTGCAATACATGTATATATATCTTACTTATAGGAACACTATTCACACTTTATTTTTTATTCTCATTTCATATATTTACATTGTACTAATATACTATACAAAATTAATGTTTTTGGAAAAGAAACCCAAGTGGTTATGCACCATGTTTTTTTTTGTTTTTTTTTTTTAATTTTATTTTATTAGTTGGAGGCCAATTACTTCACAACATTTCAGTGGGTTTTGTCATACATTGACACAAATCAGCCATAGAGTTACATGTATTCCCCATCCCGATCCCCCCACCCACCTCCCTCTCCACCTGATTCCTCTGGGTCCTCCCAGTGCACCAGGCCCGAGCACTCGTCTCATGCATCTCACCTGGGCTAGTGATCTGTTTCACCATAGATAATATACATGCTGTTCTTTTGAAACATCCCACCCTCACCTTCTCCCACAGAGTTCAAAAGTCTGTTCTGTACTTCTGTGTCTCTTCTTCTGTTTTGCATATAGGGTTATCATTACCATCTTTCTAAATTCCATATATATGTGTTAGTATGCTGTAATGTTCTTTATCTTTCTGGCTTACTTCACTCTGTATAATGGGCTCCAGTTTCATCCATCTCATTAGAACTGATTCAAATGAATTCTTTTTAACGGCTGAGTAATATTCCATGGTGTATATGTACCACAGCTTCCTCATCCATTCATCTGCTGATGGGCATCTAGGTTGCTTCCATGTCCTGGCTATTATAAACAGTGCTGCGATGAACATTGGGGTGCACGTGTCTCTTTCAGATCTGGTTTCCTCGGTATGTATGCCCAGAAGTGGTATTGCTGGGTCATATGGCAGTTCTATTTCCAGTTTTTTAAGAAATCTCCACACTGTTTTCCATAGTGGCTGTACTAGTTTGCATTCCCACCAACAGTGTAAGAGGGCTCCCTTTTCTCCACACCCTCTCCAGCATTTATTGCTTGTAGACTTTTGGATAGCAGCCATCCTGACTGGCGTGTAATGGTACCTCATTGTGGTTTTGATTTGCATTTCTCTAATAATGAGTGATGTTGAGCATCTTTTCATGTGTTTATTAGCCATCTGTATGTCTTCTTTGGAGAAATGTCTATTTAGTTCTTTGGCCCATTTTTTGATTGGGTCATTTATTTTTCTGGAATTGAGCTTCAGGAGTTGCTTGTATATTTTTGAGATTAATCCTTTGTCTGTTTCTTCATTTGCTATTATTTTCTCCCAATCTGAGAGCTGTCTTTTCACCTTACTTATAGTTTCCTTTGTTGTGCAAAAGCTTTTAAGTTTCATTAGGTCCCATTTGTTTAGTTTTGCTTTTATTTCCAATATTCTGGGAGGTGGGTCATAGAGGACCCTGCTGAGATTTATGTCGGAGAGTGTTTTGCCTATGTTCTCCTCTAGGAGTTTTATAGTTTCTGGTCTTACATTTAGATCTTTAATCCATTTTGAGTTTATTTTTGTGTATGGTGTTAGAAAGTGTTCTAGTTTCATTCTTTTACAAGTGGTTGACCAGTTTTCCCAGCATCACTTGTTAAAGAGGTTGTCTTTTTTCCATTGTATATCCTTGCCTCCTTTGTCAAAGATAAGGTGTCCATAGGTTCGTGGATTTATCTCTGGGCTTTCTATTCTGTTCCATTGATCTATATTTCTGTCTTTGTGCCAGTACCATACTGTCTTGATGACTGTGGCTTTGTAGTAGAGTCTGAAGTCAGGCAGGTTGATTCCTCCAGTTTCATTCTTCTTTCTCAAGATTGCTTTGGCTATTCAAGGTTTTTTATTTTTCCATACAAATTGTGAAATTATTTGTTCTAGTTCTGTGAAAAATACCGTTGGAAGCTTGATAGGGATTGCATTGAATCTATAGATTGCTTTGGGTAGAATAGCCATTTTGACAATATTGATTCTTCCAATCCATGAACACGGTATGTTTCTCCATCTGTTTGTGTCCTCTTTGATTTCTTTCATCAGTGTTTTATAGTTTTATATATACAGGTCTTTTGTTTCTTTAGGTAGATATACTCCTAAGTATTTTATTCTTTTTGTTGCAATGGTGAATGGTATTGTTTCCTTAATTTCTCTTTCTGTTTTTTCATTGTTAGTATATAGGAATGCAAGGGATTTCTGTGTGTTAATTTTATATTCTGCAACTTTACTATATTCATTGATTAGCTCTAGTAATTTTCTGGAAGAGTCTTTAGGGTTTTCTATGTAGAGGATCATGTCATCTGCAAACAGCGAGAGTTTCAATTCTTCTTTTCCTATCTGGATTCCTTTTACTTCTTTTTCTGCTCTGATTGCTGTGGCCAAAACTTCCAAGACTATGTTGAATAGTAGTGGTGAGAGTGGGCACCCTTGTCTTGTTCCTGATTTCAGGGGAAATGCTTTCAATTTTTCACCATTGAGGGTGATGCTTGCTGTGGGTTTGTCATATATAGCTTTTATTATGTTGAGTTATGTTCCCTCTATTCCTGCTTTCTGGAGAGTTTTAATCATAAATGAGTGCTGAATTTTGTCAAAGGCTTTCTCTGCATCTATTGAGATAATCATATGGTTTTTATCTTTCAATTTGTTAATGTGGTGTATTACATTGATTGACTTGCGGATATTAAAGAATCCTTGCATTCCTGGGATAAAGCCCACTTGGTCATGGTGTATGATGTTTTTAATATGTTGTTGGATTCTGTTTGCTAGAATTTTGTTAAGGATTTTTGCATCTATTTTCATCAGTGATATTGGCCTGTAGTTTTCTTTTTTTGTGGCATCTTTGTCTGGTTTTGGAATTAGGGTGATGGTGGCCTCATAGAATGAGTTTGGAAGTTTGCCTTCTTCTGCAATTTTCTGGAAGAGTTTGAGTAAGATAGGTGTTAGCTCTTCTCTAAATTTTTGGTAGAATTCAGCTGTGAAGCCATCTGGTCCTGGGTTTTTGTTTGCTGGAAGATTTTTGATTACAGTTTCGATTTCCTTGCTTGTGATGGTTCTGTTAAGATCTTCTATTTCTTCCTGGTTCAGTTTTGGAAAGTTATACTTTTCTAAGAATTTGTCCATTTCATGCAAGTTTTCCATTTTATTGGCATAGAGCTGCTGGTAGTAGTCTCTTATGATCCTTTGTATTTCAGTGTTGTCTGTTGTGATCTCACCCTTTTCATTTCTAATTTTGTTAATTTGGTTCTTCTCTCTTTGTTTCTTAAGGAGTCTTGCTAGTGGTTTGTCAATTTTGTTTATTTTTTCAAAAAACCAGCTTTTAGCTTTGTTGATTTTTGCTATGGTCTCTTTAGTTTCTTTTGCATTTATTTCTGCCCTAATTTTTAAGATTTCTTTTCTTCTGCTAACCCTGGGGTTCTTCATTTCTTCCTTCTCTAGTTGCTTTAGGTGTAGAGTTAGGTTATTTATTTGGCTTTTTTCTTGTTTCTTGATGTAAGCCTGTAATGCTATGAACCTTCCCCTTAGCACTGCTTTTAGAGTGTCCCATAGGTTTTGGGTTGTTGTGTTTTCATTTTCATTCATTTCTATACATATTTTGATTTCTTTTTTTATTTCTTCTATGATTTGTTGGTTATTCAGAAGCGTGTTATTTAGCCTCCATATGTTTGAATTTTTACCAATTTTTTTCCTGTAATTGAGACCTAATCTTACTGCACTGTGGTCAGAAAAGATGACTGGAATGATTTCAATATTTCTGAATTTTCCCAGACCAGATTTATGGCCCAGGATGTGATCTATTCTGGAGAAGGTTCCATGTGCACTTGAGAGAAAGGTGAAATTGATTGTTTTGGGGTGAAATGTCCTATAGATATCAATTACGTCTAGCTGGTCCATTGTATCATTTAAGGTTTGTGTTTCCTTGTTGATTTTCTGTTTAGTTGATCTATCCATAGTTGTGAGTGGGGTATTAAAGTCTCCCACTATTATTGTGTTACTATTAATTTCCTCTTTCATACTCATTAGCGTTTGCCATACATATTGCGGTGCTCCTATGTTGGGTGGGTTATGCACCATGTTAAAGTGGATACCTATTGGAACCTGCTTACATCACTCTTTATTATTTATTTCTATTAAACATCTAGCTCTACTAAATTACTCAGATGATTTGTTAATGATTAATTAACAAAATAAGGGATACATTTTAGGAATTCAGACATTAATTCAGACATTAATAACCTGATTTCTTCAAATTTTAAGTATGCATTTTAAGTCACTTAAATCTAATTCTGATATTCTACTGCAACTTAGTTGCAAACTTAGCTTCAATTTCCTTTCTAGGTATGTCTATTTCAGTAATAAAGCTTTAGGAACTAAAGTGTTTCTGTATTAAATATTAGCTGTTAAACTTAGTTTTAAAAATTTGATCTAATATACAAATGGGGCTCAAAATCCAAGTCAGAGCAAGAAACACACACACACACACACACACACACGCAAAAGGAAATACAATTGACAATTCATGGTCCATAATTTTCAAAAATTATAGAGAAAATTCAGTCACTTCCAAAAAATCAAGAGGATATTATAATTTTTGCCCACATTTTCAATATCATTCTGCTCTTATTTTTGTCAGTTCTAAGGCAACAAGGAAAAGTAGTCCATGAAGGAACTTTGTGAAAAATTAAACCAAATTTATTTGGATTTGAAAGAACAAACTCATACCATTGAAAGGGAGAATTTGATAACAAGAAGAGATATTATAGAAGAAAGTTCAGGATACTTCAGTGCTACTCTTGACTTTAAAATTTCAAAAAGTTAATTAGTTGTTTTCACACAGCTTTTTGTATATAAATATTTTTATCTTCCATGAAAATAGAAATTGATCAAGCAGAACTAGTTCAGTTCAGTTCAATTGCTCAGTCGTGTCTGACTCTTTGTGACCCCATTTGGGCAGTAGCACGCTAGGCTTCCCTGTCCATCACCAACTCCCAGAGTTTACTCAAACTTACATCCAGTAGATGTTTTTCTGGAACTCTCTTGCTTTTTCAACGATCCAATGGATGTTGGCAATTTGATCTCTGGTTCCCCTGCCTTTTCTAAATCCATCTTGAACATCTGGAAGTTCGTGGTCCAGCACTGTTAAAGCCTGGCTTGGAGAATTTTGGGCATTACTTTGCTAGCGTGTGAGATGAGTGCAATTGTGCGATAGTTTGAACACTTTTTGGCATAGCCTTTCTTTGGGATTGGAATGAAAGCTGATCTTTTCCAGTACTGTGTCTACTGCTGAGTTTTCCAAATTTGCACATATTGAGTGCAGCACTTCACAGCATCATCTTTTAGGATTTGTAATAGCTCAACTGTAATTCCATCATCTCCACTAGTTTTGTTCATAGTGATGCTTCCTAAGACCCATTTGACTTCACATTCCAGCATCTCTGGCTCTAGTTGAGTGATCATACCATCGTGATTATCTGGATCATGAAGATCTTTTTCTGTATGGTTCTTCTGTATATTCCTGCCACCTCTTCTTAATATCTTCTGCTTCTGTTAGGTCCATACCATTTCTGTCCTTTATTGTGCCCATCTTTGCGTGAAATGTTCCCTTATTATCTCTAATTTTCATGAAGAAATCTCTAGTCTTTGCCATTCTATTGTTTTCCTCTATTTCTTTGCACTGATCACTGAGGAAGGCTTTTTTATCTCTCCTTGCTATTTTTTGGAACTCTGCATTCAAATGAGTATATCTTTCCTTTTCTCCTTTCCTTTAATGTCTTTTCTTTTCTCAGCTATTTGTTAGGCCTCCTTGGATAGCAATTTTGCCTTTTTGCATTTCTTTTTCTTGGGGATTGTCTTGATCATTGCTTCCTGTACAATATCAGGAACCTCTGTCCATAGTTCTTCAAGCACTCTATCAGATCTAATCCCTTCAATCTATTTCTCACTTCTACTGTATAATCATAAGGGATTTGGCTTAGGTCATACCTGAATGATCTAGTGGTTTTCCCCACTTTCTTCAATTTAAGTCTGAATTTGGTAATGAGGAGTTCATGATCTGAGCCACAGTCAGCTCCCGGTCTTGTTTTGCTGACTATATAGAGCTTCTCCATCTTTGGCTGCAAAGAATGTAATCAACTTGATTTTGCTATTGACCATCTGGTGATGTCCATTTCTAGAGTCTTCTCTTGTGTTGTTGGAAGAGGGTGTTTGCTATGACCAGTGTGTTCTTTTGGCTAAACTCCGTTAGCATTTGACCTGCTTCATTCTGTACTCCAAGGCCAAATTTGCCTGTTACTCCAGGTGTTTCTTGACTTCCTACTTTTGCATTCTAGTCCCCTATAATGGAAAAGGCATCTTTTTTGGGTGTTAGTTCTAGAAGGTCTTATAGGTCTTCATAGAACCATTAAACTTCAGCTTCTTCAGCATTAATGGTCAGGGCATAGATTTGGATTACTCTGATATTGAATGGGTTGGCTTGGAAACAAACAGAGATCATTCTGTCATTTTTGAGATTGCATCCAAGTACTGCATTTCAGACTCTTTTGTTGACTGTGATGGCTGCTCCATTTCTTCTAAGGGATTCTTGCCCACAGTAGGAGATTTAATGGTCATTTGAGTTAAATTCACCCATTCCAGCCCATTTTAGTTTGCTGATTTCTAAAATGTTTATGTTCACTCTTGCCATCTCCTGTTTGACGACTTCTAATTTGTCTTGATTCATGGACCTAACATTCCAGGCTCCTATGCAATCTTGCTCTTTACAGCCTCAGACTTTACTTTCACCACCAGTCACATCCACAACTGGGTGTGGTTTTTACTTTGGTTCCATCTCTTCATTCTTTCTGGAATTATTTCTCTCCTGATCTCCAATAGCATATTGGACACCAACCAACCAGGGAAGTTCATCTTTCAGTGTCCTATCTTTTTGCCTTTTCATGCTGTTCATGGGATTCTCAAGGCAAGAACACTGAAGTGGTTTGCTCTTCCCTTCTCCAGTGGACCACATTTTGTCAGAACTCTCCACCATGACCTGTCTGTCTTGGGTGGCCCTACATACATGGTTCATAGCTTCATTGAGGAAGTGGTTCATGTGATCAGATTTGTTAGTTTTCTGTGGTTGTGGTTCTCATTCTGTCTGCCCTCTGTTGGAGACAGATAAGAGGCTTATAGAAGCAGAACTAGCATGTATCCTATTCTTTTTTTATGTGATTTTAAAGTATTGTCTCAAAGACCACAAAAGTATTGAAAATAAGAAAATATTTTATAACTAGAAGCTTTATTATATACTCTTGCATGATAAAGATTTCAAGAAATTTCTTTAGGCTATATTTGCTCTATGCTTTGGAAACTGCAGTTAAAACCAATTTCAACATCACTTTAAAAATGCACCAAATTCTGCATTTGACACTGTACAGTTATAAATTCCAGTATCTAAATAAAACTCACTATGCATTTCCAGAACCAAGAAGTTGTGTTCTATGATTGTGAAGAAATGTTACCAGTAAATGGAGACAGAATTCGCCACCCCCCAGCCCAAGACAGAAAGATGTAGTTAGGAGACTAGAAAATTTAAGGACCTTTTCCAAATGTGCTCCATTTTCTCAACATGTCAAAAAAATAAATAAATAAATAAATAAAGCAACATAATCAGAGAAAGAGGAAATGAAGCTGGTAAAGATTTTCCAATAGAAAAAGGACAAAAAGAAAAAAGAAGGAAAACTAAGTAAATTGAAAACATCATCACATCAAATCAGAAGTTCTACAGTGTAAGATCTAATACCCTAAAAACACAGAGTAGAGGGAAAAATTTTAATATCCAAAATGACGGTTTCCAAATTATACTTTGCTTCTGCTCTGTTCACTTCCCAAGTGGCTCAGATGGTAAAGAATCTGCCTACAATGCAGGAGACACAGGTTCAATTCTTGGATCAGGAAGATCCCCTGGAGAAGCAAATTGCAACCCACTCCAGTTTTCTTGCCTGGGAATCCCATGAACAGAGGAGCCTGGTGGGCTATAGTCCATGGGGTCACAAGAGTCCGACATGACTTAGCAACTAAACAACAACAACTCTGCCCTGCACAAAAAACTTAACTTAAAAGAGTTACCTTTTCAATTAAATGCATCACATTACCAATTCACTCTTATTCTTCATTAAATTGTTTTTCAGAGAGTTTCATCATTCAAAAGATGGAAGGTAAAAAAGTGATTATCTGGCATCAGTACTTTTGGCTGCTGTAACATCCATGGTTATGAAGTGGAAAAACACATGGCCAAAGTTCTACTTATCCAGATAGTGTTTTTGTGAATACCTGGTAAGCATGGGGCAGGAAATTTGAAAATATACTTTTGACATAATCTCACATTGCCCTGTTGTTGAATTTTGAGCAACCAATTCAGCTCATGTCTGAATTATTCAATTCCTTAATGATTCCAAATTTTAGGAAAATTTTAAGTCTTAGTCTCTGATACTTCCCCTTAAGTTTGTTTCTTATTGTATGTGGTTGATGGGAAGTGTGTGGAAAAAAGATCAAAAGATTTTCAGATGGATTTGCTGGCCATACATCATTTTATACTAAATATCACATCGCTTTTTACTGTTAAAAGTAAGACATTTGTTTTAAATATGTGTGCATCTTTGAGTTTAGCATGTCATTATCATGAATAAATTTGTACTCTTTTAAGTTATTCTTCAAATCAAACTTTCCTCTGTTTCTTTAAAATGCATAATATACTACACCGGTTCATGACTTTTCAACTTTCTGAGACAAAATTGTAGAAGGAATCCTCATATTAAAAACAAGTCACTGTGTGATTCAATAATATTAAAATTACAGTATGGAAAGTTTCATAAGTTGATATTCTATTAAATGGACTTGCAACTGCAAAACATTCTGGATATATTATTTTAAAGAAATGTCTTATCTTGCAGGTTTGAGTTAAGTATGCACAAAATTTCTTTGGAATAAATTTGCAAAAAAAGTGTTTTTGGAACAGAATTTTGGATATTGAAGCTAATTATAAATTACTGAATAGTGCCTGCTGCACTGAAATGTTGATAATACTATTTAGCACTAATATGTCATGGAAAATTTTGGCAGGAGATAAGAATGACTGGTTTTGTTGAATCTAGCTTGAACTGATTTTTTACAAAATCTCATTTTGCTTTTCTTTTCCTCTAGTTAACTGTTTAGGTGATTTCACCCAAGTTTATTACAACAAAAAGAGTAGCATTGACAAAAATAAGAAGATTTGTAATTATGAAATCTTGTTTCTTTGAGGAACCAAATGATACTGAAATGATATTGATATTGAAAACATTTTCATTATTCTGTTTGTTTCACATGACATTCTTTTGTGGAGCATTCCTAACAAAGATTAATTTCATTCAATGTAGATAAAATTGAAAACTGGTCATGATCTTTTCTGAATCATGTTAATAACAGTGAGATAAACTGTCTATGGACTTTGTGTTTTTTTACATCAGCATAATTTTCCAAATTGAAAGGCCATCCTGAGAATTGTTGGGAATTTCTCAGGTTGACAAATGATGGAGAACAATGAAAGGCTAACTGGTCACGATATTCATATGCACAGGCTGCTCTGGGGAAAGAAGGGCCTTAGCTGAAAAGTCCAACTGCTGCTTGCAACGCTACATCTCTGCCCCTTTAGAAGAAAAACTACAGGAATAATTTCCAGTCTTCAGTTTTTATTAGGCTTGGATTCTCACTGCTGCTCTTCACTCTCAGTCTGGTAGTTTAAAATTGTCTTATTGCATGTATGTGTACATGTTGGTGGTGTTTAGTTGCTAAGTCATGTCTGCCTCTGTGACCCCAGGGACTGTTTCCTGCCAGGCTCCTCTGTCCAGTGGATTTTCCAGGCAAGAATACTGGAGTGTGTTGCCATTTCCTTCTCAGGGGATCTTCCCGACCCAGGGATTGAACCTATGTCTCCTGCATTGGTAGGTGGATTCTTTATCACTGAGTCACCTGCGAAGCCCGCCTGTATGCATACCTATATTCATATATCCTCATATATTATGTCTGTGTACAAACATGATGCACAATCATGGCTGATACAATTTGCTGAGAAGATGGTTGTGAAAGCTTTCAAGTCTCGCACACGCACAACAGACTGCAAACCACACTTCAGTTTACAAACCTTTAGCCTTGAGCTTGATGCTTCATGCTTCATTTGTCACACTGCTACTCTGCCAAATGGTACAGTGGCTCTGATCCAGATAACTAACTATGGCGGAGCTACATAGAGCGGTGGACGTCTGGCTCATGCAAAAACAGTGTCCAAAACGTTCAGAAGGGAAATAACAACAGCCTCAGTGCACTGCCAGGCTCTGTTGGTACTAATCAAGTGTCTTCTTGTTCATTGTTGCATTCTATTTGCACAATAATTCTTTCTGGAGACATTATAGCTGTCTGGAAGCTCTATTTTGTTTAAAGGACTAGATATTACAGACAACTTCTCATTCAGAAATGTTGAGAGTTTTCCAGTTAATATTGCCAAGTTAACAACTGCTTTTTCACTCTTTCTAACCAAGCAAGAAGAGAGACTTATTTCAATCCTATGTTGCCAAAGACACACCCAAGTTCCAAAGCAGCTTGAATTTAAAAATAGCTTTCCAAACCCATGGATGAGGTTATATCATTTACACAAACAATTTCACTTTCAATCATTGAAGGAATGCTTTCTTAATGCCACTTCCTAATTCACAGCTTAAAACATGAATCAAAATTTCTTACTAGACTTCTCCAGTGTTTAAGACTTCACCTTCCAGGGCCGGTGGTGAGGGGTCAATCCCTGGTTGGGGCACTGAGATAACACAAAAGCATGACACTTTGGCCATAACTCTTGGCCAAAAGCATAACACTTAGGACAGAATCATTACTGAAATAAATTCAATAAAAACTTTTAAAATGGTCCACATAAAAAAAGAAATCTTAAAAAAAATTGCTGTTCTAAAACTACCCAGAGCTATTCAAAATTATTATGACAGCCAAGTTTGTTTTTAATTAACTTTCCTTATGTTGTGGTCTGACCTTCAATCATCAGTTATAACAGCAGAATTTCAAAGGCAATTTATGTTACATGTTTCAAAGTCAAGGCATTTTAAGATATTTACTTATGTAGAACACTTTACATATGAAATTTTGGTGAGAGAAATGGTCGTTAAACATGCTCAATTAATTTATCCCATGATTTCTTGGAAAGAAGTGACCACAACACATTCAAATTATTGGCAGTTGAGCAGTTTGGCTTAAATCTAAGCCTGAAACAAAACTGAGAAAACATATACATCTGTGTTTATTTAGGATCTGAAAATGATTACTTAGATGTCCAATTAAGTAAAATTTTTATGTCTTAACTGTTAATTGTTGTTACTCAATTGCTAAGATGTGTCTGACTTTCTGTGACCCTATGGACTGTAGCACGCCAGGCTTCCCTGTCCTTTACCATCTCTTGGAGTTTGCTCAAATTCATGTCCATTGAGTCAGTGACACCATCCACCCATTTCATCCTCTGCTGCTCCCTTCTCCTCTTGCCCGCAATCTTTCCCAGCATCAGGGTCACGGTCTTTGCCAATGAGTTGGCTCTGCCTATCAGGTGGCCCAAGTATTGGAGCGTCAGCTTCAGCATCAGCCCTTCCAATGAATATTCAGAGTTGATATCCTTTAGGATTGACTGGTTTGATCTCCTTGCAGTCCAAGGGACTCTCAAGAGTCTTCTACAGCACCATAGTTCACAATTAAATTTCTACACTTGCTAATTTAAAATATTATGCTTGCAATTACATTTTTGTAACTTTTATTAATCATTAATAATACATTTAATAAGAGACTTTTAATGGTAAGCTCAGAAAATTTAAATGGACTCATAAATAAGTAGGATACTAGATAAGAAAGTGCATATAATTTACCAATGATAGAACTTTTAATTAGCATCTGTCATTTTAGAAATAAGAGAAAAATATACTGATATATTTCTCATTTGCCTGATCTTTCTCAGTCTATGAAAGTCCATCACACTTCCAATTCAGTAACACATTTGTCTCTAAAAAGATTTGTGTACATTTGCATCTTCCCCTTAGCTAAAGGAAGGACAGGCGACAATGTCAGTTGAAAGTCTTTTATTACTGTAATTATAGTTAATTTTCACCAATAAAACAGATTGTACACTATTAGTATAATACTATATTTATTTTAATTATTAGTCCTGTTTCCTCTATTACAAGGATTATTTTACCTGTGTTTGGATGAAGATATCTAATACAGGGCAACTAGGGTCTTGCAAAATAAATACCAGCAGGTACAAGGCAAAGATAATATTTTAAATTGAATTTATGTAATGCCACTTAGTATTTTCTTTGTATAATGTTTATACAGGTGCATTCATTTAAAATACCTACCATAAATTCTAAAATTACAAATTAGCTTTAAGATGAAAAGGCAGAGATAAAAAATATCTTGCCTAATACAAATTATGAGACAGAAATTAAGTGCTCATACTTACGTGCCTTAAATCAAACTTTCACACAGTGGTGGAAAAATCCTCGAGGTTATTTTCAGCTTCTCAGACACACGTGGTTATTCCTCATCACCCAATCTAATGGTTCCTTTATCCCAATATTCCTACTTCTGCCTACACTCTCCTGCCATAAGTTAAACCTGGTCCTCGATGTTTATATAAACACCTGACATTTTTTACTTGCTTAAAATCCTGGACAACTGTATAATGCATAAGTTTCTTTCCTTCCTCAATGATATTCTACATTCCATGTAGATAAGAACGAGGCCTTGTATACTGACTGATTTTGCAATGAAATGGCAGGTAAATTTTATTTTTTAAAACATACATATAAGCACATTTAAAACATCCTCATAGTTGAAATATTAATCAAAGGTTGATGATAAATTTATCCAAGTACAATCATTACATCAAAAACTTTCTTTAACCTACTTTTTAAATAATCCCATGGCTTTATGGGCTTTCGTTTTACCCAAATTCATTTTAAGTGTTGATCCTGAAAGTGAAACTGAAGTCGCTCAGTTTTGTCTGACTGTTTGCGACCCCATGGACTGTAGCCTACAGGCTCCTCCGTCCATGGGATTTTCCAGGCAAGAATACTGGAGTGGGCTGCCATTTCCTTCTCCAAGAGATCTTCCCGACCCAGGGATGAGCCCAGGTCTCCCACATTGTGGGCAGATGCTTTACCCTCTGAGCCACCAGGGAAGTCCGTTGATCCTGAAAGTCAGTGTTATTTTTAGATGACCTGTCAACCATTTTCCTGAATACAAGCTCTCCCTTTTGCAACAAGAGACCAAACTTGTAAGTGTGAGTTTTTGCTTTAAGAGAGTTCTTTTCTCTAAAATGAACCTGAGCTCTATATCTATTCTATACAAGTGGCTATTTTACATTAAGAAACAACTCACCATATTCTGCTAATGTTCCTCCTCTTTTAAACTCTTAATTATATTCAATGGACTATCACATTACTCACAAAGAATAAAATAACGGCATAATGAATATAACGTATTTTTGCCTTGGAGTCAGCAGGATGCTAATACAATAAACTGATCATCTAATTCTATAAACACATGCTTACATGGTGAGTTAAGTCACCAATGTGTAAACTTGTATTGTTAGCACAGTTAAATGTTTGGTGTTTTAGATTGGATGAGTTTAAACTTGTCTGGCTGAAGATTCCATTTTGCACTTATTCAAACAATAACATGTTGTTGTTTAGTCGCTAAACCATGTCGACTCTTTGAGACCCCAAGAACACCAGGCACCTCTGTCCATGAGGTTTCCCAGGCAAGAATACTAGAGTGGGTTGCCATTTCCTCCTCCAAAACAACAACATGAAAAATGAAAGTCGCTCAGTCCTGTCTGACTCTTTGCGACCCCATGGCCAAACTATTGGAATGGGTAGCCTTTCCATTCTTCAGGGGATCTTCCCAACCTAGGGATAGAACCCAGGTCACCTGCATTGCAGGTGGATTCTTTATACAAGCTGAGCCAAAAAGGAAGCCCAAGAATACCTTAGTGGGTAGCTTATCCCTTCTCCAGCAGATCTTCCCGGCCCAGGGATTGAACAAGAGTCCTGAATTGCAGGTGGTTTCTTTACCAACTGAGGGTCCTTAAACAACAGCATATGTTTACCTAATATAGCTAGTTTCAATATATTACACTAAAGTGTAGTATAATTTCATATTTCCTATATTTTTGATAAATGTTGCTTATAAGAAGCAACAGATGTGTATGTCTTAATTTTTTAATAAACTACAAATTATATAAAGTAACTTGCCAATTGAAAGATATGAAGTACGAAATGGTCAGAGAAGTAAAATAAACTTCTACTAAGAAAAATGATTGTGTATTTAATTAATTAAGGCATTTTCAGCATAAAATGTACTGAATAATATTGAGTCTTATTTTTCACTGTTTATAATATTTTATATGAGGATTATGTTTTGCTGAACTTTTATTCTTAACTTGTGCCACCTATAATACACATCATAGTCACCTGTATTTATTTGCAGATACATGACTATTGTTTAAACTGAACAAAAGTAAAACAGAAATGTCTCTAAAAGTTTCAGAACAGAAAAATAACTTAAAAATTTACTTATTATGTAAGCTCATTTGTTGAAATATTTTAAATATCTTTAAATTTATATAAAAGATATTAACTTTTTAGCCCTTAGAATTATGCAAAATATTACTGATAAAAGTTAAATACAGTTGAGATATGTATTAAATAATATTCTGGTATCAATTATTATGAGACACATTCCAAATCTTTCTTAAAGACAAACAAATTTAAATCCTTGGCTGAAGGAATAAAGATATGACTTCTTAAACATAACAAAGGAGAAATTGCCTAATTGGACTGTCGATCTCTTAAAGTTAAGAATTTGTAATACTTCTGAGTGCTATAGTTGCAAAACATCCAGAATAGAACTTGGTGACCCTGGCTTTCTCCTCCCAGAAAAACGTTCTATTGAATATCATATCCATTCAATGATTCATTAACATTATGTATTTTGGGTTTTAAATATCTTATTTATTAACCGATCAGAATCATGTTGCTTTAATTCAATAACTAGAAAATATCAATGTGTTTGAATATAAAGAGACCATTTTAGATATGTTTTTGGTATTTAAATATAGATACAGATTTCTCCATTTTGTTCCCCAGCTGTTAATAATAAAGCAAAAAAAAAGTCAAAGATGGATAGTTTTCTTAAAGTTCTAAAGTATACTATTATTTTCATATACATTTTTTATAGTCAATGATACCATATTGGCTTGTTTTATTAATAAACGTAAAATTGAAATGATACAGCTTTAATTTTTGAAATCATTATTGATGTTAGAATATAGATTGTAATATCAGTTGAAAACACTTATTACTAAATATTTCCAATAAGTAACAATTATGCATCTCCAGCATTATTTGCCAAATTCTGAAGGATTTGTTTTTGGTTGACATTGAAGCAATTTTTGAATAGTTCAATAAAAACACTTTTATTTACTCAATTCTAGTTAAAATTTTGTATTTGTCAAAGTTTCCACTCATTGGTGAGTTCCTTACAAGTAATAATGATGTTTCTTTTTTTTTTTTTTTTTGTACTCTGATTGTATTACTCAACTGCTCTGATTATATTATTCAATTCTTTAAAAAATTTATGTACTATCTTTTTCATTTATATTCACTTTAATTTCTACATACAAGTACAGGGTAGAGATTATACCAAAATATTGAGTTGCTTCATTGAGCCAGGTGTTGAGATGTTCGGTTAGGACAATGAGCCAAACCGAGAATAACAATCTAAGCTTTACTCTTGAACAAGAGGACACAAGAGACAGTCTTTTATTTTTACCCATGAAACATCACCTGCAGACTCAGGTGCATGAGTGCAGATGGAGGACCCATCTTCCTCCTGAGAAGGCCTGGAGAAAAGGTCTCTGCCACTTTATGGATCCGGGAGAGAGCCGAGAAGAGTCCAAGTGGAGAAAAATATCAAGTCCCCTCCCCACTAATTCCAGTAAATAGGTCTCTATGGAGACACTTTACAAGTGTCTCAGCTGAGGTCCCTTTATGACAAGATCTCCCAAAGGAGGTGTCTGGATGAGAAATACAAAGACGCCCAGAACATGACTGGCTCCTGTGTCCACCCCTCTTCAAAGACTGCAGTGAACCCCTGTTACTGCGCCCAGGTTACTGTAGGGAGGGCAGCTTCTCTGTGTTAAGAACCAGGGAGTGTCCTGCGCTTGCCAGTGGTCAAAACTGATAGCTCACACAAAGGGTTTGGTCTGCAGCTGGACTCCTCATGCGTAGTCAGGTGTTCGTATATGTCCATATGTGTTCATATATATCCTCGATTCAAAGTAAGAGTGTTACCAGCATGAAAGGTGCATATAAACTAATGTAGAACAATGTGGATAATCTTTAAGTCAGTAATGACTGTTAATGGCTATAGAGTCATAAGGAGTTCTATTTTTAGAAAGTTTCCTGAGAAGTGATCAGAGGATGAGTTAAGATACATGTGCATAAATATTTTTCACAGCTTTGTTTAAAATAAAAAGAAATTTAGAAAAATTGTCATCAGAAATATGAAATCTAATATATTTTTATATCATACAGGAGACTATTAAGCAATTTTAAAGATAATGATGTGGATGCACATTTAAAATGGAAATACATTGTACAAAATATGCTGTGGATGTAGAGTTGATTGGTTGATTGAAAAAAGATTACAGTGAATGATTCTTCCAGTTTTATAAATATGTGACTTTGTGTATGTGTGTTTCTTTGCAGAAAGGCATAGGAAATATTTAAAGACATAGATCAAAATGTCCTCATTAACTTCTTGGGTGAAGACTAAAAGTAATTTTTTGAAGTCTTTTACTAAGTTTAAAAATTTTTCTGTATGTGTTTTCTGAGAGGAAAATGAGCTAATTGTTTAATTAGATGAAAATTAAAAAGAATAATTGAGATCAGTTCAGAAATCAATTTGTCTTAACACACTACAGTGATCTTCTTAACAGTTTTTGGCTACAGCAAAAGATAATACTGTTCTTAAAATGCTATAATAATGTGATTCAATTATTTTTATCTGTTGCTTTATATTTTTACTTATAAAGGCTAATTAAATTCAGGTAAAATTTGAAGGGAGAATGTTTTCTTAAAAAATTGTCATCTCTAGAAGAATATGTGAGTATTTGTGTGTTTGCTTTGTATTTCTATGAAACAAAATATCACACATTTAGCAGCTTTAAAGAACAAGTGTTTATTATAGGTTTCTGTGGACCAGGATTGTGGCTGTATTCTAATTGTGTCTTCTGTTTAGGGATGCACAGAGCTTCATCATGAAGATGGCCAGGGATGTGATGTTATCTGGTCTTAATATTTGCTTCTAAAAACTCATTAGTTGTTGACAGATTCACTTCAGTTTCTTGAAGTAAAAGGACTTAGCTCCTTGAAATCACCTGACTTTCATGTCAGGTAATCATTACTATAAAGTCATTTGTTCTTCAAGACTGTCCTGCTAAGAACAGTGTCTCTATTGCTTTGAGCCTCTGACCCTAAGAACTTCATTTAGCTGATTAGGTCAGGTCCACCAAAGCTAACCTTTTGATTAACTTAAATACAGTGAATTGAGAATTTTTAATAACATCTTGCAAAATCCCTTGACTTTTGCCAGACAACATTATCTAACCAAGGGAGGAGGGCTTTGCAGGTGGCTCAATGGTAAAGATGTGGGTTTGATCCCTGGGTCGGGAAGATTCCCCGGAGAAGGAAATAGCAACCCACCCCAGTATTCTTGCCTGGGAAATCCCATGGACAGATGAGCCTGGCAGGCTACAGTCCAGAGGGTCACAAAAGAGTCAGACATGACTTAGCCACTAAATAACAACAACAACAATCAAGGGAGTAGCACATTCTATTGGTTCAAATCAAGTTACAGCTATGGTCCACACTCCTAAGGAAGAATCCATTATGAAGGCACAACTCAATAGTGGTCACTCCAGGGTATGTCCATTACAATTGGAAAATATATATGGTACTTAGCAGAGATTCATACAATTCTCAATGAGTTACCCATGTTGTCCACATCTGAAATCAACTACTTGATATATTTTATCCATTAGTTTCTGTTAGATTTCTCTAAAAGCTCCCCAATGTTTTGATAGAATCACAATATTTACAGAATATTCTTGATGTAAACTTTTAAGCAACTTTAAAGAAGTCTCATTACAATTTCATGAATTTCATGTTTCTATCTGTATATACAAATGACTTAACTGACCTCAGTGGCAAAAGTTAAATACTTCCTTTACATATCTGAAAAGTATTTGAGGAAACTGATGTTGAGCTCCAATATATTTTGACCAAATTGATGTTTAAACATCAATCACTTTTTCATTTATAAATAATAAATTCTGTTAAATGTTACTTTACCAAAACTGAATTTCAGCTGATATACATTTGCAAGAATCATGAAAGTTGGTTTTAGAAAACTTCATGCTGTGGAATTTTAACCATGGAAAAAATACTTCAAAAGTTAACAGAAGCCTTTTAGCTTACAGTTTCACCTGAGGCAGAAATACTTATTTTATGTTATTCATCTTCAGAATTTTAGAAGTAACATTCCAAATTTGTTAAATTATGAAATGTATAATTTGTGACTCAGGCCCAAAAATGATTGCAAAAAGCACTCCTCAACAATTCATCTTTTTATTATGAGGTGCTTAATTTGTGTCAAGTACTCTATAAAGTACTAGAGATTCAGAGATGAGGACTTCTGTTTCTAATAATGTGGATCAAGTTCTTTATTAGGATCGAATTTTACAAGGAAAACAAAAAAACTGCTGGGTAAATATTTCTGATGACCTGAATATATTCAGATGAGCTGTCAGTCCAGTAGGACAGGGACAAGATAAATTCTTGGGAAAACTCTAAAGGAAGACATGCAGGCATAATCCTTGAGCATACAAATGTTTTTTTCCTATCAGTCCTGACAAGCCAACAAAAGCAGGCTTTAGTTCAAAGTCTCATGGGATAAGGATAAAGATAGGTATATAATTTAAATCTAGGGTAGGGATTGTATAAGAACCCTCACCACAGTAAGCTGGGTACTCAAAAGACTACACCCTTGATAGAAGGATAAACTAGATGTAGCTTTGCTTCCATAATCTCTTATCTCCATAAATCTCAAAGGACTTTTGGGGACGTTTTTTAACCTGGTATTGAGTTAAACAGGATAAAAAACCCTAAATAATAGAATAATACCACTACGTATGAACCTTGAAGATGCAAAAATTCAAAGATGTGTGTTCCTTCAACATCAGGTATAAGTGAAATTGCAACTTGTCCTCCTTCTCTGTTGCTGACGATCCTTCAGCTTTACCATCTCCTGCCTCCTCTCCCTCCTGCGTTCAGTAACGCTTCTTGCCTGTTCACTCGTTGCCAGCCTCTGTATGCCAGCTCTTGTACTGTACTACTGTACTTTTCAAGGTACAGTACTGTAAGATTTAAAATGTTTTCTTTATTTTTTATATTTATCTTTTACACATTATTTGTGTCAAAAGTATTATAAACCTATTACAGTACAGTACTATATTCTGTACTGTACTGAATTCTCCAGGCCAGAAGAATTCTCCTGAATTCACCTTTCTTCAGGGGATCTTTTACTATACAGTCAATTATGTTTAGTGCCTAGGCTAACTTTGTTGAATTTATGAATAAATTGGACTGACAAACATGCGCTCATAGCCAAACTTGTCCATATATAGTGGACTTACTGTAACACCAACTAAAAGAATATTTAAGATAGCCAACACAGTATTAAGTGGGAACAAAGTTGGAGAACTGACACTTCCTGAGTTCAATTCTTACCAGAAATCTACAAGTAGTCAAGACAGTGTAGTACTGGTGATAAAGTAGACAAATAGATCAGTGGAAGAGAACAGAGTGCCCAGAAATAGACCCACATAAATATGGCCACCTGATCCTCAACCCAAAAGCATAGATAATACACTAGCTGTTGTATTTTCAACAAAAGGTGTTTGAGCAACTGGCAATCCACATGCAAAAAAAGGATCCAGTTATACCTTACACTCCCCACAAAAATTAATTCAAAATGGATCACAGACTTAAATGTAAAATGCAAAACCATAAAACTTCTAGAAGATAACATAGGAAAAAACTCAGTTGGGCATGGCAATAGCTTTTAAAATACAACACCAAATGTAAAATCTATAAAACAAATAATTCATAAGCTGAGCATTATTAAAATGCAAAACCTTATGCTCTGTGAAAGGTAATATCAAGACAAACCACAGATTGGGAGTAAATATTTGCAAAAAATACATCTGATAAAGGATGAGTAGCGTCAAAGAACTCTTAAAACTCAACAATGAAATAAACAAGCTTCCCAATTTAAAAAGAGGCCCAAGACCGAAATAGATACCTCAACAACAAAGACACACAGATGGCAAAAAAACATATGAGAAGCTGCTCCATATGATGTGTCATCAGGGAAATAAAAATTGAGACAAAAATCAGATACCACTGCACACCTATTAGAATGGCCAAAATCCAGAACACTGACAATAACAAACGCTGGCAGTGATGTGGAGCAACAGGAACTCTCATTTACTGCTGGTGAGAATGCAAAATGATCTTGGCACTTGGAAAAGTGCTTTGGCAATTTCTTACACAGCTAAACATACCCTAACCATATGATCCAGCAATCACACTCCTTAGTATTTACCCAGAGCAGTTGAAAATTTACATCTACATAAAAACTTGCCTATAGATGTTTTATTCACAATTGACAAAACTTGTAAGCAAACAAGATGTCCTTTAGTAGGTGAATGGATAAACTATGATACATCCAGACAATGGAATATTAGTACTAAAGAGAATTGATCTCTTGGATTTGCCTGGTGATCCAGTGCTCAAGACTCTGCACTTTCACTGAAGGGGGCGTGGGTTTCATCCTTGACTGGGGAACTAAGATCCCATATTTGCTGCTGCTGTTTAGTTCCTAAGTCACGTCCGACTTTTTGAGACCTCATGAACTGTAGACCTCTGTCTATGGGATTTTAAAATCTCCAAAAAAGAGAGAAAGAAAGAAAAAAAAAACAAACAAAAAAAAAGAGAAATGAACTCTCAAGTCATGAAAAGACAGATAAACATTAAATGCATGCTATCAAAGTAAAGAAGCCAATCTGAAAAGGCTACAAACTGTTATAATCCCAGCTATATGATACTAGGCGACAGGCAAGTATGGAAAAAATTAAAAGATCAGTGATTGCTGGGGAGAGAGGTGAATACACAGAACACAGAGGAGTTTTAGGGAAGTGAAAATATTTTGCATGATGTTATAATGATAGTTATATATCATTTTGCATATGTCAGAGCTCATAGAATGTATCACACCAAGAAAGAACTATGGACTCTGGGTGTTAATGATGTGTCCGTGTATGTTTATCAATTGCGGTGAATATACCACTCTGCTGGGGGTGTTGAAAATGGGGGAGGCTATGCCTGTGTTGGGGCAGGATATATATGGGAAATCTCTGTAGCTTCCCTTCAATTTCTATGTGAATCTAAAACCAGACTAAAAAAATAAGTCTTAATAAGTCAAATTTTAGAAATCAAAGAAAAAATAGAAAAAATATATTCAAATTTTACTCAAAATGATGGCAAAACAAGCAAGTCAAATAAAACTTTCATTTTAGGCTATGAATAAACTGTTAAGAAATTGTGGGGGAGTGGTGATGAACATAAAGAAAAGTGTAACAGTAAAATCACACCCAATAAGTACCTATCAATAGTAGAATAGCTGCTTATCAATTGATACCAAGGTAAAAAAGTGGACAAAGAATCTGGGATACTTGCAGGATATTTATTTTTTTAAATATTTTTAAAAGATCATTTATTTATTTATCTGGCTGTGCTGGGTCTTTGTTGCTGCAAGGGCTTTTCTCTAGCTGTAGCAAGTGGGTGTGGTGGGTGGGCTTCTCATTGGTGACATTTATAATTGTGGAGCATGGGCTCTAGGCCCCCTGGCCTTCAGTCGTGGCACGTGGGTTCACTGGTTGAGGTTCTGGGCTCTAGAGCACAGGCTCAATAGCTGCGGCTCAGGGCCTTAGTTGCTTCGTGGCATGCAGGTTCTTCCTGGACGAGGGAGCGAATCTGTGTCTCACTAATTGAGGACAGGAGGGTTCTTTACCACTGAGCCACCAGGGGAGGCTCTGAGGGATTTTTAAATGTAGAGGAATAAAATTTCATTTTCTAAAGTCCAAATATGATCTTCTCATATTCCAAAATGATAATCTTCAAAATCTTCTCTTCTCATTATGTAAAATAAATTGTGAGCTTCTAGCCGTGGAATTTGGGTTAGGATTAGCCGGTAGCTCAGAGGTGAAGGAAATGCCTGCTAGTGCAGGAGATGAGGGTTTGCTCCTGGGTCTGGAAGATACCCTGGAGGAGGAAATGGCAACCATCTCCAGTATTCTTGCCTGGGAAATCCTATGGACAGAGGAGCCTAGCGGGTTACAGTCCATGGGGTTGCAGAGTCACACACGATTTAGCGATTGAACAGCAGCAACAAAAGCCGTAAAGAAGTGAATCTGTCCTGCCTTCCATTCATTCTTCTCTTCCTTTTCCTGATAGAGCATGTTAACATATTTGCTGGTACAAATATATATTTCTGCTTCTGACTGTCTTTCTCTTTCTGCCGGAAATATCTTTTCTATGTGTCATTCAACAGATGGACACTTAATCGTCCTTCACCACTCAGCAACATGTATAAATCTACTATATTTCTGCTTCATTTATTTATTTATGCATCTTTCTTCTTTATTGGACTATAAACTACCTGATGGCAGGAATTGTTTGATTTTATCCATCTTTACATACCCAGGGATTAGCGCAAGTTCCTGACAAAAAGCAATCATTCAATAAACTTTTGTTGGTGGCCGAGTAGGTGAAAACCCACAGGTAGAAAGAAAGAAGGAGGAAAGAAAAGAAGGATGTAACTTTAAACTGTGGTCAAACGTCTGTACTTGTCTCCTGACTATTTTTTGGAACAACAATACACACAGAAGAGAAATAGAATTACTAGCAACTTAATAGCTTTTAAATAATTATATTTTAAAAAGTTAATGAAGAGCTCAGAAATCAGAGAATCCTGACATGTGTCAAACACTATCTTATAAAATTATAGTAGCAATCTTACTGAAAATTTTAAGTGTGATAAAGGAAAGATACAGAAGTATATAAATTCATTAGAGGAGAGCAAAGTGTAGCAGATTAGAGACTAGGAGATAAACGTCAACAATTTCTCATTTAATAGATGAGTTGGGAAAGAAATAAGAAAACCAGGAGAACAGGACAGGCTGCCCTATAACTATGTCATCCTTGAAGTATGTGTTCATGGCAGATAACCCCCTCTGAAAGTAAAACTGGTGAACACATAGTATGCTAGTTTAAAAAAAATAGCAAAACAGCATGGATTTACTGATGCTATCTACTTATGGCATATTTATATACCATAGTTTTTATAGTAACAAAGAATAAAAGGAGTCCATTTTGAAAATTAAGTTACAATCAGCTAGAAAAGCTAAAATATAAAATTAAGAATTTCAGTAAAGAGGAAAATAAAAAGGAGTGATGCAAATAGTGTCACTGCAGATATTAGTGGGGCTACTGAGAAAGTGAGTATTCTTAGCATATACCTTGAAGGTAAGGGCTTGCAAAAAATAAATTCCAAGTGCAAAAGATGGATATTTGACTTTTCTCATTAGACTTGGGAAAAATAAAAGTTGAACAAGTAGTTTCTGTTGTGAGTGTTGCATCATGTATGTAGGATTTCCACCACCGGTACAGTGCTGTACTGATGGGAGTCATTTCTGTTCTTAATGGACAACAGGTTAACTACTTAGGTGATAAATCATCTACCAAACGGAAAGGAAGGACACAAGTGACCAAGGTATTCAATCACTGGGGGCAAAGTTAGAATCTTCCCTTAAAAAGTGATGGGCAAAAATCAGAACTTCCATAAGTCTTCTTTAGAAATTAAAAGGCATTTTAAGAAAATCGTGTGTTAAAGAAGAAAGCATGGTATACTATAAAAGCCTGTGGTCATAAAAAATGTATTATTACTCAAGGACACATTGAAAACATGTGTTATTAATAAAAAATAACAACAGCTTTATCTTTAAGAGGTTTTATGAGATACAAGACTTGAAGAAATCTTGAAGACTTGAAGAAAGATACAGGCTACAAGATAAAAGATACAAGACTTGAAGAAATTCATAGGAAATACTTCGTATAATAAACACACTGATTTCCTTTCATGCTTTTAATCTGCCTGAGACACAGCCAACATTTCTTCTGCCATCCCCCTACCCCAGCCTCTTATCTATATGACAGATTATTTTCTAGGGATAGGTGCTATTTATTCATGGAGGACTTACCTGAGTCCTTGGACTTGCTTAAGTTATCACCTTGTACGTATTCACTGCAACTTATTTCTTCCTATGACTTAATCAAGATTTACAGAATTAGATATACGATCTACTTAGTGGTGGTCTCCTCTTTGAGCTGTCATGATCACTAGGCCAGAGATGATGTCTGTCCCTCATATGTATCATGCCAACACACATCAAGTAATTAACAAATTGTTAAATAAATATGTGAGTGCACATTTTGAGATTTTGTAACTGTAAAATAAAATTATGAAATTAAATCATGTAATGTGTCTTAAAAGGGAGTAAAATAAAGGTATGGGGAGAATAAAAATTATTATCTAGAAAATTTTTCAAGTTTTATGATTTTCCATACTACCATAATTCACTATATTTCTAATTACTGAGACAGCAACAATAGTAATGAAAATTAGCATGATTCTATGTAGGAAACAATATGAGATAAACAATCAAACTGGATCGAAAGCTCAGTAAATCTGAGGAACTATTTAAACTTAGATATAGAGTTTTCTAATAAACAGATTTAATTTTTAGAAGCAAGAAGCCTCTGTCATATTTATTCCTGTAATATTTCTACTGCATTTACAAGAAATAGTGAAATGTTACTTAAAGTTGGATGTATTAAACTCTGCATTAATTGCCTTTTAGCAAATGTTTTCCTTTTCTTACATCCTGTGGATTTTGGAAGTTCATGAATTGAATCATCCAGCATTTTTAAGTTGTATATAAAAACATAAGATACAATATTTCAATGGAGTTTTTGAGGGAAAAAAACTATTGGGTGATATATATCTTTCATATGAAGTCATTCTTTGTGTGCATGTTGATTAGATTTGATCAGTCCTTGATTGATGCATTTATTCATTCACTATTTACAGAGTATCATTATTTACTAAGTATGTGTTACACACTCTTCTGGACACTTGGAATGGATGAAAAATACTGTTTGTTTGTTTGTTTTTTGCAGATGGATTGATGGTGGTAAGAATCTCCTTGGGAGAACTTCTAAGCCCAGGTCTGAAGGATAAAAAGAAATCATGCTCAAATTTCCAACTATGGTTGGAAATTTTAATATGTGCTTAAATTGAATGTTTGTAGCATAGATTCAGTGATTCTTTTTTAGTCTATGAATATGTCCTTGAGGAAAATCAATTTTAAGGTAAAAGTTTGAAAATAGAAGAAAATATATGTCAAGTAGCTTTGGAATTTTCCCAAGCAAGACATATGGTGCTTTGAAGCAAGATAATGTAAAACAGACACTCATTAAAAAATTATTAAAATATTTTGTGGTTGAAGAAGGTGATGACAGGGCAAGTTATTTCATTCATATATTCAGTATTTTCTTGCAAAGCACCTACAAAAGTGGCAGCTATTCTTCATGGCTTCATATGATATAAGGATAATACAAGAAGTATGATCAAGAAAATAATTGCCCTTGGAAAGATTATATTTATTAGACAGATAATGAACATGAGTGCTCAGTTGCTCATTCATGTCAAATGCTTGGTGACCCCATGAACTGTAGCCCACAAGTCTCCTCTGTCCATGGAATTTTCCAGGCAAGAATACTGAAATATGTTGCCATTTCCTTCTCCAGGGGATCTCCCCAACCCAGAAATTGAACCCTTGTCTCTTGCATTGACAGGTGGGTTCTTTACCACTAGTGTCACCAGGGAAACCCCAGATAATGAACATAGTGATAAGTACATAATTAGATAATGTACATTCAGATACTTATAACTGTTTAATGCCAAGATAAAATAGGGGACTGAGATAAACAGAAGGAGAAGATATTAAGAAGAGGTAGTAAGAATACACAGAAGAACTGTTCAAAAAAGATCTTCATCACCCAGATAATCATGATGATATGATCACTCACCTAGAGCCAGACATCCTGCAATGGGAAGTCAAGTGAGCCTCACTACTAACAAAGCTAGTGAAGGTGATAGAACTGCAGTTGAGCTATTTCAAATCCTAAAAGATGATGCTGTGAAATTGCTGCACTCAATAAGTCAGCAAATTTGGAAAACTCAGCAGTGGACACAGGACTGGAAAAGGTCAGTTTTCATTCCAATCCCAAAGAAAGGCAATGCCAAAGAATGATCAGTCTACCACACAATTGCACACATTTCACACTCTAGCAAAGTAATGCTCAAAATTCTTCAAGTCAGGCTTTAACAGTATGTGAACTGTGAACTTCCAGATGTTCAATCTGGATTTAGAAAAGGCAGAGCAACCAGAGATCAAATCGCCAACATCCACTGAATCATCAAAAAAACAAGAGAGTTCCAGAAAAACATCTACTTTTGCTTTATTGATTATACCAAAGACTTTGACTGTGTAGATCACAACAAACTGTGGAAAATTCTTCAACAGATGGGAATACCAGACCACCTGACCTGCTTCCTGAGCAATCTGTATGCAGGTCAAGAAGGAACAGTTAGAACTGGACATGGAACAACAGATTGTTTCCAAATCAGGAAAGGAGTATGTCAAGCTGTATATTTTCACCCTGCTTATTTAACTTATATGCAGACCACATCATGTTAAATGCCAGGCTGGATGAGTGGAATCAAGATTGCCAGGAGAAATATCAATAACCTCAGATATGCAGATGACACCACCCTTATGGCAGAAAGTGAAAAACTAAACAACCTCTTGATGAAAGTGAAAGAGGAGAGTGAAAATGTTGGCTTAAAATTCAGCATTCAGAAAACTAAGATCATGCCATCTGTCCCCATCACTTCATGACAAACAGATGGGGAAACAGTGGAAACAGTAAGAGACTTTATTGTTTTGGGCTCCAAAATCACTGCAGATGGTGACTGCAGCCATGAAATTAAAAGACGCTTGCTCCTTGGAAGAAAAGTTCTGACCAACCTAAATAGCATATTAAAAAGCAAAGACATAAGTTTACCAGCAAAGGTCTGTCTAGTCAAAGCAATGGTTTTTCCAGTAGTCATGATGGTTGTGAGAGTTGGACTATAAAGAAAGCTGGGTGCCGAAGAATTGATGCTTTCGAACTGTGGTGTTGGAAAAGACTCTTGAGAGTCCCTTGGACTGCAAGGAGATCCAACCAGTCCATCCTAAAGGAGATCAGTCCTGGGTGTTCATTGGAAGGACTGATGCTGAAGCTGAAGCTCCAATACTTTGGCCACCTCATGCGAAGAGTTGACTCATTTTAAAAGATCCTGATGCTGGGAAAGATTGAAGGCTGGAGAAGAAGGTGACGACAGAGGATGAGATGCTTGGATGGCATCACTGACTCAATGGAAATGAGTTTGAATAAACTTTGGGAGTTGGTGATGGACTGGGAGGCCTGGCGAGCTGCAGTCCATGGGGTTGCATAGAATCGGACATGACTGAGCAACTGAACTGAACTGAACTGAGTAAAAAGTATAGTTGAGAGAGAATGATACAGACCAAATATTTTAAACATTGAAGTAAAGACACCCTCTTTGAGAGGAAGAAGTGGTGGAGCAATTGTGATATATTTTAGAGTAAAAAGATTAAGCAGTTTTGGAAGGGGGAAATTGAAAACAGTAGAGCTCAACTAGCTGATTCATTGTTTCCATACGTCATTTACTGAGTTTATGTGATGCAATTCAGATGCTGGAAGTCTGTCTTCACTTACTCACTATGTCCTTTATTAGGGGGTGCATGCTCAGTCACAATCAAGTGTCTGACTCTGAGATCCTATGGACTATGATTTACTAGGCTCCTCTGTCCATGGGATTATCCAAGCAAGAACACTGGAGTGGATTGTCATTTTCTTCTCCAGGGAATCTTCCTGACCCAGGCATCAAACCTGAGTCTCTGACATCTCCTGCCTTTTCAGGCGAGTTCTTTAGTAGTACCCTACTTTTAGTAGGGTAGGGGATGTTTGCCCTCAGATATTTTGACCAGAGTACATGCATTTCCATCCCTTCAGCCTCCTGTCTCTAGGTGTTCAAACTTCTTATGTGGGTCAAAGCTTCAAGAGAAAGGAATCTAGGAGCAAGCTGAAAGTGAAATGATTTTGTGTGATCTAACTTTGAAAGTAGTTCTGTAAGTTGAAACTGACACAAGCCCACCCATATTCAAGGGCAGAGGACATAAACTATACATCTTGTTGGGAGATCTGTCAGGGATATGTCACCATATTTTAAAGGCAACACCAAAATATACTTCTGGCCATTTCACTTACTCTGAAATGCAAGATGAAGTCATTCTTCAATAACTGATAGCATAGGATTGAATTCAAGGAATAGAATCTTCATTTGAATCAAATGCAGACACAGATGCAAGTTAGTCACTTAGTTGTGTCCAACTTTTTGCAACCCCACGGATGGTAGCCTACCAAGCTCTTCTGTCCTTGGGGTTTTACAAGAATACTGGAGTGGGTTGCCATTTCCTACTCCAGGGGATCTTCCAGATGCAGGGATTGAACCCGTGTCTCCTGTATTGGCATGCATATTTTTTATCACTGAGCCACCTGGGAAGCCATATTCTGCATCATTCTTCCTCAAAAATATGAAAAAATGAAGAAGAAGAAGAAAGAAAAAGAAGAGAAGGAAGAAAGAAAATAGGCTGTGTTTTCAGCTCAATATTTTTCTTGACCTGCTTCCTTCCCACAGAAATTTTAGAATCTAATTATTTTCCCTATCCTGTTCTGCTCAAATAGGTACAATTCTGTAAAAAGTATGAGTGTTTTAAGTATCCTCCTATGGCCTATTCCACTAGGCAAAGGACATACCCACAAATCTCTTTGAGATAAATTTTCTCTATGCTGGACATTTTATAAGGCTGCAGTTGGAAAATGCCTGAAGGTTCTTAGAAACCCTTTCATTTAACAAATAAGACCTGTGGGGCCTATCTTGAGATCCATAGAAGGCCTTTGTCCATCTGAAAGTGTCTTTGAAGCCTCAGCTTGAGTCTTTTTAAGGTTTTAAAAGGGTTTTTATAGTTACAACTTTGGCTCCCCCTTCATACTGAGATGACAACTTGACAGTGAGTTGGATTTAATATTTTCCTGGAGAGTTTTCCTCTTTTGGGGAACTCTTTTCTAGTTGGAAAAAAAAAAAAAAAAAAAACCCACACTGTGCTGCTGGCCCCTTAACCTTTCATCCATTTTCTACTCCAAAACTAAAGTTATAGCTTTCATTCAGTTATCCCTTTATTTATGACAAGCAAATGAAAGAAGGCAAGTGACAACTTTAACACTCAGCCCAGAAATCTCTTTATTAGATCATTGAGTTCCTTTGGAATATTTTCTATTTTTCACATCACTGCAGGCAATGGTGTTGCCAAAATTTCACTATTATATAATAAGAGCCCTCTTTTCTCTACCTTCCAATACTTCTCACTTAATCACAGAATCTCACCAATAGAGTCCCTTCAGATCCTTGGATGCCACTGCCCAATCCCATAAAAGTTTTAGGTTTTGTTACAGCATCATCACACTTCCAGGAGCAAAAAGTATTTTCCATTTATTTTTTACAGTGAAACCAACTATACTCAAACTTAGTGACTTGACACAACAGTCATTTTGTTGATATCATGATTTGGGGATCAGTGGTTTGAGCAGAACTTGGCTAGCTGATCTTTTTGTTCCAGGCACTGTCAGTAGAGGTCACTTGGTGGCATTCAACAGGTAGATGGGCAGGTCTACAGGGTCCTAGATCATTTCACTCATAAGTCTGATTCCTTGATGAGGATTACTAGAAGGCTGGCATCAGTTGAAACTGTTTATAGTTTCCACCACGGTAACCTCAGGGTAGTTGGACTACTAAAATTACATCTTAGATCAACAAGCCCAACTTGTCCAGTGGACAAGATGAAAGTTCTATGGCTACATATTACCTACCATTGGAAGGAAAGCTTCTTTTCTGTCATAATCCATTTGCAAAACAAACGCAAACCTGCCCAGAGTAGAGGGAAGAGACTATGGATCTTAGTGGGGGTAAGTGGCATATCAAAGAATTTGAAGTTTTTAAAATCATGTCTTCCATCAAAAAATATCGATGGATACATAAAACTGTGCTGTGTTCCCACAGAGATGTAGTCATACAACAATGAAAGTAAATAAACTACAGCTAAAGATGTTATCATGAATAAAACTTTTTAACATAATGTTGATTGATTAACTCAAACCGTAGAAAACCATATATCACATGATTCTGTTTGTATGAATGTAAAAGGCTAAAAAAAACTAAACTGTATACTATTTAATTATATGTAGATATATATTGAAAAACAAATTAGAATAGTGGTTACCTCTAGAAGCAAGAGACAGAATGCAATGGGAAAGGATGCACAGGTTCTTCTAAAAGCTTTAGCTAACTCTTTCAGCTAGCTATTGAAAGAAACACTATTTTTTTTTCCCTTTTAACTGATCATATAATTTTAGCCACTTCTGAAGGTATGCTATGTTTAAAAAAAATTTTTTTTAAAGGAATGGAGAGATGAACAAATGAAGAACTCTAAAGAAAACTTTTGAGAAATATAAGAAGGAAGAGAAAAAAAGTAGAGCTGCTAGAAGAGGTAGAGAGTAAATACAAATTTCATGTTTCTTCATTGGGGAATAATAGAATAAGGGACTGATTTAGGAGAAATTGAGGCTTCCCTGTAACTCAGATAGTAAAGAATCCACCCACAATGCAGGAGACCTGGGTTCTATCCCTGGATTGGGAAGATCCCCTGGGGAAGGGAATGGCTACCCACTCCAGTATTCTTGCTTGGAGAAAGTGAAAGCAAGTATCACTCAGTCATGACATTCAGCCGTGTCTAACTCTTTTCAACCCCATGAACTGTAGCCTGCCAGGCTCCTCTGTCTATGGAATTCTCCAGGCAAGAATACTGGTGTGGGTAGCTGTTCCCTTCTTCAGAGTATCTTCCCAGCCCAGGGATCCATCCCAGATCTACTACATGGCAAGCAGTTTCTTTACTGTCTGAACCACCAGGGAATCCCAAGAATATTAGAGTGGGTCGCCATTCGGAGAGAACAGCAAGAAGAGAGAAACTGTCAAAAGAAACATCTTTGTATAAATAAATTGAGAAACATCTTTGTAGAGATCAATTGAGATAGAAATTGCAGCTCAAGAAGAGTTCAGTATTTGACAGAAGGGAAGACATTACCCACAACATGTGGGTATAACAGATTTAGCTGCAGATGTCTGATAACAATATGAAGAATTGTTTTTAAAAATAGGTGTATTAGGCTAAAACAGTCATTTAAACTTAAACAGGATGCCATTTACTAATCCTCAAACGAAAACATAATTGCCAAAAAACCTGGACAATGACATGCCACCTAGACATTCTTCATTCTTTCTGTAGGAAAAGCTAGATGGTAACCTAAATATCAGTCAAAACAACACTTGTAGCTCCTCAGAAATCAGAATATGAGAATTTGCATGAATAATTTTAATTGGTGATGACATTCGGCTGAAATATCCATTCAATTATTTCCATCTTTAGTGATAATTTTGCCAAAGAGACTGGATGATGACATTAAACTGGGCATTGCTGAATAAACATGCCCAGTTATCTGAGTCTCATTGGCCAAAATTTTAGGGAAAAAAGAGGTTTCTAAATCTACCTCAGAAAATAGCTATCTGAATTGTACTTAGAATATCTGCAACCTGTACAGTCTAGTAAAGATTTTAATATATGGTTATGACTTGAAACAGATAATATTATTCTCAGTACACTTATACTGACACACCCATAACTCATGCTAAAAGACCCTGAGTCAAATATATGAATACAGAAAGAGCTCGCTAATGCAAACTTCTCCTGTCGGAATACCTCTTGCTTCCCTCTGCATTTTATGTATTTTATACTCTCCATTTTCATCAAATGGAAGTGAACTAGATTAAACAGATTTATCAGTCTAACATACACCTACTAGTAGTCAATGGCCATGGTTTTTATTTTCCGGCTTACACTGAAAACGCAATTGGTGTAAATTACTGGATAAACATATAAAAGGTGCTTCATATTTGTGTTATGGCTTTAAAAGCTTTTTGAAAATAAATATTAATATCAAGTAAGCACTTGCACACTGTTTTAAGTACAATTTATATTTAGCAACTTTAGGGAATCAATTCATAGAAATGGCAGTGCAGCAAGTAAAGTGGAAAGCTAAATAAATTATACGCAAATTGTAGGAAGCCACTGAAGAAGTGAAATAGCATTGCTGGGCAGATTTAGTACTTGCTTTATCGGGGTGTATAAATTGTACCTCTAATAGGCTGACTGTACACCAGAGTCACTTTAGGCCATCTGTGCTCTAGAGCTAGGAAAGTTAAGACTGTTTAAGATGTAAGGTGCATAAGGAACACCTAAAGTCAAGGAGATTTTCAAGTAAATTGATCAGATGGGTAGTTTTCCCAGTTTAGGATTTTAGCTGCTGGCGATGAACAGTTATAGATGTAAATCAAACCATTTACAAGCTAGAGGTTCACCACTGTAGGCTCTCACACAGTATTTCCATCAAGTCTCACTTCACTTTCCTTTGAATGAAATGATTGATTGATTGTTCACAGCTTGCATGACTCTGTGCTGCCCTAGATCCATCTCCACTCTCCACGCTCCACACTGCGTCTGCATCATTGACTTCCTGCCAGCCATTTGGCTGCCAGGACCCAGAGTGACATTTAATGATCTTTCGATGTGGCAATGTCACATTCGTCACTCTTTACCCCTCATGACAGACCTCAATTCAAATGCAAACCTGAAATGGAGACTGACTTCCATCCAACCTCTGATATACTTTTGAACTGACAGCTATCAACAAAGATCGACAAGATACACTGATGAGGGGATAACCTGCTGCTTGTACAGTAATTAAAAATACTAGTTCTAAAACCATCCTGAGAAATCAAGGACATTTTAATTTCATGAGGCAATAGTTCTCACAAAAAGCTTTGAGGTGGAAATTGTATTATCTCAGCTGTCATATCAACTAACATCAAATATCTACACACACTTGGAAGTGATAATCTACTTTTAAAGCAATATTCTGCTTTATAAAACAAATATAATAATACCCAGGCATGCTCTTTACAGAGTTCTTAAAGGGAGAGGTGCCTCCAAAGTTATAAACAATCATTTAGAAGAAAAGAAAAATCAGTATAATTATATATATTTTCTCTAAGCATCTTCTTACTTTGAGTCATCTTACTCTGCTGTAGGAATACTATAGTTTACATTACAGTTTTGACCTAAGTCAAATATCTCCCTGATATTTGTTCTTTCCTAATATCACTACATAAAACTGTACTTCATGAAAGTTTAGGGGTACTAAATATTGATATTGCATTTCAACAGTGAAGTGAGGTGAAGTCGCTCAGTCGTGTCCGACTCTTTGCGACCCCATGGACTGTAGCCTACCAGGTTCCTCCCTCCATGGGATTCTGCAGGCAAGAGAACTGGAGTGGGTTGCCATTTCCTTCTCCAGGGGATCTTCCAAACTCAGGGATCGAACCCAGGTCTCCTGCATTCCAGGCAGGGACTTTAACCTCTGAACCACCAGGGAAGCCTGCATTTCAATACTACTTAACAAATAATTGTTAGAATATACAGAGAAAATTGGGACTTCCCAGTTGGCACTGCTGGTAAAGTAGCCACGTGTAAATGCAAGAGATGTAAGACACATGAGTTCAATCCCTGGGTCTGGAAGATCCTCTGGCTGAAGTCCATAGGGTGGCAAAGAGTGAGACATGACTGAAGCAACTTTGCCTGTACACAAGTGCAAAGAAAAGAAATGAATTCAAGTTTTGGAGTCCTTCAGCATTACTTGCTAGCTTAAACTCCAAGTTAAATTTCACTTCCTTTCCAGAGACTAAGAGGTTCTTTTAATTAGGAAAACTTTACTAGTTATAACCAGTTTATTTTCACTTTTCAGTTAAAAAAAAAGAAAAAATCTTCAAAATTATGTTGTCACTAATCTAAACTTTATAAACTCAGAGACTGTGTCTACCTTTATATTTTCCTATCCACAGAGCCTGGTGTCAAATGAATAATTGCAGTACTAATTGAACAGAGGCGTCATATTAATTTCAGAATGAAGGACAGAAACTTTTCATATATGTCACAATATCAGGAAAACCCCTACCTAAAGTTGACTTTAAAAATAGTCACAACCTAAATACTCCATTTCTCACTATTATACTCATGAAAGTATTTCTCTAAAATAAATGTTTCTTTGATATAATCTCCCTTTGTTTTAGACCTAAGGCAATTTTCCACATTCCCTCCTACATTTTGTTAACTGGAATACATTTCTACTCTTTTATTCTAGCTGTCTAATGCTTTAAGAATGGAGAACTATGGCCTCTCACAAAATTTATCATATTCTAAGTGCTCAAGAAACAATTCTTGAGTGTAATTGATGTCTTCAAAGCATCAGCCTCAAGGAACTTACAAATATATAAAGAAAACTGGGGCTTCCCAGGTGGTGCTAGTGGTAAAGAACCCACCTGCCAATTCAAGAGACATAAGAGATGTGGGTTCAGTCCCTGCATTGGGAAGATCCTCTGGAGAAGGAAATGGTAACCCACTCCAGTATTCCTGCCTGGAAAATCCCATGGACAGAGGAGCTATAGTCTGTGCAGTCTCAAAGAGTCATAGATGACTGAAGCAACTTAGCACTCATGCACACAAGAAGCCCATAGAATTTTTATGGTGATTAAACTTCCTACAGTGGATTCACACTTAAATTGAAAAAAGTATGGGAAAAAAAATAAACCATTCAGGTATGACCTAAATTAAATCCCTTATGATTATATAGTGGAAACAACAAATAGATTCAAGGGATTAGATCTGATAGACAGAGTGCGTTAAGAACTATGGATGGAGGTTCCTGACATTGTACAGGAGGGAGTGATCAAGACCATTCCCAAGAAAAAGAAAGGCAAAAAGGCAAAATGTCTGTGTGAGGAGGCCTTACAAATAGCTGAGAAAAGAAGAGAAGATAAGGCAATGGAGAAAAGGAAAGATATTCCCATTTGAATGCAGAGTCCCAAGAATAGCAAGGAGAGATAAGAAAGCCTTCCTCAGCGATCAGTGCAAAGAAAGAGAGGAAAACAACAGAATGGGAAAGACTAGAAATCTCGTCAAGAAAATTAGAGATACCAAGGGAACATTTCATGCAAAGATGGGCACAATAAAGGACAGAAATGGTATGGACCTAACAGAAGCAGAAGATATTAAGAAGAGGTGGCAAGAATACACAGAAGAGCTATACAAAAAAGATCTTCATGACCCAGATAACCATGATGGTGTGATCACTCATCTAGAGCCAGACATCCTGAATGTGAAGTCAAGTGGGCCATAGGAAGCATCACTAAAAACGAAGCTAGTGGAGGTGATGGAGTTCCAATTGAGCTATTACAAATCCTAAAAGATGATGCTGTAAAAGTGCGGCACTCAATATACCAACAAATTTGGAAAACAGTAGTGGCCATAGGACTGGAAAGGTCTGTTTTCATTCAAATTCCAAAGAAAGGCAATGCCAAAACAATGCTCAAACTACCACCCAATTGCACTCATCTCACATGCTAGCAAAGTAATGCTAAAAATTCTGCAAGCCAGGCTTTAACAGTACATGAATTGTGAATTTCCAGATGTTCCAGCTGGATTTAGAAAAGGCAGAGGAACCAGAGATCAAATTGCCGACATCCACTGAATCATAGGAAATGCAAGCGAGTTCCAGAAAAACATCTACTTTTGCTTTATTGACTACGTCAAAGCCTTTGCCTGTGTGGATCACAACAAATTGTGGAAAATTCTTAAAAAGATGGGAGTACCAGACAACCTGACCTGCCTCCTGAGAAGTCTGTATGCAGGTCAAGAAGCAACAGTTAGAACTAGACATGGAACAACAAACTGGTTCCAAATCAAGAAAGGAGCATGTCAATGCTGTGTAAAGTCACCCTGCTAATTTAACTTAAATGCAGAGCTCATCATGAGAAATGCCGGTGTGGATGAAGCATAAGCTGGAATCAAGATTGCCAGGAGAAATATCAATAACCTCAGATATGCAGATGACACCACCCTTATGGCAGAAAGTGAAGAAGAACTAAAGTCTCTTGATGAAAGTGAAAGAGGAGAGTGAAAAAGTTGGCTTAAAATTCAGCATTCAGAAAACTAAGATTGTGGCATCCGAGCCCATCATTTCATGGCAAATAGATGGGGAAACAATGGAAACAGTGAGACTTTATTTTGGGGGGGCTCCAAAATCACTACAGATTATGACTGCAGCCTTGAAATTAAAGGACGCTTGCTCCTTGCAAGAAAAGCTATGACCAACCTAGACAGCATATTAAAAAGCTGAGACATTATTTTGCCAACAAAGGTGTGTCTACTCAAAGCTATGGTTTTGCCAGTGGTCATGTATGGATGTGAGAGTTGGACCATAAAGAAAGCTGAGATCCAAAAAATCGATACTTTTGAACTATGTTGTCAGAGAAGAGTCTTGAGAGTCCCTTGAGCTGCAAGGAGTTCCAATCAGTCCATCCTAAAGGAAATCAGTCCTGAATATTTATTGGAAGGACTGATGCTGATGCTGAAGCTGCAATGCTTTGGCCACCTCATGCGAAGAACTGACTCATTGGAAAAGACCCCGACGCTGGGAAAGATTGAAGGCGGGAGGAGAAGGGGACGACAGAGGATGAGATGGTTGGATGACATCACTGACACGATGAACATGAGTTTGAGTAAGCTCCAGAAACTGGTGATGGACAGGGAAGCCTGGCATGCTTCAGTCCATGGGGTCATAAATAGTCGGACATGACGGAGTGACTGAAATTAACTGAACTGTGTGGATTCCCGTGGTACTCCTACTATCCGGGCACCTATCAGCCCATTAACATTGCCTGTTAGCCATTCAAAACTGTGTAGCTATCTTCTTTTTCAAAAAAATTGCCTTGAGCCCAAGGAAGCCATCTCAGTCAGGGACCTTCCCCACTCTTGGTCCTCTCCCAGGGAGATCTTGCTATAAGATGCAGGCTTCTTGCCTCAAGACAGGACTGACTGTGGAACAAGTCCCTTTGTCCTGAGAGCACTCCCACAGTAAATCACTTATACAGGAATTCCCATCTTGTGCTCTTTCTGGGGAAACTGACCTAAGACATTTGCTTCTGTTAATGGTTCTAGAAAACAAATTCAAAGGATAAGTTTCTGAATATGCATCACTTATCAGCTGATTGCAAGGAATATCCCATTTCTGGTGGCATGTGAAGTAACAAAAAGTTCCTGGAGACCACAGCAATGTGTTTCCAAAGACTTTTGCTCATTTAAATTGGGAGGGATTACAGGCACCCTCTTAGGAATTTGAAAGGTATAGAAGAAACAGCAACTGTTGAACCAGATGGCTATTTCTCAATGTGACCAATTCACTTAAAAGTGGAAAAACAAACCAGGATAATTAATTAGCAATTTAAAGCCAAATGTGAGAGAGAGTGTTCACAGTATTTAAATAGATCCTCATCCTTTACAGCCCCTAATAAGACACAGCTGAGTACCAGGGGGCAAGACTTCACTCTGAGAGTGACAGACACTCAGGGAAGTCTCACACGACACTCACTGGCCGGGGGAGGAATGGGGTCCTTTGATTTGGTTTGAGAGTACCTTGGTAGATACATCTGAGAACACTGAAAGCTTCGCTTCTCCTGTACCGACTGAATCTTCAAACATGGCCCACCCTCCCTTCTTGGAAGACAGAGACCCTCTTGCTGGAAAAAAAAGGCAGAGTACTCAAGTTAGGCAGATACCTTACAAGATAAATGCTTTTCCACTACAGGGTCTGTAGCTCCCACCCATGCCACCCTGCCCCTGTGCCCGTGATATAATAACTAGGCTCAAATCTCAGCCCAGGAATGGACCCTGTGTGCTAGAACAAGAAAGGTGGAGTTTAAAGTTGGATAGAAGCTATTACAAACACTAAACATGATCTAAAACACCAAAGACCCCAGTGACAGCTCTGTTATGCTTTTCTGATGGCACTTGGACACTTGGACAAAGTTATAAGAGTAATAATTCATATTGAATGGAGTAGACACACCAGAACCATCATAACAAACTGTGGCAAAATGGATCAAAAATCTAAGAGAAAAAGGTGTGTCAATCAGGAATATGACTGGTCAGTACTTATGGAGATGACTTATAGTACCTGGGGTCTCTAGGAACTTGATGGACAGCAAAATAGTATTGCTTAGTATATGTATTAGGTGAGATTAAGAGATGCTGAAACCAAGAGGTTGCACATTTTTTAAGACCTACATCAGTTGCATCTAATGGAGAGGACTAGTCCCCATTGGAAGGAACTTTTAAGACCAGAAAAAGAATAAACACTTGATCTTCCTGTCTTCCAAGATACATGTCCATTTCCTAAGGCAACGATACTTTAGGGAAAATGGACTTTCAAGTTCTTTTGAGAGCTCTACATGGGAATTATATAATGGCTGGAGTTTCAACCCAGGTCTGTGTCCAAATGTGTCCCTTAAGTCCATGGATTTGCCTCTTAGTCATTTCTTCAATTCCTCATATAAAATTTGAATGGATACACTTGACTATCAACAACACACTCTCAATGGGACAAGCGCTGCTATTTCAGGAAAACTTTAGGTAGGAGCCTCTGAAATTGCCCCTTCCTCATGTCCAGATAATAAATAAAAAGCAATATTGTATCTCAGAGGAATAAAACATGTTGATGTCACACTTTAACATTTAAAGGATGTATTTATTATATGTCTGGCCCTTGCAAAACTGGATAGCTCACACCACATAATAAGGGACTACTGCAAATTTCATCAAGCAGTAGCTAAGATACACATAGTACTTTGTGTGACTCTTGATAGAGCTATCTTTCAACGATGAAAGCAAAACAAAGATTTTTTAAAGAAATACAAAAGGTAGAAGTATTCATCACCAGTAGACTCACACTCCAGGAAATATAAGAGAAAATGCTTCAGGCAGCAGAAAACTAATATCAGATGGAAACAGAGTATGAAAAACTTGGATAAATATATAAGATAATTTTCTTTGTTTATAAGTCTCCTTAGAAGAAAATTTATTGTTTAAAAACTATAACAACACTGATTATTGTGAGTAGGTAGAGTTGCTACTGGACAAAGAGGAGTATGTTTGGCACTTCCGTGATCACTTGGGTATCCTTGGTACACAATTGTTGTTTAGTTGCTAAGTTGTGTACAACTCTTTTCGACCCCATGGACTATAGCCAGGCTCCTCTATCTGTGGATTTCCCAGGCCAGAACACTGGAATGGGTTGCCATTTCCTTCTCCAGGGGATCTTCCTGCTCCAAGGATTTACAGAAGCAATGACCAGTGTTCATGTTTCATTTTTCAGTAGTAACAACATAGAAGGATTGATACCTAATTTCATACATCTAAACTAGCTACAAAGAGCCCTGTTCAGGTGACATTGAAAAATAACCCCCAAACCAGAGCAGTTACAAATCAGTCTAAAGAGAGTAAGTTCTTAATATCACAGAAATCATCAGAGCTACTTGAGTAGAAACTTACATGGAAACAGAAATATATAAGAGTTTTAATTTTGTATAAAAATTTAAAATCTCTTTCTAGAATTCATTCTTATGGGATAGCTATGTTATAATTTTGTATAAAAATGAGATGGTGGTAACCATTTCTGAATGAGTTAATATATCATTAGTGAATATTGTACTGTGATACTGGTAAATAGTCTCAAGGAATGAGAACACGCTTCTATAAAGCAGTTTTCAGGGTGCAGATACTAAAGTTTTCTGGAGCAATATTTTGTTTTGTAGCAGGAGCATCTAACTTAGCATATAGACCCAATGATATGGATTTACCCAAGGACTCTTGCTGTGAAAAGTAATTGAAAATATTGTCAATTCTCTCACATTCACAAGGCATGTAATTTCAGACCAACCTCCAATATTTTCACAGTTGCTGATTCATTCTTTATTCCATTCATTTAATGTGAGAATTTGACAAATACAGTTTTTTTCTATACAGATTTACTGTTTATTTGAATCAGCTGCTTCATTCAATTTGTATACATGCAAAAGAAAAACATTAATTTGTATATTATCATATGTTAAAATACCCCTGAGTAGAAAAATAGTAGAATTAATAAGAGGATATTTTTATATATTATATTTCAAGAATTTAATCAACAGAGTTCAGATACTCACTCTTCCACTCACTCTAGGCGAAAGTACAAATTATTTGAATCAATTTTGTGCTCATCAAGACTAGCTTGACTTTTCTGAAACCTAATCATTATGGTTTTATAAAAAGCTTTAGAACCACCAAAAGTATCTAGCATTTTCACCTTTCCACTTTATTACATAAGGACAGTAGATGTAAAATATCAGCTTGTACCTAGTCAATTGAATTAATTACTTTGGATGAGCCAGGATGGAATTTTGTTATAATTTTATTTGCCCTGAGCACCATTTGACTCTGTCCTGCTTAGTAATGATTACAGTTAATTTAAGGATTTCCACCAGTGTTCCTTATTTAAAATTAAAACCATGTATTTGGAAATATTTCTCCTATGCTTGTGGGGACAAAGTATAGGAAATACACTAAAGCTGAAATAAACAATCCTATCCATAAGAAGCCCAGAGTTTAATTTGGAAGACAAATACAAGTTTGATAAATTTTATATGATAAGACATGTATATGTAAAGTAATGGAAGCTTGAGTAAAAGAGCAAACTCTGCTTGGAGCACTCATGACATAACTTAGAAAGGAGGTATTAATTAGTCTGGTCTTGTTTGCATTTAGCCCCGGAGCTAGAATAGTGTCATTACATGCTTCGTCTGTAGAATGGATGATTTCCCTTGTTCCTAGCTATGTCTTACTTGATTTACAACAATATTTTTTTTTCCATCTTATTCCCCTTTATTACAGTCCCCTTAGAAGAACTGTATTTTTTTCCCCCAAACCTAAATGAAGTTATGTCATTCCTCTAATTTTACATCATTGGCCTCTGATTAAACCTGAACAGAACTGCAGACAATTTTTCATGGCCCACAAGGCTTTCCATGGTCTGGAACTACCTGCCCAGATCTCCAGTGTCAACTTGTGCTGTTATCTTTAACGGTCCATTGTGCCCCAGCCATTCTGAACTTTTCTGAGACACTTGGACACACAGTTTCAATTCTCTGATATTCTCTTTCCTTTTCCCCTGACCTAATTTTCTTTCAAAGGATCCTGGGCCTCACTCCTTCTCAACATTTAAGGGCATTACTCGATTGTAATCACTTAATTTAAAATATCTCTTTTGCTGACTCTGATTACTCTCTTTTACCTATTTTACATTTATAACACATATAACTAATTGAAATAATGTTATTTATTTATTTCTATTGTGTATTATGAGTTTTCCTGGTGACTCAGACGGTAAAGAATCTGCCTGCAATGCAGGAGACCTGGTTTGATTATAGGCTCTACTTTATATTTTTGTTTTGTATCATTTCTTTTGCATTTTGAGCTATGGCTGGCATGTAATAGGGACTCAGGAAATATTTTTGAATGGCTCTATCCCTCTTGGAGTGCTTCCCAGGTGGCACTAGTGGTGAAGAACCAGCCTGCCCGTGCAGGAGACGTAAGACCTGCAGGCTCAATCTCTGGGTCAGGAAGGTTCCTGAAGGAGGGCATGGCAACCCACGCCAGTATTCTTGCCTGGAGAACCCCAGGGACAGAGGAGCCTGGCAGTCTATGGTCCACAGAGTTGCAAAGAGTCAGACGTGACTGAAGTGACTTAGCACCCATGCATGCGTCCATCTTTGAAGCATCAATTGCTCCTCAGAAGAATAAGCACATAGATGCATAAATATATGAAAAATGCACACATCATAATAATAAATGACTTATTTTGGTCAATATATCACACAATGACATTTAGAGGGTTGTAGTGATTTTAAAAAACAAATAACATCCCAAAGGTTAAGAATATAACAGAAAAGATTTAGGGTCCTCTAGAAGGGCTTGGGTGTTTTCTACAGTGGACTCTTTTTGACTGGCTCTCAGTCTCTGCACCCACCATTCTGAATCTGAAGGTGGGACATCCTTTGCTATTCTGATCAACTCTGATGAAGACTTTGGCAGGCAATATGTACCTGGGTCTCAGGTCTGTGACTTTGCAGATTCTCCTGCCTCTTGCCCAAAGAGAGATTTTTCTTATTCCCCTCTATGCAGTTTCCAGCAGCCCTAAGTTCTCTTATTCTTTACTCTGAGTAATACTTCTTTTATTCCATGGGGTGGCTAGGCAGGTAGAAATGAGTAGAGTCTCACCAGTGACTGCTCATTCATCTCTCGGTAGATTCATCTGCAATCTTCCCTACAAATGCCTGGTGGGTTTAGAGAAGAAAGACTGCAAGAGCAGGCAAATCTTTTTTTGCTGGAAGCCCCCAGAGAGTCACCTTCTCACACCAGCCATGCTTGGTTATTAGCAATTCATGCAAATATTTAGCTGAAACTTCTCAATTCATCCCATTCACTCCCTCCCCCAGTGTGTCCACAAATCCATTCTCTACCTCTGCATCTCCATTCCTTCCCTGCAAATACGTTCATCAATACCATTTTTCTGGATTCCATATATATGTGTTAATAGATTGGGGGAAGGGAGGGAAGCTCATGAGGGAGGGGATATATGTGTGACTATGACTGGTTCACATTGCCGTATGGCAGAAAACAACACAATGTTGTAAAAATTAAAAAAAAATAAATAAAACAAACAAACAAAAATAGGTGTATCTTCTTACTGGTTTAGAGGATGTCCAGAGTCATCTGCTCAGGTATACAAAAACTCAGGCTTTTATTTTTCCTTTTTTTATTGTCACAGTAGGGACCTATCTCTACCCACATATTGGGTTGTTTGCTCTGAGTTCTCAGTTCTCCAGTTGTTTCAAGAAAGTCACTAGTTTACAACTTGTGAATTACTAGTTTTTTCTTTTTATTCCTTATTTTCTTTTTATTTCTTTTTCCTTCATTTAATGATGTTCTTTCCAGTTCTACATTTCTAAGATAAAACTTGATGTCTCAAGTAACATTTGTCCTTTCACATGAATCATTTTGAATTTCTTATTGACATTTCTTAAAAAAAAAGAAAGACAATATTAGAATATATTATAGCTTGAGATCTGAAGGTTTTTTCCCATAGTTAGATCCTTCTTTTCAGATATAGTCAATAAATGTACACTGAGTATTTATTGTGGATGTCATGTGTCGCCTACCCAGATGGTAAGCTACAGAAAGCACTTTGTAAAGTATACAGATATATTCTCTATCCACTGAGAAGAATAATTTTGGCAGCAATTTTAATATGTGAACTATCCAAATATCATTTCTATTTATATATGTATAATTTATATTTGGGTGCCTTCCAACATATATTTAATAACTGCAGAGTTATGTCACTGGAGACAAAAGGAAAACCACCACAACAAAATGTATTGACAGTACTTAAACCCACTCAATAATGAGAACAGAATATTTCTTCCTAAGAGTTACTAAAGAGAAGAAGGAGAAACAGATGAGAGCAGAACACTATAATTCATGTGCATCCCGGCTCCGTGTTAGCATTTCTTTCTTCCTCACTAGGGAAGTTGGGAGACATTTTAGCATGTGGCTGAGAGAGATTTCCTTGTCTAGCTTTTAAAACTCTCCCCTAGATTTCTGGTTAGATATTCTCTGTTTCGCTTCTGCAACTCCATGCAACTGTGTACTCAGGAAAGGCTTTTAACTACTACTGGAAGATGATATTGCACTCAAGGGCATCTGTAAGCCTCTGTGTATGCATGCTGTCACTTCAGTCATGTCCAACTCTTTGTGACCCCATGGACTGCAGCCCACCAGGTTTCTCTGTCCATGGGATTCTTCAGGCGAGAATACTGGAGAGGGTTGCTATTCCTCCCTCCACTGCAAGCCTCCACCACTCATGCAAATCCCTGTATACCACACACAGAGTTATATGTGTAATTACATGCATAGGTTCAGATAACCAATAAATATCACATATATAGATATCACTTCACTGTAGGGCAACCCAGTGAAGTGGAGTGAAAGTCACTCAGTCGTGTCCAATTCTTTGTGATCCTATGGACTCTGAGGTCCATGGAATTCTCTAGGCTGGAGTATAGACCTAATACAACTCCTTTTTGCTTCAATTTTCTGGTTTCAAAATGGAAATTATCATGCTCTGGTTTTATGGCAATCATAATCTAGGGATGGAGTGATACAGGATAGCAATGTGCAAATTCTATCATATTTTTAAGAACTTTATTACAGGGACTTCCTTGGCAGTAAAATGGTTAAGACTCTGCATTTGCACTGAAGGAGGCACCAGTTAGATCCTTGGTTGAGTAATTAAAATCCCGCCAACCATGCAGTGTGGTCAAAACAAAACCAGAAAACTTTATTTCAGAGAATTTCTAACACATACGCACGTGATAGAACAGTGTGTTGAATCCTTACCTATATTTAACAATTGCATGGCTTCCCAGGTAGCTCAGGGGTAAAGAATCCACCTGAGACATAGGAGATGCAAGTTCGATCCCTGAGTCAGGAAGATTACCTGGAGAAGAAAATGCCAACTTACTCCAGTATTCTTCCTAGGAAATCCTACGGACAGAGGAGCCTGGCAGTCCACAAATATCAGAGTCAGAAATGACTTAGGGACTAAACAGTTCAGTTCAGTTCAGTCGCTCAGTAGTGTCCAACTCTTTGTGACCCCATGGACTGTAGCATGCCAGGATTGCCCATCCATCACCAACTCCCAGAGCTTGCTCAAACACATGTCCACAGAGTCGGTTATGCCCATCTCATCCTCTGTCGTCCCCCTTCTCCTCCCGCCTTCAATCTTTCCCAGCATCAGGGTCTTTTCCAGTGAGTCAGTTCTTCACATCAGGTGGCCAAAGTATTGGAGCTTCAGCTTCAGCATCAGTCCTATCGATGAATATTCAGGACTGATTTCCTTTAAGATAGACGGGTTGGATCTCTTTGTAGTTCAAGGGACCAAATGACATCAACAATAACAACAATTGTTCAAGTCATGGCCAAATATTTTGTTTGTCTCTATTAACTTCTGCCCTCACTGAATACTAAAAGACAAGTCTTAGAAATCATATCAGCCATAAAAATAGCAAGTATAAATATTTTTATTAGTACCATTATCACAACCTGGTGTTTTAAATAATTATTGCATCTCAGATAATGAAGGTGAAATGCCTAGACAGCAAAACATGCCATTTAAAGTTAGCAAATATTGTAAAAATTGTTGAAAAGGACCAGGAGGAAACATTTAACCTTCTTTAACACTTAAGAAGGTTAAAGGATTTACAGTTTAAAAGAAATAAAATTGTCTTGAAAGATGTATTAAGTGTTTGCTTTATATTTTGAAGAACTACTTCATTCTATGTGTACATGTTAAGTTTTAAAAGAGAAGAAATAAGCTAGAATAAAAATATGAATTATATATGACTTGTTAATTAATATGACTTGTTTCATCTATTTTTAAAAAACTACTCAGTAACATGTTTTAAATGTTTCAGAAAATTATTTATAGCATAAATTAATAACATGGTAAATGAAACAAATTTCTCAAAAAGAGGATGGATTATACAAAAAGAAATTAAAAAATATGTTATATTTTTAAATGTCTGATCATCAAATCATTATTCTGGTATGGTTTTCCCAGTTTTGTTTGTGTGTGGGGGGTAGGGTGTGTATGTGTGTGTGTGTGTTTCCAAAAGATATGTGAAAGTTAATTATTGGTTGTCATAGTCCAATAGTGTCAATTTTCACTGAAAAAGTCCAATCCTAAAAAATATATCTTGTTTTTACTGTATGAAGCATAATTAAAGTTTGGAGGAGAGAAAGACCAAAATGCTAATTTCCAACTTAAACACCCTTGCAATATTGTACAAGCAAGAAACACCCAAAGATAATTCAGTTTCTTTATCTTATGTGATACAGACTTTTATTTTTACTAATTCTGAAATAAGGTCTTTACTTCTTAAAATTAGAAAGCCAAGATTTTATAAAACTAAACTAGCAATAACAAAATTAACATGTTTCCAGATCTATATTCAGATTTTACATGCTAACATTAATTTAATTCTGCTTTGTGCATGAAAAGTGAAAGTGAAAGTCGCTCAGCCATGTCCAACTCTTTGCGAACCCATGGACACAGAATCCATGGAACTCTCCAGCCTAGAATACTGGAGTGGGTAGGTGTTACCTTCTCCAGGGGATCATTCCAACCCAGGGCTCGATCCCAGGCTTACCACATGACAAGAGGATTCTTCACTCTCTGAGCCACCAGGGAAGCTCTGCATATTAAGTTCTAGTTATGAAGCAAAAGCTATTAAAATTGAAATATTTTCAAAGGCAAAAAGGTCCAACACACTTTTTAAAATTTAAGTCAACAAAACTCTAAAGGGATCAAATATAATCCACTTTAAAACACAGGGCATTCTTTCTAAAATTGAGGTTTAGTTTTAATTCTCATGTTATTTAAGCATGTGTACTCAATAAAATTATTAACTAGAAAGGGTAAGAATGTGGTTTTATTAGACCAGGAAAAGCCTGTGGAATTGAATTTAGATGTACATAGTCAAAATCCAAGAACAAGTACAAAGATATTTGATGAAGCAACAACTCTTGTGACGTTAAACTCAAGTTTCCAAGTTAAATGTTCATAATTTAAATTTCAAAATATTTTCTTTACCTCCACCAGAAATCAGAATAAAGACTAAAAGGAATAATTAGGGATTCAAAAAATATTTATATTCTTGTTTACATCATCCCCATAAATATATGCCCTATGAGAATGTGATTTACGATGGACCTAGGAAGACTACACCAGATAATTGATTCGAAGGTTTTATTACCAGCAAAAGATGCCAGTGTTTAAGAGCAACTAGAGCATTCTCCATAATCTGAGAGGAGCAAGGCTCAGGGACATAGAAACTTCCTGAAATTAAGGGAATTACTAGATTCCATTTTGCACTTTTGCTCTGAACTAAAATTTGTACATCTTGAAACTTGACATCATATCCAATTTCCTTTTTTTCTAATTTTCTCTCCTATCTCTTGTCATCAGTTCTCTTGGTCTTCTATGCATCTGCATCATATCTAGTAAGATGCACTTTTTGAACAGCTTAGTGTTTATTGAAATAGCGTCCTGACCAGTTTCCATTTCATAATGTTTATCTTAGATTATAAGAAATTCTCTGATAAGACTGTTGTTGTGAAGGCTTTAAGTAGTGTCCAACTCTTTGTGATCCCGTGGACGGCAGCACACCAGGCTTCCCTGTCATCACCAAGTCCTAGAGCTTACTCAAACTCATATCCATTGAGTTGGTGATGCCATCCAACCATCTCATCCTTTGTCATCCCCTTTTCCTCCCACCTTCAATCCTTCCCAGTGTGAGGGGCTTTTCAAATGAGTCAGTTCTTCACATCAGGTGGCCAGAGTATTGGAGCTTCAGCTTCTGCATCACTCCTTTCAATGAATATTCCAGGGCTGATTTCCTTTAGGATGGACTGGTTGGATCTCCTTGCATTCCAAGGGACTCTCAAGAGTCTTCTCCAGCACCACAGTTCAAAAGCATCAATTCTTTGGTGCTCAGCTTTCTTTATAGTCCAACAGTTCATGTCAGTACATGAATACTAGAAAACTCATAGCTTTGACTAGACAAACCTTTGTTGGCAAAGTAAATGTCTCTGCTTTTTAATATGCTATCTATGTTGGTCATAATCCTTCTTCCAAGGAGCAAGCGTCTTTTAATTTCATGGCTGCAGTCACCAATACTGGCATGGATTGACATTTTCTTCTCCAGGGGATCTTCTTGACGCAGGAATCAAACCAGCATCTTTTGCATTTCAGGCAGATTCTTTACAGCTGAGCCACCAGGGAAGCCCATGATAAGAATAAATGTATGCAAATTTCTTTTTCCAATACAGTTTAAATATCATAAAGTTTAGATGTATTTTTGAAGGTGATGCCACTTGAGTAAATAGTAGAACTAGAACAAGCTAACATACATAATAACACAGGTGTGATGAATATAAGATTAAAATGTGTGTATCTATTGGATGTCCTAGTGTTTATGCAGGCTGAACACAAATATTTATTGAATCATATAGGAATAAAAATTTAGAAGGTCACTTTCATTTTTTACTTTGAGAATGTTGATAAATATTTGTTTTTGATTTCATTCTAGAAATTAAGTTTCTTTCATCTTGCCTTATTTATTTTCCATTATTTTTTTTTATCTGAGTGCAAGTCACTAAATAAAAATCATTGAAGAGGCAAACTAATATTGTGCCTAAACAATGAACTCTCGTGTCTTGCATTCTAATCCCTCTCTAGTCAAGGATAGTTCTTATTTTCTTTTTCTATTCAAGTACCTGTTTAAACTTTTAACTTGTTAAATGTTGAATATTTTGAAATTTTGCAAGTTAATTTCTTTATGAGGATAACTAATTAATAAAGCATTAGTTTATAGAATAACATTTACTGAAGCATTTCATTTTTCAAAATTAGAAGAATTCACTTTGAAGTATTAATACTTCTTGATGGATATGTGATCATTTGTCATATTTTATTGAGTGCTGAGTAGAGTTTGACAATTATTTTGGTTACAAAATAAGAAAAGATAGTAAACAAATTTACATACTACAAGGCTATGGGGAAGCAAAACCAAGATGACATAGAAGATTATGGTCTTCACTCATCAGATAAGCGACCATGAGGCGATCTATCCTGCTATCAGTGTTTAAGGGCAGGATGTTGTAACAAATCACACTCTCTTACTTAGTACCTGCTTAATGAAAGATAAAAGAGTGAAAACTTCCAGCAAAGCAGTCTCCCATTGATTCACATCTTCATCTCTTGTTGGACCATGGCAGCCAGTCTATAACCTGAATATTATTTTCTTCCTTGCAAAAGAATTTTCACATAACGCTTTTATCATTTTTTTCCCATTTTGTCCTACTTTTAACAAAGTAACTTAGGAGACATAAAAGTGCTCTTCTTCTTGAAAATCTGCTATAACAGAAGATCATATAGAATATTCATTTTTTTGAAACGATCCCATATTTGTTTGAAGTCTCTTTCCTGACCATTCAGTTTGGGACTTCAGCTGTATAAGAGTACACTCGAGACATTAATTTTGATGTTTTCCCTCAAATGCAGAAAAATCCTTTCACTCAATTCTCATTAAAAAGCCATAATGCTACAACAGAGTACCTGTAATAAAAACAGGTATTCATAAAACCCTCATGTCTTCATAATCATAAATGTTTTAACACTACAAATAGCTATAGTCTGCCCATCATGAGTCACATGATGTGTAGTTCACCATGCTTCTGACAAAATTGACTGGTATCTTTCCTAATGGCTCAGATGGTAAGGAATCTGCTTGCAGTGCAGGAGACCCAGGTTCAATACCCAGATTGGAAAGATCCCCTGGAGAAAAGAATGACAGCCAACTCCAGTATTCTTGCCTGGAGAATCCCAAGGATAGACAAGCCTGGTGGGCAAGAATCCATGGGGTCACAAAGAGTTGGACACAACTGTATAACTCAGTCATTAAAAAGGATACATTTGAATCAGTTCTAATAAGGTGGATGAAAGTGGAGCCTATTATACAGAGTGAAGTAAGTCAGAAAGAAAAGCACCAATACAGTATACTAATGCATATATATGGAATTTAGAAAGATGGTTATGATAACCCTGTATGCGAGACAGCAAAAGAGACACAAATGTATAGAACAGTCTTTTGGACTCTGTGGGAGAGGGGGAGGGTGGGATGATTTTAGAGAATGGCATTGAAACATGTAAATTATCATATGTGAAATGAATCACCAGTCCAGGTTCGATGCATGAGACAGGATGTTCGGGGCTGGTGCACTGGGATGACCTTGAGGGATGGGATGGGGAGGGAATATATAGACACAATAACAGAAACTCCAAGCAGATTACCAAACCACAGCATGTTGACAAGAGTGATCCTACCTCCTTCTTCTTCTTTTTTTTTTTCTAATTAATTAATTTATTTATTTTACTTTACAATATTGTATTGGTTTTGCCACACATTGACTTGAATTCTCTATGGGTGTACATGTGTTCCCCATCCTGAAACCCCCCCCCCCACCTCCCTCCCCATCCCATCCCTCAAGGTCATCCCAGTGCACCAGCCCCGAACATCCTGTCTCATGCATCGAACCTGGACTGGTGATTCATTTCACATATGATAATTTACATGTTTCAATGCCATTCTCCAAAATCATCCCACCCTCCCCCTCTCCCACAGAGTCCAAAAGACTGTTCTATACATTTGTGTCTCTTTTGCTGTCTCGCATACAGGGTTATCATAACCATCTTTCTAAATTCCATATATATGCATTAGTATACTGTATTGGTGCTTTTCTTTCTGACTTACTTCACTCTGTATAATAGGCTCCAGTTTCATCCACCTTATTAGAACTGATTCAAATGTATCCTTTTTAATGACTGAGTAATATTCCATGGTGTATATGTACCACAGCTTCCTTATCCATTCGTCTGCTGATGGGCATCTAGGTTGCTTCCATGTCCTGGCTATTATAAACAGTGCTACGATGAACATTGGGGTGCACGTGTCTCTTTCAATTCTGGTTTCCTCGGTGTGTATGCCCAGAAGTGGGATTGCTGGGTCATATGGCAGTTCTATGTCCAGTTTTTTAAGGAATCTCCACACTGTTCTCCATAGTGGCTGTACTAGTTTGCATTCCCACCAACAGTGTAAGAGGGTTCCCTTTTCTCCACACCCTCTCCAGCATTTATTGCTTGTAGACTTTGATGGCAGCCATTCTGAAAGAGACACACCATCTTCTTTTATATTATGCCTTTTCCAGCAGCTTATGCTCAACACCGTCCCCTTACCTGTAGGGTCTCCTCTGTCAACATGTAGGATGTTTTGAGGAAAGATCAAGATGGTGTGAAAGACCAAGGGAAGACAAACAATGAAGATGACTGATTTTAATACATTTTATCTCATCCTCTGAAAATTAGACAAGTGATATGAACAAGACAAATCAAATTGGTTTAAAGCAATAACCATAACACATTTATGTTTAAGGGAGACTATTTCTTAAAAATAAGAATGTCAAAAAATGTAACACTGCTACAGAAATGTAATATGTCTTGAAAAATGTGGCCAGACATTTTTTTTAGGTGTAGGATACATGCAAAGCTTCTGCAATTTATAATTATGACACCATATTTATAACCCATTGCTATTGAATTTTTGGCTCAGAGAAATAGTCTCCTTAAGTGAAATAATAATCACCCTGTCTCAGGTGTACCATCAGCCAAGTTGTCTTAGTATTTCCCAACTTCATATTGGTTTCCTCAGTAACTTTTGGAATGGTTTAAATGTAACTACCCAGGGAAAAAAACTGAAATACATATCCAGAATTTAGTTAATTTTTTTTGAAACTTATTTAGTTTCCTAAGGATTTAACCAGCAACCAATTAAAGTTTAGTTACTGAACATCTTAATTTGGGTTAACGTCTTGAGGTGACTTCTGTTTTGTTAGCTTTTCATCAAATTCAATTTATTTTGGGGGTCCAGCTTAATAAAACATTTTGCAAATAACAGTACACACTGTGGAAACTGAATATCATCACATATCATGTGTTCTTTAACAAGAACAAAACAAGCATGCTTACTCAGTCACAGTTATATTCACTCAGTCAGAAACATTGCCTGCCAACTTTTTAAGGGGTGTCTCACCAGGGAGTCTGAAGAACCTTCACACAGGGAGATTGTGGAAAGCCGTTTCTTAGTAAGAATGCGAATAGCAATGCCTTATCATTCTGGAACTATAAGTTTTGCCTATTTACCTCAAGAACCTTATGTTTTCCAAACAACTTTTAAGTGAAATTTAGAAAGATTTCTGAAATGATACTAAGCAGATTTTCATATTCAATTTCTATTGATATCAGTTGCAAATTCTGTAGCATTTCACATGTTCAGTCCATGTAAATATATCTTCACAAATGTTTGCCTTCTTAAAGTCTCCACACTAAAAGAATAGATACATAGATAAGAGATACAGTACTTATTGTTTATTAAATAAATAAAGATTTTTTTTAAAACAGACCCAAATAAATTTTTCACTCTTCTTCAGGTTCAAAGGGCAAGGCTTTGAAGCATATGCCACAATCAGATAAATAGATAGAACAAATTCTATTTTTTTTCCTAGGGGAAAAAACAGAGAATAGTTAGGAGTTATGATGTGGCAGTCTGTAGAATTATCAGTAATTCTATATTCTCTGATTGTCAAAGGAAGTATTTCAGAGAGCAATATATTGTAAGATTTAGCATATGCAAGTTTCTTTTTCTCTGTACGCCTCCATTATACATACCATTCATTGCCCTGCAATGACTGGAAAGAAATTACTAGCATTCTTAAATCAAATGTCTATTAGAGGTAAGTTTTGAAGAATTTCTTCAACCTGTTCTTAGAATTAAACATGAATGATTGGCATACAGTTTAGATGCTGATATGAAACAAAATTATATGTCAATATAATGATGAAACTGAAGGACAAGCAAATTATTTTCTAAAATGCTTTTATATGTTCCTATGCAATCGAGTGAGATGTTGTTAGATGGTTTTCTTTGCTGTTGTGTAGTCATTAAGTTGTGCCTGACTCTTTAGCAACCCCATAGACCGTAGCCTGCCAGGCTCCTCTGTCCGTGGGGATTCTTCAGGCGAGAATACTGGAGAGGGTTGCCTTTCCTTTTCCAGGGGATCTTTCCAACTCAGGGATTGAGCCCATGTCTCCTGCACTGGCAGGCGGGTTCTTTACCGCTGAGCCACCAGGAAAGCCCATATGCTTGTCTTAAGGCAATATATAAAATATTCTCTTTGTGTCTATGTGAGGCCACTCATTTTTAGAATCTGGACCACTGAAGATATTCTGGAGGAAAGGAGAGAGCGTTGAATTGCATCCTCCCAAAATTCATGTCTACCCAGAACCTTAGAGCAGAACTGTAATTCATTGTCCTTATAAGAAGACGCTAATGGTGAGCATGCTCAGTCATGTTTGACTCTGCGACCCCATGGACTGTAGCCTGCCAGGCTCCTCTCTCCATGGAATTTTCCAGGCAAGAATACAGGAGTGAGTTGCCATTTCCCTTTCTAGGGGACCTTCCCTCTCCAGGGATCAAACCCATGTCTCTTGTGTCTCTTACATTGCAGGCAGATTCTTTACTGCTGGTGACACCTGGGAAGCCCATGAGAAGACACTTAGACCCACACAAGGAAGAAGGTCAAGAGACAATAGAGACAGCAATTGGAGAGACGCAGCTACCATCCGCGAAGCACCAAGGCAATTCCACCCCAGAAGCAAGGGGAGAGACATGGGACAACCATTTCTTAATTAGAGTCTCCGGAAGGAACCATGGCTTCCCTAGTGGCTCAGGGGTAAAGAACCCACTGGCCAATGCAGGAGACCCAGGTTCAGTCCCTGGGTCTGAAAGATCCCCTGGAAGAGCAAATTGCAACCCTCTCCAATATTCTTGCCTAGAAAATCCCATGGACAGAGGAGCCTGGCAGACTATAGTCCATGGGGTCATATGTGTGGGACATGACCGAGCACACATACAGAAGGAACCAACAATTCTTACACTTTGGTTTCAAATTTCTGGCCTCCTGGATTGTCAGAGAATAGATTTCTGTGGCTTTAAGCCACCATATTTGTTGCACTTATTACATGAGCCCTAGAGAGAATGTTAATGAAGTAGAAGATCAACAGACATATTTTACTGCCATCCTTTTTTGACATAGAAGGGAAACACATTTCTTATAATAAAACATTTGCTCTTAAGTATTTTAAGTAATAATGTCAAATATTTTAATATTAAAGAAGAAAAGAGTAGGTCTATATATGTTATACATACTCTCCAAATACACATAAGTAATTTCTTATGAACACTTATTTCTGATTTGCATGACCGCATTAACCAAAAATAAGTCATGGTAAGTAAGATTTCTTATATTACCATATCAAAAAAAGAAAAGGTGTGTGAACATTGCAGATCTTGACTTCTGGCCCCAGAACTATTCTTTACTTAGATCTTAGCAGCTGGGATTGTAACTCTTTTGTGTATGTTTCTAAATCTCTGAATCAAAACTCTGGACAAAGTGAGCTGCAGCCTACTGTAAATCACTGGTTATACTTTTCCCTTTCTAAACAAATATTAAAAATTTTATTTATCTGAGAACTCTGCATAATATTCTATCATGTGATATTTAGAAAGTGAAAATCGCTCGGTTGTGTCCGACTTTTTGCAACCCCATTCTCCAGGCCAGAATATTGAAGTGAGTAGACTTTCCATTCTCCAGGGATCAAATCCAGGTTTCCTCCATCATGGATTCTTTACCAGCCGAGCAACAAGGGAAACCCAAGAATACTGGAGTGGGTAGTCTATCCCTTCTCCAGGAGATCTTCCCGATCCAGGAATTGAACCAGGATCTCCTGCATTGCAGGTGGATTCTTTATCAACTGAGCTATCTATAAGTAAATTTCATTTCTATTTTCTAGAAGGAATAAGATTGCTTTTTGAAACAATTTGACAAATACTTACTACTTCATATACATTAGGCTCACTGTTTTTCTTGCACAAATGCTTGTAATGTAATAGTGATCCACTGAAACGCCAAGATGTCAATAATGTTTAATAACTATAAGATGTTTATGTAAATAATATTATAATAAAACTATATATTTTAAATGATATATGTGATTACATAATATGTGTTTGTGCATGTGTGCTTACTTGCTCAGTCATGTCCAACTCTTCATGACTCCATTGACTCTAGCCTGCCAGACTCCTTGTCCATGGGCTTTCCCAGGCAAGAATACTGAAGTGGGATAACCATTTCCTCCTCCAGGGGATCTTGCTGACCCAGGGATCAAACTTTTATCTCCTGCATTGGCAGGCAGATTCTTCACTACTGAGTCACCTGGGAAGTTTCAGTTACATAATATAATATGTAATGCGTTTGTCTGTGCCAAATCATTTCCTCAGCTCTATATTCCAGAAGCATTTTGCTCTTCATATTTCAGTTACAGAATCTCTGTAAACTTCACTAATCTGCAGATATTTTACTGAAGGACTTCCTTAAATGTGATGCTAAATACCTTCAGATGGTGACTGCAGCCATGAAATTAAAAGATGCCCATTCCTTGGAAGAAGAGTTATAACAAACCTAGACAGCATATTAAAAAGCAGAGACATTACTTTGCCAACAAAGGTCTGCCTAGTCAAAGCTATGGTTTTTCCAGTAGTCATGTATGGATGTGAGAGCTGGACTATAAAGAAAGCTGAGCATCGAAGAATTGATGCTTTTGAACTGTGGTGTTGGAGGAGACTCTTGAGAGTTCCTTGGACTGCAAGGAGATCCAACCAGTCCTTCCTAGAGGAAACCAGTCCTGAATATTCATTGGAAGGACTGATGCTGAAGTTGAAACTCTAATACTTTGGCCACCTGATGTGAGGAACTGACTCACTGGAAAAGACCCTGATGCTGGGAAAGATTGAAGGTGGGAGGAGAAGGGGATGATAAAGGATGAGATGGTTGGATGGCATCACCAACTCGATGGACATGACTTTGAGTAAACTCCGGGAGTTGATGATGGACAGGAAAACCTGCTGAGCTGCAGTCCATGGCATCGCAAAGAGTTGGACATGACTGAGCAACTGAACTGAACTGAACTGAGATACCTTCTAACACATAGTTGACGTCCTGTTCAGGTCAACTCCAAAGAGGAAAAAGAAAACAAAACACTATCTTTACTGAGCCTAGGCTCTGCAAGAAAATGCCGTATGTGCAGCCTCAACTGTCTTTATAGAGCCTGGAAAGAGGTGATTACTGCATTCCTCAGTTCAGGTGAGGGGGAAAAGAAATTTGTTATTGTGTTCCTTTACTGACACAAGGGACAATGAGGACAGAGAAAGAAGGCTGATATTAACATGTGTGAATAACAGCAACAAGTAAAGCTCTGTTGAGTCACAGGTTGTTATTGAAGCTACCCATCGTATTATCAGTGTTATGATATCAGTTCACTAGAATTAATATATACCCTATATATTGTGTATATGTTGTGTACAATATATACTAGTGACATTATGAACAGAGATAAATCCAAATATTGAATTGCATTTTTTTTTGCTCTAAAGAGAGGAGGAAATTACTAAATCAGTTAAATCATAAGCACTGCATTTAATGGACACTTTAAAATACTTTATGGTAAAGAAATCTATGTGTCTGATAGTTAACAAATAAATCTATTCCTGCAATTCTCTTTTTTCAAAATAATTTACTCTTTCATGATAGAAGTATCATATATAAGAAAATAATTTAAGCAGCTACCATTAGTAAAATGAGACTTCAATACATACTGATGGTGTCTCACTATAAATCTTCCACTTATTTATTCGATTATGAGTATTCACATTTAAACTTGGAATTGTCAAATGAAAAAAATGTAATAATACATGAGCAATATTCTGCCACTTATTATTCTTTAGGTGACTGTTAATATGTAAGACATTAAAATGCTTGTAAAACTTTTTGCTGTCTACAGTTTTACTATATTAAAAATGTATTCTTTTTATGACTTGTCGAGCTTTCTGGATTTTACCATTTTAAATATCATAAATATGATCTAGGGAAATATATTTAATGCAAAATTCTTCAATTATAAAGCATAATCCTCTTGCTTTATTTGATTTTATTTGGGATATACATATACAGTTTAAATTTATATATGCATGCACATAACTTGAAATTGTTCTCTATTTTCAAGGGAAGATGATTTTCAAGCCCTTCAAGAAATAAATATGAATGTTGCTTTCCCCAACCCCCTGTCACAAGATACAAAATCCTAGGAGAATTAAGGACAGCAAATTATGTATTAGTTTGTAGCGGTGGCATTTTAGAGCCGGCAAATTCAACTTGCAAATTGGAGCTCAGCTGCTGGTTTAAATCAGCTGAAAATGAAATGGAAACATCTTATTGAAATGTTCATTTGATATAGGTGAATATCTTTCCAAGAGGAATAATGTGAACCCAGTTTATGGGGAAGACTAAGATGATAAGTCAGGAGCAGTGTCTAGATCACAAGAACACATCCAAAAGGACAAAATATAGATTATGAAGCACTGAAGTATCTGAGAGACTATGGTTTGATAGACTGCCAAGCAATCTGAAAGGTATTTGCTTTTTGTGTTCCCTCATCAGTCATGAGTTAAGTGACAGATGACTAAAGCTGAGATTCATTTATTTACCTGTTGGCAATGAAGACTGACTTGCTTCAATTGATCCTCCCTGTGCTCACCTGGAGGCATTCAGTTCTTTGTTTCTCATGACAACATGATGGCATGTTCTGTTTCAACGATCTCCTATTTGTTAGAATTACCGTGGTGCTCAAATTTTAAAGACTCTTGCATGAACATAGAGGCACTTAGGCTTCAGAAAGCACAGCTTAGTTGACGGTCCCGGGCCAGTGGTTCAAAGGAAGGAAGCTATTAATACAAGACATCTCTTAGAGGTTATCTTCATGGTAAAAACAAAAACAGCATTAAAAAAAAAACCTGATTATGAAATCATATACTATGTACACTTGTTCATCCTATTCTTATGTATTGACTGAATCCCTCTGATGTGCAAGGCAAGGTTATGATGGGTAGACACTCGTCATGGTCACAAGCAAGAATGAGTGAGGTGAATATAAGTCATAGCCAGATATCCCTGGTGGTTCAGATGGTAAAGAGTCTGCCTGCAATGCAGGAGACCCAGGGTGGATCCCTGCATTGAGAAGATCCACTTCTGTGTTCTTGCCTGGAAAATCCCATGGACAGAGGAGCCTGGTGGGCTACAGTGCATGGGGTCGCAAAGAGTTGGACACAACTGAGTGACTAACACATTCACACTTTTCAAGGTATAGCCATTTGAACTTTGCCACCCCCTGACTTCCACCAGATTGTTGAGGCCACAAAGAATATGTTCATGCATGCCAGGCTGCTTTTAATGAAGGAATGAATTGACCGTTACCATTTGGAACTTTCCTGGTAGCTCAGACGGTAAAGAATCAGCCCGCAATGCAGGAGAACCAGGTTCGATCCCTGGGTCAGTAAGATCCCCTGGATAAGGAAATTGCAACCCACTCCAGTATTCTTGCCTGGAGAATCCCATGGACAGAGGAGTGTGGAGAGTGACAGTCCATAGGATTGCAAAGATACAGACACGACTGAAGTGACAGCATACACGCACTTAGATTCTGACATTCAATTCACACAGTTTCCTCGTGTCTCCAGGGGGAAGGAGCCCCAGTCATCTGCACTGGGAATCGGATCTTTGATGAATTTTATTGACTTTTCCTGCTTCTGAGTATCACTGTCCTTGTGCTTTCACTGTGGTTTTCTGAATCAGCTTCTCAATAAATTACCTGCTCCATTTCTCAGAGACTGCTTCCCAGGACACACAGCTAAGACAAATATATTATAGTATTCCATCAATATTATATCTCAATGTATTAATTCTGTCCCCATCAAGTGACATTTATGTTGTCTCCACTGTTTTATTGCTTTGAACAATGCGGCTCTGAGCATTCTTCTATGTGTCTCCTAAAGTACAGCATATGCATGCAAATAAAGTTTCACGGAATATGCACTCAACTATTAGCAGTGGTTATTTCTTCCCCATAGGATTAAAAAACATTGAACTTTTGATGGAAACATTCCTTATTTTGAATTTTTTACAATGTACATGTATTTGTAATTAGGATTTCACATATGAATATATATATAGACATATGAATATGCATATGAATGAATCAGCATGAATGAATATTCATATACATGAGTAAAGAAGAACATTAAATACAGAATTGAAAGTTATGTAAACTCCTGAATAGTGTGTTTCTTTTGTCAAACAACTGACAGTAAAGAATAGTGTTTATAACATGACTGCATGCTTAGTTACTCAGTTTTGCCTGACTCTTTGCAACCCCATGGACTGTATGTAGCCCAGCAGGTTCGTCTGTCCATGGAATTCTCCAGGCAAGAATACTGGAGTGGGTCGCCATTTCCTACTCCAGAGGCTCTTCCCAAGCCAGGAATCAAACCTTCATATTCTGTAGTTCCTGCATTGCAGGCAGATTCTTTACCGCTGATCCACCAGGGAGGCCCTAGGAAATGATTCAGTTCAGTTCAGTTCAGTTCAGTCATTCAGTCATGCGACTCTTTGCAACCACATGAATCTCAGCACGCCAGGCCTCCCTGTCCATCACCACCTCTCAGAGTTTATTCAAACCCATGTCCATCGAGTCAGTGATGCCATCCAACCATCTCATCCTCTGTCGTTCCCTTCTCCTCCTGCCCCCATCCCTCCCAGCATCAAATGATTACCTGGATTCAAATCCTATTGGCTCCATACTGGCTGTATGAGCAGGAGCAACTCACTTATCACTATCTTGGTTTCTTCATATGTAACTTACAGGTTTACTATAGGGAATAAATGATATATTCCTATCACTAAAAATTTTGTCCAGCACTTAGTTAGCATTACATGAGTTTGCTGTAGTATCCTATTCAACTTAATGCAAATATATTAAAGTCCTAATGGACAGGCTTATAAATAAACAAGATGTGGCTTATTCCTTTCAAGATACTTAGTATCAAATAGGAAAGATAAAGCACAGACCCAAATTCCTTTAATATACACAAGGACATATGTAATTAATGCAAGGCTAGTGCTATAAAGGAAAATGCTATAACATCAATCAGTAACCATTGGAAAATAATGTTTAAAAGACAGACACATATCTAAATAAAATCACTGCTAACTCACAAATTATTTAAAATACTGACCTAGTATAAGCAATAATTCTTATACTTGAAGATTGTGTCCTTCTCACTGCTAGGATGCAGTCTTCAAAAGTAGCCTTAATTTTTTAATCTTTTATTTAAACGAAGCTATATTTTTCTTGGTGATGTGAAAATGAATTTTAAAAATTTCATATATATATTTTGTTTGTATAACATCTATATTATATAATAGATTTACTGTTTTCAACTTAAAAAATATAATGCTATACAAATAAGAGCTGAATAGGAAAAGTCTGTGCAATTTGTCAATTTCTGACGTCCATATTATACTCTATTTCATTACATTTTAGAAGTACAGATTGAAAATCTGCAGAAATAACTAAATCCCCTCAAAGTCTTCTCCCTCCAGCCCCATTGTCCTGAATGCATAAGATCGCATCATGCCACTGGTTAGCAAGCTTTATGGAACACCAATATCCCTAAAGTGGCATAGAGCCATTGTTCATATTTAATACCTTAGAGTGAAAGCTAATGTTAGTTAACCACCTATGACTTGACTAGAGCTAAACTTGGAAATAGATGGGGAGACAGTAGAAACAGTGTTAGACTTTATTTGGGGGGGCTCCAAAATCACTGTGAATGGTGACTGCAGCCATGAAATTAAAAGATGCTTACTCCTTGGAAGGAAAGTTATGACCAACCTAGATAGCATATTAAAAATCAGAGACATTACTTTGTCAACAAAGGTCCGTCTGGTCAAGGCTATGGTTTTTCCAGTGGTCATGTATGGATGTGAGAGTTGGACTGTGAAGAAAGCTGAGTGCCAAAAAATTGATGCTTTTGAACTGTGGTGTTGGAGAAGACTCTTGAGAGTCCCTTGGACTGCAAGGAGATCCAACCAGTTCATCCTGAAGGAGATCACTCCTGGGTGTTCATTGGAAGGACTGATGCTGAAGCTGAAACTCCAATACACTGTCCACCTCATGCAAAGAGTTGACTCATTGGAAAAGACCCTGATGCTGGGTGGGATTGGGGGCAGGAGGAGAAGGGGATGACAGAGGATGAGATGGCAGGATGGCATAACTGACTCGATGGGCATGAGTTTGAATAAACTCAGGGAGTTGGTGATAGACAGGAACGCCTGGTGTGCTGCGATTCATGGGGTCGCAAAGAGTCAGACGCGACTGAGCGACTGAACTGAGCTGAATTGAAACTTGGAATGTGCTGTAGACTGAATGTTTAAGCCTCCTCACAATTTATATGTTGAAACCTAGTCCTCACAAGCTGGAATCTAGAGCTGGAGCCTTTGGGAAGTGATTGGGTCATGAGGACTCTGCCCTCATAAGTAAGGTTAAAGGAAAAGGAAAGTGAAGTTGTTCAGTTGTGTCCGACTCTTTGCGACCCCATGGACTGCAGACTCCCAGGCTCCTCTGTCCATGGGATTTTCCAGGCAAGGGTACTGGAGTGGGTTGCCATTTCCTTCTCCAGGGGATTTTCCCGACTCAGGGACTGAACCCAGGTCTCCTGCATTGCAGGTGGATGCTTTACCCTCTAAGCCACCGGGGAAACCCTTAAGTAAGGTTAATGTCCTCATAAAAGAGACCTTAGAGAACTCCTCCACCCCCTTATGTGAAGACACAGTAAAAGAGAGCCATTCATGGACCAGGAAGAGAGCACTCACCAAACACCAGATGTGCCAGTGCCTTGATCTGAAACTTTTCAGCCCCCAGAACTGTGAGAAATGAACTTCTGTTCTCTGTAAGCTACCTAGTCCATGGTCTTCTATTGTAGCAGCCCAAGTCAACGGTGACAGAAGCTTAGAACTACTAGGACTTAGGCACGAAGGACAGCAGAACAACCCTGGGTCGGGGAGAGAGCAGCATATCCTGAAAGGAGAGGAGAACCATTCTATCCACTTCCCACTTTTCAGTGCTGTCATCGTGTAGACTGTGTATCTGGGTACTGGTTTAAGGCCTTTATTTGTATGACCACTTGACATAAGTGTCTGTGCTTGGTGTCCTGCCAGGTACATCAGACAAAAGGGTAAACCAGACAGAAATAATCCTAATCCTGCTGGGCTTGATTGTTCTAATTATTTTAACCCCAAATCCCTAGTATAAGCTGATTTCTACTGATGTATCATGAAGACATGGAGTTGAGTCCCAAGCTAGTTGCCGTAGTTTTCCATTGTCCTTCTTAATAAGTAAGGGTGAGAGAGAGAGCCGTGGCTTCTTTCATTCAAATCACGAGTAAAGCCTCCCAGAAGCCATGCATTTCTAGTGCTCAGAGAATAAACATTTATCTAAACTTTCCCTTTGTGTTATGACTAGCATGGCATCGTGCGCAATTAAGACTTTTTTGTTAATGCTTATAATCAGAGATTCTACTAGGAATTTTCTGACTAGAAATTAATTATGACTGCCTTTACTGTACTGTTCACAGACATACAAATTCTGGTATATTCCCTTTCCATACAGTTTCAGAAAAATCAGGGTAGTGTATGCTATTTTGTCAGAGTAATATTCAAATACAGATTGACACACTTCTGCCCAAAGACCATTTAACTTTAGCTCTGTCCTGTCTACTACATCAGCAATTCTTGAAAAACCGATCACCAGATTAGTGGCCCTGGCCCATTAAAGAAGGTACGTGTGTGGGTGTATGCTCAGTTGTGTCCGACTCTTTGTGACCTCATGGACTGTAGTCTGCCAGGCTCCTCTGTTCATGGGATTCTCCAGGCAAGAAAACTGGAGTGGGGTTGCCTTTTCCTGCTACAGGGGATCTTCCCAACCCAAGGATTGAACTTGCATCTCATGCATCCCCTGAACTGGCAGATGGATTCTTTACCACTCAGCCAAGTGGGTAGCCAGGGAAGCCATGTGACAATACAAAGTAAGAATGGAAACTTTAAACTGGGTTTTTAAATATTTTTTCAAATAAACTATTTCTGAATTTCAATCAATGCCATCACACATAATCTTGTTGATCAAGACATCCCAAAGTGTTGGTATAGTTTAGTGAGAAACTCTTGGTCTAAAGGTATTTAAAGCTTTGAGCTCTTGACAATATGATCTTACATCAGTTTTTCTGTGGTCTGTATCTGTTTTCAGACAATTTGCCAAAATATTTGTGTGTGTGTGTTAAGTTGCTTCAATCATGTTGCTTGACTTTTTGCAACCCTGTGGACCTAGCCTGTCACTCTCCGTCCATGAGATTCTCCAGGCAAGAATACTGCACTGGGCTGCCATGACCTCCTCCAGGGGATCTTCCCCACTAGGGATCGGACCGGGGTCTCTTAAGTCTCCTGCATTGGCAGTCAGGCTCTTTACCACTACCGCTACCTGAGAAGCCCTTGCCAAAATATGCCACTTGCCACTTTTTAAACATCGCACAAGTTTTCTGCTTTCATGTACTTGCTCATGTTATTTTCCAGGTGTTCATCAACAACACAACCTGTCTATGAGATAAAGCTGAGTTGACTGTTTTCCACAACTAAGGACTGTCTCAGAATGGAGAAGGGAATGTCAGGATTTCTTATGATTTGGATGTTTGGTTTAAGGTTCATCTTTCAATGCAGGAACTTAATTATGATTGAGAAAAAACACAGTACAATAGCCTAAGATTTGTGAACAGAGTGACATGAGGATTTTGGCCATCATGTGCATGAGTGCTAAGTCACTTCAGTCTTTTCAGACTCTTTGTGATCCTATGGATGGTAGCTCACCAGGCTCTTCTGTCCATGAAATTCTCCAGACAAGAATACTGGAGTAGGTTGCCATGTCCTCTTCCAGGGGATCTTCCCCTCCCAGGGATCAAACCTGCATCTCTTACAGCCCTTGAATTGGCAGGCAGGTTCTTAACCACTACCACTGTGACCAGGAGTTCAAATAACTTAAAGGCACAAGCTGTCTATTGATGTTTTCCACTGAGGAGTTGCTAGGGCTCTCAGAAAGTTCCAATAATGAACAATCAAGCCAGTTGTCTTAGCAGGACAGTCCTGAAAGAATGAATAGATACCAATGAAGACTGAAATAGCAAAGTCATATTGAAGTAGGTTAAGGTTTGGTTTAGGTTATTGTGGTAACGGCTAAGTGTGGAGGTCGGTGTTTCTGGTTCTCAGATCATTTGCTAAAGTACCTCAGGAATTTTGTTAAAATATAAAATGGTAAGTTTTGCCCTCAGATATTTATCCAGTGATAAATCATCAGGAGCTCTTTCCATGTGGCCAAAAGAAGTAAGTTTAAAATTAAGATAAAACAGTAGAGGTTAAAGAATTCTTGGAAGTGACAGGAATTTGTTTCTTCCTTTCCTAGTCAATGTGAGAAATAAGGATCATAGTTACTATGCTATATTAGCAAGTCCCTCTGCAAGATTTTGCCATTGTAAAACTCTGATACCTTCTAGATGGAACTCGGAGCAGTTATGTACTGCATCATTTTGTATAAGTGATTTGAGCATTTCAGATTTTGGTATCCACAGTGATTCTGGAACTGATGCTTTGTAGATATCATGGATGACTGTGTGACATCATTATAATACAAGTGTATCAATGGATGCAGGACTAACTGTACTTAGGCATGACAAAACATTTTGTCGGGATAGTGTGTAATTTCCTTGGTTCTGTCTTGCCACAGGAAACATTTGAAGCTATATATGGGCCAGTGTTACAGGCCCGTGTTACAGCTCAGTTTCATTTAGAAAGTAATGGAAAATACATCCTAGCAGCATGAGGGCAGGCAGACCCAAAAGACAGGAAGAGAAAAGAAGACCTCAGCCCAAATTTGGCCCCTCTTTTTATATGTTTTTTCTCCTCCCCAGAGCCTGCCCTATGTAATAGTCCCAGGAGGGCTATTTGTTTTACGTGAACCTCTCATACCCATCCTCACACCTTCCTTTGTTCTATTTTAGCAGGATTTTCCCTTCCTTATCTTTTATCCACCACCATTTTGGACTCATTTTTCCTATTCTAACTACCTAACATTCCCCCCTCAAGAGATGGGAGACCCAATTCTTTAGGAATAGGGATGTCAAGGTCTCTCTGGCTATTCCTTCTGAACTGGGAACTTGAAGGGAATTGGGCCTCTCCCTCTTGCTAGTCTCAAGAGTCCTTATAGCAGTGTCCATCTAAGGGTGAGTGATATTTTCTGTGGTCGGCTGTAATTTTTATCCTTGTTGAACTGGTAAGGCATGTTGTAACTTATTGACCTGGACAGAGACAAAATGGGTTAGACAACTGATGATACAAGGAGCAATCATAAGCATCATCAATATGGTGATGACAGGGACTAGTAGGGGCTTTAGCCAACTCCAAATTTCCCATTGCCAGATGGAACTCCCAGAGAGACATTGTAGCCACCCCCAATAACTCTCCAGTTCCTTCTTTGAGCTCTTGTATGGTCTGAACGTTCTTCTTGAGGACTGTGAGACTTTAACTTAGCTGGAGGTATTTATCCAGAAACAACATATCTCATTTAAGATGGTTTAAGTCCCTCCTTGTTCAGGGATCAGGAGATCTATCCCTTGTCTATTTTGGAGTAAAACCCTTACCAAGCTGTGTTGGCTCTTTAGAGCTATCCTGAGAAATCTTATCCCAGAAGCTTAATTATGGAGCTATTCATTAGAATGGCACTCATTTATAGTTCTGAATAGGTATCTGAGATCTCCCAGGGGCTCACAGGTGGACTGAGTGTCCTCTTCTGTTTTCTTCCATTGCTTGGCTCATAAGTAGTGAATCCAGAGTTGTGTCCTGGTACCTTTACTGCTGTGGGAGTAGAAAGTATTACAGGGTAGTGGCTCTCCCATGTGGGCTGGAGTTGGGCCCCTGGGGACCCATATTTTCAGACATTAATTAGGACTTGAGTCCCTGGACCATATGTTGGTGGCTCATTAGAAACCTTTGGGTCCTGGTTGACATCCCACAAGCGTATATCCTGTTGGAATTACCCAATGGCCATGGTATAAAACCAGAGCGTCTGAGCCTCTGGATCTAGGAAGAGGTCATTGACATAAACAAGAGGTCTCACATATGGCATCTCATAAAGACTAAGACCAACCTGTTCCTTAGGGGCAATACAGGTAAGTCCTTCTTCCATCCCAGGGAGGTCTCCAGGGTTATATTTTTTATTGCTTATTTTAAGAATTGGTTGGCTCTTTCTACTTTTCCTGAAGACTGAGGCCTCCAGCCACAATGGAGATAATAAGTAATACCCAATGCTTTAGAGACCCCTTAGGTGACCTTAAAAGTAAATGATGTCCCATTGTCACTTTGTAATGACCGCGGTAGACTAAATTTTGGAATGATTTCATGGAGCAATGTTTTACCACCTCCTCAGCCTTCTCAGTCTAGGTGGGAAAGCCTTCAATCCATCTTGTGAATGTTTCTGTCATGACTAATAGGTATTTATACCTTTGAGAAACTGACATCTGGGTTAAGTCCATCTGCCGGTCCTTTACTGGGTAGGCCCACATCGTTGGATGGGCTGGGCCAGTTGGGGTCTTCGAGCTCCTTGGGGGTTGTTTAACTGGCAAGTCGGACAAGAGGAGACCACTTGCCTTATAGTTGTTTGGAGGCCTGTTCCTCTGAAGGATCTTTCTAGTAATCTTTGAAGGGCCGTCTCCCCTAAATGAGTGGCAGAATGTAAGGAGCTAATCAACTTCCATTAAAGGTTCCCAGGCAGAATAAGAAATCCCTCCTTTTGGAACCACCCCATATGATCTTCTCGAAAGCCCTCACTCTTAGTTTTAAGAGTCTCACGTTCAGTAGAGGAAGGAGTTTCTGGCAAATTAGTCTGTGGAACTAAGGTGGCAGCCCCTATTAGGTCATTGTTCTGTAATGCTGCTCTCTTAGCTGCCTGACTGGCACTTGGGTCCCTCGTGCCACTTCTGTGCTACCTTTCTAGTGTCCTTTGCAGTGGCAGATTGAAACCTTAGCGGGCAGATGAACTGCCTCCAAGAGCCTAAGGATTTGATCACCACATTTGATTGGGGACCCTCGGGTGGTCAAGTGGCTTTTTTTGTTTCCAAATAGCAGCATGTGCATGTAGCACCAGAAAGGCATACTTAGAGTCAGTGTAAATGGCTACTCTTTTTTCCTTTTTGAACTTTAAAACTCAAGTCAGGGCTATGAGCTCTGCTAATTAGGCTGAAGTACCTGGTGGCAAAGGTTTAGCCTCTATGGTCTCAAAACTGGAGACTACTGCATATCTGGCTCTTCTTTTTTCCATCCAAGACAAAGCTGCTTCCATCAGGGTACCAGATTTCCTCAGGATCAGAGGATATTCTGACAATCCCTTTCGGGGTTTTGTCCAGTGGTCCAAGGTTTCTAGGCAAGAGTGAAAGAGTAGAGAGCCCCTCAGGATAGGCATGAGTTAAGGTGGCAGGGTTAAGAACCTCACAAGGGGATATAGTCAGGCTTCAATTTGCATCAGCACTAGTTGATGTCTGAGGATCCTTTGATCAGGCATCCATAAACAGCCTCTCCCATTTGAGAGTTTGTTTCTCTTGGTGGCTGGCAAAAATAATTTGCCCTCAAAAGAGAGTTTTAGCATATCTTCTATCAGGATTGCAATAGCTGCAAGATTTCAAAATCTGGGACAGATCTCTTCCCAGTAAGCGAGTAGGACATTCAAGGGCCACCAGAAGCTTGTGGGGAAATATTTCTCCATCCCAGCAACAAAGAAGTGCTCGGGTGAATATTTTTGTAATTGTTTTTCCTGTAGCACCCAAAATAGTACATGTTTGGGAGGAGAAGGCTCCAGAATAGGAAGTCAGGACAGAGTAGGTAACCTCTGTGTCAACCAAGAAATTGTTAGACCTACCTGCCATAACCAGTTGCACCCTTGGCTCCAGCCCCGCGATGGTTATCTGTGACAGGCAGGCTGGCTTGAGTGAGCTACTTCAGTCCTGTTGAACCATCGTGAGTGAAGACTTGGTGCTTGACCTTGAGGTTCTTGGGTTCCAAGGGCAGCATGCCACCCAATGTTCCAATTGATGGCATTTGTAGCAAGCCATTTTAGGAGACTTGTCACGGTTTGGACACTCTTTGGTCCCATGTCCCACCTGTCTACAGATTAGACATTGGCTTTGTGCCTTGTCCTTCACGGACTCAGGATTTGCCATAGGGCTTCCCTGGAGTGTGGCCAGCATCTGGTCATGACTTGTCTCTTTCCTTTTCTCCCTCTACTGGGCCTTGGCCTCCCTCTTCTGTTCTCTGTTATAAAAGGTATTGGTGGCTGTTCAGACCATCTCATCTAAAGATGCAGCATGGTCCTGCTGCTGTAGCTGTTGTAACATTATCCCGATTCTGATGCACACTGAGACAAGAATTTGTCCTTTAAAATCACCTGTCCCTCGTAAGTATCTAAGTCCAGACTGGTAAACTATTAGAGAGCCTATTTTAGACTTTCCAGAAAGGCAATAGGGTTCTTGTTGGACTCCTGAGTTATTGCTGAGACCGGGCACATCCCCACAACTTATAGACTTCCTTCTATTTCCATGGGTGGACTTTCGTAGGAGAGACTCTTTTTAAAACTTGTCCTACCCAGTACTTTTGCAACCTGAGAATCAGCATCCCCGATTCAGGGTGCAGATCCCCAGGCAGGCTGAGACATACAGCCTCCTATACATTGAATCCTTGGGCAGGTTGAGACAGGTCAGCCTTCCGAGAATTGGGCCCCTGGGCAGTCAAAGCAGGTCAACTTCCTGGGACCCTCAGACTGGAGTTGGGTGTCCCCAGTGTCTCCAGCATGACCAGTGCTGGGTAGGATTCAGGGGTTGTAATCTTAACTCATTTTCGATTTGTCTACTGCAGATGGGAATAGATATCATGATGTAAAGCAATCCAAGCCTGTGCTCTCAGACTGGGAACCTGGTGAAACAGCCATAAACCTTATCTTCTTATTGCTCTGAGGGAATATATGTCACTGTTTTCCTGCCCTAGCCCTCCTTAACAGAAGTTCAGGGTGTTTCCAATAGTAAACATTTCATTGTTATAGGCCCACTTTAGGCAATAACAGAAGTAATAAAAAATTATCAGGTTATCTGGTCCTGTTAGGGGCATTGGGAGCATTTTAATAATAATAAGCAGGGTGGAGCTATGATGTCTACAAGGAGGCAGGGTCCTGGTTGTAGGAATTAGTAAGTGGCTTAAAAGCAAATTGATGAGGCAACAGACCAGATGTTCCATCAAAGTGGAGTGGAAATTTGATCCAGGGGTATGTTTATAACTTTAGGAGAAGGGTGGTAAGGGTTTGGCCCCAGATGGCCTGCAGGGCTGATTCCCAAAGTGTCAAACATTATCCCTGGAAGCCCAATTGCCCTTGAATGGATGCCACCAACAGATGAACTACTAGCAGGCATTTTGTGTCTGTCACCTGCCCTATCGGGTTCACTGAGAGACGCTGTTGTTGCACATGTTGTAGGAAACATAGAAAATGAAGGCCTGAATATCTAGAGCGACTGGATATTACACAGCATTTCTCTCCCACAGGCCAGCTATTTTCTGGTTGTCCCTAAAACATGACATAGCCCAAGGGCATCACATACACCAATTAAAATCAAATGGGTCCAAGATGGCAAGTCAAATTCAACTAAACCTCGATCCTCAATCTTCAAGCTAAATGACACATGCAGAGGTGCCAGGACAGTTCCAAGGCACGGCCAAAGACTGAGGAGTGGGTGGTTCCCCAATTGTTGGAATTATCCTCCCACTTATTACCATATGAAATCAACTGCACCGCATTCTAAATACATCTAACTGCATTCTAACTACAAACTAACTACATCACACTCCAAAGCCCCTCCCCTCTGTAATGGCCCACATTCTTGAAGTGTGCTTCTCTTGGAATCTGAACAAATCCACCTCTAACCCATCACTGTGTTTCTCATTGAGTTTTTGCAATGAGACATCAAGAGCCTGAGCTTCATTAGGTCCTGAAGCCAGGCACTGTGGGTTTTGGCCAGCTTCAAGTCCCAGGAGAGAGGAGCTGAAGGACAGGAGGAAAAAGAAGTGGGAAAAATATGCTGAGGATTCCCCGTCATAGCCTGCCAGAAAATCTGCTAAATACCTGACCTGTGCTCACAGTTTTCATGGGCCTGATCCTTGGCACAAAGAAGATTAAGGACAGAAGAATCCCCACCCACTTAGGAAAGAGCTACTAAGTAGCCCCTGACAGAATTCCTCAATTGCACCCACTGCTGCATGCCTGTTCGTGGGGTATTCAATGAAACAAGAAATGAGAGATTGCAAAGGAATTAAGACTAGACTTATGTTAGACTTATGTCTTTCCAGCCATAGGAGCAAGGATATCCTACCTTAAACAGAAGTCTTCTGGAATCTGAGACTGAGCCACATGAACTTTCTGCTGTTTGTTTTCACTGTCCCAGTTTCCAGCACACTGGGTTTCTTGTCTCTTCCCCTGCGCTGGGTTTTCTTCGCATAGAGCTTCCACTGTAGGAGATTTTGCTGAGTTGGGCTTCTGCTGTACTTGGCTTCTGTCTCCGAGTGGGGGAAGGGAGGAAGGGGGAGGGCAGCGGGAGGGGGAGGGGAGGGACTGAGCCAAGATTGTTTCAGCCAGGTTAAATCTAAGAAACGTCACCATAGATGTCAGTGGAGTATGTAATTTCCTCCGTTCTGTCTCGCCGCAGCAAAAATTTGAAGCAATGGATGGACCATTGTTACAGCCTCGTGTAATTTTCTCAGAAGGACCAATGTTACAGGCCTGTGTTACAGCTCAATTTCATTGAGAAAGTAAAGGAAAATACATCCTCGAGGTGTGAGGGTGGGCCAACTCAAAAGATGGGAAGAGAAGCGAAAATCCCAGCTCAACTTTGGCTCCTCGTTTTATATGTTTTTTTCTCCTTCCTCTGGGCCTGCCCTATGTAATTTGAGCTAGCCAGGAGTGCTGTTTGTTTTATCTGAGGACTTCACTCCAGTCCTTGGACCTTCTTTTGTTCTATTTTCGCGGGCTTTTCCCTTCTTTATCTTTTAGCCACCACCATTTTGGACTCATTTTTCCTATTCTAAATACCTAACAGTGTTATTGGCAGATGTTCTTTAAATATCAATGAAATTAATAATTGACTTGTTTATACAGTCATAGCTAAAGTCAGGTGGTTTTGATTTCTTTGTTTTAGATCCTGAATCAAGAGTTCACATCCAAAGCAAAGTTTTATCTTAACTTTGCATGGCATAGAGTCCCATATATAGAGAGAGATCTGTTAAGTGTTCATGATTCTACATTTTACTTTATGAGCTGGATAGAGGGAAAGGGAAGAATTAAGCAGACTTGTAAGCATCTGTGTCTTCTTTTCTCCACTCTGTTGCCAGGAAAAGAGTACTTCAGCTACCCTGTAGAAATAGTAATAGACATTAGATAGGAGAATGGAGACTGAGAATCAGGCTCTTTCATTAGCACGTTCCCTCCTCAGCTTCAAAGAGCACTCCAGTTCACTTCTTCAAGATGCTTAAGCAAGCTGAGCTGCTATCAAGGTGGCCTTAGGCAAAATGTTGAAGGGGAACAATGACCTTGAGAGACCCACCTTCCTTTGCTTAACAGCTTTACCTCCCTCAGGGCAGTCCCTTCCGTTCCTCTTCAGAATTGTAATTCCCTCCTAACAGAATTTCCTTGCAGGAAAGGATTTGATTGCCCTCATTGACAACATGGAATAAATATAAATCAATGAGCTACTTCTCTGAAGTACTTGTATTTTTAGCTTTCAGTGGTACTGTGGGATAAAATCCTATCTGTCCTCCTTAAAGGAATGACAGGCATCAGCTTTGCAGATGAGGGGATATTTTGCAGGAGAGAGTTGCCTTTCTTGTCTGAAATCAGTCCTAGATTGCATTTCACTGCTGTTGTGCTCCCAACATAACCTTTGGTGAGTAAATTTAAAAATAGTAGTCTTTGAATTTTACCTTAGTTACCTGAAAACACTTGAAATTAAATCCTTCTTTAAACAGATGATTGCAAACAGTTTGGCCTGTGTATTGTGTATTATAGAACAAGGGATTCTCGGGCAGCCTGGATAGTGTGTGCTGCTGGTGGTGGTGGTGGTTTAGTCTCCAAGTTGTATCCACCTCTTTAATCCCATGGGCTGTAGCCCATCAGGCTCCCCTGTCCATGGGATTTCCCAGGCAAGAATACTGTAGTGGGGTGCCATTTCCTTCTCCAGGGGATCTTCCTGACCCAGGGATCAAATCTATGTCTCTTGAATCTCCTGCATTGCTGGTGGATTCTTTACTGACTGATGGATTCTTCCCTGAGCCATCAGGGAAGCCCCTGGATAGTATGTGGTGGGATCTTTTAACTGCACAATATGTAGGTAAAATGGTGCCTGTGTTAATGATAATAATACTCTTAGCAAGAATGCAGTGGAGAGAGAAGGGCAGTGATATCTTCCAAAGAGGATTTGGTGCACCAGATTGTGCTGTTATACAAACAAGTGGCAACTAAACCAAAGCAAAGCAAAGACTGATTCCTAATGCGCAACATTTCAGATCACTTCTGAATAGGGAGCCAATCTAGATACTTTGGTATCTAAGAGAAGTACAGAGAAGAGTGATTTTGATTGATAAATAGCATCTAGTAGCTTAGAAGACTCTTGAGAGTCTCTCAGACTACAAAGAGATCAAATGAGTTAATCCTAAAGGAAATCAACTCTGAATATTCATTGGAAGGACTGATGTTGAAGTTGAAGCTCCAATACTTTGCCACCTGATGTGAAGAGCCGACTCATTGGAAAAGACCCTGATGTTGGGAAAAATTGAGAGCTGGAGGAGAAGGGGCAACAGAGGATGAGATTAGTTAGTATCAATGGGCATGAATTTGATCAAACTCTGGGAGGTAGTGGAGAACAGAGGAGCCTGGTGTGCTGCAGTCTATGGGGTTGTGAAGAGTTAGACATGAATTAGGGGCTGAATAACAACAAAGTTTATGGTTTAAATCAGTGTAAAAATTGGACAGAATAACGTAGAGCAACTGGTTGCTTTTCTATTCTGCTGAAAAAAATTAACTTTCTTTGTAGATATCCCAAATTAGTTTCTAGTATGAAAACAGTTGTTGGCGAACAGTGTGTGTGTGTATATGTGTGTGTGTGTGTGTGTGTGTGTGTGTGTGTGTAGCTCAGATGGTAAAACGTCTGCCTGCAATGCAGGAGACCTAGGTTCGATTCCTGGGTTGGAAAGATCCACTGGAGAAGGAAATGGCAACCCACTCCAGTACTCTTGCCTAGAAAATCCCGTGGAAGGAGGAGCCTCATAGACTACAGTCCATGGGGTTGCAAAGAGTCAGACACGACTGAGCGACTTCACTTTATATGTGTATATATATATATATAACATATATATATATATATATTCACTTTATATGTGAATATATATATATATATATATATATATATATATATATAAAACATAATTTTTAACCTACCATATAGGCAGAATTTATAACCTAGAGAACAAAACATGCACATTTAGACAACACATTTCAGTAAAGGAAAATGATGAGTAGAGGTAACAAGTTGGCAGAATTTTTGAGCAAATACTCTACTTGGCAAATGTTCCATACAAGAAAGAAATCAGAGTCTAATTTCAATACTGGGGTATTTCCTTGCACCCTCTATGTGTTGATCTCATTTAGTCTGTCCATTCTATGACTTAGGCTTCCCAGGTGGCACTAGTGGTAAGAAACCCGTCTGCCAATGCAGGAGATACAGGAGATGTGAGTTTGATCCCTGGATTGGGAAGATCATCTGGGGCAGGAAATTGCAACCCACTCCAGTATTCTTGCTTGGGAAATTCCACAGACAGGAACATGGTGGGCTACAATCCATAGGGTCGCAAATAGTTGGACATGACTTAGCGCGCGTGCACACACACACACACACACACACACACACACACATTCTATGACTTATTGGATCTAGTTGTGATGCACTCACTTCCATTCAGATCTGTTGAAATAAATGTCTTGGCCCCAAGATGAAACTGCTCACATCTGAGATGCCATGTAGGCAAACTTAGATAAGTTTTGTGTCCCTGTTACTCTTTTTCTTGACTGGAAGTACTCTGTATAGCCAGTCAGTCATCCCCCAAACCCCAGGCTAATTCTGGGCTCCACTCTGGGTTTCTTTATTCCTTATTGATTTTCTTTCTTTTTTTTTATTAGTTTATTTTTTTATTGAAGGATAATTGCTTTACAGAATTTTGCTGTTTTCTGTCAAACCTCAACATGAATCAGCCATGGGTATACATATATCCCTTCCCTTTTGAAACTCCCCCCCATCTCCCTCCCCATCCCACCCGCCTAGGTTGATACAGAGCCCCTGTTTGAGTTTCCTGAGCCATACAGCAAATTCCTATTGGCTATCTATTTTACATATGGTAACGTAAGTTTTCATGTTACTATATCCATACATCTCACCCTCTCCTCCCCTCTCCCCATGTCCATAGGTCTATTCTCTATGTCTTCCTTGTTCTTTACTCTTTATCCTACAAAAGCTTTCTGTTTTCCATCCTATTTTACAGTTTTCCAGCTTTTGGAGATTGAGACTACCTTCTTCATAAAGTGTTAAATTTCTTTGTTTGTATCACCTGAATTATCTTCTTTAGTCATTTTTTTAACATATCAATCTTCTTTTACCTACGTTCTGAATTATTCTTAAGTATTATGTGTACGAGCATGAGCAGTTACATAATGATATGTATATGTATCACAGACATATAACACACACATGAACACACATACACAGAGAGAGAGAGAAAGACAAAAAATTCAAAGGCAAAAACATAAGGAGACATGTTATTTGTGTAATACTGGGTAGTTTCCTCAATTTTTCTCTTACTTTGACCAGTGTCTATGTTTGACCTAATTTTGTCTGTAGACAACTTCAAAAAGAGTTATTTTAAAATTTCCTATAATTGTCAATGTAAAGAATATAGCTTATGAGAAGATCCCATGAGAACTGTACTATATATTATTGGTTAAAAAAAAGAAAGAAAAATATATTTCATCAGACATTATAGGCATGAATGTGTGTGCTATGCTAAGCTGCTTCAGTCTTGTCTGACTTTTTGTGACCCCATGGACTATAGCCCACCAAGCTCCTCTATCCATGGAATTTTCCAGGCAAGTAAACTGAAGTGGGTTGCCATTTCCTTCTCCAGGGCATCTTCCTGACCAAGGGATTGAACCTGTAGTCTGTGCAGTGTCAGGCAGATTCTTTACCAATGAGCCAGAGGGAAGCCCAGTATAATATTGGGTTAGCCAAAAGATTCGCACATCTTTATGAAGATATCCATAATATCTTTTGGAAAAACTGAATGAACTTTTTGGTAAACCCAATGTATAGTGAACTTATTTTTGATGTTTCTGATTCAAATTACTTAAGGTTCTGCACTTTTTTTTTTTGTTTCATTTTATTTCCAGTGTCCCATACAGTTACTTCCTGCACACTGCCAACATTCAATATATGTTTTGAATAAAAAATGAATCAGCATTCAAATATATTTATAAGGTTTTACCTTTGCCAGTGTAGTTTCAACAACTATCATGTCTCACCTGGATTTTGCAATCCCTTCTTAATCAGACTCCTGGTCTACAACCTTGCCTACTTGATATAATTCCCTACTTGAACTCCTCTCCTGACATCACCACCACCACGCACTATGCTGGGTTAGAAACTCCCTAAGACCCTGGACTTTGGCTAATACATTCATCCCAGATATACTCCCCACTTTCTTGGTGCATAAGGAAGAGTAAATTTTTGTTGAACAAAAGCAATAGCAACAAAAATTCTCCCCTCCCCTACCAAAAGTTCTTATTCCTCTAAGTAAGCTTCTTCTTCTTCTTCTTCATTTTTTTTTTTTTTTTTTTTTTTTTGGCTGTGTCTCTATCAAATCTAAACTGCAGCAGGACTTTCATCTTCTGTCTTGAGTAATGAGAATGTAAGGAGTACAACATATTGGACAGAACACATGATTGATGAGTGAAAAGTTTTAACAGAAAGAATGAGAGGCTGACGTGACTATTGGTAAAGTTGGGAGGACAGAGGTCAGAGAAACTGTCACCAATGACATCAGCCTGCTGCTCCAAAGCAGGGAGTTCTGAAAATCTCAGTCAGCAATTGCTGAAAATCCAGGATCGTCTTACCCTGAAGCCCCTGTCAATCTCACCAAACTCTGAGAAGCTCTACCTTCTATTTCAACCTCCATCATTAACATCAGTGATGCTCAGGAAAATCTCTCAGTAGCTATTTTGGACCTCACCTTTGCTCATTCACACTTATGACTCCATCTGGAAAATAATGACTTCCTTTCCTCTTTTGCCCAAATCTTTATTGTAATTGCCCATTGTTGGCAGATTCTGACCTGTTGTGTACAGGAAGAAGGGGATTTGGGGAGATTTGACTTTTCTACAGTGCAAGTTAAATCCCAGAAGTGGGGGCCACAATGCTACTGAACTGAAAATAAATAACCAAGCAAACATACTTCCCCAGAAAGTTAGGACTCTTGGAAAAAAGCTATAATTTCCCCCACTCATTTATTTTCCTTCACATAATATTGTTGTTGTTATTCTTTGTTTAGTTTTTGCTTTATGGTTGTCTTTCTGCCTTATTCTGTGCATAAATCTTGGGTGAATCTAACTTAGATTTATCACCCACCTGGCACCTAACTCAATTATCTGGTCCCAGCTGCTGTATTAAGTGTACAGTACTTCTGTAACACTTCACATTTTCAAGGGAAATGTTTGATTTATCTAAAGTACTAACTAGGCTGTCTATTGTAACCTGCTCTAAGTTTATTTTGCTCTTAAAATTTCCTATCCCATTAGAATAAAAACTATAAGGTTTTCTTATAACTCTACACATATTATCTTACAGAAAGACTAGGTATTCTCATTAATATATTAATAGATATGCTAAAGTTATTAGAGGACTGTAATCATAAGTGAAATAACAAAAAATATTTAATGATAACTCTCCTTTAACATAATTAATTCGGTTAAATAAATACCTGCTGAAGTGTTTTTTATTTTGCTTTGAACAAAATATTTGCTTCCTTTTAGCTTTATTTCACTTTTCCCTACTGTCCTTTTTGTGTTAATTATTTAATAGCTAGATGCTAAAAGACCTAGGAGAAATGAAAACGTTATTAAATAACTATTAACAGGCAATTAACAATCTCTGTAAATGGCTCATTGTCCCAGCAATTCACACCCATATTTTATGGTTGCCAAGAACTATTGTCATGAGATCAAAAATCACTATGACCTTCCATGTTCACAGGAACCCAAACACTTACAAAATACATTACACATTTCTCTAAAGGTGAACATTTATCACTATTTATGTGCACTCTTGCAGTGTCTTTTAGTTGCCTGCATTTATTTTATTGTTCATTCTAGGTAATTCTCTTTTTCTTCTTCTTCTTTTTTTTTTTTTTTTTCCCCATTTATTTTTATTAGTTGGAGGCTAATTACTTTACAATATTGTAGTGGTTTTTGCCATACATTGACATGAATCAGCCATGGATTTACATGTGTTTCCCATCCCGATCCCCCCTCCCGCCTCCCTTCCCACCCCATCCCTCTGGGTCTTCCCAGTGTACCAGCCCTGAGCACTTGTCTCATGCATCCAACCTGGGCTGGTGGTCTGTTTCACCCTTGATAGTATACTTGTTTCAATGCTCTTCTCTCAGAACATCCCACCCTTGCCTTCTCCCACAGAGTCCCAAAGTCTGTTCTGTACATCTGTGTCTCTTTTTCTGTGTTGCATGTGGGGTTATGGTTACCATCTTTTAAAATTCCATGTATATGTGTTAGTATATTGTATTGGTCTTTATCTTTCTGGCTTACTTCACTCTGTATAATGGGATCCAGTTTCATCCATCTCATTAGAACTGATTCAAATGAATTCTTCTTAATGGTTGAGTAATATTCCATTGTGTATATGTACCACAGCTTCCTTATCCATTCGTCTGCTGATGGACATCTAGGTTGCTTCCATGTCCTGGCTATTATAAACAGTGCTGCGATGAACTTTGGGGAACACGTGTCTCTTTCAGATCTAGTTTCTTTGGTGTGTATGCCCAGGAGTGGGATTGCTCGGTCATATGGCAGTTCTATTTCCAGTTTTTTAAGGAATCTCCACACTGTTCTCCATAGTGGCTGTACTAGTTTGCATTCCCACCAGCAGTGTAAGAGGGCTCCCTTTTCTCCACACCCTCTCCAGCATTTATTGCATGTAGACTTTTGGATAGCAGCCATCCTGACTGGTGTGTAATGGTACCTCATTGTAGTTTTGATTTGCATTTATCTGATAATGAGTGATATTGAGCATCTTTTCATGTGTTTGTTAGCCATCTGTATGTCTTCATTGGAGAAATGTCTGTTTAGTTTTTAGAACCATTTTTTTGATTGGGTTATTTATTTTTCTGGAATTGAGCTTCAGGAGTTGCTTGTATATTTTTGAGATTAATCCTTTGTCTGTTGTTTGGTTTGTTATTATTTTATCCCATTCTGAAGGCTGTCTTTTCACCTTGTATATAGTTTCCTTTGTTGTGCAAAAGCTTTTAATTTTCATTAGGTCTCTTTTTTTTTTTTTTTGCTTTTATTTCCAAAATTCTGGGAGGTGGGTCATTGAGGATCCTGCTGTGATTTATGTCAGAGAGTGTTTTGCCTATGTTCTCCTCTAGGAGTTTTATAGTTTCTGGTCTTACATTTAGATCTTTAATCCATTTTGAGTTTATTTTTGTGTATGTTGTTAGAAGGTGTTCTAATTTCATTATTTTACAAGTGGTTGACCAGTTTTCCCAGCACCACTTGTTAAAGAGTTTGTCTTTTTTCCATTGTGTATCCTTGCCTCCTTTGTCAAAGTTAAGGTGTCCTTAGGTTTGTGGATTTATCTCTGGGCTTTCTATTCTGTTCCATCGATCTATATTTCTGTCTTTGTGCCAGTACCGTACTATCTTGATGACTGTGGCTTTGTAGTAGAGCCTGAAGTCAGGCAGGTTGATTCCTCCAGTTCCATTCTTCTTTCTCAAGATTGCTTTGGCTATTCAAGGTTTTTTGTATTTCCATACAAATTGTGAAATTATTTGTTCTAGTTCTGTGAAAAATACCGTTGTTAGCTTGATAGGGATGGCATTGAATCTATAGATTGCTTTGGGTAGTATAGTCATTTTCACAATATTGATTCTTCCAATCCATGAACACAGTATATTTCTCCATCTATTTGTGTCCTCTTTGATTTCTTTCATCAGTGTTTTATAGTTTTCTATATATAGGTCTTTCGTTTCTTTAGGTAGATATACTCCTAAATATTTTATTCTTTTTGTTGTAATGGGGAATGGTATTGTTACCTTAATTTCTCTTTCTGTTTTCTCATTGTTAGCGTATAGGAATGCAAGGGATTTCTGTGTGTTAATTTTATATCCTGCAACATTACTGTATTTATTGATTAGCTGTAGTAATTTTCTGGTAGAGTCTTTAGGGTTTTCTAAGTAGTGGATCATGTCATCTGCAAACAGTGAGAGTTTTACTTCTCCTTTTCCTATCCGGATTCCTTTTATTTATTTTTTTTTTCTGCTCTGATTGCTGTGGCCAACACTTCCAAAAACTATGTTGAATAGTAGTGGTGAGAGTGGACACCCTTGTCTTGTTCCTGACTTTAAGGGAAATGCTTTCAGTTTTTCACCATTGAGGATAATGTTTGCTGTGGGTTTGTCATATATACCTTTTATTATGTTGAGGTATGTTTCTTCTATGCCTGCTTTCTGGAGAGTTTTTATCATAAATGGATGTTGAATTTTGTCACAGGCTTTTTCTGCATCTATTGAGATAATCATATGGTTTTTATCTTTCAATTTGTTAATGTGGTGTGTTACATTGATTGATTGTGGATATTAAACAATCCTTGCATACCTGGGATAAAGCCCACTTGGTCATGGTGTATGATCTTTTTAACATGTTGTTGGATTCTGTTTGCTAGAATTTTGTTAAGGACTTTTGCATCTATGTTCATCAGTGATATTGGCCTGTAGTTTTCTTTTTTTGTGGCATCCTTGTCTGATTTTGGTATTAGGGTGATGGTGGCCTCATAGAATGAGTTTGGAAGTTTGCGTTCTTCTGCAATTTTCTGGAAGAGTTTGAGTAAGATAGGTGTTAGCTCTTCTCTAAGTTTTTGGTAGAATTCAGCTGTGAAGCCATCTGGTCCTAGGCTTTTGTTTGCTGGAAGATTTCTGATTGCAGTTTTGATTTCCATGCTTGTGATGGCCCTGTTAAGATCTTCTTTTCTTCCTGGTTCAGTTTTGGAAAGTTATACTTTTCTAAGAATTTGTTCATTTCTTCTTCTAAGTTGTCCATTTTATTGGCATAGAGCTGCTGGTAGTAGTCTTTTATGATCCTTTGTATTTCAAAGTTGTTTGTTGTAATCTCTCCATTTTCATTTCTAATTTTGTTGATTTGATTCTTCTCCCTTTGTTTCTTAATGAGTCTGGGTAATGGTTTGTCAATTTTATTTACCTTTTCAAAAAACCAACTTTTAGCTTTGTTGATTTTTGCTATGATCTCTTTTATTTCTTTTACATTTATTTCTGCCCTAATTTTTAAGATTTCCTTCCTTCTACTAACCCTGGAGTTCTTCATTTCTTCCTTCTCTAGTTGCTTTAGGTGTAGAGTTAGGTTATTTATTTGACTTTTTTCTTGTTTCTTGAGGTAAGACTGTAATGTTATGAACCTTCCCCTTAGCACTGCTTTTACAGTGTCCCATAGGCTTTGAATTGTTGTGTTTTCATTTTTATTTATTTCTATGCATATTTTTATTTCTTTGTTAATTTCTTCTATAATTTGTTGGTTATTCAGAAGCAAGTTATTTAGCCTCCATATGTTGGAATTTTTAATATTTTTTTTCCTGTAATTGATATCTAATCTTACTGCATTGTGGTCAGAAAAGATGACAGGAATGATCAATTTTTTTTTAATTTACCAAGGCTAGATTATGGCCTTGGATGTGATCTATTCTGGAGAAGGTTCCACGTGCACTTGAGAAAAAGGTGAAGTTGATTGTTTTGGGGTGAAATGTCCTATAGATGTCAATTAGATCTAGCTGGACCATTGTGTCATTTAAAGATTGTGTTTCCTTGTTAATTTTCTGTTTAGTTGATCTGTCCATAGTTGTGAGTTGGATATTAAAGTCTCCCACTATTATTGTGTTATTGTTAATTTCCCCCTTCATTCTTGTTAGCATTTGCCTTACATATTGAGGTGCTCCTATGTTGGGAGTTGCCTGCATTAAAAAAAAAAAAAAAAAAAAAAGAAGTATTTCTGATTAGAAATTTCTCTCGGGTCTTGACCAATTAAGTATACATTTCTGGATTGAGACAGAATTGTCCCTGGGTCTCTGTCCTTGCCCTGTTTTAACTCAACCCTTCTGTATGCCACTGGCATTGACAATTGAATACACTTTTTTGACTGTCCCATTGTTAACGAAAGTGTACCTTTGGGGCTTCTGTAGATGCCAAACAGAGATTGAGCACCTGGAGTCAAAAATGAAGTTTTCTCTCTCCTAATCTTTACCTGCATTAATATATAAACCTCAACAGTCCATTTATTTTTGCATGAAACAGAAACTTCCATGAATTAATGCAGTTCTCCTAAGTACCACATTAGTATGAACCAGTAGCCAGACCAATTGCCACTTTGCATCTCTTCAGGGTGAAACCAGCATATAGCATAGGTAAGACTTATCATCTTATGATGTTTTGAGTCTTTCTTTTCTGCTTGGAGTATTTACTAGCACCTCCAATTTTAGTTTTTTTCAAATACTGTCTGCTTTCTCCTATTGGCATAGATAGTTAAAATATATGCAAGTTTGAGTAGACTCCGGGAGTTGGTGATGGACAGGGAGGCCTGGTGTGCTGTAGTCCATGGAGTCATGCAGAGTTGAACACAACTGAGCGACTGAACTGAACTGATACACCTTTCGGTTGTATGAATGACGATGATTCTCTGTGTGTGCCAATGCGATGAGATTGCTGTATGTTCTCACACATCAAAGTGCACACACATACACAGCACAGAAATACCCACATGTACACAGTGGTGAAATACAACTACCAAACGTCTTTGTTAAAACAAGGTCCAGGCATGACCTTTGTTTTTTTGACTCTGTGGGAGAAGGCGAGGGTGGGATGATCTGAGAGAATAGTATTGAGACATGTATATTATCAATTGTGAAACAGATCCCCAGTCCAGGTTGGATGCATGAGACAAGTGCTCAGGGCTGGTGCACTAGGATGATTCAGAGGGATGGGATGGGGAGGGAGGTGGGAGGGGGGTTCAGGATGGGGAACACATGTAAATCCATGGCTGTTTCATATCAATGGATGGCAAAAACCACTACAATATTGTAAAGTAATTAGCCTCTAACTAATATAAGTAAATGAAAAAAGAGAAAAAAAAACTTAATGTGACTCATTTTGTCAAAATTCACAATTTCCCTCAGTGATTAACGGCGCATGTTCAGCCTCAGATGGAAAGATGATTGATGTCGAATGTCAAAACTAGTTGGGCACAGACCTTTCTGCGTGTCACTGGCTGGGACTGTGATGTGAAACTATAGTGCTCGAACAGGGAGGAAAATGTGTCTCTTTGATTAAAGCCCCCACTGTTTAAATGCAGGGCACTGAGCACTAGTAAGAGGAGACAAGCTGTCATCATCAAACAGGTTCTGATAATAAACTTTCAGGCATGAAGGGTGAAAGTGTTCTGTAACCTTAATTTATGTCATTGTTTTAAGAGCTTGTGTTCACAGCATTCATGGAAAATTACTAAGGGTGCTAATATCATACAAACTGCATAAATTAAACAATGGCCAGAGGTGCGTGCTATCTTGACAGCACTGAGAGGATGTTAGGTAAAGGTGTGATGCTTCCGAACTAGCTCAAGTGACCTTTCCAGGTGTGTAAATTCCAAGCCCACCTATTGTAATTATATGTGATAACTGAACAGATATTATGCAGGCAGGAGTTGAATGCAAATAAAGTCAATAAAGATTTTATACAAAAATGTTCTAGTTCTCGGCAGGCTATAATTTGCAGAAACAACTGTTAAGCTTCCAAAATAAGACCCTTTAAAGAGGAACAAATTGTTGGGAGAAGCAGAACAAGGAAAGACATGATAAGAGAATTAATGCTTGTCAGTTTGTTGGAATATGAATCTTTACAGGTAACACAGTACATACCAAACAGAAAATCTTTGCTGAAGTCATGATGGTAATGCAGTGATCTTATATCACCAGAATACATTCAATTTAAGCATTAACAAGGTTTGTTTCAGATAAATTATCATTTTTCCTATGAGGAAATTTCAGCCTGGTGGGTTAGCACTCTTTTCCATCTGCATAAATGTTCTGAGGTCCCTCTTGCTGATTGGTCTCACTTTATTTTTTTTTCCGAATTTATTATTTAATTGGGGTATAGTCACTTTACAATGTTGTGTTAATTTCCACTGTATAGCAGTGTGAATCGGCTATGTGATAGTTGTTCAGTTGTGTCTGACTTTTTGGGACCTCATGGACTGTGGTCCACCAGGTTCCTCTGTCCGTGGGATTCTCTAGGCAAGAATACTGGAGTGGGTTGAACTAAATGTATACATATATCCTCTCCCTATTGAGCCTCGCTCCCACCCCACTCCCATCCCACCTCCTAGATAACATTACACACACAAGATAACATTTCTGTGATACTACCATTGTTGTTGTTGTTTAGTTGCTAAGTCATGTCCAATTCTTTGTGACCTCATGGGGCTGTAGCCCACCAGGCTCCTGTGTCCCTGGGATTTCCCGGGCAAGAATACCAGAGTAGGTTGTCATTTCCTTCTCCAGGGGATCTTCCCCACCCAGGGATCAAACCTGTGTCTCTTGCACTGGCAGGCAGATTCTTTATCTCTGAGCCACCAGGGAAAGCCCATTGAGAGCATATCTTGCATTATTAATATTTAGAATATGATTTTTCAAATGTGGAAAAGGCAGAATTGTTGAAGCCACCACATTTTAAGGTTTAAAGGAAACTTAAAATTAATCTTTACTCTTTCATAAAAGTAAGCCTTTTCTTGATTAAAGACAGTATCAACATTTTGTGCAGTACAATCCATGGAATATTCTTTCATTATGAAACATTCATTGATGTATCATTGGGGGATATGTTTATTCTCCATTTTTGCACACTCTATTTGCATCATTTCTATTTGAATATGATAATAAGGTATATATCTGCATGTAAAGACAGAACTCACATGTGCATATATAATTCCAAGACCCTGATGTTAGGAAAGATCAAAGGGAGGAGGAGAAGGGGAAAACAGAGGATGATATGGTTGGATGGCATCACTGATTCAGTGGACATGAATTTGAGCAAGCTCAGGTAGTTGATGATGGACAGGGAAGCCTGGCGTGCTGTAGTTCATGGGGTCACAAAGAGTCAGATACAATTGAGTGACTGAACTGAATTGAACTGATTCTTCTTTAAAGATTTCTGAAAAAATAGATTATTTAAAACTATAATTCACTCACTATTTTTCTAGGAAGCATAGCAAAAGTGATAAATATTTAAAGTTCTGCATTAAAAAATCTGGGGGATCAATTATCCATTTCATGGCAAACTCTTCCTTATCCAGTTGAATAATTGCACATTTAACTTTATATCTCAGAAAAATTCAGAATTCTTAAAATTTTGGTTCTGTTAACCTGTTGTTTTCTTTTACTAGGAAAAAATAAAAGCTAGCAGTAGAGAATAACTTTATCAGGATTGGCAAAGTGATCTCAATTTATGTGGCAAGCAATTAATGAACATGGTATCTATCATGAGAATAAGCAAAAGATGAATATTCATTGCATGTCCTACTGTTTAAGCAGGTCCTTGCATTGGTCGACATTAACATAGTCTGGTTATTCATAAGGTGAAATATAATTTCGAAAGTTATGCTACTACATATTTTGACATCACCAACCTGGAGCTACTGACAAAATGAATCATTTCAAACAGGGGCATGACACTAGTAGAATAAAGTAACCCAAAGGCTGACAAGGAGAGGGAGCAAATGCAATGGACCAGCCAATTTTCTCTCTGCTCCAGAGCCACAGTATCAGAAAGTGCAAGCCATTAGCTCAAGGGATGAGCACTAAGGAGTTGTAAATTATTCTACTATTTTAGACTTTATCATGCAAACATTTCAGCTTTTTAGTAGAAGTATACTTACACACAAGTATAAGCGTAATGTGTGTGTGGGTTTGTTGCTTAGTCATGTCAGACTCTTTGCAACCACATAGACCGCAGCCCCACCAGGTCCCTCTGTCCACGGGATTCTCCAGGCAAGAACACTGGAGTGAATTGCCATTTCCTTCTCCAGTATAAGTGTAATATGTGCTGACAATGTGGAAGAAAGAGAGAGTGTTAGTTGCTTAGTCCTATCTGACTCTGCGACCCCATGGACTGTAACATTTCAGGCTCTTCTGTCCATGGGGTTCTTCAAGCAAGAATACTGGAGTGGGTTGCCATCTCCTTCTCCAGAGGATCTTCCTGACCCAGGGATCGAATCTAGGTTACCTGAATTGTAGGCAGATTCTTAACCATCTGAGCCACCAGGGAAGCCCCATACTGACAACACTTAGACTTATTTTGTTTCTCATAAATTCTGAACTTTTAATACATTAATCTCCTCAGTATATATTATTCTTTATACTATTAAAATACCACATATATTTTACATCAAAACTCATCAGAAAGATTTTCTAGTATTTAGTTGACAACTTGCCATAGAAGTGACCACTTGGTGTTATATTCTTGATATTATATTTGACATTATATACTCAGCAAAGGATCTTGCCACATAAATATGCAGAAATTGTACTTAAGAATAGTAATGTCACCAGCATGAGTCCCATTATTTTATTTAAACTTCCAAATAGTTTGGTATGATATATGCTTAGAAGGACAAGATAATTCAGAGTGAGGTTACATTTTGGCTAACAGAGAAGGTGTAAACAGAGAAGATAGAGGTGGACAAATAGAAAATAAATAGATTAAAAAGTCAAGTGCACATGCATTAACATAATAATAGAGATGTTGAAAATATCTCACTGAGACTGTGGAGTTAGACTAGCTTGTCCTAGGGAACGTTAGGCAAATACAGAAAGAATAGAAGGAAGGGAGGTAGGGGAAGGGAAAGGAAGGAAGTGCAGAGTGACATAGAGAATATTCAACTGTCAACTCATAATCTTTTCCAACAGAATTTAATTTTGTTAAACATTTTAATAATCTGCCCGTGTCTCCTCTGATCACCCTTAACATATCCTGTACTAAATCTACTGCCTAACAGCACTCAGATCACAAAAGTGCACATTGCTGTATTTAAAATGGATAACCAACAAGGCCCTACTCCACAGCACAGAGAACTTTGCTCAGCATTACAGGGCAGCCTGGATAGGAGAGGAGTTTGGGGGGAGGGTGGATACGTGTGTATGTATGGCTAAGTCCCTTCACTGTTCACTCAAAACTATTACAGCATTGTTAATCAGCTGTACCCCAATGCAAAATAAAAAGCTTAAAAAATAAGAAAATAAGTGAAAGATCTTCCAAATTCTGTCTCAGTTTTCCCTAGTGTTTGCCCAGTTTCTTCTTGCCTGGGGAGCCTGAGATCAGAAGAATTATTGCCTACAAGTTGCATAGCGTGGCCCTCAGGTAATGCATCCTCGATGCCAGACCAGGAGGGAGGAAAAGGGGATCATCATCGGGGAAGAATACAGAAATCAGGACAGCATTGCCAGGTGTGTATAAAGCACAACAAGGGTAGAGGCTGAATTTGTATTGCTGGGCAACTAAATGCCTTCCTCCCCTGCATCCCACAGTAGCCACCAAATGCCTACAATGGCTTTGTTCTCCATACAAGCAGAGTTATCTTCTCAAAATGCACATTTGAAAATGCCTCCCCCATTAAAATAAAATAAGTTGAATGCATTCTCATTGTTCTTCTGGGGTAGATCAAATTCTTCATGGTGCCTGGGAGACGCCGCATGTGTTACTTTTATTCTGCCACGCTTTTAATGTTGAACTCTATTATAAAGCAAGCCTTTCTTTAGCACTAGCTCCTTCTTTCAATAGGAACTTTGCCTATATTAATGCTAGCGCAGCTTTTTGGAAAGATTTTGCCTCCTTTCTTTACCTCAGTAGCTCCTTTGGTGGTTGTGTGCTTTGCCTCAGTGTCTGAGATAGTTCCTTTCATAGTCAACCTGACTGGACTGGTAAAGTGTTATTTCTGATTGTGTCTGTGAGGATGGTTCAGGAAGAGATTAGCATTTGAGTAGGTTGTCTTAATTACTACAGCTTTATAATGTCTTGAATTCTGGTGGTTTGAACACTTCAGTTTTGTTCTTTTTTCCAAAATTGTGTGGCTTATTTTAGTTCATTTGTTTTTTGGTGTTAATTATAGAATCACTTTTTCAGCATCTTGAGAAAATGGGAGATTAAGGTTTTTTTATTTTATTTTTAATTTATTATCAGTTTGGAGAAAATGTGCAATTAACAATATTGGCAATCTAATTCATTAACAAAATTCTCTCCTCTTATACTGATAGTCTATCTGATTTCTTTCATAAGTGTTTTACAAAGTTTGGAACACAAAGTTTACATATACTTTGTGATACTTATATCTGAGTATTTTATATCTTTGATGTTATTGCAAGTGAATTTTTAAAATTTAAAGATGTAATTGTTCATGAAATCCACTTAATATTTTTTATTACCCCTGTCCTAATCCTTAAGTTGATTTATTAGATCTAGAAGACACTGTGTAGTCTCTTTGATGTTTTTTTTTACATAAGTGACTGTGTTATCTTCAAATATAAACATTTATTTATTCTTTTCCAATCTGTGTGCATCCCTTCCTTTCTTTTCCTTGCTTCATTTCCCTGTCTAGGGTTTCTGGGAAAATACTGAATGGAAGTGATAAGAACAATCATTAGTGACTTGTTCCTGAATTTAGGAACAAAAAGTAAAATATACAGTATTATGCCAAGTGTGGATGGTAAATTTTAAATGCTTATTCGTAGTGTTTTAATATTAATAGACCTTGAATTCTGTCAAGTGGTATTTCAGCATACATTGGGGTAATTATATGATTTTTTATTTAGTATTTTATAGATAAATCTCACTGGCTGACTTTTGAATGTTGAACTCAACTTGCTTACCTGGAGAAATTCCCACTTAGTTATGATGTGTTATCTTTTCTATATAGTAGGCAGCACAATTTGCTGATATTTTTTTGAGGATGTTTACATCTATATTCACAGCAGGTTGCTTCCCAGGTTTCTTTTGTTCTGTACCTCTGTCTGGGTTTGGTTTCACTTTAATGATGATCTCTTAGAATAATTTAGGAGCTATTCCCCATGTATTTATGTTCAGGAACAGTTTCTGTAGAACTGATGCAATTTCTTCCAACATTAATAGTAGAATTCATCAGTAAAACTCTCTAGGTTTGGAAGTGTTTTTTTGAAAAACGGTTTTATATTTAACTACAAAACTAATTATTTTAAGAGACACAGAAATACTCAAATTATCTATTTCTCTGTGAGTGTGAGTAAGCCTTTATAGTTTATTTCATTCAAGGAATTTGATCTAAATCCTCACATTTATTAGTGTAAAGTCATTTACGGTATATCCTTACTGTTATGTGATGTAAGATCTACAGTGATAGCTCCTCTTTCATGCCTAGTATTGATGATTTGTTTCTTCTTTCTCTTTTCCTTGATCAGTCCTGCTTAAAGTATATATATTTTCTCTTTTCCTTGATCAGTCCTGCTTAAAGTATATATATTTTCTCTTTTCAAAGAGTGGATTTTGTTTTCACTGATTTTTATTTTTTATATGTTTTAAATTTTATTTTCTGATATCTTTATTACTTATTATATTTAGCTATTCTTTCCAACTGTCTTTTTTTTTAAATCTGTTTTTTTTTTTTTAGATTTTTAAGATAAAAACTTGGATAGTGAGTCTTGTATCTTATTCTATTATAAGCTTTTAACTCTATAAGATGTATTTTATTACATTATAGCATTTCATACTATGAAAAAAACAGCTTTTGTTTGAAAGAAATTGTGAAATATGTTTTCCAATTTATTTAATTCAAAATATCATTTTTTAAAATTTCCTGTGTGACATGAGTTTTTTTATGTTGCTTAATTTTTGTATATTTGAGAACTTTCTCTGGCTACCTGTTATTCTTTCTTTTAAAATTTCATTAGGGTCAAAGAAAACAATTTGTATGCTTTAAATTTTTTAAAATTTTTATGGTTTACTTGATGGAACAGAGTATAGTCCATCTTGTTAAATGCTTTATGTAGATATGAAAAGAACATATATACAGCATCTGTTGATATTTGAGAAGGGAGCAAAAATGGTACAGTGGAGTAATACATTTTCTCTTTCCAACAAATGTTGTTCAAACATCTGAAAATCCACATAAAATAATAAAATTTAGACATATACTTTACACTCTTCACAAAAATTATTTCAAAATTAATTATTGACGTAGAGGTAAACTGAAAACTACAAAACCACTAGAAGATAAAATATTGAGAAATAAGAATAAGAGAATATCTGAGAGATTTTTGATATGGCAATTACTTTTTAGTTGCAACACTAAAATGGCACAATCCATGAAAGAAATCACTGATAAACTGAAAATCATTAAGATTAAAAACTTCTACTCTGAAGAAGACAATGTAGAGAGAATTGGAACACAAGACATGGACTAGGAGAAAATCTTTGCAAAACATATATCTGGTAAAGAACTCTTATCCAACACACACAAAGACCTATTAAAAGTCAACAAAAGAAACAAACAACCCAGTTAAACATGGGCAAAAGACCTGAATAAATACCTTACCAAGGAATATATAGAGATGGTAAAAAAGCATATGAAAAAATGTTCAGCATCATATGCCATTGGGGAGTTGCAGAAAACAACAATGAGATACTATCATACACTTAATAGAATGGCCAAATCCAAATCACTGTCAATAGAAAATCATGGAAAGGATGTGCAGCAATAGAAACCCTCATTCATAGTAACTGGGAAATCAAAATAGTTCAGCCACTTTGGAAGTTAGTTTGGCAGTTCTTTTTTATAAAAAGAGATACTCTCATGTTATGAGGCAGCATTAGTGCTCCTTGGTATTTGCCCAAATAAGTTTTAATATTTATGTCTGAAAAAAAACCTGCACATGGATGTTTATAGCAGCTTTATTCATAAATGCCAAAATTTGGAAGCAATCAAGAAGTCCTTGAGCAAGTGAATAGAAAAATTAACTGTGGTACATCCAGATAATGAAATATTATACAGAGTTAAAAATAAACAAGCTATCAAGCCATGAAAAAGCATGGAGGAATCTTCAATGCCTATTACTAAGTGAAGGAAGCTTGTCTGAGAAAGCTATATACTATATGATTCCAAGCGCATGACATTCTGGAAAAGACAAAACTAAGGAACTGTAAAAGATCAGTGGTTGCCAATGGTTGAGAGGAGGGAGGGATGAACAGGTGAGCACAGAGGATTTTTAACAGCAGTGATATTGTTCTGCATGAAATACAATGTTGGACATTTTATTTATCCTTTTGTCAAAATCTGCAACATGTACAACAGCAAGAGTGAACCCAAAGGTGAGCTGTGGACCTTGAGATATAAACTTGTGTCAATGTAGGTTTATCAGTTGTAACGAATGGACCGCTCTAGTGTGAGATGTTACTTGTGGGGGAGGCTGTGCATGTGTGTGAACAGGGATTATCTGGAAACTGTATTTTATGCTGAATTGTGAATCTAAAACTGCTCTAAAAAAAATCTATTCAAAAAAGTGTTGATTCTGCTGTTGTTGGTTAGAATTTTCTATACATAATGCCGGTTTAGCTTTTTCAATGCCAGTTTAGCTGTTTCTGCTTCTTCTTATATGGGCTAAATATTGCCATGTAAATGTGGCATGTTTTGTGCAGGAGGTTTCTGCCCCTATGTCTGCTCCAGCATCTCTCCCACAGAATTAATCTAGGATCTTAGCCTCAAGAGGTTCCTGCTTCTGTTTTTCATTTTTCCCCCAGATCCTTTGCCTAGCAATATATTGTACCTCCCCATTTACTTAAGACTTTCGAGAGAATCATTTGATCAAGAGGAGAGAATGGGGCTTTGTGATTTTCCTGTCAAGGCAGACAACCCAACCTGCACATTGAGGATTCTGAGGCCTTATTCTATCTGCAATCTTTCTCATTTGCATCCAGTGAGAAGTTTGTGGTGTAGAGTGTGCAGGAGAATACACTGTCCTTTCTTAAGTCCTTTCAAATAACTTTTTAACATTTCTATTTTATTTCCCAGATTTTTCTTATCTACATCTTTTATGTTCATTATTATACATCTAGTCAAACCAATTGCTCTTTGAGTTTCTTAGATTCCATATTCATTTCTGGGAATATTGTATTTTTCCCTGTATTTATTTCCTGTGTTTTGCCATTTCATATTTGAAATGTTTCTGAGTTTATGCTACATTTTCTTAGATCTTGCATTTGTTGTATGGTATGCATTTGCACTGTTATTTGCTCATGTGAAGTGTTTTAAGTTCTGTTACCATTATGAAAATATTTTGAATCAACTCTATGGTTGTGCTCAAATTCTACTTTCATTACAAATGCTTCCTTAATCCCTTTAATGTTATTAAGCAAGATGTATGTTACTTGTTTTCTTGTCAGTTTTATTTGATACACTAGATTATAGACTCTTCATGGAGGATATATACAATTTTTCTACAATTAGCTTTTATTGCACACACAATAGATGCCCAAGCTTAATAAGTGAATGAATGAAGGTGTATGTTTTATAAAAACTCTTTCAAATGAATCATAGATTTGTTTTTAAAGATATTATAAACAGAATTATAGAAAGGATAAACATGCTAAAATGCCTCCAAAAATTGCTTACCTATGACACTCTTGATTCATATCACCATTTCATTTTCCTTTATTTAACTGAAAGTAAGCTTCCTGTAAAGGAAATATTGTCCCCAAAAGCCATGGACCAGTAAGTCTGTACATAGCGTGGTGACATCAGTATCAGCTGTGGGAAGCTCAAGGCAAATGTCATTTCCTATCAAATGCAGCATCAAAATAAAAAGTGTTCCCAAAGATCTTGAAGGACACTCACAAAGGTGAGGTCATTGCCAAATTTTCCCTTAGGTGGCGTCTCACAAGTTTGAGAATAAGCTTTCTTGTTAGCTTATCTTGGTGCATTGGGAAGATGATGTTTTGCTAGATACAAAATAAGAGTAGACAATGCAAGTTATTATTGAAATGGCAAGATAGATCTATAATAGCTATATTCACAGCAATGTAAGGATGAAGGTACCCTACTATTTGCACCATGGGTAATACAAACCAAGGAGAAATAAGTGATTTAATGTCACTTATTCCCACCTAATTTTTCAAGAAAAGATCCTTATATTCTCCAAATGTCTTAACTCAAGGAGAAAAAGCATTTGTTTACAAACAAACAAATGATTGATTTAATATACTGTGTCTAATGACCTATTATTGTCAATAATTCTGTTTCTTAAATTTAGCCAGAACCTGGATGTACTTTAAGGAGTTGAAACAGTTTAGATTACTTCATCCCAGCATGATTCATTTACTCTGCTATTTTCTAACCATTTGATTGAAACTAAAAACTTCAAACTGAATTCCAATGTATCCTTTGCTAGTTTACTATTTTCTTAGTTAATCCATATTATTATTGTTTTTGCATTCCAGTGCAATCCATTGTTATCACTTGGCTAAACAACATACCTTGGTGAAAATGAATGAAGTTTCTATATTTATGGGTAAACTTTAGCTGAAATGCTTCTCTGTAGTTCATACTCTAGGACAGAGAGAAGCAAGATGACAATTTTATCCACCAATCCAGCATCACAAAAGATATGAATGTTATGCTGAAATACCAAGGACTAGTCCACATTGCTACATTTCTTTTCTTTTATTATTAAATGTGGACTTCCCTGGTGGCTCAGACGCATTAAAAATCTGCCCGCAATGTGGGAGACCTGGGTTCAATCCCTGCGTTAGAAAGATCCCCTGGAGAAGGAATCCTATAGCAACTCACTCCAGTATTCTTGCCTGGAGAATCACATGGACAGAGAAGCCTGGTGGGCTACAGTCCATGGGGCTGCAAAGAGTTGGACATGACTAAACGACTTTAAAAAATTTTAAAAAATAATAATAACAATGTTAGATTAGGGGGTAAGTTTAAAGCAGTTATTCCATCTCTCTTAATTTATTCAATCTTTTAAAAAATAAAACATGACCTTGCTATCAATTTAGAAGATATACTTTGAATGGTCATAGGGAATTATCATATTGAAATACATGGTCCCTATAAACTATTGTCTGAATTTTGTTTCCCAGAAATAAGCATTTTAAATTTAACAAATCATTAAATACAAAGTCTAAATTTCCCTTTCAGTACTTAGGGTTCTGATTCAGTTTAATCTCATAGCCATGGGGAGTTTTTTGTTTTGGTTTTAAATGTTATTATACTTTGACTTGCTGAAAAACATGTGAATGCAAAGCCTCAAATCCTCTGAGTCTCTGGTTATAACATGATGTCCTCTGTATTCAAGACTTTACATATCAAAAGACCCAAGGTAAACATTTCAAAACATATTTTTGCCAGTTAAATATTGCCATCCATTAGATATAGCAGAAACAAGGTACAGATGTCATTATTTTTACCTTTTGCTACAAATTGAATGTTGTTTCACCCCATGGAGTTCCTAGTCTGAAGTTTCTAACATGCAATTACATTTGCAAGCTCAGTTAACACTGGCACCTGGGAACTTGATAATTTGCATGTACACAAAGCTCAGGCTTTCATTCACAAACAATATCCTTGAATAAAGAGTTCTGCAGTAACCAAAAAATCAAATTGATTTGATTTCCTTAAAAAAACTCAGCCCTACCACGTGTCTCTGCTTGCTGGTCAATTTGCAGTTGTTAGAACTGTTGTCTGTTAAATAAAAACACTATGCAAGTCTCCTGACAGAGAAATTCTTTGGGGAGAGAACCCATAAGATTCAGGAAGAGTATTTGGCTCATTTTGGATAATTCTTGAGTTTTTTTTTTTTTATTCTCTGCTTTTGGACTATGCAGACATGGGCAGCCAAATTGCCATACTTTTGGAAAAATCATTCTTTGCTTACAAATGTACATAGACAAATAAGACTCACAAATAACCAAGCTAGCTAAAATAATTAACATTCATCTTGTTTTTTTGTTTTTAATCTCTAGCCAGTTGAGAGAACTTAATACTTAATGTTTTTAACTTCTATTTTTTGATATGTTTTAAACACTACTTTACAGAATTTAACCAATCTTTTTCTCTTGTTTGCATGTTATCAAATTTGGTGGCTAAAACAAGAATTATAATGTCATAACTTAAAAATAAAAGTATATCTCTTTTAGTCATATACATTTTGCTACTTGTATGGCCTTTTAAATTTTGTACTGTAATCTCCTTTTTATGTAAGTTCTTCACTATATTTTGCATTTTTCAGTCTTAACTTTTTTCGGAGAGCTTCATTTTGGACCATTAAAAGTAAATCTTAAAGGTTACCTCTAAATAATGTCTCCTGTTATTCATCACTTTAATCATTGCCTAGAAAGAAAAAAAGTAAAGGCATTGTCAAGAGAAAAAAAAATGATGGTGAATTCAGTGAAGAATGAATTTAATTAAACTTCCAGTTTAAATGTAATGTCTCTGAAAGCAATAAATGTCTTTTAAATCTTTGAAAGTAAATAAATAGAAGCTTCAGGTAAGAGGTATTAATAAATAAATACTATATATGTATATATTTATGAGACAAGTGTGCTTTTTATGATAATATCAATTCAGCTTGCATGTGAAATTAAACTTTATTTTTAAAGTGACATTAACTTAGAGTCTTGTTCAATATTGGAAAACACTGAATGGACAGATACCCAAAGTAATGTTAATGCAAAAGTTGTACTAGACAAAGTGAAACAGGTAAGGAAGACAGTATCAATCTTCACATCTGCACTATTCACAATAGCTGGGACATGGACATAACCTGAATGTTCATCAACAGATGAACGTACAAAGAAGTAATACATGTTTAGAATGCAATGTTACAGAGCCATGAAACAGAATGAAATTGGGTCATTTATAGAGTTGTAGATGGACCTAGACTGTGCCACACATAGTGAAGTAAGTCAGAAAGAGAAAAAACAAGTAATGTATATTAACACATACATGTGGTATTTAGAAAAATGATAGAGATGATTTTATTTGCAAAGAAGAAATAGAGACACAAACATAGGGAACATATACATGGATACCAAGGGGAAGAGAGATGAGGTGGGAGGAATTGAGAGATTAGACTTGGCACATATACACTATTGATACTCTGTATAAAATAGGTAACTATTGAGAACATACTGTATAGCCCAGGGAACTCTACTTAATGAGCTGTGATAACGTGAGTGGGAAGCAAGTCCAAACAGGAAGGGATATACGTATATATACAACTGATTCATTTTGCTGTATGGTAGAAACGTACACAGCTTTAAATTAACCATGCTCCAATAAAAATTAATTCTTTAAAAAACAATTGCAGTAGGGCAGAGAGAATTTGTGAGACAGACCCATTTAAGCTCAGTCAAGCTGAAACACAGGCTGGATAGATTTTAGGAGATATAATGGAGGTGAGGGGATCATAGCCCATCTGTGTTTGCTAACTGATGTTCACCAAAATTAGCTCCTACCCTCCCACAGAGACTAGGGAATAGATAGGCTATCTCCCTGGGCTTATGTACTTGAGAGAGACAGTTTGAGTTGTAAACCAGGAGAGAGGATTTAAAAATTTTACATTTCAGGAGAAAATATTTGCAAATGATGTGACTTACAAAAGATTAGTCTCAAAAGTATACAGACAGCTTATAAAACTCAATAGCAACAAAAAACTCAATCAAAACTGAACAGAAGACCTAAATAGATATTGATATTTCTCCAAAGAAGATGTACAGATGATCAATAGCCACATGCAAAGAGGTTCAATGTCTCCAAGTATTAGAGAAATGCAAATCAAAACTACAATGAGCTATCACCTCAACACCAGTCAGAATGTGTGCTTGCTAAGTCGCTTCATTCATGACCGACTCTTTGACACCCTGTGGACTGTAACCCACCAGTCTCCTCTATCCAAGGAATTCTCCAGGCAAGAATCCTGGTTGCCATTTCCTCTCCCAGGGGATCTTACCCAGTCAGGGATCCAACTTACATCTCTTGCATTTCCTGCATTGGCAGGTAGGTTCTTCACCACTAATGCTGCCTGGGAAGCCCGGTCAGAATAGCCATCACTAAAAAGTCTACAAATAAGAAATTCTGGAAGAGATGCAGAGAAAAGGGAACCTTCCTATACTGTTGGTGGGAATATAAATTGGTGTAGCCACTGTGAACAATAGTATGAAGTCTCCTTAAAGAACTGAAAATACAGCTGTCATATAATTCAGCACTCCTACTTTTGGGCGTAGATCCAGACAAAACTGTAATTCAAAAAGAAACATGCACCTGTTTGTTACTAATAGCACTATTTACAATAGCCAAGACATGAAAGCCCCCTAAATATACAGTGGCTGAAGAATGGACAAAGAAAATGTGGCATATATATATATATACACAAGGAACAAGGAATACTACTCAGTCATAAGAAAGAGTGGAATAATACCATTTGCAGTAACATAGATGGACATAGAGATTATCATACTAAATGAAGTAAGCCAGACACAGGAAGACAAATATATGATATTGCTTACATGTGGAATCTAAAAAAAAAAAAAAAAAGATACAAATGAACTTATACACAAAACAGAAAGAGACTCAGAGACATAGAAAACAAATCTATGGTTACTCTGGTCACCTGATGTGAAGAACCGACTCATTAGAAAAGACCCTGATGCTGGGAAAGATTTAAGGCAGGAAGAGAAGGGGATGACAGAGAATGAGATGATTGGAGGGCATCACTGACTTGATGGATATGAGTTTGCGCAAGTTCCGGGAGTTGGTGATGGACAGGGAAAGCTGGCCCCTTGTAGTCCATGGGGTCTCAAAGAGTTGGACATGACTGAGTGACTGAATTGAACTGAACCAAAAGGGAAAAGGGGTGGGGGAGAGAGAAATTCAGTTCAGTTCAGTTGCTCAGTCGTGTCCGACTTTTTGCGACCCTGTGAATCACAGCACGCCGGGCTTCCCTATCCATCACCAACTCCTGGAGTTTATTCAAACTGGTGTCCATTGAGTCGGTGATGCCATCCAACCATCTCATTCTCTGTCATCCCCTTCTCCTTCTGCCCCCAACCCCTCCCAGCATCAGGGTCTTTTCCAATGAGTCGGCTTTTCACATCAGGTGGCCGAAGTATTGGAGTTTCAGCTGCAACATCAGTCCTTCCGATGAACACCCAGGACTGACCTCCTTCAGGATGGACTTGTTGGATCTCCTTGCAGTCCAAGGGACTCTCAAGAGTCTTCTCCAACACCACAGTTCAAAAGCATCAATTCTTCGGCGCTCAGCTTTCTTCACAGAGCAACTCTCACATCCATACATGACTAGTGGAAAAACCATAGCCTTGACTAGATGGACCTTTGTTGGCAAAGGAATGTCTCTGCTTTTTAATATGCTATCTAGGTTGGTCATCACTTTCCTTCCAAGGAATAAGCGTCTTTTAATTTCATGGCTGCAGTCACCATCTGCAGTGATTTTGGAGTCCCCCAAAATAAAGTCTGACACTGCATCCACTGTCTCCCCATCTATTTCCCATGAAGTGATGGAACCAGATGCCATGATCTTAGTTTTCTGAATGTTGAGCTTTAAGCCAACTTTTTCACTCTCCTGTTTCACTTTCATCAAGAGGCTCTTTAGTTCTTCTTCACTTTCTGCCAAAAGGGTGGTGTCATCTGCATATCTGAGGTTATTGATATTTCTCCCGGCAATCTTGATTCCAGCTTGTGCTTCTTCCAGCCCAGCATTTCTCATGATGTACTCTGCATATAAGTTAAATAAGCAGGGTGACAATATACAGCCTTGATGTACTCTTTTTCCTATTTGGAACCAATTTGTTGTTCCATGTCCAGTTCTAACTGTTGCTTCCTGACCTGCGTATAGGTTTCTCAAGAGGCAGGTCTGGTATTCCCATCTCTTTCATAATTTTTCACAGTATATTGTGATCCACATGGTCAAAGGCTTTGGCATAGTCAATAAAGCAGAAATAGATGTTTTTCTGGAATTCATTTGCTTTTTCAATGATCCAGCAGATGTTGGCAATTTTATCTCTGGTTCCTCTGCCTTTTCTAAAACCAGCTTGAACATCTGGAAGTTCACGGTTCACGTATTGCTGAAGCCTAGCTTGGAGAATTTTAAGATTGTATATTATATTATAAAAGATTATATACATGCACACACACATACCTGTATAACCGAGTCACCTTTTTGTACACCAGAAACTGATACAATGTTGTAAATCAATTATTATACATCAATATAAAGTAAATAAAAAAGAGCATAAAAACATTTACGTTTCAAGGAAGGAGAGAAAGGATTACAATGATAAAGTTTGTAAAGTAAATGCTGTAAGAAAAGGCAGGTCAGAGATAGCATCTGGAAGAAGCCTGTCTAAAGTTTTAGTTGAGGGGCTCTTTAGGATTATCTCTCTATTAGGACTGATCATGGCTAAGAGAAGCATGTATCCTATTTTGCTCATTTTTTAGTGTTCTTACCAGTATGAGTAGAGTACATTAGTGGTAGAGAGCACTGGGAACTTTGGGGTCTCACTTGGAGACCATGGCTGCATCTGAAAAGTCTCTTTCCAGTTCTACCTTCTACTGTCACAGTGGGTTTCAGAGTTCTGTTTCTCTTCAGCTGTTTCCAACTGGTTGTAAGGCAGTGTTAGCATGTCTGACTTAAGATACCAATTCCTGTTCTCAGTTCTAGATAAATTTAACTTCTCTTCTGCTTCATGTAATATCTTGAAAAGTCGACATAGTAAATATATTTCTTAATAGTTACTCTGTTATGTAGATTTGTAGAGTAGATCCCAGGTTTATAGTGAAAGTTGCTCAGTCATGTTTGACTCTTTGCAAGTTCATGGACTATATATATATAGCCCATGGAATTCTCCAGGCCAGAATACTGGAGTCGGTAGCCTTTCTCTTCTCCAGAGTATCTTTCCAACCCAGGGATGGAGCCCAGATCTCCCACATTGCAGGCAGATTCTTTACCAGCTGAGCCACAATGGAAGACCAAGAATACTGGAGTGAGTAGCCTCTCCCTTCTCTAGGGGATCTTCCTGACCCAGGAATTGAGCCAGGGTCTCCTGCATTGCAGGTGGATTCTTTACCACCTAAGCTATTAGGGAAGCCCATGGTGTACTTTACCAAAAATCAAAGAAGGCTGAGTGCCGGAGAATTGATGCTTTTAAGCTATGCTTCTGGAGAAGACTCTTGAGAGTCCCTTGGACTGCAAGGAGATGAAACCAATCAACCCTAAAGGAAATCAACCCTGAATATTCATTGGATGGAGTGTGCTGAAGCTGAAACTCCAATGCTTTGTCCACCAGATGTGAAGAGGTGACTCATTGGAAAAGACCCTGATGTTGTGAAAGATTGAGGGAAGGAGGAGAAGTGGGAGACAGAGGAGGAGATGGTTGGATGGCATCACCAACTCAACAGACATGAATTTGAGCAAACTCCAGGAGATAGTGAAGGACAGAGAAGCCTGGTGTGCTACAGTTCACAGGGTCACAAAGAGTCAGATATGGTTTAGTGACTGAACAACACCGCCAAAAACAAAACAAAACAAAACAAAAACTTCCCCAAACTAACCTATCATTAACAATTATTCATGTCTAGTGTGCTTCGATTGCCAAAAAATTGAAGTGTAACTATAAAATGTATGGACACAATTTGATACAGAAAGAATGAGTTGAAAAACAATGCCCAATACCTTCAATGACATAGAGAAAGGGTAAAAAAAAAATCATTTTTGTAGTTGTGTACTACAATGAGATTATATAAAACCCAAGCGTGAAGAGGAAATCAAAATTCTGTGAAATTATTTTACTGAAAGCTAAAATACTATAAGATTTTTTTTTAGCTTGTTTGCCACAAAATCTCTTACTATTCCTACTGCTTGTCACTGTCTGCTTCTTCCTGGCTGCTATGTCCTGAATATATCCCCTTTAAATGTATATGTTACATCCTGAGCCCCAATAGGCTGGCATTAGGAGTCAGGACCCTTGAGAGGCTCTCGGGTCCTGAGGGCAGAATCTCAGGAATAGGATCCATTCGCTATGAAACTTTCACTGGGATCCTAGCATCTTTCATTATATAAGGACATAGTGAGAAAACACTGGTCTAAACCAGAATGAGGACTCCCATTCAACCTTACTGACACCCTGATTTCAGACTTCACAGCATCCAATATGTGATCAACATGTTTCCACTGTTTAAGAGCTAGCCAGCCTCCGGTACTTTGTGACGGCAGGCCACATGGACTGAGACACTGACACTGCTTTGGGTGACGCTTCTCAGCTCTTGTGCAGACCCCTAAGACAGCCAGTGTTCATGGGAAATAGCTCAGCCATTGAATTACAAAGAAGAAAAAATGCTGCTCTCACCCTTTAAGCCATTATGAGAAAAATCTTTCATATATTAAACCACTTAGATTTTCAGTGTGCTCATCAAGCCGTTCATATATGATTAATATATGAGGATGGAGTTTAGCTCCATTAGAGATGTGAGTAGGTAAATATCCTTTAGGTAGTCCCCATTAAATATTAGACATGTGACCAAAGCTCATTAGCAAGCAATTTTATGTAGAGCTTTCTCATACTTAGCAAAAAATCAGTTATTTGAGCTACAGATAAAATGTGATTTAAAAAAACACATACTTTAGAAGTTAAGGATGCCATTTCAAAGTTTACATTTTGTTAATGAAAGTAAAATTCATGCCTAGATACAGGTAATATATCTCAGCAGGTAATGGCAAACTTTTCTAGATGTTTGTCCAAACTTTCCCTTAAAAGTATAGTCTTAAGCATATTTACTGCCCCAAAGTAGTTTGATTAAAGATCCTAAATCCTACAGTATAACCTTGGCATGGAAGATGTTGAGAACAAGAGTTAATAAAATACCCCCTGCATGGTGAAAGTAACTTGGCTAGATTTATAAAAACAATTTAGCTGTGAACAAAGTGTCCTCAAGTCAGTGGTTCTACAAGGATGTAAGGTACAAGATACACACCGATATAATCAGGTGAAATAAACTGCTAAATGGAACTATGCAGTGTTCTCCTGAAGGGCATTGGAGATGTCCCAGAGAAAAAGCGTAACTTTGCTTTTGCTTTATTGAAACAGAAGTTTCTTGAGGTGACTTTCTAAAGTAGAATATTAAACTAAGGTTATCAGTGGTTAAGGTGTACACTTGTCTTCCTATTTTCTATGACTGGAGAGCAAAGCATGTGTTTTACATAAATGCGAGATGAAATCATTTAGATGCATACATAAATAGAAAGACTGCTGCCTTGCTCTGTCCCACAGTATTTCGAAATAGGAGATGGCTTTACATAATGAGGGTCTTTCACAATACTGTACTGTGATGAGGATCCAAAGAACTTTTTTTTTTTTTAAAGAAAATCTTTGGGAATGAAGCAGCCACAACCCCTCTACAGACACCGTTCCCCAATAGAGTTAACTGTGGAGCATTGTTGATGGACAGGCTTCAGTTGCACACATTTGGGTGCATCTCAGATTTTGCTCTATAGCTACACTGAGTATGGAAGGGAGATTAGTAATGCATCATTCTGAGAAAGTTTCATTCAGGTTGACCAGGAGTCTTCAGATGGGAAACTTTTTATCTGAAGACTTCTGGTCAACCTGGATGAAATTTTCTCAGATGTGCATTGTGTTGAGGTTCTTTCTACCCAATCTCCCCTTCCCTCCCACACCTTGTACAGAGGTCAGGCATGCAACATGGTGTGAAGGATCTACCCTGGCTGTTTCTGTCTTCAGCATTCACACATGTTCTCCCTAGTACATTTCTTGTACACCTAATCCCATCTTGATATCTCCATCTAAAAATATCTGAACTGATACTATATATATTTTGAGACCAGATCACTGGCCCAGGGATTATTTTTGTCTCTAGAGTGAGATGTTTGTGAAAAAATGACAAATACTCCAGCCAAGTTTTAAATGTTTTCACTTATGGAAAAAATATATATTAAAGTTCAAGAGGAGAGCCTGTTGCTTAAAAAAAAGAAAGAAAGAAAGAAAGACAGTATGTAGCATTGAAAATAATATGGTAGCTTGATCTTATACTATATATCCCCTTCTTTTTCCTATTTTGAGAGTTTAGACCAGAAAGCTCTTGACAAAGAGGCACTTCCAGTTGACTCTCATCCTTTAGGAAATAACACATATTGTTCTTCCAGTTAGCAGCACAGCTCAGTAATCAATACAGGTAAGGAATGGTGAGAATAAAAAAGAGAAGCCGATTTATACTTTTGAGAAACAATGTTTGCTGTAAGAACTAGTATAATAGGGTAATCTAGAAATAGCTGAAGATATATAGGTAAAATAATTTAAAAAGCTAAATATAAAATATGCGGAATTTGCTTTATAGCAAAATTAACGGCAGTCTTTTTTTTAGTATTATAGTATTTACTGTGGGTTGGGAAATTGGTAAGCTATCACATGACCATAATAGTTTAATTTTTCATTTTAAAAAAAAAGCAAGAAGAAAAACTTAGAAGAACAATGACAGGGAACTAGGCTTCTTGGGCAAAATTCACAATATAAACAATTTAGCAAAAGTTTTAGGCTTCCACAAAGTTGTTGGCTGAAGTCAGATAGTCAATGACAGATGGGTTGAGTCTCAGACAAACTGCACACAAAAAGATCTAATCAAGATGAGAAAAGCAGTGGGATAGACACTCAAGCCATTGCACTTCCTCAAATCACTGGAAATTAAATTATTCCCAGCTGTATCTCAGTAGATAGCTCTGTTAAAGATAAAATATGTTTCTCCTTAAATAGAGCGACACCTTCTGTGATTGTCTAGACCATCTTAAACCATGAAAAGTTTGAAAAAAATGGGTTAACCCTCAAAATAGTCAAGTTTTATGCTTCTGACACAAACCATATGAGGCTTTGTCAGCTTTTACTGTACACAGTATATGGAGGGATTAAGGTAAATGTGTTTCTCATGATTCATGTCTTATGTGCTGTGCCGAGTCACTTCAGTCATGTCTGACTCCTTACGACCCTATGGACTATAGCCCACCAGGCTCCTCTCTCCATGAGATTCTCCACGCAAGAATACTTGAGTGGGTTGCTATTTCTTCCTCCTGGGTCAGCCCAGGGATGGATCCCAGGTCTCTTCCGTCTCTGCATTGGCAGGCGGGTTCTTTACCACTAGCGCCCCCTGGGAAGCTCCAGGATTCTTGTCTTACATTTCACGTGTATAGTACACAGTATAGTACCACGTATACATAGATGTTTGTGTTGCATACATAATGTAAAATTCCACTTTCAGATTTTACGTACATATTCTATATTTGGTAGCTGTCCAATTTTTATGCAAACACAGTGAAATCATGATTGTCATTCAGCATGATTGTGACTTGTTTTTGTTGACTAGTGTGTCTGCTTTGTGTTTTACACAGACTAAAAGTCAAGGAGAAGAAAGACTGCCAGATGGAACCTCAATGCTTTCAGCCCCATGGGCACTAGAGAAACATGATTTAATTCTCTCCAGATACTGTGATTGTGCACTCTTGCTCTTATGTTTATTATTCAGCAAGCAAGGTGTACTTATTACCTAAGAGATATTAATACTTTATACCTAGCCATAAATAGGGAGAGCTAACTCAGTTATCTGCAGCCTAAGAATGAATATCTTCATTTTGTAAGTTGAAAATTATCCAAAATTATTTTGTTAGAATTTCTTAAAAAATCTTTTTAAAAAATTAACAGTCTTAGACTAAAGTCTTAGACTTTTCTCACCTTTAGGGCTTTTCTTCTTTCTTTTGAAATAATCAAATGTTATTTTGATTATTTCTTTAAAAAAGAATCAGATGTTTTAGTAAATAAATATTTCTATTGAAAATCTTGCTGAAAAATGATAGGTGTGTGTGTGTGTGTGTGTGTGTGTGTGTGTGTGTGTGATTTTTGTGACCAGTTTTCTCTGATAGGACATTTTCATTGTTTGATTCAGAAAATTTTTCTAAAACATTTCTGTGCTGGCCTTGTATGGTACTCTGAGACATTCAAATAATTCATTATTGAAAAGATACTCTAAGCAATTAAAAGCATTTTGCCTCAAAAATAGACCTCTGAAGCAAACTGGTATTTACAAACAACCTCATTTAATACACAAAAAAAGTTGGAAAACTTGTAGGACCTAAGATCAGCTACTAAAAAGAATGAAATAATACCACTTTGCAGCAACGTGGATGGACCTCGAGATTGTTATACTGAGTAAAATAAGTCATAATATTATATGACATCCCTTACATGTGAAATCTAAAATGAAGTAATGCAAATGAAATTGCTTACAAAACAGAAACAGACTCACAGACTTAGAGAATGAATTTATGGTTACTGGGGAAGAAGGATGGGGGAGGAATTAAAAAAAAAAGTTATTGGGACTCATGGCTGAACACTATACCCTAAATCCAGAATAATAAGTGCTCTGTGTAATTTTATGAGATGATCAGTCACATATGGCCAAAAAAAGGGGGGGGGGGTGTGGATGACAGGAGAACCAAGATATTCCCAGGTCCTAGTGATGGGAAGTATGCACCTGCAGGGCTACATAAGAAAGAGGCCAGGGTAGATGGGAGGCAGAAGACGGGAGGCAGAGCCTTTACTGGTGCTGGAGGCGGCACAATGGAAAAGAACCTGTCTGTCAAGGCAAGAGACATAAGAGATGCAGGTTTGATCCCTGGGCCAGGACGATCCCCTGGAGAAGGAAATGGCAACCCACTCCAAGATTCTTGCCTGGAGAATCCCATGGACAGAGGAGCCTGGTGGGCTACAGTCCGTGGGGTCAGAAAGCCAGAGGCATGACTGAGTGACAGAGCGTACAGAGGAAGGCAGGGCGCAGTGAGTGGTTAGGCTAGGCTAGTTGGAATAATTTTGGTGGCTTTAGGGTTGGTCCCTAGATGCCTGATACCTTACCAGGCTGATAAAGGCAGAATTTTTTCTCGGGGATGTATGGCCAGAAGGATGAGATCTGGCTCTGTGCTGGTTAGTTTGCATATTAAAGATGTGCTCTGGCCTGACTTTTTAAGAATCTCTAAAGAATTGGCTTCCCTGGTGGTCCAGTGGTAAAGCATCTGCCTGCCAATGCAGGAGATGTGGGTTTGATCCCTGGGTCACAAAGATCCTCTGGAGAAGGAAACAGAACCCACTCCAGTATTCTTGCCTGGGAAATCCCATGGACAGAGGAGCCTGGTGGGTTACAGTGTATGAGGTCACCAAGGGTTGGACAGGACTTAGCGGCCAAACAACAACAAAATTGGCTATTCCCAAGAGATGGAGGGGGTCTCTCTCCAGTAAAAAAGTTTCTTTAAAAATAAAATGTCAAAATGGTATAATGTACGCAAAATAAAGATATAGATATACACAGTAGAGTAATAATGATAATAGCACCTGCATATTTAAGTTCATTTGTCTTATATTTTAGCCCTGCAACACCGAGAGCCCAGCTTTGCAAAGGCATTATATTTTCTGTAATGTTTTATTATATTTCTTCCTGCTCCATTTGTTTTCTTAGCACCATAAATTAACATCAAGGTATTAACTGGAATTCCCTGTGCTATACAGTAGGTCCTTTTTGACTTTCTATCTTATATATAGTATTCTGTGTATGTTCATCCTAACTGAATCACCTAAAACTAACACAACATTGCAAATCAACTATGTGTGTGCGTCTGTGTGTGCATTAGTCATTCAGTTGTGTCTGACTCTTTGTGACCCCATGGACTGTAGCATGCCAGGCTCCTCTGTCCATGGGATTCTCCAGGCAAGAACACTGAAGTGGGTTGCCATTTCCTTCACCAGGGTATCTTCCCGACCCAGGGATCGAACCTGGATCTCCCACATTGTGGGCAGATTCTTCTATATTCCAATAAAAGTTAAAAAAACCATACCCTCAAAAACAAAAGCAGTATGTCTCAGGAAGCAAGATGATTATATTTGTGGAGCCAAGAATAGAATTCAGTGATGTCCAATATCCTTTCAACCCAAATGTATCATCTTTGCCATTTATATGAAATCAAGCTTTGAAATATCCAGTGAAAATTATATATAAGCCACATCTCAAAACATTATAAATCTAATAAAATTGGATACTTGAAATTAAGAAACTACTAGTAGGAGAAAAATAGATGTAATATATATTAGAATGCTTTGATTATTATGAGTGAATAATATATTTGGTTTTGATATTCATAACAACCAAGATAAAAAGAAGAAAAATATAAATTATACATTTCTTATTTTCATTTAAAAGGGAGAATATAATATCACCCAGAGAGATAATCATTTCTTTCTGGAAATTGAATACTAAATGGAGTTAACAATATGAATGGACTATATACTGCATAATCTATTTATATAATGCATAATTTCCTTCACAATATAACTTGTATAAACAAAATAAATATAATTTTATTATAGAAAATATAAGCATTTCAACATATTTAAAATGCTAAACAATTAGAGCAAACAAACAGAAAAAGTGGTCATACTTTCAAAGGACTGTGTGGTCTGAACTGAAAGAATAGATATAATTAAAAACACATACTTTCTCAAATTATAGTTAGAAATTATAATTTCTAATTATAGATGTATATTTTCTTAGTATACTTTGAAATTGTATGCCATCGTCCAAATTTAGTGGGACTTCTTTGCTGAAGTTCAAAGGAATATTCACTGACTGTGGGAAGGCTGGAAAGAACAGACTGGTCACGATGTGCTTTTATGAGTTCTAATTTGTTTTCACCTTGTGAAAGATTTTAGCTTTGACTCGGAAAGAAAGTGAAAGTGTTAATCACTCAGTCGTGTTTGACTCTTTGCAACTCCATGGACTGTAGACCGCCAGGCTTCTCTGTTCATGGAATTCTCCAGAAAAGAGTACTGGAGTGTCAGTTTTTAGCATTGACTTGGAGTGAAGGCATATTGCTTATATGCCATGCATTTTGGCCATACCTTTATTTAACCTACATCACTATAGTATTCTATACAACTACATTTTAGAAGTAGAACATAATATAAATGTGATTCATCCCCTTTTCCAAACTCATATGGTCACCCAATATCATTGTTAAGATGTAAGCTACATTGGAAAATTGATTTATCTTAACCAGCATGACATTTGTCAACTAGATTGAGCAAATTTAATTGGAAGAATTTAATTTAGACTAAATTACACTTATAAAGCTATAACTTTAAATGATGTTATCAAAAAGGAATCTGTGATTAATAGTATAAAAGTTCTGGAAACCCTATACATTGGAAAATTGTTTATAAGGATTATATTGAAATCTTTTTTTTTTTTTTTTTGCTTTCTTTTTTATTTAATTAATTTATTTTTTACTGAAGGATAATTGTTTTACAGAATTTTGCTGTTTTCTGTCAAACCTCAACATGAATCAGCCATAGGTATACATATAACCCCTCCCTTTTGAACTTCCCTCCCATCTCCTTCCCCATTCCCCCCCCCTCTAGATTGACACAGAGCCCCTGTTTGAGTTTCCTGAGCCATACAGCAAATTCCAGTTGGCTATCTATTTTACATGTGGTAATGTAAGTTTCCATGTTACTCTTTCCATACATCTCACCCTCTCCTCCCCTCTCCACATGAATAGGGATTATATTGAAATCTTGAATAAGATAGTAAATCTGGATAACTTAAACCAGATCTTGCATCCCTTAAAGCCACAGTACATAATTGTTTTTATATACCCTTGCCTAATGCAAAGATATATGGCTCATATATGAGCCTAATAAATAGTGAAATTGATAGAATTATATGATATAATGAGATGCAACCTCTTTCATCTTTCTTAATTATTCCATTGCCTGGAAGAGCAGAGTTTAGTTTCCTGCACAATTTTGCCAGGGTTCTTAACCCTGACTTTTCTCATATGCTTACGTTCTTACTTTTCCTTCATTACCATTCTGATTTACTCTATTCTTTTTCTTTTTTAAAAATTTTTGTTTGATGCTTTGTACTGTAAGAATGTTCAAGTGTTTTAGAAGTAGTGAAGATAATAACTAATTTTTCAGTTCAGTTCAGTTCAGTCCCTTAGTCATGTCTGACTCTTTGCGACCCCATGAACTGCAGCACGCCGGGCCTCCCTGTCCATCACCAACTCCCGGAGCTTGCTGAAACTCATGTCCATCGAGTTGGTGATGCCATCAAACCATTTCACCCTCTTTCATCCCTTTCTCCTTCTGCTTTCACTCTTTCCTAGCATCAGAGTCTTTTCTAACGAGTCAATTCTTTTCATCAGGCGGCCAAATATTGGAGCTTCAGCTTCAGCATCAGTCCTTCCAATGAACACTCAGGACTGATCTCCTTTAGGATGGACTGGTTGGATCTCCTTGCAGTCCAAGGGACTCTCAAGAGTCTTCTCCAACACCACAATTCAAAAGCATTAATTCTTCAGTGCTCAGCTTCCTTTATGGTCCAACTCTGACATCCATACATGACTACTGGGAAAACCATAGCTTTGACTAGACGTGTGTCAGCAATGTCTCTGCTTTTTAATATGCTGCCTAGGTTGGTCATAGTTTTTCTTCCAAGGAGCAAGCATCTACATTTCAGTTTTATGTGCACTTGAAAAAAAAAAATCCATGCTCCTGTGACACTGACAAAAATGATTTATCTCCAGCAGGATTAAAAACTCCACAGTGTAATATATTAAAAATTATATCTTATTCCCACCTGATTTTCAATACACATTTATACAGGTTGCCCTTAATGTTCACATTTGAACTGAATGTCATTGAATATATTTTGGCTTAGCATTCAGGTCTCTTTGGTATTATGGCCAACCTTACTTGCTTTCTCTCATTCATCAAACCCTGTTCTTCATATCTTTTTCTAATTATTTCTTAACCTCTCTGGAGTAACATAGCAGCTTTTTTCCCCCCCTCATTATGCTATTCCTTCATTTTTGGCTCAATTTCCAATTCAGAACTACAATAAAAAGTTTTAGAATTAGTTGCCACAGTAGTGATGTTGTAGTGTTTTGTATGCACGTGCTTGCTTGCTGCATAAGCAGAGTCTTTTAGAAAATGACTTTACTCAAAGGAAATTTAATATTATCATACTTAACAGAAGATAATTATAAGTACTAGATTTAAGAAACTTCCTCAGATAGACATTTCTTTGTATTCATCTTCATTGAATTCACATTATTCTTTCTGGACCATAAGCACCTACATTCTTCAGTTTCAAAATTATGTGTACTGTAGAAGAGTGAGTTTATAAAAGCAGAATCTTAAGACACAATGAAGCAACCAATGGTAGAGACATTGGCAAAAACAATGATATTATTTTTTTAAAAAGTTGTTTTGATCAAGAAATGCAGTTTAACCTATCAAATTTGTATGCCAATTTACCGTCACCCTCTCAACAGAGATAGGTTTCACAAAGGAAGGATCACCAAAATTTTGAAGGTTAAAATTACTATTACTTTCAGAAAAGATTACGATGCATCCACTTCCTTTTATCTATTAGGAACTTAGCAGCATGTGAGGAAAGATCTTTTTAAGTCTCTTCAAAATTGTATTTTCCTGCCTGCCTGGGATGAAATAGAATGAAATTGTTGTTTGGTCGTTAAGTCATGTCTGACTCTTTTGCAACCCCATGGGCTATAGCCCATCCATGGGATTTCTCAGGCAGGAATACTGCAATGGGCTGCCACCTCCTTCTGCAGGGGATCTTCCCGACCCAGGGATCGAACCCAGGTCTCCCGCACTGGCAGGTGGATTCTTTGCCACTGAGCCACCTGGGAAGCCAGCGTGAAATTAGGATACTGATGTGAACTAACCCTCACAAAGGTGAATTTTATACATTGCTATTTTGATATCATAGTGTGATGGCATCCAGTTTTCTACTTTCAAAATCTCCGCTTAATTTTGAGGTTTCCATCTGTACTTCTGTGACACATCAATGTCAATCTTCACTTCCTTCATGGCTGTAAGAGGGCCCTCCAAGTAGGCTGCATAATTTTCCAGTGCTTAGAAATGAAAATAAATAGGTTTATTGTCCCCTGTGATCACTTTAGCAGTCTCTGTTAAGGAGGAATCCAAAGTAGCTTGAGGATTAAAAATGGCATCTGAAGATTAAGAGAATTTAACATACCTTATTGCTGCTTCTTTGAAAGCCTTATGTAATTATTGCATTGACACAAGAATGCTTATAGAATTATTCAACTTCCTACTTCCAAATATTGAGAAGCAGTTCCTTATATCTGGAACTAGTTTTTACTACACAATTTAAAAACACACACACACAATTACAAAAAAATGCATGAAAAAATATCATATTCTGTATTCTCTGAGTTTTTCTTCTATATTCTCTAGAGGCATCTAGGTGATTAATTGGAGCATCTTTGACCTGTGTTGGGCTCACATATTTCCAGCTTCTCATAAAAAAAGGAGTTTCCCTCTCTTGGTTTCTGTTTGAAAATTCTGAGGGGGTGGTTTTGATCGTTCTGCTTGGCCCTTCCTTTTTACGCTCTTAAACCCAGGCCCTGTGGTCCACGAGATGGGCTCAGATAACACTCAAAAGCACCCCATAGCAACTAAAAGTAAAGGAAGGCACGGTGACTGCTGAGTGGCATCTACTGGGGCAGGGAGGCCCAGAGAGTCAGGGCCATTGCTGGAATCCTGGTAGGGCTCTCAGTGTCTCTAGTTTCATCTGTTACTCAGTGTTTTTCTTTTCCACCAGACACAGAACCAGAGGTCAGCTTGCGGTTTCTTTCTGTAGCTGAGATTTTCTTTGAATTCTCCTCCCCTCCGCTCCAACTTGTTTTGATCTAGACTCAATATTCTTGTGCTAGATAATCTGGAAAGAAGGGCTTTTTTTATAGGTGTTTCCCTTGCAATCTGTATGAGTAAGAATTATCTGTGCATACCCTTAGGAAACAGATCTTGAATATTCATTGATGATTATTCCTGTTATATAGCAGATGCTTCAGAAACAATTATTTGAAGGAAGAGAAGCAGAAGGGGGTAAACAATTAAAATTTCAGAAAGCTATATATTATATCAGTAATCGTTAACCTATGGAGAAGGAAATAGGAAGCCTTAATGAGTTATTTTTTAAAACCTTTGATCCGTTGTTCTAAATTTACATGTCACCTCAGATATCTAAAGGACAGGGCATTTTCCTATCCATACTGACAGTCTTGTGCCTTCAGGTGACAGAAGTCACAGCACTTGAGAGTGAGCAGCTGATGTTCACACTTGTCACAGGGTTAAGAGGAGATACAGAATGGCGTAAGGAGAACATTTTGAAACCTTCTTTTCCAGAAATAATTCTGCAAAAAAAGCTTTTGTTCACTCTCAAGAATCTTCACCACTGCCTTTTATTCTGGATTGATGAGGCCCTTCCCTCCATCAGACTTGACTCTCATCCATGATGAACTGCAGATGATTCAACTCAGGAAACGGTGTGCTATGGTTAGGAGCTCGGGTACTGTGAAGCTTCTGATGCTTTCCTTCAACTCCTCTATGGCCAGGTGTTCATGAAGCCTGGCTCTGTACTGCCTCCTAAGCACTTTCATTTTCATTCTTCTGTCTCCCCTGAAACCATCCTCGAGACTGTCCCAGAGCTCTTGCCTGAGCACTAGAACAACCTATGCAACTCTCACCATATTTCTAGACTTGGCCCCTCCGTTTCCTTCAGTGATCCTCCAGGTATATCATTCCATACTTAAGACATTTAAGGAAGCCCCACATTGCCCTCAGAATAAGGTCCAGCACCTTTATCTTATTTTATTTATTCTTTTTACTGGACTAGTTGCTTACAATGCTGTGTCAGTTCCTATCACACAGCAAAAGGAACACATATCTTCTCTCATCTGTGAATTCCCTTCTCATTTAGGCCACCACAGAGCACTGAGTGGACTTCCCTGTGTTATCGAGTAGGTTTCATATCTTCAAACAGATTTGCTTTTCTTTTTAATCTCATTCTATCTTACCCCTCAATTTCTCTCCACTCATTTCTATTTTTCATAAGTTGTGCTGGCCATACCACATGCCTTGTACTTGCATGAAAATGCCTTCTCCCTTCAGAGACTTTCCTTTCCAAAGTTCTTCTCTAGTTTTTATTCACCAGCCTAATGTCTACTCATCCTTTAGGTCTGAACTGGAGGTGATGTACTTTGAGAAGTGTCAGAATCTGTAGTTTTGGATTGAGTTTCCCTTATATGTGCATTTCTCATCCTATATTTTGATTGCCTTTTTATATTTCACCTTTCACTAGGTTTTAATCTCAATGACCATGTTGATAATACCAGTATCATTCATTTTTACATCCCTCATTTCTAATGCATCTCTAAAATGATCCCTTCAGGACATTTTCTCATCATCAAAGTAAATTTTATTAACACACCGAAAGACTTATTACAAGAAAAGAGAGTGGACAATTTTAGGATCTTATGTGGGAAAGAAATATTTAAAGACTCCATACCACAGTCCATTCTGAGCTTGATCTTTGAACATGATATCATTGGTCAAAAAGCAGAGAGGTCAAATTCTGAATCTAGACAATTGAGGCTGCATGTCTCTGATGGGCAGGGGGGTTTGCAACCTGGGTTTTTTTACTCTGTCTACTGCTTTCCCTGGTGGCTCAGTTGTAAAAAATCTGCCTGCCAATGCAGAGGATGTAGATTCGGTCCCTGAGTCAGGAAGAGCCCCTGGAGAAGGAAATGGCAACCCAGTCTAGTATTTTTGCCTGGGAAATTCCCAGAGGAGCCTGGTGGGCTACAGTCCATAGGGTCACACAGTCAGAGATGGCTTAGTGGCTAAGCAAGACAACAACCGTGTTCCTATACCAGATAATATCAGTAATGGGGAAAAGACATTAAGGAAGTACACTTATATTTAACCTGGCCATCAATATCTGTTTTGCCTCCTACTCTCCCAGTGAAGCCTCTAAACAAGTAATCTGCCAGTCAAAGACTGAAATAAAGCAAATTTGATTTCCTTATTGAGTCATTCTTCACTTGGCGCCTATAGGTTTCCCAGGTGGTGCAGTTGGTAAAGAATCTCCCTGCCAATGCAGGAAACCCAAGACACATGGGTTCCATCCCTGAGTCTGGAAGATCCCCTGGAGTAGGAAATGGCAACCCACTCTAGTATTCTTTCTTGGAAAATCCACGGTCAGAGGAGCTACAGTCCATGAGATCACAAAGCATTGAACACAACTGAGCACACACCACCACTTAATACCTGCTTCCTGTGACTAAAATGTTAGAATTTGTTTGCCTAGTATCTTTCTGGCGTTTCCAATTGTCTTTTGTTCAGAATGACTCTCTGAATCCTGTATATATATATATTCCTTGCCCCAATCTGTGAGACCTGCACACTTCATGATTTTCTTCAAGTTTTTCATTTTAATTGTTTCAGTATTGAACGCCAGATGTGGACAGTGTACTCTTTAGCTCCTTGGGCAAAGAAGATGTTAATTTGGTCTAAAGTACTAAGTAGTACCTAATGTTGATAACTAAGGAGATTTTTGTAAAAATGTTAGACTTGTGAATAAGCAAAACACTAATTATTTGTTGGAAATTTTACATGTTTGATATTAGTTCTGAAAAGATTATTCAAAATTTATTCTTCAACTTTATAGAAAGCAAAAATAAGACTACTTATCCAGACTAATTGGCAAAGACATATATTCATGTTAAATACAAATTTTACATTTCATAAATAATATTTTGTCTACTCACAGTGAGCAAGACAATGTATTGCTGGATAAACCCTTCATGTTGTGAAAGGTAACATTTGTAAAAGGATATTTTTGACCTTTGTTTCTATTAATACGCTTCTAACTATTCTCTAGTCCACCGAAATCACAATAGTAAATGAAAGGAACATTTAAGTGCTGTCATTAATTCTCTGTCTCACAAAAGCTAGCTGTCTGCCTTCTAAATTATCTGTGCTTCTTGTGTAGTGAATGGGAAAAAAAATTGCTGTTGCTAACCTGGAGTCCTTTTGAAGAGAACTTTTCTTTGTACAACAGCTCCTAGGGTTTAATACAGTACCAAGGTAAAGCTGAATGGTCTAAAACCTATTAGAGTTCTGGAATCAGGTGCAGGTAAGAAAATTACCCTCATTAAGAACATTTAGTCATCCCAGTAATTTTTCTATTGGTATATGCTTTATAATGTACTTTGCCTCTTAGGAAAAATATGTGTTATCTCGAATAAATGCAATTATAGGCAACCTGGGATATATAAAATCATTATGATAGTATTGTGATATTGTTAAGGGGTTGGATCAAGAAAGTAGCTGGCATTCAGTATGTCACTAGAAACAACATGATGTAATAATGCCACAGAGCTGAGCAATAGCTTTATCAGTATTATCAACGTCCATATTAATTATTCCCTACTTACTTAAGTCATAACCAAAGCAAGTTATGATTTTCTTTGCGATTAGTAAAGAAAAAGATTAGCTCATGAATACAAGAATAATGAATCAAAATGTCATATGTAAAACTGTATAACAACCTATTCGACAAGTATATACGGAACTGTTGTATGAAGATTGTGGGTAGAGGGAAGGTAAAGGCTAACAGAGAAAGTTTGGGTCTTCCAATAAGGGCAAAATGATACTTAGTTGGAGAAAAAGTGAAAGGTAGTCACTCAGTCTTGTCCAATTCTTTGTGATCCCATGGACTGTATATTGCCAGGCTCCTCTGTCCATGGAATTCTCCAGGCAAGAATACTGGAGTGAATTGCCATTTCCTTCTCCAGGGGATCTTCCCGACCCAGGGGTTGAACCTGGATCCCCTGCATTGCAGGCAGGTTTTTTACCATTTGAGCCACCAGAGAAGCTTGTTGGAGAGCAAAGGGATTATAGATTTCTTCTTGTGTTGGTTTGTGATGTGGGTCTGAGTATTCAGTCTCTCAGTTGTGTCCAACTCTTTACGATCCTATGTACTGCAACCCACCAGGCTCCTCTATCCACTGCATTCTCCAGGCAAGAATACTAGAGTGGGTTGCCATTCTTTTCTCCAGGGGATCTTCTTCATTCATGGATTCAACTTGTGTCTCCTGAATTACAGGAAGATTCTTTACTGCAGAACTACCAGGGAATTTGTATAATTTTCAAAAGTGGAAATGGAAAAAACAAGGGGATAAATGCAAACTAAAGAAAAGAAGCAACTTGGGGAAAATTTTGGGGTGTGGAAAGAATATGTATCAGATTTGTCAATATCAAGCAGATGCTGGAGAATAACGGGGCAAAGAGTAGAAAAGAAGAAAATTTCTATATGATTTGGCTCACCAATCTGATAAGAAGTTTGAGCATAGGGGCACACCATTGCATCATTTGTCTTACTAAAATTTTTCACATAACTTTTGAACTTTTTTAGCTTTTTTAAAAATAACTTGGCAGTCCTATATTGGCAGTCACTGGGAAAATGCACTTTGCAATTAGAGAAATTTAGCATAAAATATTTTAACAATTGCAAAACTAAGGATATATATATTTATATATGTTTGTACGTTTTTTTGGATGACATGGGAAATAAATGTTGTTTTCCTTAGTCAAATCGAAATGAGAAATACCTGAATCTCAAATGTTTAAATGTTTTCAGCCATAAAGCAAACTAATAGTAATTACCATATTTTGAATGTGAAAAGGCTAATTAAACAAATAAGTGATATTCGTTCACTGTGATTATTCAGCTTTCATGGAAGATTTATGTATATGTATATGTATATGTATATGCCATAAACCATACCCATATCCTATTGTATAGATATGTATGTGTATGCCTTCAAACCGTGGTGCTGGAGAAGACTGTTGAGAGTCCCTTGGATAGCAAGGAGATCAAACCAGTCAACCCTAAAAAAAAATCAACCCTGAATATTCATTGATGCTGAAGCTGAAGCTCCAATACTTTGGCCACCTGATGTGAAGAACAGACTCACTGGAAAAGATCTTGATGACGGGGAAGATTGAGGGCAGGAGGAGAAAGGGACAACAGAAGACAAGATGGTCGGATGGCATCACCAACTCAATGGACATGAGTTTGAGCAAGCCCTGGGAGATGGTGAAGGATAGGGAAGCCTGGTGTACTGCCGTCCATGGAATCGCAGAGATTCATACATGACTGAGTGACTCAACAATAGCGATATGCTGTTGAGTTTAATCTGATGTGCAGGTCACAATTTTACAAATAAAGCATATTAAACAGATGTATTTTCTTCTAGGTGTAAGGTTTATAGAAGAAAATATTTCCAATCCTACTTCACTAAGAATTGTACAATTCCCTGTGAAGATATATTTTCACTAAATTGCTTCTGGACATTTTCATGGCTTTCCCTTTAATGCTGTATCAAGCAAGTGTTTTATAGCTCTCTGGGAAGCTGAAATTTTATATCAAATTTTAAACAGTTGGAAATATCAAGGATGAAATTAACCTCAGATTAAACAAAATCTTTGGGTATATTGCTTCTTCCAAGCAGTAAAAAGAACAGTATTTAACACAAGCTCTAGAAGCCACACACCAATCATCTGTGTATTAAAGTATTTCTCTGATTTGGTGGAATAGGGTAAAAGCAAGTTCATCCCAGCAGACACATTTCAGGAACTTCATTGTCCCAGGTTCCAAGGAAGGATCGATCTTCACATTTTCTCTGATGTCGTCGTGGCTCTGCTAAGCTCAGCAGTTCCGGTCATGTCTGATTCTTTGCGATCCCATGAACTGCAGTCCACCAGGCTCCTCCGTCCTTGCTATTCTCCCAGCAAGAACACTGGAGTGGGTTGCCATTTCCTTCTCCAGGAGATCGTCCCAACCCAGGGATGGAACCCGGGTCTCCCACACTGGGGGCAGATTCTTTACCATCTGAGCTACCAGTGAAGCCAAATAATAGTTGACTGATATTAATTCAGATTTCCCACCTCTGCTTTGTTCTTTGCTCTACCAACTTCACTGTCCGCACCCTGAGTTATTTTATCAAGCTATTCCACGCCTATCAGTTCCAGAAAATTTTCCTCCAAAACATCTGTGAAATTTTCCCTTAAGTTAATGAAAAAGGGGAACCTTTTTCCAGGTCCCCCACTCTACTGCCACATAAAAATCAATTTCCTTTCTTTCACGTATAGTGATTATTTTATACTTCACTTAACAGTTTTTTTTAATCTTTTCATTTTAATTATGTCACTCACAGTTCTCCCTATAAGATTGACTTTTGTAAATTGCAGGGGTCAGGTCTCTGCACAGCAGCTAACAGTGGTAGAAGCGGATCTGTACTTCATCAATGTGTGATAGCAACAACTGTTAGTGGCGGCTGCTGTTATTAATAATTCAAGAAATCAGAAAAATCTGGGAAGCCTAGGAGTTAATGGAAAAGAAAATTCATATATTTTTTATGGATCCCAAGTGAAGGAACCATTAGCATACTAAAGTCTTAAAAGTCAGAGCCTGTACACATAACAAGGTAATAACATAACAGCATAAATATAGAGCTTCCTCAAGCTAATTTTACAAGCGCCAAGAGACTATCCTCGCTGCGACCTCAGATTTTTTAATCCTACCAGCACATTTGGGTAGTTAGGATAACAAAGACCTGAAAAATGACAAAAGATCACTTAAAATTTTTCCTATAAATTTACTGCTGAAATCCTGAAATGTCTGTTAAATTTCTAAGATCTTTTTTTTTAAGTTTTAACCAGCTTGATTTTAGTATTTTCCCTATGACTGTATTTGAAAGATTCAATTAGCCAATTGCTTACGTTTTGTATTTAGTGCAAGTATTAAAAAAAAAAAATTGTCCCATTTTACTCATTTATTCTACTGCCCTTCCCTTTCTCCACCATTTCTTTCTTCACTTCCTTCCTTCCTACCCAACTTCTTTCTTTGCTTCCTTTCCATGACTTTTTAAAAACTATTTGAAAGTTGTTTGACCTATTGTAGTTGTTTTCAAACTTTCTGTCCAAGTGTTTCATTTTGTTTTTAATTTAAGTTTTATTTTATATTGGAGTATAGTTCATTTACAATGTTGTGTTAGTTTTAGGTGTATAGCAAAATGATGAAGTTACACATAAGTGTATATCCATTCTTTTCCAGATTCTTTTCCCATATAAATTATTACAGGATACTGAGCAGAGTTCCCTGTGCTAAACAGTAGGTCTTTGTTGATGACCTATTTTATATACAGTAGTGTGTGTCAGTCCCAAACCCCAACTTATCCCTCCCCCAATGTTTCCCCCTTTGTCTGTCCAAGTGTTTTTACTCAGTTTTTGACACAGACTTGCTAAGTAATGGAACATAGATCAGTGGTATGCAGCAGTAAGTTTTTGTTTCCTGGGCATGTGTGTGGGATCACTGGTTGATTTTACTCCAGGTATGGAGCCTGTAGGTCATAGAGATGACTCTAGCTGTCAGCCTGGGTGCAGGTTTGCATCACCTGTTTTCATTCCGGCACTCGGGTGGGAAGAATAATAACTATCCCAGGGAAGTTCTTTTCCTGATCAACTGTCAGTGTTTTATAGCTGAGCTGTATATCTTGGGTGCATTTAAGTCTCTGATTATATCCTAAAATTTTATTAGCCAAAACAAGTTTACAAAGTCCGGCCAACATCAAAGGGTCTGTAACTGTATTTGGTCCACAGCAGGAGAGGGGAGGGTGGGACAATTCAGAACCTCTAGACTCTCTCAAAGAAGAATGCTTTTCTTCCCCACAAAATCTGCCATGGCATTCAATGTAATAACTGGATCATAAAGGTACTTTATTGGAAAGTATTAATAGGTTCAATTTTCACATCTATTTATAGTGATGTAATCAATGCATAGACAAATTGTGTTGCTGGTGATATGACTTTGTTATGTTAACATGTGTTAAGTGGAGCAGAGAGTGCAGGAAAGTGAGTAGTCTCTGTTCAATAAAAGAGATCAAAAGAAATTGAAGTAGAGTTTAGTCCTTGCAGTTCCTGGAGGAAGGACCTGACAGGCCCCTAGGAGCCCCATGGCCCGGTCAAGGCAGGATGCAGAGAACATAAGACCGGTGCACACGCCTTTATTAGGGCTAATGGATATGCGGTGGGTGAATGGGCTCCTGAGCAAGGGCTAGATTGGTCAGTTCAAACCAAAAGAACAGGGTTTTGGTAACTGCCATGGGATTCTTATCTAAGGGGCATGTAAAGCACAATGGCACAGGGAGGCAGGGGTTAGTATGATCACAGGGGCTATTGAGGAAGTCACAGCAGGAACTGACACGTGCTTGTACCTCTGCGGCTGCTGTCTAGGGTGTGATCTTGCATAGGGGCACTCATGTCAGTCCAACGTCCCTGTAGGTTGCTTCTCCAGAAAAATGGACACTGAGGCAGCGATACCTTAGGGTAGCTTAACTAATCTCTCCACAGATGGACATGACAACTTGAAAATGGGGAATGTGAGTCAGAGTTCTATATTAATGAGAAAACCCCCAATTCAGAATTTGTACTGGAAAATACTAGCACCTACGAGGTCATAATTAAAACAGAAAAAGAGAAAGAAAAACTAAGCCTGTGTCATGCTAACATTTCCATAATTAATAACTCATGTAAGAGAGGTCTATATGCATTGTCCTCAGTGATAAGAAAAAAGAAGTTTTATTCTGATATCTGAAAAGTAAATGAATAAACACATTCTGCTGGTTTAAATTATTGAAAATGGACAGAACAGTTTTTGAAAATGAAATCTAAATCACAAATATTTGACACATCTGATTTTCAAGAGAACCTTGGTCTCTGTGTAATAAAATGTGAGGATTTAACTTTGGCTTCATTTGAAAAGTTCTTCAGGAGCAGAAATTTTAAGTCAACATCATTTCAATGCCCTAGGTAAATTTCTAACTTGAAAATGACTCAGGAGGAGAGAGAATGGAAGAGAGGGGAGAGAAAGAATAACTTTGGACTCTCAGGTGATATTGCAAGGTGGGTACCGCTGGAACACTGGATTTAGGATTATTTGACTTCTTTAGATTAAACATTGCCTTACTCTATGTTGAGTTACCAGTCTATTGAGAAAATGCTTATTTTTACTAGATAGTTAAGATTATGTCTGTCCCCAAAGCAATGGTCATGTGATAGCTGTAACTATGTTATTAAAAAGATAATCTCTCTTCTTTAGCCACAGAATATTACATAAGACTTAGAACTTACCTGATATTAGTGTCTAGTGATCAAAATAAGTAAGTATAAGATATTTTTGTCATTTGATAAAATTTCAATGAATTTTTTAAAACTATGAAGGGAATAAAAGTTATGTATCCTTTTGAAAATAATAAAATATGTGGAATAAATAATGAGTACATTTTCTTTTTAAATGGCCATTTATAAAATTTCTAGTAAAATATTTTCCCTGAGAAAGTGTCCATTTTACAGATATTTTGCTGCTTGAATATATGAGTGGATATTACCTTGTCTTAACCTGTTTCTTTAAAGATCATCATTTGTTAGATTATTTGTTAGATTGTTTTTAAACATATGCATAATTTGCTAGAGTTGGCAGAGAATTCTGTTAATCTGGTTGTACAAAAGTTAAACCACACAAAAAACATAATTTCAAATTATATCTTAAAGAAAAAAAGTCCCTTAAAATGTGTATTTTTTGCAGATTTTCCTCTTTTTTAGTTTCCATTAAATTAGGTCTAAATTTTGGAAATCAAAAATGACAGCAAGCCAAATTAAAGAAATACATATATCTTCATCTGCCTCCTTTCATTTCAGTGAACTTCTTTCCCAGATCCAGCAAGTTGTATAGTTATGATGGTTTCAGTACAGCATCAGTCATCAGACATGCAGTCCTGAGTGTACACTGCATCAAGTACACGAAAGTGATGATGACTAACTGCTGTTTTAATCAAATAACACAGAATGGCTGTCTGATAAGCAGGAATTTATTTCTCACAGTTCTGGAGGCTGAAAAGTCCAATATTAGGGTGCCAGTCTCATTGGCTTTGGGTGAGAAACTCTCTTCTGGCTTACAAATGGCCAACTTCTTGCTGAATCCTCACGTGGTGGGGAGAAAGAGGTTCTGGTCTCTCCCCCCTTCTTCAGTTCAGTTCAGTTCAGTTCAGTCGCTCAGTCGTGTCCGACTCTTTGCAGCCCCATGGACTGCAGCACGCCAGGCCTCCCTGTCCATCACCGACTCCCAGAGTTTACTCAAACTCATGTCCATTGAGTTGGTGATGCCATCCAACCATCTCATCCTCTGTCATCCCCTTCTCCTCTCACCTTCAGTCTTTCCCAGCATCAGGGTCTTTTCAAATGAGTCAGCTTTTCGCATCAGGTGGCCAAAGTATTGGAGTTTCAGCTTCAACATCAGTCCTTCCAATGAACATTTAGGACTGGTTAGAACTTTAGGATGGACAGGTTGGATCTCCTTGCAGTCCAAGGGAATCTCAAGAGTCTTCAACACCACAGTTCAAAAGCATCATTTCTTTTGTGCTCAGCTTTCTTTATAGTCCAACTCTCACATCCATGAATGACTACTGGAAAAACCATAGCCTTGACTAGATGGATCTTTGTTGGCAAAGTAATGTCTCTGCTTCTTACAAGGACACTAATCCCATTCTGAGGGTTCTACCCTCATGGTCATATCTAAAGCTAATCACTTTCCAAAGGTTTCATCTCCAAGTACTCTCACATTGGGAACTGGGGTTTCAACATATGGATATGGGAGAACACATGTATTCAGTCCATAGCAATAAGGTACCAGTAACACTTTCATGGTGCTTATGCTTGAATAAGAAATCACATAAATTGTTGAATAAAGCAGTAAGTGTGGTACTATAGAAAAAATTCAATATCGTAAGAACTTAGAAGGAGAATATTAGATAAGTGGTGCAACCTTAAATAGCACAGAAAATGATTAGTGTAAATAATGATAGATTTGTTATGTCTTCCAGAGATAAGATCTATTCTTGATGGCTCCAGGAAAGTAGAAATGCCAGAAAGTCTTCTGAGTTTCCAAAGTATTCATTTTCTCTCTGTCAGTTACTTATCTCTACTGACACAAGGGTCTATCCATTTCCCATGGGAGACTGAAAGTCTAATTGGAAAGATATGTTAGTGTGGAAAGATCACTGCATTCACTTCAGCCCTAACAAGAGGCAATAGCCAAGTTACTTAACCTATTCTGATATCTTTTTATACATAAGAGTTATTGTGGACTGATATTTACTAAACTATGGGCTCATAAATTAGACGCTTTATTGAAAAATGGAGAGAAATATATTCATCCATCCAGAAACAACTAGAAATTTGCATGAGATATAATGAAAACCCTGAAAATGAAGGAAAAGCTCCATTGGACATTTCTACCCAGTTCTGAAAACTTTCTTCTATACCTCTCCCTTTTATTTTTTTCTGATCTCTCAAACAACCAAACTGTATGTTATATGCGTATTTGTCATTCTCACAGAGTTTGGAGAATTAATTATTCTGATTTTGGACAAGAAGTTAAAGCTAGATTTTATAGCTTCACCAGTGCTTCCACTGGAAATTGTGGATTATTGGAGAAAAATAGTCTAGCAGTTCCTGAATTTCCATGATTTGGAAAAAAGAAGTAATAAGAAAGAAATTAAACTCCTACAGGTAGAAAACTTCCTACTATCCCTACCCAATTCACACTCCAGAGCAGAATTTAATTGAAACTTTCATCAGTCTTGGCAATACCAAACCCAAATGCAGTACTAAATACAAAACACATTTTCCTTTAAAAAATCTGCTCTATCAATAGCATCTGCTGTGTTGAAGTAGTAGAAAATGAGTGGAGCGTGGAATGTAGAAATGCAAGTTGGGATGGAAATAGGAAATGACATAGGGAAAACATCTTTTATTTCTTTCTCAAAAATATAGGTAGGAGATAATACAAGGCCACATGTGTATGGTTTATAATAAGTTATCCTATATTAAAAATTCCTCTCCTTAGGAGGCAAATATACATACACAGGGGCACTAATATAAAACACTAATAAAAGATGAAATGAACACATTTTAATGTTTTAAGAATGGCACTCTGTATAAAAATTCTTGAACTCTATGTAAGCAGATATGATTCAAAGGAGTAATCATAGAGATGAGCTTTTATTGCTAAAGGCTTACTCTCCTAATTAAGCAATATGTCATATTAACATCCCTAGATACTAGCCTAATGCAAATTCCTACTGCATTTATTTACCTATGTATCTGCCCATCTCTCTTCAAAAGAGCTAACACTCATGCTTGTATTACAGAGAACAAAGAAAACCACACTGAAGAGAACTATCTCTACTAGAAAACGTTGTTATATAAGGCTCCAAGGTATCGAAGGTTCAACACGTGGGGATCAGAAGGGAAACTGGCCTTTAGATCTACCAGAGTCAGGGAAGTGAAAACCAGGGGACCCAGGAGGAGAGGGGCTACCTGATCAACAGTCTGGATGAGATGCTAGTCCCAGAGCCACTTTTGGTTCAGAGACAAAGTCTAGCTGATGACTACACGCCTTGGAAAAGTGCTCTGTAAATTCTTCAACACCCTCTGCTCAGAAAAGTTAAAAGAAGTGCTCTGGGCTCTGAACACCTGGAATTCTATAAAGAATGCACCCAACACAGATAGAAAAAGAGGTTTAAGGAGGTAGCAAGGGGACAAATTAAGAGTTTGAGACTAGCAGATACAAATTACTATCTATAAAATAGATAAATAATAAGGTCCTACAGTATAATATTCAATATCTTATAATTAACTATAATGGAAAAGAATATGAATTATAATATATATAACCAAATCATTTTGGTATACACCAGAAAGTAACACAGCCCTGTGAATTAACTGTGATTTTTTTTTTTAATAAAGAAAACAAAGAAAAAGGTCTTTAAGGGGGGGAGGGATACATTTAAACTTTCTTATTAGTAGATACAAATTAATATATAAATATATAAAATAAATAAATAGCAAGGTCTTACTGTGTAATATTCAATATTTTATAATTGACTATAATGGAAAAGAATAATATAACATATAGCTGAATCACTTTGCTGCACACCAGAAACTAACAGAACATTGTGAATTAACTATAATTTTTTTTTTTGAAAAAGGAAAGAAAAAAAGAAAAAGAGGTTGAAATACCCTCTGGTTTGTCAAGGCCAGTAATACTCACAAATATTCTTAATGGTAATTGATGAATTCATTTGTCAGATTTCTATTGAATCTATTATGCTTCAGACACTGTATCAGATGCTGAGATAAATCACCAGTAAAGACACAGGCAATCCCATTTTCCCAGAGCTTAAAGTCAGTTTTTGTTTTGTTTTGTTTTGTTTTTAAAGTGTGGACATAACCAAAGAAATAATAAGAAGGTTTCTGTATGCTTATTATTCAAGACGAGTGGAGAGAGAGGGCTGCTACTGAAGTGGAAAAACCAGTGGCAGGAATGCATAAAGGAAAAGGGTGGTCTGGCCCAGGCCGGCGTAGAAGGTCACCAGAGCTCTAACAGGAGCGTGCTCACTGTTGACCCCTGTATGCGGCACTGGTGTCAGATCTGAAGGAGTGCATAGAGAATAGCAGGGACATTCTTCATCGAAAGAGTACATGGCTGAGACTGCATGGCAAGACTGAGACTGCTCATTGAGAAGCGGGGCTTGAACAAACTCCCATTAGATGCACTATATAAATAAACAGACGCTTGTTAAGGATACCTGCCTCTCTGAAAGAAGCAGCAATTATTATTGCCACACAGTTCTTTTTTTAAAATTTTATTCTATATTGTTTGATTCACAATGTTGTGTTAGTTTCAGATATACATGTGTCTCTTCTTTTTCAAATTCTGTCCCCAATTAGGTTGTTACAGAATATTGATCAGTTCCCGGTGCTATACAGTAGCTCCTTGTCTGTTATCCATTTTGAGTACAGTGGTGTGTACATGTCAATGCAAAATTCCCTAACTATTCCTCTTTTGGGTGCTCTTTAATGTAAAAGTTTGTTTTTGTCTGTGTGTATGCAGAAGACAACCGATCAAACGTTGTATTCTTGTTGTCATTGAGTTGCTAAGTCATGTCCAACTCTTTCTCAGTCCCATGGACTGTAGCCTGCCAGGTGCCTCTGTCCATGGAATTCCCCAGGCAAGGATACCGGAGTGGGTTGTCATTTCTTTCTCCAGGAGATCCTCTTGCCCCAGGGATTGAACCTGCATCTCTTGGCATGTGAATTCTTTACCACTGAGCCACCAGGAAAGTCAGGAACCAAACTTTGGTGATGCTACAAACATATTTTGGACATAGCTGATGAAGTTAGAGCAGGAGCCAGGACCTAAAATTATAATATATTTTATAATATTTCAATATTATACTTTTCTATTTTAAATAATTTTTTAATAGGACGTTTAAAAGTATGCTTGTGTAAGGAACTTCTGAGTAATGAATTAGTTTATTTAAGGGATAATTCAGCTGATTTTGTCAGCAATCATTAAAGACAAAGAATTGATCTTTTAAATTCTCCATTCACAGCCATGGGTGTGATCCACTGGTGTTTTTATATAGACTTTTTCTTTGTAAACTCATTTCATATACTTCATCTGCAGATGAAGTACATTTTTTTTTTCATTTAGAACTACAAATTTTCATGTTTACATTTGTAGCATTTTCCTTTAGGAATGAATACTATTCTTTTTACTCTGAAAGTGAAAGTGAAGTCCCTCAGTCCTATCCAGCTCTTTGCAACCCTGTGGACTGTAGCTCACCAGGTTCCTCCGACCATGGGATTCTCCAGGCAAGAATACTGGAATGGGTTGCCATTTCCTTCTCCAAGGGATCTTCCCAACCCATGGATCAAACCCAGGGATGGAGCCCAGGTCTCCCGCATTGGAGGCAGATGCTTTAACCTCTGAGCCACCAGGGAAGTCCTTTTACTCTGAGTTTTTATTAATATAACAGGGAGATATAAGATCAGTTCAGTTCAGTTGCTCAGTCATGCCCGACTCTTTGCGACCCCATGAACTGCAGCACGCCAGGTCTCCCTGTCCATCACCAGCTCCTGGAGTTCACCCAAACCCATGTCCATTCAATCGATGATGCCATCCAACCATCTCATCCTCTGTCATCCCCTTCGCCACCTCCCCTCAATCTTTCCCAGCATCAGAGTCTTTTCCAATGAGTCAGCTCTTCACATCAGGTGGCCAAAATATTGAAGTTTCGGCTTCAACATCAGTCCTTCCAATGAACACCTAGGACTGATCTCCTTTAGGATGGACTGGTTGGATCTCCTTGCAGTCCAAGGAACTCTCAAGAGTCTTCTCCAACACCACAGTTCAAAAGCATCAATTCTTCAGCATTCAGTTTTCATTATATTCCAACTCTCACATCCATATATGACCACTGGAAAAACCATAGCCTTGATTTAAGATCAATTTGCAACAAACAAGTAGCTGATCCTATGCAAAACTTCAACAATTAATAGAAAATGCAAAGATAGATCAGCTGCATTTAATTATCTGAGAGAGAAGAGAATCAAAATAAGAGTAATGGGCAGAAAGCATCTCTGGGAAGCAGTGTGGGGCCAGTTGCCCCCCCCACCCCAGAACCTGGAGTGAGAGAGTGAACTGTTCAAATATGTGCAAAACCATGAACATTTGGGACATCTCTGTGCTGTGCATCTAACTCAATTTCCTCACAATAATAACAAACATAAAAATACTTATTATTGTGAAACAATAAGTAGTTTATAATGAATATGTCTTCCCTGGTGATTCAGACCATAAAGAATCTGCCTGCAATGCAGGAGACTCAATTTTGATCCCTGGGTCAGGAAGATTCCCGGGAGAAGCAAATGGCTACCCATTCCAATATTCTTGCCTAGAGAATTCCATGGACAGAAAAGCCTGGTGGGCCACAGTCCATGGGGTTGCAACGAGCTGGACATGACTGAGTGACTAACACTCTAATGAATAATTGCTTCCAATGATAAAACTGCTGTTGTGATAATTAATTAAACAGATAGAGGTAGAAATGGAGGCCTGGTATATCACTAACATTTTCTGACTGCTTTCAATGTGGTTAAACAATATCATGTGTGTGTGTGTTCAGTCATTTCAGCCGTGTCCAACTCTGTGAACCTATGGACTGTAGCCTGCCAAGCTCCTCTGCCCATGGGATTCTCCAGGCAAGAATACTGGAGTGAGTAGCCATTCACTTCTCCAGGGGATCTTTCTGACCCAGAGATCGAACCTGAGTCTCCTGCATTACATACAGATTCTTTATAGTCTGAGCCACCAGCAAAAGTCCAACAATATCCCAAGTGCCTATTAAAGACCTAAAGCATAGTGCATGCTTATTATCATTTAATAAACAATAGCTTTCCAGGGCAGATTAGGCAGAGGTTTCCCCAGGTGTTTCTGACCAAAGAGCTTACATGACTTCTTGAAACACATCCTTAAGCCTCTGGATATGCCTGTAGGCTATGGGGATACTCTGGTTCTAAAATTAGTCTCTTTGCTGCTAGGCATATTTCAACTTGGTTATCTGGCCTATCGGAGCTCTCCTATCCATTTTATGGCTCCATGTGAATCTTCAAGGAAATTTATTTTGTCAAAAACTAAAATAAAAATTGAAGCATTTGAATAGACCTGCCAATGTGCTTAGCATACTGATTAGTAGCCATGACGTGTGTTGTTGTTTAAGTCACTCAGTTTTGTCCAACTCTTTGTGATCCCATGGACTGTAGCCTGCCAGGCTCCTCTGTCCGTGGGACTTCCCAGGCAAGAATACTGGAGTGGGTTGCCATTTCCTTCTCCAGGGGATTTTCCTGACCCATGGATCGAATCTGTGTCTCCTGCCTTGCAGGTGGATTCTTTACAGCTGAGCCACCTGGGAAGCCCCCATGATGTGTTCAAGACAGGAATATATTTTATATAGTTCCTTTCATGAATTCCTCAATGTGGGGCTCAAAAACACAATGTTTGCTATTTCCCAGATTGGGAATCCCAGGGCAGCTACTTGTAGGTGCCCTAATAAACGGAGCCTGGGGTGTGGGTTACCTGGTGGCGATTCAGTGAGCAAGCATTGCTCTAATTCGTGAGGGTTGACAGTTGAAGATTTAGACTCCATTGTCCTACATGTTTTTCTCAAAAAGACCTCACTATATTCCTCACTGGGCTTCCCTGGTGGATCAGTCAAGAATCTGCCTGCAGTACAGGAGACCTGGGTTTGATCCCTGGGTCCAGAAGATTCCTTGCAGAAGGCAATGGCTACCCACTCCGATATTCTTGCCTGGAGAATGTCAAGGACCGAGGAGTCTGGCCATGGGGCCGCAAAGAGTCGGACATGACTGAGTGATCAGCACTTTCACTTTTCACGTTCATCGTCCTCACTCCTGTGTGTTGGTCCCGGGTTTCCATGTTGTTACTGCAACTGAGCCATTCACGGCTGAGCTCTGACTTTTGAAGGTGAGCTGTGGTCCATTTTTGAGGCATTTCTTCAGCCCTGCCTCCGGCCTGTCGTACTCCTCCTCAGAAGCAGACGTGACAGCTGCACCCCCCTTTCTGTCAGCTGTGCGCCTCACGCTTTCTGCCCAGCTGAGTAATGTTGTGACAAATCTTGTGTTAGCGCTGGGGCTTGGCCAGGTGCCAAGACCATATTGTCTTGTCACTAGTCGTTAAGTGTGGCTTGAGGAGGACACTAAATGCACTTTTCCGTAAGTGGCATCTGTAGCAGGCCCGCATTTTGAGTCATATGGAGACAGCCAGGCACTGCTCCTTCTTCAGAGGCCTTTCATTTAAATTGGAACTTAAAGCTGTGTCGGTTTGAGAGTCCTCTTGTCAACTTCCTCAGAGATTGGCCTGCTGGCTTTATTCCGTCCTTCTCCTCAGCCTTCCTGACAGGACACGTCTCGTGGGCAGTTGTGACTCAGCATCGCTCTCTAAACACAACTTAAGATGGTCTTCCCACGGACTCCCACCAGAGAAAATGCACAGAAACATTCAGGCAAGCTAACAGAATTAAGTCAGGATGATAATTGAGCATTATAGAGGGGGGTGGGAGGAGGCTGTCTTTATGCAAAGCTGAAGAAGTCTTTCTCCACAAGAATTCCTTTTAGACAGCATTTTACTGTCACCTTAAGAGAATCTGTCTATGTATAACCGATTTGTTCTGCTATATACCTGAGAGTAACACAACATTGTAGATCAACTATACTCTGATTAAAAAAAAAAAAAAAAAAAAGTAGAGTGGACACCTTTTGTTTGGAATCTAGCAAAAAGAGCCAGCAAGAGATTCCTTTCTTGTCAGTACAAATGGCTGGTATTCCAGCTGCTTTAGTTATGTCTGTTTCCACAGTCACGCATCCATATAGCGAGGTTTGTGAGATCTGATGGTCAGAAAGGAGTCTAGGTAATACGTATTCATATCAGCTTAAACCCTTAGATTTTAGGCTTTCAGAAGCATTCAGAAAGTGACCACAGTAGAGTTTAACTCCTTCTTTGATGTTTCCATTAGGAAAACATGGGAGAAAAATCTTTCTGGAAAAGAATCAATAAGAAAGTGAGGTAATGCCTGTAAAGATTATTGTTAGGGAGGACCTGGTGATGATATAAGTTAACAACCCTTAGCGGGATAAATAAAGCAGCGACTAGGACTCTGTGCCTTGCTCAATTTTATTGAGGCATTTTGTCTTATAACCGTTTAGTTTTTCTTAGCCCTTAATTACAGTACGCCCTTCACTCTTATCTCACTCTACTATTGGTTCTCTTTCTTTCTATCTCAATCTGTGTGTGTGTGAGAAAGAGAGAGCAAGTGTGCATGAAAATTTACAATCTCTGGATATCTCTGGGTAAAACTGAACCACAGTCACTCTTCAGGGCACAGACCGACCCAAGTAAGTTGACCCATGACACTAGATGAGGACTCAGACTCAGTTTCTGTGAATGAGGACATCAGTCTAGGATACATCTGAAAGAAGGGTGAAAAGAAAAAACAAGTGTTAGTTTCTTAGTTGTGTCTGACTCTTGGCAACCCCCTGGACTGTAGCTCACCAGGATCCTCTGTCCATGGAATTCTCTAGGCAAGAATACTGGAGTGGGTAGCCATTCCCTTCTTCAAAGGCTCCCCCCAACCCAGGGATCAAACTGAGGTCTCTTGCATTGGCAGATATTCTTTACCATCTCAGCCACCAGGGAAGCCTGAAAGAAGGGTAGGATAGATAAATATTCCCAAATCAAGAAAGCATCAGGAAAGCACTGCAGAAAGTTAAAATTACTAAATATCAACAAAGCAGTAGGTTAATAGCAACTGTTATATGACATATGCTTAATAAAGAGAACTAGTGATTACTTATTAATCACAATATTGATACCAGGTTCATGAGCTAGAATTCCCTGAAAGGACACAGCTCTATAAGAAAGTCAATCATCGTCCCATCTTTTGGATAAGCTTCAGCATTATCTATAAAATGGGAGAGTTGTAACTAATATAGATTTTACAGGGATTACTTAGTGATATTAAAGCATGCAAAGTGATAGATTAGTTCCTGGTGCATATCAGACCCTCAGTAAGTGGTAGTAGGTGGTATTATTATTGTGGTTATTTTAATTGGTTTTACGTATCTGTTTGATGACACCTTTACTGGTATTGTTTGCTACTAGACACTTACATTTCAAGTTTGAAAAATTAGAATTAATTTGCAAAATAGCATAATTTATAAGATTAAGAGTAATTACTGCAAATCGTAGTGCCTTATCCATAGACTATATTGCTGGCAAGCTTTCTGGATTATATAACACAGTTGCCCACCATCAATGGCTCCTATGCTCGCTCTGTATGAGGACAATTAGGGAGTTCGGATGCACATGCACACACTGCTGTATTTAAAGTGGGGTACGAATAAGGAGCCACTGTGTAGCACGTGGACTCTGCTCAATGCTATGTCGCAGCCCGGAGAATGGGTAAATGAGTATATATGGCTGAGCCCCTTCACTCACCATCTTTTAACTATATTAACCACACTGTTAATTGGCTACGCCCCAATGCAGAATAAAAAATTAAAATAAAAATAATGTAAAGCTTAAAGACAAGATGATACTCTATCTCCTAATCTTGTAATACATCATACTCTTTCCTGCATAAATGCTGAGACTTTGAGATAACCCAAATATTATCAATATAAGTGAATAAAAACATCCATTAATGGGAAAATTTGGCCCTAGGTTCCATCAACGCCAAGCACTGCAATCATTCACCACCATTTCTGGTGGTGTTATTTAAAACTTAAAATTAATTAAACAAGTTATCTTTAAACTCTATATTTATGATCATTTCCATAAAGTAATTAAAAATCTTATCATTTTTAGATTGTCTAGGCAAAATGGAAGAGTGGAAACAAGTTTATTATCTAACTCCTAAGCTTCAGCTAGAGTCCTTAAAGACAATTTTTGCTAACCCAGAAAATTCAACATAAAAAAAATAAAAAAATCTGTGGTTTCCCCTTGTTAGAAATGATGAAGGTTTTAGATTCCCTTTCAGGCTAATATCACCTATTGGCAAGAGAAAGGAATTATGAAGCACATTTAGCAAGATAGATTTTACCACCTATGAAAAGATTAAGCTTAATTATGAATTCAATTTATAAAGTCTAGTGTCACCAGGAGATATTTCAGCTCTAGATTCTGAGTATAGCAATATGCTTTAGTTCTAATTTAAAGTGACCGGAGACTCGGCTGACAGAGGAAGGACATACTGTGCCATAGCAAATCAGATACAACTTGGCTGCTATTCTAATTTTTTTTCACTTTCTTTTCCCTTGTAAAAATCTTTATGGCTATCATTGTTTAAAAGGACTTTCATGCCCATCCTTCTATGGCAAGAAACCTTTCTGTAATTTCCAACAACCAGAAACAAATGATTTTTGAAAAATACGAAAATGCAGGTTTTTAGAACATCCTGTACCCATCTGGCCTACTTTCTTTCTCCCCCTCCCCCTAAAGTCACATGAAATATGACTTATCTTTCCACAGGTATTTAGGATAAAATACGATCAGAAGATGTGATCGTGCAGGTTGCAAATCCACCAAGTCTTAAGAGGAGTTAGCTTAAAGATGCTTCGTAGCCCCGATACCTGGAGTTTTCCAGAATCTTCCTTCTAGAAATAAAGCACCAGGGGAATGATGAGGTTGTTACATTCTGCTTCTTTTCTAGTTCTGCTCTGAATCATTTTCCATTTCTATTCTTAAATCCTTTACAACTGAGATGCTTCCCTTGGATGAAGACTGAAATATTGCTGCGTGGAGAATAAAGACAACATCTGTACCAAGAGCAGGCGCTACGAGGCTGGGATGGAGGCAGGGAATGGGATTTCTCTCACACATTTTCCTTTCTTTTAAAATGTCAGTTTTTTCAGTTTTGGAACCTAGTCCGAAACCAAAACGGTCAGAGGAGTCATCTCGTTTCATCTTAAGATATATTTTATTAGAGTGAACTTAGAAAAGAAATAACATTTTGCAGAAGGTTACTTAGTTCACTTATGAAGTGAGGGCTAAAGAAAGAGCATTCTATCTCTTTCTCATTAGCCAAATTCTTTCTTGTTTCCCTTTTGAGTAAGTGACCCTCCATGACAGTCCCCAGTAACCACGCCCCCACCGTCTGGCCCCCGCCATAGTCATTCTGAGAGTGACCTGGTTGCTGCTAATGATTATTCCAGAACAATGGACATTCGCCAGACCACCCTTGGTCAGCAGGAGTGGGTTAGGGAGGAAAGCAGTCATCCTGGTTTTCAGAAACAAAATTATTTTATGTTAAGATTCCTATGACATTCATTATTTTTCTTTTTATTTAATAGTTCTTTTGTTATGATAAACCCGTTGTTTTAAGGCAGTGACCCAGCTATGGAAGATCATATTACTGCCGAAGGCACTCTGGCTGAGCCCATAATTGGAGCTTGTAAGACTCTAACCATGAAATTCCTTCTAGTAAGAGGTATGATCTTCCAGAAGACAGCTGGGGATGCTTTATTTGTCTGCATAGACTATTTTCAATCAAGGTAATACATAAAGAAAAGGTGCTTTCTTGTCTGAAGAGGGGTCAGTTCTCTTCAGTTTTACATTTCTCATATGGACACCAATTTTCCAGGAGAAAAAGACAGGATCTGATCTCAGTAAGAGCTTTCAAGAACAGCTTGCCTTTCCTGGAGTAGTTAAAAAAATATATAAGTACTTCCCATGAGCATATTATTTGAAGTGATGTTTCTCCAAGCATGCATTTTCTACTTCCTTACAAGTATTTCTCTCCAGATGAAGCAGTAAAACTTTGGCAGGAAAGCAAGTCTTTACCTGTAACTACATTGGCTGGGGTTAATGCCTGATATTATAAATCAAGAGTTAACTGTTAAGCAAAAGGTTGACTTGGACGAAAAGAATATTTTAGAAAAACACTGAGCTTGGAAGTGACACTTGTCTCAACAAAAACAGCTACATCTGAAAAAGATCACCAGTACTACCGCAGGACAGAAAAGTGATAGCAAGCGTTTTTCCAAATATCTCATTGAAAAACACATTTTTATCATCTACATGGCTGCGTGTGAAGCAAAATAAAAGCGGTTCTATTAAAGAGTGTATGTATCACAATATACGTGTGTGTATATATATATAAATATATAAGTAACATGTATATATACATATGTGTATGTGTCACAGATACACGTTAAAAAAATTTATTGGAGTATAGTTGCTTTACAATGTTTTGTTATTTTCTACTCTACAACAAAGTGAGTCCGTCATATGTATACACATATCCCCGCTTATTTGGATTTCCTTCCCATTTAGCTCACCACAGAGCATTCGGTTGAGTTCCCTGTGCTAGATGGCGACTTCTCATCAGTTCTCTATTTCACAGAGAGCAGGGTATAGATGTCAGTTCCAATCTCCCAATTCATCCTGCCAGTCCCTTCACCCCCAGGTATCCATACATCTGTTCTCTGCATCTGTGTCTCTATTTCTGCCTTGCCAATCTGTAGCACTTTTCTAGATTTCACCTATATGCGTTAATACATGATATTTGTTTTTCTCATTCTGATTTACTTTACACTGTATGACAGACTCTAGGCCCACCCACATCTCTACAAATACAGTTTCATTTCTTTTACTGGGAGAGTGTTAGCCCATGGAATGTATAACATCTTCTTTATCCATTCTTCTGTTGATGAACATTTAGGTTGCTTCCATTTCCAGGCTATTGTAAGTAGCACCATAGTAAACATCACGGTACATGTATCTTTTTGAATCATATTTTTTTCTGGGCATATCCCCAGGAGACAAACACACTTTTGCTTGGAGAGACTGTAGGTAGAGTATCTATAAACTTAACTTTGAAACGAAAGAGAAAGGCAATAATAGGAAGCTCTCCTTACCTAAGATATAATATTATCCACCTATTTATTGCACACAGTTGAGTAGTGAGGTTTAATATAGTGATTTCATTATTAATGCATAGTTTATTTCATACTAAAAGATCATTTTTTTCAGATATTTTTCTTTAAGCCTTATGACACCCTGAATTGAAAAGCCCCCTCAGATGCTACCTGGGGCTTGCTCTTCAGGTGATGTTTCTCTCAGCTAATATTCTAGTTTCCAGAGTGCCTGGTGAGCTGCGATGCATCTTTTAGAAAGATGTTTGAATAGATTCCGTTCCTCTGGCTGAAATGCTCTGTATTCATGGTAGTTTCCTGCAGTCTTGAAATCTCAACTGCACTGTGTCATGACTTTCACTTTTTCCATCTGCTTAGTTGAACATACTAATGATAATGCATAGTAGTTAGTTCAGTCACTCAGTCCTGTCCGACTCTTTGTGACCCCATGGACTGCAGCACACCAGGCTTCCCTGTCCAACATCAACTCCCAGAGCTTACTCAAACTCATGTCCATCGAGTCAGTGATGCCATCCAACCATCTCATCCTCTGTCATCAACTTCTCCTCCTGTCTTTAATCTTTCCCAGCATCAGAGTCTTTTCCAATGAGCCAGTTCTTCGCATCAGGTGGTCAAAACATTGGAGTTTCAGCTTCAACATCAGTCCTTTCAATGAATATTTAGGACTGATTTCCTTTAGGATTGACTGGTTGGATTTCCTTGCAGGCCAAGGGTCTCTCAAGAGTCTTCTCCAACACCACAGTTCAAAAGCATCAATTCTTCAGGGCTCAGCTTTCTTTATAGTCCAACTCTCACATCCATACATGACTACTGGAAAAACCATAGTTTGACTAGACAGACCTTTATTGACAAAGTCGTGTCTCTGTTTTTTGATATGCTGTCCAGGTTTGTCGTAGCTTTTCTTCCAAGAAGCAAGCATCTTTTAATTTCATGGCTGCGGACACCATCTGAGTGATTTTGGAGACAAAGAAAATAAAGTCTCTCACTGTTTCCATTGTTTCCCCATCTATTTGACATGAAGTGATGGGACCAGATGCCATGGTCTTATTTTTTGAATGTTGAATTTTAAGCCAGCTTTTTCGCTCTCTGCTTTCACTTTCATCAAGAGGCACTCTAGTTCCTCTTTGCTTTCTGCCATAAGGGTGGTGTCATCTGCATATCTGAGGTTATTGATATTTCTCCCAGCAATCCTGATTCCAGCTTGTGCTTCACCCAGCCAGGCATTTCATATAATGTACTCTGCATATAAGTTAAATAAGCAGGGTGAAAATACACAGCCTTGACATACTCCTTTCTTGATTTGGAACCAGTCTTTATTCCGTGTCCAGTTCTAATTGTTGCTTCTTGACCTGCATACAGATTTCTCAGGAGGCAGGTCAGGTGGTCTGGTATTCCCATCGCTTAAAGAATTTTCCACAGTTTGTTGTGATCAACACAGTCAAAGGCTTTGGCGTCATCAATAAAGCAGAAGTAGATGATTTTTCTAGAACTCCATTGCTTTTTCTGGGGCTTCCCTGGTAGTCCAGTGGCTAAGATTCTGCATGTCCATTGTAGAGGACCCAGGTTCAATCTCTGGTCAGGGAATTTAGCATGCTGCATAGCACAACCAAAAATAATAATAATAATAATAATAATAATAATAATGCAGAGCAGTGCCTGGCTGTTTTCAGGATGTGGCTGTTTTCTTTATAGTCCCACAAGGGATCAAAAGGAGCAGGGGCAGCTTCTTATAGTTTCAGCTATTTGGTGACAAGAACCACGTGTAGTATTTAATTGCTAATGAGTACACAGAAAGGGATGAATACCAGAGTCTTAACAAATACCAGTCTGGAACAAATACCAGAGAGAAGCATTCTCTACCACCACAGGTTTCATTAAAAAAAGAAGTAGTAGTTCTACTCATCTCCTGTCTTTATTTTTTTTTAATACCTATATTATTCAAGTGGTGAGGTGAAAAAATCGAATTTTTTAAGTACTGGTTTCCCAGTACTGATAGTTTAAAGCATCAAGTCCTTTGCTTCCCTAGGAGAGCATTTCCACAACTAGATCATGTATACATGTCCTTTCATATTCCTTGACTGAGATTCCTGACATATTTTGGGTTTTTGTAAGACTGAAGACAAAAACAGAACATTTGACACATTCAGCATCCAGTAAGCATGACTGGCATACATTAAGAAAATTACTAAAGCTGTGTAGTATTCACTTCCCAGGTAGTGCTGGTGCTAAAGAACCCGCCTCTCAATGCACAAGACATAACAGAGATAGGTTCGATTCCTGGATTGGGAAGATAGCCTGGAAAAGGGAGTGGCAACCTACTTCAGTATTCTTGTCTGGAGAATTCCACGGACAGAGGAGCCTGGCAGGCTATAGTTCATGGGGTTGCAAAGAGTCAGATATGACTGAAGTGATTTGGCATGCATATAGTGTTAAACATATGAAGCTGTTATAGATCACAGAGATGGAAATGCTGAGGTCTACTTAATTATGGACACTTCAATAGTTATACATGGAAGGAACTTTAGACGACATGATTTTTAACCCCTTCATTATATAGAGATGAATCTGAAAAATAAAATATTATACAAGGCAAAGTTTTCTCCCCCTCACTTTCAACATACAACAGCTGAAACGCCACAGAGAAGCTAAATCTACAAGGACTCCAAAAGATATTAATGTCTGTAAGGTTAATGACCCAAATCCCACCATAAAATGATGTAGCACATTGTAATTTTCTGGACTTAAAAGATAGGTCACAACTTGCAACTGATAATCTTCTCTTCAGCACAGGTTCTGGGAAATATGCCTACGTGGTAAATTTCTTTCAAAGGACTACAACAGGAACTATCAAATGAGATTTAAAAAGGAAAATTTTGCAGGTAATAAAAATGCTTTATGATGGATCACTGGTATTAAATGTAAGAAACTCAACATTCAGAAAACTACACTACAGAGACCTGATCTAATTTTTCAAAATAGTTTTGCATGAGCTGCTTTTTGAGCTGGCAAAAGCCCAGCTATTGGAACATTAGATATCTCTGCCATTTGGGAAAGGTAGGATGCAAATGTTCAAAGGCTTACATTTATGTTTCCAAGAACAATAAGAGGGCTGAACAACTTAATAATGGTATTACCTAAGGGTTGAAATTGTCTCTGATAACTCTATGCTGCTAATAAATTAATGCTTGAGTACTATGTGTCAGGGAAAATCTGAAATATCAGAGTTAAGAAATCTGTCACTCAGTATTTTGAAGAGATTCTGAACCACCTGCAAGATGGCATATGCTAAAAATTAGTCAGATTTTAGTTACTAACCTAAAAAAAGTAACAGCATTGACGCAGCTGATGACACTTTAAGCCTGTCTTTCAATACCCATCCCCAACTGCCTCTCCTGCCATTTAACTTCTTTATAAAATGATGACTATTATGTCAGTAGGCTTGTAAGAAAATATTGGTAGCTACTGTTTTCAGGATTGAATTAAGTGTGATAGTGTATTTAAAGTTTGTGTAAAAGATGTTAGCTTGCAAGTGCAAGTCACAAATACACTAGAAGAGAGAATTTTTGTCCAGGAAAAGTATTTAACTGGAGTTTTCATCCATCTTCTGCATCTTAAGATGCATAGAGTTTGCATTTTGTTAGGCACGATGGGCTAACAAACATGTTTGTTGGTTGCTTTTTAACTAGTTTTTAAATGATTCAATTAGATAAAGAATAATAGACTGGTGAAAGAGTCATAAATTTTTCTTTTTAAAGAATACAATAGTTCTCAGTATAAAGCATGTAAAAATAAATTTTAGCATTTTGATGATGACATTTGAGATTCAATCTTGTGGATAAGAGAACTAATAAGAATACATCTAAACATTGATTTGAGGAATATCATTAAGTACTAATTATTCTCAAGTACAGACTTGAGAATTATTCTCAAGTACAAAGGCAAAACTGCAGTTTTACATAAATATATTTAGCTGGTAATAAATCTTATGTGTATAGAGCTTTTACTACCATAAAACCGCAATCCAGTTACAAATTAAATCAATGTAAAACTATAACCAATAAAATTCTAATTAACACCATTAATATTTTGTGATAGATGATATTTTATAAACTAAATTGGTGATACTGGCTTTAATAGCAATAGATGTAATAGCTTATTTTATATCTACTTAATTACTTTGAAATTGAACATGATGAACAATCATTTGAATAATCATTTCTAGAATTGTTATTGTATTTTAAGTTAATAAACTATCCTTGAAATGGTATTAAAATACTTTAAGGATGCAAAGATAAATTATTCATTGCAGATTTTGCATATTACTTGTAATCTGTTACGATATATACATGCAAGATCCGCAAACCATATCTATATCTTCACGGTAGATATCCTGTTGTAGTCATGACCTTGTCATGGCTCAATTCTGCTCTTACTTCTTCTGTATGAACCATGGAAAAAACTTTGTCCATTGTCACTGTAACATTTTTGTTACCAACTTGGGACAAACACGAAACAAGAATGAAAATATGGCATTAAATTTGGAAATTTGAAATGTTTCCAAATATTAATTTATAAATTTTTATAAACTAGTGTTAAGATAAAAACCTAAAACATTGACCAAGTTCACTGACACTGTGGTAGGCAGAACAAAAACTCCTCCAAAAATGTACCGACTCTAATTCTCAGACCTGTAAATATATTACCTTACATGGCAAAAGGGCTCTCTAGATGTGATTAAAATTATGACCCTTGAGATGGAGACATTATCCTGGATTATCCCAATGGATATAATCTAATCACAGGAGTCTTGCATACTTTTTCCCATAAGAGCTCAGGGTGAGGCCCTGTGAAGGAAGAAAGACTTGGCCCAACATTTCTGGTTTTACATGTAGAGGAGGCCATATGCTAAGGAATGTGGGTGCCCACAGACACTGCGAAAGGCAAGGAAACCACTTCTTGCCTGGAATCCTAGAAAGGAATGCATTGCCGTCAGCACCTTGACTGCAATCTGGTGAATCTCCTGTCAGACTTCTGACCTAAAGAATTGTAAAATAATACATTTATACTGTTTAAGCAGCTGAGTTTGTGATAATGTGATCAGGACAGAAATAAACCTCATACAGTAAATCAAATTTCTAACATTATAATCTATGGCCTAGTGGTAGATGCATTCACAAGTTTCCGTTAGAAGCAGTGTGATTATCAATTAAAATCTGGACAGCAAGTGTTACAATGGAATTACATAGAAAAGCAAGGAATTAGACTCTTGGCTCAAGTAGAAGGTGAATCTGGGAATATATGAGTAAAGTGAAAAGTGAATAGGAGTTAGGAAGAGGTAGAGCTGGGGAAGTGGGGAAGCTCTGCTTAGTATGTGTCATGGCAAGCAGCCAGAGAGGACAGCTTGAGTTAGGATGTAAATTAAGTGGGCCCAACTGGATTGCAGTGTAGAATCACATCAGAGGGTAGAGGACAAGGTCAAGGAAAGAAATGGTGTCAGTGGAGGTTAGCCAGGGACCAGACTATGTAAGAGCATCTGAACCATCTTACATTGTTTAAAACTCACCCTGTGAGAAATATTTTTGGTAAAGAGGTGACATTATCCTCTACAAGTCAGTTTATGTTCGGGTCCTAGGCTATCCTACAAAACAATGATACCAGTTAGCATTTAGTTTGTTTGGTAAGAACCGGAAAGTTCCATTTTGTGTAATAGTGCTATCATATTTTGTTTCTTATAAGACCAGAAAAGATTTAACTATGTATTAGGTAAGAGTTATGAACTATCAAACTTTTTTTTCTCCATTCTCACAAACCTCCTTTGTGACATTATTAAAACTTGTTTAAAACATTTAATAGCTTAGAATGCAAGCTATTTTTAATCTTTGGCTAAAATAGGCACTATACTAGCTGGGAGAACATTATAATAGCTTTAAGTTCATAACACAGAATTTACATTCAGTTTAGAACTGACTAAAGAACTATCCTCTCATAAAAAGGTCTCACATCAAATATTGCAAAGTTGAGCTATGTGCCTTCTCTCTCATTTAAGTCACAATGGAGCAGATAAGAGGAAAGAAAGCCTGCATGGTTGAGCGCAGAGGGGGACAGGAACTGCGCTGCGCCTCTCAAAGATGGAGGTCTGAATTCTTCTCAGAGACCTTTGTATTTTCAGAATGAAGACATGGACAAGGCAGTAAGAAATGGATGGTGGGTACAGATAGAGTGGAGGGACAAAGGAGGGTTGGTCCATTCTCCCTGAAGGTTTCCTGTGATGGAAATGGAAAAGCCCAAGCAAACAAGTCTTCCCGTAGGAACTGGTGGACCAGTGGGAGAAACACAGTAAGTGGGAAAACCCAGATGCTGGGTGTTGTTGGACGTTCTGTGCTCAGGGGTTCAGTCACGTCCGACTCTGGGAGACCTCACGGACTGTAGCCCACCAGGCTCCTCTGTTTACGGAATTCTCCAGTCAAGCCTGCTGGACTGGGTTGCCATTTCCTCCTCCAGGGCATTTTCCCGACCCAGAGATCAAACCTGGGTCTGCTATACGGGCAGGCAGATTCTTTTCCACCAAGCCACCTAGGATCCTATTTTTGTGTCTTGCACCTTGAGAAAGGTATTTAACTCTCTGCTCTTTGCCTGCTTCGTGGATACAGTTAAAGCATGCGTGTCCTGGACTGTTCTACGACATCTCAGGGTTTTGTAACCTGAGCTGCATCAGGTTTGGGGCAGCAGAGGCTATCATGGGGGGAGAGGCTGAGACAAGGAGGCTTTCAGTGTTGCTTCAAGCACAGAAGTTTCACCAGTGTCTGTTTCACTGACTGGCATTCATACACCTTAAAAAAAAAAAAAGATTTCTGCTTTTAAAAACCTAAAAATGTGATGATAACTGGATGCCATCGATCTGTTACTGTCTCCAGGTCTGAGACTCTGTGATGCAGAGTTTTTGTCTTGTTTTGCATTTCTTTTGTAAATGTCTCCTTTTCTTCTAATGCCATTATTGATTCTGGAGGCAACAGGGCCTCCCAGGAAGACCTGCTTTCCATTTTCCTTGCATGAAAAGCCAGAAATAGCTAAAATAAATGGATCCACGAGGAGCTTACCATGCTTTCAATCACCAAGGAGGAATTCCCAGACTTCAGTTCTAATCATTCCAGATAGAAAGACTATAGGCAGAAATGAAACATACTACCTTACATAGTATAATCAATTATCTGAGAGTACAGTATTTTAGATTTCATGACAGTCTGCCCTTCCTTCTTCTCTCCACCTCTATGTGATTATCCACCTTCTGATCATTTCTGTGCTCGTTAGCATTTATATAAAATTACAGGCCAGGAAATGAGGCAGATGTATAACAAATACACGTACGGTTGTTTATTATTAGCAACGTCTCCTGAAAGTTAGAATGGAGAAAGGTTGAAACTAGGGACTAATAGACCTTTGGGGTTATTTATCTTTTTCATTGGTTGGTGCCTTGCTACTAGTCAGCGAGCTGAACCTAGATAATTAAGAGTCTGCCATCAAATAGGGGTCGTTGAAATTGCAGTTTTAAATATAAATGATTGTAAAGTCAAATCATACACACACTACTAACTTGTAGTTATAACAGATGGATTCAAAGATATTTTTACTTATTCAGGAAAGTCATTTCCTTCTAGTAAGCCACCATTTATTTAGTTGCTAAGCGATTGGGTATATGAAGACATACAAAGTAGGAGAAATAGTGTTTTGCTTTCAAGAATATTAAAAACAAATGAAGAAGAAAAGGAGAAAGAGAGAAGAGAGAAGATTTAGAAAGAGACCTAGAGAGAGAAATATCAGGTATATTCATTTGATCCATAGCCTATAATTATGAAAACTATGATAAAAATTGTGTCGGTTGAAGGATTGATTTGTAGAATAACTGAAAGTGATTTGTAGAATAAAATAACAAAAAATTAAAATTATTACTCAGCATTATATTAAGACTCCAGTTAAAAACATTTATGCTTTGCTTAAAAACTTTTAGGCACTTTTTGTTTCCATATTAGTGTTTGCTCATTCTTTCTTGAAATGTGCTTTTGAAAATCTTCACTTTGCTTCCCCTATTTTTTCTTCCTTTGGACAATTATGTGTTATGTGTTTTTCCAGTTTGTTTGTTTCCAGAAAATGTGTAAGATAACCATGTCTCTCCGATAACCCCATTTGCTGCCTTTGGGGCTTTTCGTAACCCACCAAGCTCCTCTGTCCACAGGATTCTCCAGGTAAGAATACTGGAATGGGTTGCCATGCCCTGCTCCATGGGATTTTCCCGACCCAGGAATCAAACTCACATCTCCTGTGTCTCCTGCATTATAGGCAGATTCTTTACCCACTGAGTCAGTGGGGAAGCCCTTTAAAAATAACTATCAACCAGTTTTTATATTACAATATTGAAGTTTAATAAACTCACTTTGCTCAGCTGAATACCAAGATGACCTTTATTTACATAATTTTAAAAAAACATAGACCTGATGATGGGAAAAAAGATAAGAATATGAAGCAGTTACATCTTTGTTGTTTACTTTTGCTTATTCAAATTACTATTTGTAAAACTTCAAGCATTCAGAGGACAGCATAGAGTGGGGGTTCTGGTCCCTTTGGCTGTTGTATACGAGTAACAATTTTTAGATGATATATCATAAGTAGGGAAATGAAGGGAATCTGCAGACAGAGTGACTGGGCATCTCTCAGACAAAATCTAAACATCCAGCTCCTCCCATGAACTGCCTCTGCTCCTGGCTGGAAGAGAAACACGCAGCTTTCTTGCTTTTCCACCCTCCACCAGTCCTTCTGCTTCTCTGATCGAGGACAATCATACCAATAGGTACTATATACCTTGCATCAAGGCTCCCTTTGGCTCTAATCTGTATCATTTCTGGAGTCCTTTACTTTCCAATTGTTGAAACTCAAAGTTACTATTTGGGAGCTCTGGTTCCATTCTCTGCCATCTCTGTTTCTTAAGTACTTTTTGCTACAATGGAACTGGAAGCTTTATATAATTTGAACAGTACTTTGTAGGAATTTCCATTCTTCCATTTTCAACTGTGCTTTTACAAAAAGTTGAGCCACATCTTATTGTGCTATTGCCTACAATAGTAAAATAATAGCCCACTAAAGGATATCTCTTTTTGAAAAAAAGATTCTGTGCTGATGAAAAATACCATGTAACATTACGGTAATTTTTAAACACTTTGACTAGTACTCTCATAAAAATAGAGAAGCAAAGCAATATTTATTTTCAAAATTGATCATGTTGGGCTGTGAAGACAGTCTTCTTTTTAGTCAAATATGAGTGTAATAAAGGGGCATTGCCTCCGTTATTTCATGAGATTTTTTATTATATATTTTGTTACCTAAAAGATGTTACAAGTTAGTACTATTTTTGCTAGAGAAAAATTAGGGGAGAAAAAACTATAGTCTTTGATGGAAGGTGGGAAAGTTGGACAATTGAAGAGAAATATGCAAGCATCATATGCTCGTCGTTACATGAAATGATCTTCCAAATATGTTTCATTGTTGTTTTACTTTCCTAAACAGTTGTGAGTAGATTTTCAGTTCTCAGAAGGCATGAGGCCAGCCATAAAGATTAAATTCATTCACTTATTTTGTCATCTTTTTTCTTTTTTTTACCAAATAAGACCTAAATTTTGTTCAACATTCAATCAGTCGTTGTTAAGAATCTTACCTGTGAATTACAAGATACACGATTTGGAAAGTGAAAGTTGCTCAGTTGTGTCCGACTCTTTGCAACCACATGGATTATACAGTCCGTGGAATTCTCCAGGCTAGAATACTGGAGTGGATAGCTGCTCCCTTCTCCAGGAGATCTTCCCAACCTGGGGATTGAACCCAGGTCTCCCACATTGCAGTCGGATTCTTTACCAGCTGAGCCACCAGGGAAGCCCAAGCAAATCTCTCCATGCCTGTTTCTTTATCATTAAATCTGGGGAATAGATAGTCCTTTTCTCATAAATTATAGGGTTCTTGCCCTGATTAAATCTAAGATTTTGCACAAAGCATATAGAGCAGGGTTGGCACTTAGGAAGTACAGGTAAGTATTATCTTACAAAGAAGCTTATTTACTTTGCCCCAAAGCCCTCATAGTCATCATCATCCTCATTAGTGCATCTCATTTCCAGATGCGGATATGGAGGTTCAGAAAGTCACTTCCCTATCCAGAGTCTTCCAGCAGGAAGGCAGTCAGGCTAGGATGTAACACCTAGACTCTATTGAGATTCTTTCTCTCATTTCCTGGGCAGCTACTATACAGAAGTGCTTTCTAGTTCTTTAAGACATGATATAAAGTAAAGTTTTAGTGGACTGAGTCCAAGTTTGACAAGCAGCCAAAATGGTCAAATGGTGGTTTTAGTCACTTACACTTCAGCCTTCCCTATAGCTCAGTTGGTAAAGAATCCGGCTGCAATGCAGGAGACCCCGGTTGGATTCCTGGATTGGGAAGATCCAATGGAGAAGGGATAGGCTGCCCACTCCAGTATTCTTGGGCTTCCCTTGTGGCTCAGCTGGTAAAGAATCCATCTGCAATGCGGGAGACCTGAGTTTGATCCCTGGGTCTGGAAGATCCCCTGGAGAAGGGAAAGGCTACCCACTCCAGTGTTCTGGCCTGAAGAATACCATGGACTGTAGAGTGGAAACTTGTTGATTAATCTCTCTGAACTTTCTTTTTTTTTATTAAAGCAATGAAGATTGTAACAACTACCTTTCAGTCCTGAAATTACTGTGTATATTATATGAAAAAAATATGTTGTGTGAGTCACTTAAAATGTGTGCTAAAATTAAATTTAAAAAATTGTTATTAGTCATCAATACATAGCACACTACTACATGCAGAAAATACAATGTGGGCAAAACTGACAGTTTCTGCCCTTATGAAGCTTGAATTCTGTGTGTCAAGACCAGTTTTAAACTTATTACAGAATAAACTCTCTAAATACAATTTTGATAAATATCATGAAGAAGTACAGATCAACAAACTTGTGTAATGGAGGGACCGGGTCTAGTGTGTTGGTCCAATAATTGGGAAAACAAAAACATTGAGTTAGACACACGAATATTAGGTTTGCATTAAGGTATAGAACAACAACAGATATAACTAACTGTAGGTTTAAAATTAAGTGTAACTTTGTCCTGTCTCCTGAGCTTGTTGTCGTTCAGGTGCTAAGTCGTGTACAACTGACTTTTTGAGACCCTGTGGATTGTAGCCTGCCAGGCTCCTCTCTCCATGGGACTTCCCAAGTGAAAATACTGGAAAGTTAAAGTGAAAGTTGCTCAGTTGTGTCTGACTCTTGTGACCCCATGGACTATACAGTCCATGGTACTCTCCAAGCCAGAATACTGGAGTGGGGAGCCTTTCCCTTCTCCAGGGGATCTTCCCAACTCAGGGATTGAACCCAGGTCTCCCGCATTGCAGGCAGATTCTTTACCAGCTGAGCCACAAGGGAAGCTGAAATACTGGAGAGGGTTGCCATTTCCTTCTCCAGGGGATCTTCCTGGATCAGGACTCAAACCCAGATCTTTTACCACTGGAGCCATGAGGGAAAAGGAACTTTACCCACTGTGGGTATATTTTGGTCCATTGCCTATACTCTCAGATATATAGATTTACTATTGCAGTTACAGAACTTAGGAAGGTCCTAATCAGGGCTGCATTTTATTGAGTCCCACAAAACATTCAACCTAACCTGTGGAAAATGTAGACCTTGGTACTCTCCATTTTCCATCAATAGAATACTCAAGGTGTCCTTTCTGCTTTCCTCATCATTCAAACAATAAAGTGAACTCCTTTATGGATAAAGAAAAGTATTTTTCTTTATACTACAACAGCTAACTCAATTTCAAAATCCTAGAATGGATGCAAGAATACTGAATTTTTAAAAAAGTATTAGTTAACTGTTTAATATTAATGCCTGCAAAAACAAAATAAGCACCAGAGATGTTATAGGAATCTTATTCTGAATATTGAATGTGAATGTTCTTTAAAATTGAATATATATAATTTTTTCTAGTAACTCCATAAATTATGTCTCTTCTACTCTGTGATGGGACTATGGCATAAACTCTAAAGAAAAGAGCTATATTATTTGTCACTTTTAAAATTTTAATAAGTGTAATTTAATCAGACTGTGGAATGAAGTAAAAAAAAAATCTGTTTCCTTTGGACATGATTGCAGTTGAATGAAAGAGATTATAAATGATTTATAAAGGTTTATAACTTCAGTAACTGGATTTCTCCATTGGTATAGTAAAGAATGACAGAAGATAAAAATAACCACATTTACTGAAGAGCAACTTTTCTTGAGATATTTGATTTTTATATTACATTTTTAAAGGAATTTTCCTTTTGAAATTTTTTGATTACTCATTTAATTTTTCCCCCAAAGTTAGAATTATGTGTAATGCTTGAAATTATATTTAAAAATAAAATCAATGAATATTATTATGCAGGAAAAAACCTTTTAAAATTTGGAGTAAGTTTGGAATGTCCTTTGGAATGTTCTAATAAACTTTGATAACATTGTACAAGCTATTTGTTTATGATTTATAAAATTTCCACTCGGGGTTATGTCTCCATTTTCATTCTTGGTATTGTTATTTAATCATTTCTCCTTTCCTTTCTAATAACCTTTGCTTCAAAGGAGCCTATTTTATTGGCATTTTTTCCCAAAAGCAGTATTTGTTTTTTGGGGGCTCAAATATTTTTTGTGTTTCATTACTTTCTGTTCTTGAAAACATTCCTTTTTCCATATGTTTTATTTATCTCATCTTTTCAGCTGCCTTACATTGAACTTGTAACATTTATATCGCCTTTCTCCCTACATTTAAATAAATGCATGTCTATATATAAGTGCACTTCAATGGAAGATTTTAACTGCATTCAACAATTTTTTGCTATTTAGTACTTGCTTTAAAAATGTGATTATTTTAAACCCAAGAGTTTGAGAAGAACATTTAATTTTTTTAGATTTTTTAAAAAATATTTATTTCAAAATTAAATTCATCATTGTGAGAGGAAATGTTCTGTATTATAGCAATGTTTGGAAGTCTATTGAGACCTTTATTATATTGCCATTTAATAAAGGTATATTAATTAAATTTAAAACATATTAATTTAAAGTTGATTTTTTAAAAATGTTTATTCTCTATTTATTAGACTCAATAATAAATATCATTAAATTTTGATAGATTTTATTGTAGCATTGAGCATTATTTTGTTCTAAAAGATCTTTATTTAAAACTGTGTTTTTAAAACATCCACAGTAAGTATAAACTTATCAGTTTATTTTTACTCATAAAATTTTACTTTACATAATTTGTTTTTCTGCTGTTATTATTTAAAAAGCATCAAATTGGATAAAGGAGGACTGATTCTAATAATAAAAAGAGCTATCCAGAAGAAATAATACATTTATAAGCTAAATGGAAAATAACAATGTTCTGATAGAGCTAATACCTTATGGCTTTTTAAGATAGTATTTTCATGCCATTTAATTACGTATATTTCTCATTCTTCTCTTTTTGTTTATAAGGTGTTCATATGCAGAATACATATCCTGGGAATTTTTTATCCAGCTTGAAAATATTATCTTAAAACTTGTCATTGTTCATATGATTGCTTTTTTCTAGAAATCTGTTATCTTCTTAAGTGACTCTTACAAGAATTCATCCTTAAGAACATGTCTCAAATGCACTTGACATACATTTTAAAATCACTGATAAGGAAAAAAGTGTTAAGCTATCAAGGAAATTTTCACTTTGAGGAAAATTGCATTAATTGAAAGAAAAACGTTCAATCTTCTGCCGTGAGGGTGAATGGGTAGGTGTGGACACCTGAGAAGAATGTCTACTTCAAGAGATTCTGCTGTTATCCAGGCAACGAACATGCCAATTGAATAATAGCACCATTGTTTTACTTCCCTTCAGGTAGTCATCTTTAGCGTATGGTTAATGATAAACTCCATAGACAGTAGAGATTTTTAAAAATTGCTCTCTTGTTGTGATTTACTTAAATTTATGTCTGAGAAATGCATCTGAGGTAAGAAAGTTCTAACAAAAACTCTTGAAGTTTATACTCAAAGTTGCCTTTAAAAAAATGCAGCACAATTACACAAAAAGTTTGTTGCTTAAACACATTTTTGTCATCTATCCCCACCACCCTGAATATTCATTGGAAGGACTGATACTGAAGCTGAGGTTCCAATACTTTGGCCACCTGGTGTGCAGAGCCGAGTGGAAAAGACCCAGATGCTGGGAAAGACTGAGGGCAGGAGGAGAAGGGGACGACAGAGAATGAGATGGTTGGATGGCATCACTGACTCAGTGGACGTGAGTCTGAGCAAACTCTGGGAGATGGTGAAGGACAGGAAAGCCTGGCGTGCTGCAGTCCATGGGGTTGCAAAGAGTCAGACACGACTGAGCAACTGAGAAACAACAATCCCAACAACAAAATTATGTACACACTCAGTATAGTATGAGTTATTTTTTATAGCATTCTGACTTTCCTTATTATTATCTTGTAAGCCTCAAAATTTCACTTCTAAGAGATCCATTGCCCATTATGAACAGCTATCCTCATTCCTTAGATGTTCAATAGCAATTTAGTGGTCATTTAAAATTTAAGAAGTAATTATGAAGAAAAATTAAAATAGTGGTCTTCACATTACTCACTATATAGGTTAATTTTCAAAGTAAAAAAAAATATTTTTCATAGTAGCAGTTTCTCTGACATGATTCCCCAATATAAAATGCATGTGAAATATTAATGCTAAAACTAAAGAAATGGTAATGGGAACTTATGAGAATTTAAAGCTAATTATCATGATTAATTTAGCTTCACCTCTCAGCAAAACTAAACTGTACCAAATGTGGACACTATTATCACTCACATTTTGTTTTTGTTAAATGTTAATATTTTGAGTACTAGTATCCCGAGTAGCCTATATTTCTATTGTGTTATTTTCAGAGTGTTGGTTTTTTGAAGGTGATTCAGTCTAAATGGATCCAGTTTATTCCTGTAATTTATTTTTATATCCTGACTTTTGTGCTAATACAGAGGAGGTACAAAGCTGACTTGCTGTCTGGGTAAAATTCCTGTGTTCTGCTACAGGCATCTTACTTTTTCAGTGATAGCTAAGATAAAACATGGTAAGTATAGGAAAATAGGAAGATCTGAATTCTAACTGCATCTCATTTACTTACAAGTTTGTCAGGATGATTAAAATTTATACATATATATATATATATATACATATATATATACACACACACACACACACACACACACACACATATATGCATATGTATAGGAGAAGGAAATGGCAACCCACCCCAGTATTCTTGCCTGGAGAATCCTGTGGATGGAGGAGCCTGTGGTGGGCTGCTGTCCATAGGGTCGCACAGAGTCGGCCACGACTGAAGGACTTAGCAGCAGCAGCAGCATGCATATGTACTGTCTACAACTGTATTTTTATTACAAATTTGGTTCCTTATTAACACTAATTTGTAATTGTCTAACCTTATCATTAGTATGCACGAACAAGAATTAAGTACCTGTCTTCCACCCTGCTGGCTGAGTGGGTAAATAATCCACTTGCAATGCAAGAGACTTGGGTTTAATCCTGGGTCAGGAAGATCCCCTGGAGGAGGAAAATGGCAACCCACTCCAGTATTCTTGCCTGAGAAATCCCACAGACAGAGAAACCTGGGGGGCTACAGTCCAAAGGGTCTCAAAGAATGGGACGCAAGCGGCTAGACACAAACCAAAAACACACACCTTCAATTATACCCTCTCCCCCTTTTTCCTAAGAAGAATAAACACTGAGTTGTTATATTTAGTAATTTTGTCAAATCAGAATGCAGCGATTATATGGAAGGTTTGCTACTGCATAGTTTTAATCATATTAATGTGATCATTTCTTCCTCTCATATGTATAATTGAATGCTGACCGATGCATATATTACAGATTTCTTTCAAGACTGTAGAAAATGAAACAGGGTAGAGAACACTTACTCCAAAGCAAATTATTTTGATTTGGAAACTTGCACAATTAAGAGACCACAAAAATGTTAACAAAACACATAAAAATAATTAAGCACTCCCTTTTTGCCAGTGCCTTCCAAATGTAATCACATTCAATCATCACAATGATCTTATTAATTAGGTTACCATTCGTTTTTATTTTATTTGGGAAAAACATTTTATGTGCATAAAATATGATTAATTGGAAACTGGATCATGGTGCACTTTCAGCATTGATCCAAAAATGACCATTTTAAAAAATTTACTTGGTATTTAGTTATTCATTATAAATTTAATAAGTAGAGCTTCCCAGGTGGCACAGTGGTAAAGAATCTGCCTGCCAATGGGGGAGACCCAAGAGATGTGCGTTCAATCCCTGCGTCAAGAAGATCCCCTGGAGAAGGAAATGGCAATCCACTCCAGTATTCTTGCCTGGGAAATCCCATGGACAGAGGAGCCTGGTGGGCTACAGGCCACGGGGTTGCAGAGTCAGACATGACTGAGCATGCATGCGTGCACATAATAAGTATATGCTGACTGAGTGTAGAGTCTGATAAAGCAGAATTTTATTTGTGCTAGGCTAAGACTGTCATTTGTCAGCATAGCAGGACACAAGTCTACACAAGCAGGCCTGTCTACAAGGGCCCTGAATCTGTGTTTGTCCAGGGACCATCCCTTCTAACACTATGCTTTGAGAGGTTTCTAAAAATGAAAGTAGAAAATAAATGTGAAAAATGTGCAGTTGTCAGGGTTATGGCAGAGTGCACAAATGGTTGTTTGTTTGTTTTTTTTTTTCTTGAGGAACTAGGGAAAATATCAATTAATGTTTTTAATTAGGAGGACTTTAATCAGCACTGCCGGCCTGAACAGATCTGTAGCTCTAGGTCGGACTCAGTATCATGCCTCTTTGAGACTTAGACATGCATAGCTTACTGGTTCACATGAGATTAACACCTGGCTAAAACAGAGCTTTTATAGGAAGCATAGAGAATCCTCACTGAAGAAGACACAACCTGAACAGAGGCAGCCAGACCAGATAAGCTTAACCCAGGACCGACTCTTTCCCATCATGATGTCTGTGACTTGAATTTATTCTATTTCCTAATATTAGACATGTGTTGGTGAGCAAAATAGACAGAGGCATAGCAGACAAAATGTCATTGCAGGCATAATAAGTACTACTATTCACATATAATGTCTGAGTCTGGAATAATAAAAGAGCCCCTCTCCTTTGTCTCAGACCACTCTGCACCCTCAGCCCTCAGGGCATCTGGAGACAGAGACCCCCCAGTAGCAGCCCTCTTAGCAGAGTCCTGGATCACCCAGGCAGAAAAGGTGGTCCCTGGCCGAGAGTGGATACGCCCGGGGTCTGCAGGAGCCATCAGTAGCCGCCGGAGGGGGCGCTGATGCCTTGTGGACCAATCTGGTACCCTTGAGAGCTAAGGTTCATACAGCCCCTATGGAGAACAGTATGAAAGGTCTTAAAAAAAAAAACTACAAGTAGAGCTACCATATATTCCAGCAACCCCACTCTTAGGCCTACATCCGGAGAAAAATGTGATTCAAAAAGACACATGTACCCAATGTTCACTGCAGCACTGTTGACAATAGCCAAGAAATGGAGGAAACCTAAATGTCCATTGACACAAGAATGAATAAGGAAGATGTGGTACATTTATACAAAGGAATATGAAAAAGGATGAACTAATTCCACTTGCAGAAACATGGATGGATCTGGAGACTATCATACTAAGTGAAGTAAGTCAGAGAGAGACAGATATCATGGTATCACTTATATGCAGAATCTAAAGAAATGATATAAATGATATACATCATTTACAACTTGAAATGATATATTTACAAAAGAGAAACATACTCACAAACTTAGAGAAAGAATTTATGGTTACCTGGAGGAAGAGGGGACTAGATTAGGATTTGGGGATTGACATGTACATACTGCTATATTTAAAATAAAATGACTTTCTACATAAAAAAAGAAAGAAAGCAAAGAAATCTCCCAGGGACACTTCTCGGAATGCAAGAGAACATTTTCATCAGGGGTTGAGCTAAGCAGGAGGGGGCAGGCCAGAGCCAATGCCTTTGGCTTCTTTCAAGACTCAGCACATTTAGACCTGGAGAAAATGGAAGACAGAACATTCTCTGTCTTTTCTTCTCCTCCTTTCTCTAGCCCTTCAGCCTAGATCTTTTACTTTACTGAGAAACTTCTCACCACTGCCTTATTTCATTTTTTATGATGATTGCTCAGTAATGTGAGAAATATCACAGCCACATGTGCAAATAGAAGGCCTATTTCAATACACTGACAGAATCAACTATGATCTCATATTTTTGAGCATGTTCATCACATATTCATTCAACACAGATCATTTTAAAAGGCTGATTTTTACCTGGGTTTTCATAAGAAAAAATGAATTTTTTTCCAACAAAAGAAAAACTAAAAATGCCCAGCATTGCTAAACAACACACAAACCAGTGTAACTAAGCTGTAAAACTCCATCAGAAATAATCTCCAGAAGGAACACATTAGATTGGGAGAAGAGAAATGGATACCAACACACATCTTAGAAATTCCATAGAACAGTTTAATCGTCACAAATAAACTGTGGTGATAATTCCCAGAGGAGTGTGTCAGAGAAATTATACTCCTCATGTGGACCCATTGGTCACTGACAGACTTTCAGGACTAAACTATTAGATGTAAAACTGACTGGTGGAAACAGAATTCCACTGGAAAACAATAGGGAGTCCATTCAGACAATTTTTATTTGTCCTTTAAGCTCTAGTTTCTAAATTGCGCCTCTGTTTGCATCAGTTGAATCCAGTTTACTTCATCCTTATTTTAACAAAATAGGATTGTTGTAAATAAATATCTTCCTTACAAACAGGTCTCATTGCAATAACACACTTAGCAAAATAGTAAATTGAGTAAATATTAGTCACCTAAATTGTGGTTTTAGTCAGCCATCGTATTTTCCAGAAAAAAAAAAAAAAATCAGGAGTAGAGAGGTTAAATTAATCAGTAAACATGTGAATCTGAGTCTCTTTTGTAAGCCTTAAAATCTGTTATGTTGTTAGCACTATAATAGCTTCTGGGATGTTAATAACACAAGAACAGATTTCATCTAAGCCTATGATGAGCTTGAAGCTTATTTAAGAAGACAACACAACATGAAGGAAAACAGCATATAAAAGCTGATAATAAGTGTAAAATATGTGGCAGATTTTGATGTTAAAGGGAAACAGAAAAAAGAATTGCTAAGAGTCATATGAGCTTGGTCTTAAAAAGGTTTGAAGAAGTAAACCAAAAGCTTGGGGAATTATACTGCTGTCTTCAATCTGGATTTATCAATATGAAGTGGAGGGGAGCTGTACCAAAAAGTAGTGATGAGTGTTAGTTGTTCAGTCATGTCCAACTATTACGATCATAGACTGTGGGAAGGATCCTAGGAACAGCGGCAGAAAGTGGCTTTCTTATGTAGGGTCACTTTGCTTCTTTAACACACATTCCTCCTCCTATTGGGTCTCCACTGGAGAAGGAACTAGCAACCCACTCCAGTATTCTGGCCTGTGAATCCCATGGACAGAGAAGCCTGGAGGGCTACAGTCCATGGGGTTGCAAAGGTTCAGACAGGACTTAGCAGCTAGCACTTTCACTTTCACTTCCTCCTATTTTCATGTTAAATTCCTTTAAAAAATCTATATAGACTGATCTTCATTTAACCTGGAATCACTTATCTAAAATGTTTGGTCATGAGACCAGGACAACATAGAATAAAGTTTACTTAATTCGCAGTTCTTGTTAAATCCATAGTTTATGGTTATGTGATCATAAAATTTAAAATAATTAGGAAAAATATTTCTCAAGTCCAAAGCCCCGGTTAGCTATAAAACACACATAATGAAATTTTAAATAAAACGTAGCCTGCAAGCTACAATGTGAATACACTACCTCAGAAGAAGTTATCCATCTATTTCCATTTCTTCCCCTCTTAAAATGAAAAAATAATGAGAGAAATCAGGAGTCTTGAAAATAAATTAATTGTTATTGAAGAAATAATTACTGAGGGTTTGGTTTTTTTTGTACTGAGTAAATTTGTCCAACTGTGAAAGATAGGAGTATATGTTTTTCATTAACAATGTTTTCACTGATTAAGAACTGATAAATGTTTTTAGTGAGTTGGTCAGATTAGTTTCAGTGTGAGGAATAATAAGGAAGTTATCACCATATGAAGAATTGTGACCTTTAGTTCAAGAAAAATTACATTTTCTTGACCAAATTCTCCACCTGTGTTATAATCTGTTTACTCATCTGAGTTAGCTAGGAAAGCTTTTTTGCAGCTCTATGCTGAACGTATTTGTTAATTTGCACAACAAGGTTATCACAGCATAGCCTAACAGATGCTGAATTTTTATACAATGAAAGTGGCTTTTAGGACAAAAGTATGAAAAACAAACTGATAATATAGGCTATCAATCAGTCAATCAATCAGTCCCTGAATTCCATTTGGTCCTTTGAATATGATTCTCACCACATAATATAGCCTGATTTTGAATCAAATAAATAAAATAAGCATGCTTGCATGATTGATCTCTAAAAGCCTATGTTAACAAAATAATAGAGTCAAAATAATTCCTTCCTAAGACTGCATTGAATTACCCTGTTGTATGAATTTCCCTGAACCTAAGGTCCCAAAAAGAAAGCAGTTCTAACTAGAACTCTGTTAAATGTAGGCAAAAATATACACTCTATTATATTCCAAAAGTCCCTTGAGAGCAGAGACTTGGTCTTCTTCTGGCCTGGTCTTTATCACCATTGGTCCTTCTGAATTAAGTGCTGTGCCAGCCTGGAAATAGAACTCTAATAAGTATTTCTCGAAGAGTGAATAAATATTTTAATTTTCTTTTTGTTCTCTAAACCAGATCAAGTGGGGTAAGAGACTCTTTAAAATATCAGGATATTGACATATATTTACTGACATGGCAAGCAGGTTGTAAGCATTGATACTGTGCTTTATTAATAAGTAAACACCAAAGGTGTGTGAGAATCTTGTGCTGTCATGGTTTAGCTATATCTGGTTAACATGTCAAAGGACTGGTGGTTTTGTGTTCTTACTTATCATTTTATACTTTGCCAATGCATAATATCTTCTTGCCACCTGAGATCCTGGCTGGCATCATGTCACCTCCTAGTCCATTAAAAGTGTTCTCTTTAAGTATCTTATCAACTGAGAACACTCTTCTGAACTTCCTTTAAGGATGACAAATGAATATGTTAAATTATTCTGTGCTATGACATGATTGGAAAAGACCCTTCTGCTGGGAAATATTGAGGACAGGAGGGGAAAGGGCAACAGAGGATGAGATGGTTGGATGGCATCACAGATTCAGTGGACATGAGTTAGTGCAAACTCTGGAGATGGTGAAGGACAGGGAAGCCTGGCGTGCTGCAGGGCGTGGGGTCGCAAATAGTCGGATACAACTGAGTGACTGAACAACTATATTAATGGTGCTAAATATTAGTGTGGGCTTCCCTGGTGGCTCAAATGGTAAAGAACCTGCCTGCAATTCAGGAGACCCAGATTCAATCCCTGGGTTGGGAAGATCCCCTGGAAAAGGAAATGGCAACCCACTCCAGTATTCTTGCCTGGAGAATCCCATGGACAGAGGAGCTTGGCTGGCTACAGTTCATGGGGTTGCAAAGAGTTGGACACGATTGAGCAACCAACACACACAAATATTGGTGTAAATATTAATAATAACTACAATGGATTATATTATATATCAAATTATACTTTAAAAGGATAATGGAGCATGCTATAATTAAATGGCAGCTTTCATTGACCTGAAACAAATAGAATGCCAGATGCTTCTCCAGCAAAGATGGGTTTATTTGGCGTCATTAGAGAGTTGCAATTCAGGGTCTGTACCCATGGTGAGCCATGTGCAGGTTCCCCCAAGACACTGGAAGGGTCCTTTCACAGCAGGGAAAAGGAAGGTGGCAGGACTATGTTCAGCAAAATGTCCATGGCTTTTCCTGGCTGAGTCCTTACTGGTCGCTGAGGGTCTTTCTTCTTCCTGCTGAGTACATGCGCAGTTGCTCATTTGTGTCCGACTCTTTGTGACCCCATGGACTGTAGCCTGCCAGGCTCCTCTGTCCATGTGATTTCCCAGGCAAGGATACTGGAGTGAGTTGCCGTTTTCTTTTCCAGGGGATCTTTTTGACCCCGGGACTGAACCCATTTCTCTTCCATCTCCTGCATTGGCAGGTGGATTCTTTACCAGTGAGCACCTGGGAAGCCCTCTTTTCTTGTTCAAAGCTATTATTTCAGGGTATGACAGCTCTCCCTTCTGGCTTTCCCATTCTATTTAATTGAGGCTCTTGTTTTATTGATTGTTGATGTATTCCACTTTGTTCTAAATCAAAGTTCCTCCCCCAGAGAAATCCAAACCCTGGCTCATCACCAACCCTCCTCCAACCCTGAACAGTGTTGATTTCACACGGAGAAACCACTTTAGCTGCCAAAAAGTACACACCAAGCCTGTTAGGGGATAAGTGACTTTCTGTTCATAATTTCCCCTCTGAAGCCACGCGTGAATTATTAACAGCACAGCTTCAAAAACAGTTGTTGTTTTTTTTTTTATTTGCTGTTTAACACTTATACCCCCAAACATAGAGGGATACACTAGCATAGGCCCCTTAAAGAAATCTCAGAATCATCTTCTACCTCTGCTTCTTTGTAGCTTCAGACTTAGAATATGCAGGAGGCAATTGTGATTTTGCACAATCAGGTCACAGGACCATGGAGGTGTTGGCTCCAGGCTCTTTCTGTTACAAACAGCGAGCTCACCCCTGGGAGAAAGGTTCAGATACTCGGGGAAAACAGATTTGTTCTGAAACATACTGCAGAGAAAGGTCTGAGTTCATATAGTTACAAATTTTTTTGCAAATTTTTGTAAATAAGCCTCCAGCTTATTTACTTAAAACCCAATTTTATTTTCACCTATACGAATGCTGTCACAAGTAAGAGGAAAAGGTGAGTGAGAAAGCAGATGTCAGTTGGTATCACTTGGAGGGTGATGTACACTGGAATGGAGTCAGTGTTGATGAACCCTTCCCTGTGGGTGATTGAAAAATGCAATCCTTATAATCAGGGAAGGCAGAATTCTTTATTTTTCTCTATCCTTTGTTTTCTTCCAACTTTTAGATCTAAGGAAAGAAAATGAACATTTGCAAACATTAACATATACTGATATCTCTTTAAATATCTCATGAGTAGAATATCTCATGTATATTTTCATGGATTTCTGTGCTTCGTCCTATCACATAAGGATGAACAACCCATTTACTTATTGAAATTCTGACCCTGGTGTGATGAGGCATCTTTATTCTTGATTTCAAGTTACTGATCCCAGCAAATTTTGCCCCTGGTATCCAACATCCTTGAGATTTTTTTTTTCCCCTGTAAGCCATTAACTTTAGACTAGTTTTCCTCATACAGTTCTACCCCTGTGTTTTCACATATAAGAATAAATCTACAAGTGTTAATGCATAAAGCACATAGGAATGTAATCAGCTTCCTCAATAACAATAAAGAGGAGGCTGTAAGGTAGACATTACTGACATCTTCATTTTATCAGTGAAGGTATTATGACATCTTTGACTTTTATTGAAGCTCGGAGTAAGCAATTTACCTTTGACACACAGATAAACAGTAATGGGTCTGGGATTTAAACACATCACCTTGGAAAGCCTCTTCTCTTTCCACAAACTATGTGCCTTGCACCTCCCAAGCCCTCAACTTTCTTCTATATAATTATGTGAATTATAAGCATAAATATGAAAAGACTCTGAAATTTTATTTTTTAACTATTTTATTTCTCCTTCTTGATTTATTGATCTATAATTGATATATACTCTTATATAAGTTTAAGTTATACAACTTAATGATTTAATGATGAAATCATTACTACAATAAGTTTAAATACCATTTAAATAAAGTATTAATTATATTAAAGTTAGACTCATACAAATCTAAACATTATATAAAGCCACACATTTAGGTTAATTTGCTTTTCTTGGGTTTTTATTAGTAGAATGAATGATAATCTCAAGAAGATACTGTTTATTATCAACTTGTTATTAATATTATACTTGGGCTTACCGAGGGGCTCAATGGTAAATAATCTGCCTGCCAATGAAGGAGACATGGGTTCAGTCCCTGGTTATGGAAGATCCTGCATGCCAAGGAACAACTAAGCCCATGCCCCATGACTACTGAGTCTGTGTTCTAGGGCCCGGGAGCCACAACTACTGAGCCCATGTGTGCAAACTACTGAGGCCCATGCACCCTAGAGCCCAAGCTCTGCAACAAGAGATGCCACCGTAATGAGAAGCCCATGTACTGCAAGTAGAGAGTAGCACCCACTCACCACAAGTACAGAGAAGCTCGTGTAGCAACAAAGACCCAGCACAGCCAGAAATAAATACATTTTTAAGAAGAGTCCATTAAAAATATATTATCCTTGAATGGTTGCTGCTTCTCTTTCTCATAAGTCTCTTATTAATAATAGTATCAATAATTGTGTCTGTCTTCAGTTCAGGTCAGTCGCTTAGTCGTGTCGAACTCTTCACGACCCCACGGACTGCAGCACACCAGGCCTCCCTGTCCATCACCAACTCCCAGAGTTGACTCAAACTCATGTCCATTGAGTCGGTGATGCTATCCGAGCATCTCATCCTCTGCTGTCCCCTTGTCCTCCTGCCTTCAATCTTTGCCAGCATCAGGGTCTTTTCAAATGAGTCAGTTCCTCACATCAGATGGCCAAAGTGTCTGTCTTACTAGGGTCTAAAAGAAAAACTGAAGTGCGCTTTGATCTTATAAGTGCCTGAGAGATGATTGTTTCTCAAAATTTGTAAATATTGCTCTTTGAATTTTATATCTTCTTGGCTTTCCCTTGTACTCTTTTCTCTATGAAAAATCCAAGTAATTTCTATATAGAAGAATTACTAGCCTTATTCTAAAATTGAGAAGGGAAAACAAATTAAAAACTCTTCAATTTCTGAACTCAAATTTCTTCTTCTTTTTCTTATGTGGAAAATTTGGTGTGAAATATTAGAGATGTGGAAACATATTTCAGAAATGAACAGATGGAGGAATTGCAAAGGAAAAAAATGTTTAGATTAAACTACACAAAAACATTGCAAAATATCCATAGAAATTAAAGTGTACATGACAGTCTTCAAAAATGTTTTTAAGACTGCATGACTGACAATCAAATGTCCTTAGCATATGGTTAATTTAAAAAAAAATAAAAGCAAATATTTAGGGTTGTTGTTGTTTAGTTGCTAAGCGGTTTCCGACTCCTTTGCAACCTCATGGACTGTAGCTTGCCAGGCTCCTCTGTCCATGGGATTCACCAGGCAAGAATACTGAAGAGGGTAGCCATTCCCTTCTCCAGGGGATCTTTCTGATCCAGTGATCAAAACTGGGTCTCCTGCATTGCAGGCAAATTCTTTACCATCTGAGCCACCAGGAAAGCCCTTTTGTAGGTTAGCAAAGATGGAAACTGTGAAGTCAATTAGAAAACTGTGCTTTACTTTCTGCAAGAAGATAAATACTTCAACCCCTCACTGTGTGTTGAATGTTGTCCCACATAAATAAACATCTCTCAAATTCTGTCAGCAGAAACTTACATGGAAAAATAATCATTCTGATGTAATTAAATTAAGCATTTTAAGTTGAGGTCATCCTGGGTTTCCTAGGATGGACCCTAAATCCAATGACACATGTCCTCATAAAAATCACATAGAGGGACACATACAGAGAAGACCATGTGACTCTGGAAGCAGAGATTGGAGCTATTTAATCACAAACCAAAAAATGCAAGCAGCCACCAAGAGCTGGAGGAATCAAAGACAAATTCCCTAAGAGCCCTGGGAGGGAGCACAGTCCTGCCAACACCTTGCTTTGAGTCGGAGAAACACACAAAGGCACTAAAACAGATAAATCAAAAAAGACCTCTGCTTGGCAAAGGAGCAAATTATTGAGACACACAATAACTTGGATAGATCTCAAGGGCATTTTGTTAAGTAAAAATGCCAATATCAAAAGGTCACCTGCTGTAGGATTCCATTTATATAACATTTTTGAAATGGCAAAAATTATAGATGAAAGCAGATTAGTGGTTGTCAGGGGTTAGGGACAGTGGGGCAAGTGTGATGGATGCAGCTACAGAGGGATAGCGCGAGGGTGATCTTTGTGATAAAACAATTGTTCTGCGTCTTGATTGCATTGACAGTCACACAAATTTACACATGTGACAGGATGGCACTGAACTTTATATGCATATTGAACAAATATGAATTTCCTGGTTTTTTGAAATTGTGCTGTAATTACATATAATGTGAGCATTGGGGGAAATCGGGTGAAGGACACTGTTCAGTGCTATTTTTGCTGCTTCCTGGGAAGCTCCAAATATTTTCTAATAAAAATATTTGAAATATCATTATCAAGATGATGACAACCATTTTGGTTTACTCACCCAAACTTTTAAAACGTGGACAAGTTAGGAACAATTGGCTTAGTATTTTGAAAAGAATTCCTAGAGAAATATTGCATTCATGCACACTGATGTAGCTAGAAGATGAGTCATTACAGTTTTAGATATATTAGGAATAATTTGACTGTAAAATAGAAAGTTACTCCAAGGGCATACTATGCACCTTTTAAAATTCTACTATAGAAGAAAAATCTGTACGATTACATATAAAAATGCAAATAAGTTACTTATTTTTATTGGAATTATTATGCGTTAAGATTTTTCACCTTACTTCTCTCATGTTCTACTTTTTTTCATTATATAACTAATGTAAGATAAATATTAGTTTATTATACATAGGCCATATATTAGTTTATCTTACATAATGAACAGGCTTCCCCAGTGGCTCAGTGGTAAAGAATCCACCTCTAAACCAGGAGATTGGTTCCATCTCTGGGTCAGGAAGATTCCCCTGGAGGAGGGCATGGCAACCCACTCCAATAGTCTTGCCTGGAGAATCCCAAGGACAGAGGAACCTGGCGGGCTACAGTCCATAGGGTCACAAAGAATCAGACATGACTGAAGCATCTGAACATGCATGAATGCACATATGGTGAAAAAAAAGTCCCGAGTTTCTCCTGGCTTATGCTTTCTAAAAAGATGGTTAATAACATTCCCAGGAAGTGTCATGGCAACTACACAAATGAGGGATTCCATTCCCAGTTCTCATTAAGATTCCTCCTATACAGATAGAATGCAGCATCAGAAAGAGGAAGCACCGCATCCACATAAATTTTTAAAAAGCTGATCTCCTTAAACAGACCAGATATCCATTGGGTCAGCAAAACCAGTGCTTAATAAGACAAGGGCTACTGTCTCACTTCTGTGCCTGACTGAACAGGCAAAAGTGAAGACTCCATTTTTGAGCATCAACAGGAGCTAGTCCAATATCTAGATAATATAGGCTCTCGCAGAAACTATTGGTATTCCACTGTATCTCAGCCAACCTGAGCTAAGGGTGTATGACTCTCCAAGATCACTGGCTTCTAAGGGCGTCCTTAGAATAAGGAAACGAGATTTATCATGATCTGTGTGTGCTCAGTCGTGTCTCTTTGCAACCCTTTGGAGTGTATCCCACCAAGCTTCTCTGTCCATGGAATATTTCAGGCAAGAATATGGAAGTGGGTTGCCATTTCTTCCTCCAAGGGATCTTCCTAACCTGGGGATCAAACCCTCACCTCCTGCATGGCAGGAGGATTCTTTAGGCTGAGCCGTCTGGGAAGCCCTTATCATGATCCACGCTGTACCAAGGATGGTTCCTCACATGTAGATACTGTAAATGCTTCACAGTGTTCATTTTAGTCTGTTGGCAAAGTCATTTTGGTCAGGTTCACAGATTTCTTGCAGGTTTAATTATTTATAGGAAGCTGGGCTAAGAGGGGCTCCTTGATTATTTTGTTTGACAGTCTTTTGTCCAAGGTTAAATGAAGCAGACAAGCAGTGGTCTTATATTATACTCTCTGGATGAGGTACACAGATGTGAGAGATACTTTTTCAGTATCCTCACCAGGTGTTGAAGCTCCAGTGGGAAACAGTAAGATTTGGGAAATAAAAGCATCTTCTTTTTGTCCCCTCTCTATTCTATATTTTCCTAAGCTAGTAGAGAATATATGCATTTAACAATGAGTTAAGCTGTTTTTAATACTTCCTATCAGTCAGAGTTAGGAAGAACCCTACCAGTATAATTGTGTCAAACATATTTCTAAGTTTCAGATATGATAAAAAGAGATAATAGGATTCTTCATTTAAACTAGAGACAACAGGATGTAAATGTCATTGTTTATGCATAATAATGAGAGCATTTAGGAGAGTGCAGTTCTTTGAGAACAAAGTTAGTTTATACTTTAATCAGATGTGACTTCCCTTAAAATTTGTTCCACTTTAGAACATAGACAAGAAAGCAATTACAATTTTTAGATTAAAATTACTACTTCTCTAATGTCAAAATGAAGATATATGAAAAAAACATGCATATGAAGAGAATTTTGCATGAAATTACCCTAATACATAAAGAAAAGTATGTCTGTTGTATTCAAAGCACAGATTTATAAACAATAATACCTTTTATTTCCAGGCTTTGAAATATATTTCACAGAGTGTTTTCATGAACATAAACTAAAACATTAAGACAGCAAACAAACAAAACTCTACAGTGAATGCTGAACTATAAATTTAGCAATAGACGTGGGCTAAAACCAGGAAATGAGGAAAATCTACCAACAAATTTATTAGTAAGAACCATGTTTTTATGATCTATTGCCAATAAGAGTTAACTATTAACTAATTTAAATGTGTTTAAATTTTTAAGATTTAAGATTAAAATTGTATTTCTTTGGTAATATTAGCTTAATGAATGGCCATTTAAAGATGCTAAAGATATATTCAGGTCAAATATAATGAAAATTTCAAGCACTTGAAATTCAACTTTTCTTTTTTATTATGTGCAAATAAAAATAGAGAAAAACACTCCACCTAACAAATTAGATTACTGTTTACAAGCATTTAAAATTTTAGGAGGCAAATGAAGTTTTAAAAAGACACACTAGAGTCATTACATTTTTTTCATTCTTGACTAACTGAAAGTCAGGATGACCTTTTCAAAGGTGGTGACATTTCTAATGTTCAGAGAAAGACTGAAGAATTAAAATTTATCTAATGCAAAAAACCTAAAACATCTGGCTGAAAATCCTTAAATTTACACTTTTTTGGAAGCAACTTGCCATTTGTAGCTCTTCTGTCACTGAGGTAGCTAAATCATGCTCTGATGGGGGAGTACCTAGAACAATAGGTGCCCTGGATGTTCATGAATTGTGGGATCAGGTTTGTGCTCATTCACATCCATCCTATTTAATGAATGCACATATTAATTCTAACCAGCAAAAGAATTAGCCACTGGAATGGGTGAAAACAGACTCTCGACCCTAGTGAAGCCATCTGGGGACAGTCTTTCCTTACTAGACAGGTACAAAGTCATTTAAGTATTCAGAGTGGGCAACATCTGTATAACAACTTCCTCTGAAGTAAGTGGTGATAGAAAGTAGTATATATATATATATCTATATAGGCTTTCCTTGTGACTCAGTAAAAAGAATCTATGTGCCAATTCAGGAAATGCTGGTTCAATCCCTGGGTCAGGAAGATCCCCTGGAGGAAGATATGGCAAACCACTCCAGTGTTCCTGCCTGGAGAATCCTATGGACAGAGGAGAGTGGCAGGCTACAGTCCATAGGACCACACAGAATCGGACATGACTGAAGCGGTTTAGTAAACATGGGGAAGAATTGACAGTTTTATTACCAATAAGAAGTAGTATGGAATCCAGAAAGAGGGCACTGATGAAATGTCCTGCAGGGCGGCAATGGAGACATAGACATAGAGAACAACAACAACAACAAATGGATATAGACCAAAAACAAAAAGGTACTTGTTTCAGAAAACTAGCCATTTTATGATTTTTTCAAACCAAACAATGTCTATACAGCTATGGTGCCTATATTCTGACCTAGTCTATAGCAACACAAATTAGACTTAAAATAGAAGTGAAAAAAAGTAGGCGCTGCAGATGTAATTACAACCAGTGGGAGATGGTTCTAATTTGAGATGGTTGTGTCACCTATCAATTACTTCCAATCTCCTCAGTCAGAAGAGTTTAGCTAAAATGTATACTCCAGAGGGGTTAGCTAAAATTAAAATACTCTAACAGGGAATCCACATTCCAGGTGTGGTTATTTGGCAATTGAAACACCTCCAGGGATAGCTAAAACAAGTTTAAATTACCCTAAATCTTACCAGATTAACTTATCCTCTATCTTATTCAATAAAGAAGTAAGAAATTGTTTTCATTGATGAAGTGAGGAATGATGAGGCCCTTAGTTGCTCAGAAAGGTTGTGCAGGTGTTGCTCTCCCCACATGAATAGTGTGTTAAGAATCCTACAAGTCCATCAGCCTAGTATTTATTCAGGATCGCTCTAGATCTGAAACATGTAAAGTTCAGTTCAGTTGCTCAGTTGTGTCTGACTCTTGCGACCCCATGGACTGCAGCATGCCAGGACTCCTTGTCCATCACCAACTCCTGGAGTTTACTCAAATTCATGTCCATCGAGTCGCTGATGCCATCCAACCATCTCATCCTCTGTTGTCCCCTCCTCCTCCTGCCCCCAATCCCTCCCAGCATCAGGGTCTTTTCAAATGAGTCAGTTCTTTGCATCAGGTGGCCAAAGTATTGGAGTTTCAGCTTCAGCATCAGTTTTTCCAATGAACACCCAGGACTTATCTCCTTTAGGATAGACAGTCCAAGGGACTCTCGAGAGTATTCTCGAACACCACAGTTCAAAAGCATCAATTCTTCGGCACTCAGCTTTCTTTATAGTCCAATTCTCACATCTGTACATGACTACTGGAAAAACCATAGCTTTGGCTAGACGGACATTTGTTGACAAAATAATGTCTTTAGGTAGATATACTGCTAAGTATTTTATTCTTTTTGTTGCAATGGTGAATGGTATTGTTTCCTTAATTTCTCTTTCTGTTTTTTCATTGTTAGTATACAGGAATGCAAGGGATTTCTGTGTGTTAATTTTATATCCTGCAACTTTACTATATTCATTGATTAGCTCTAGTAATTTTCTGGAAGAGTCTTTAGGGTTTTCTATGTAGAGGATCATGTCATCTGCAAACAGCGAGAGTTTCACTTCTTCTTTTCCTATCTGGATTTCTTTTACTTCTTTTTCTGCTCTGATTGCTGTGGCCAAAACTTCCAACACTATGTTGAATAGTAGTGGTGAGAGTGGGCATCGTTGTCTTGTTCCTGATTTCAGAGGAAATGCTTTCAATTTTTCACCATTGAGGGTGATGCTTGCTGTGGGTTTGTCATATATAGCTTTTATTATGTTGAGGTATGTTCCTTCTATTCCTGCTTTCTGGAGAGTTTTAATCATAAATGAGTGTTGAATTTTGTCAAAGGCTTTCTCTGCATCTATTGAGATAATCATATGGTTTTTATCTTCCAATTTGTTAATGTGGTGTATTACGTTGATTGATTTGTGGATATTAAAGAATCCTTGCATTCCTGGGATAAAGCCCACTTGGTCATGGTGTATGATTTTTTTAATATGTTGTTGGATTCTGTTTGCTAGAATTTTGTTAAGGATTTTTGCATCTATGTTCATCAGTGATATTGGCCTGTAGTTTTCTTTTTTTGTGGCATCTTTGTCTGGTTTTGGAATAAGGGTGATGGTGGCCTCATAGAATGAGTTTGGAAGTTTACCTTCATCTGCAATTTTCTGGAAGAGTTTGAGTAAGATAGGTGTTAGCTCTTCTCTAAATTTTTGGTAGAATTCAGCTGTGAAGCCATCTGGTCCTGAGCTTTTGTTTGCTGGAAGATTTTTGATTACAGTTTCGATTTCCTTGCTTGTGATGGTTCTGTTAAGATCTTCTATTTCTTCCTGTTTCAGTTTTGGAAAGTTATACTTTTCTAAGAATTTGTCCATTTCATGCAAGTTATCCATTTTATTGTCATATAGTTGCTGGTAGTAGTCTCTTATGATCCTTTGGATTTCAGTGTTGTCTGTTAGGAGTATATCTACCTAAAGAAACAAAAGACCTATACACAGAAAACTATAAAAGATGAAAGAAATCAAAGAGGACACAAACAGATGGAGAAACATACCATGTTCATGGATTGGAAGAATCAATATTGTCAAAATGGCTATTCTACCCAAAGCAATCTATAGATTCAATGCAATTCCTATCAAGTTACCAACGGTATTTTTCACAGAACTAGAACAAATAATTTCACAATTTGTATGGAAATACAAAAAACCTTGAATAGCCAAAGTAATCTTGAGGAAGAAGAATGGAACTGGAGGAATCAACCTGCCTGACTTCAGACTCTACTACAAAGCCACAGTCATCAAGACAGTATGGTACCGCACAAAGACAGAAATATAGGTCAATGGAACAGAACAGAAAGCCCAGAGATAAATCCGCGAACCTATGGACACCTTATCATTGACAAAGAGGCAAGGATATACAAAGGAAAAAAGACAATCTCTTTAACAAGTGGTGCTGGGAAAACTGGTCAACCACTTGTAAAAGAATGAAACTAGAACACTTTCTAACACCATACACAAAAATAAACTCAAAATGGATTAAAGATCTAAATGTAAGACCAGAAACTATAAAACTCCTAGAGGAGAACATAGGCAAAACACTCTCTGACATAAATCACAGCAAGATCTTCTATGACCCACCTCCCAGAATATTGGAAATAAAAGCAAAAATAAACAAATGGGACCTAATGAAAATTAAAAGCTTTTGCACAACAAAGGAAACTATAAGTAAGGTGAAAAGACAGCCCTCAGATTGGGAGAAAATAATAGCAAATGAGGAAACAGACAAAGGATTAATCTCAAAAATATACAAGCAACTCCTGAAGCTCAATTCCAGAAAAATAAATGACCCAATCAAAAAATGGGCCAAAGAACTAAACAGACATTTCTCCAAAGAAGACATACAGATGGCTAACAAACACATGAAAAGATGCTCAACATCACTCATTATCAGAGAAATGCAAATCAAAACCACAATGAGGTACCATTATACGCCAGTCAGGATGGCTGCTATCCAAAAGTCTACAAGCAATAAATGCTGGAGAGGGTGTGGAGAAAAGGGAACCCTCTTACACTGTTGGTGGGAATGCAAACTAGTACAGCCACTATGAAAACAGTGTGAAGATTTCTTAAAAAACTGGAAATAGAACTATCATATGACCCAGCAATACCACTTTTGGGCATACATACTGAGGAATCCAGATCTGAAAGAGACACATGCACCCCAACGTTCATCCCAGCACTGTTTGTAATAGCCAGGACATGGAAGCAACCTAGATGCCCATCAGCAGACGAATGGATAAGGAAGCTGTGGTACATATACACCATGGAATATTACTCAGCCGTTAAAAAGAATTCATTTGAATCAGTTCTAATGAGATGGATGAAACTGGAGCCCATTATACAGAGTGAAGTAAGCCAGAAAGATAAAGAACATTACAGTATACTAACACATATATACGGAATTTAGAAAGATGGTAACAATGGCCCTATATGCAGGGCAGAAGAAGAGATGCAGAAGTACAGAACAGACTTTTGAACTCTGTGGGAGAAGTTGAGGGTGGGATGTTTCGAAAGAACAGCATGTATATTATCTGTGGTGCAACAGACCACCAGCCCAGGTGGGATGCATGAGTCAAGTGCTCGGGCCTGGTGCACTGGGAAGACCCAGAGGAATCGGGTGGAGAGGGAGGTGGGATGGGGGACCGGGATGGGGAATACGTGTAACTCTATGGCTGATTCATATCAATGTATGACAAAACCCACTGAAAAATGAAAAATAAAAAATAAAAAAATATTCAAAAAAAAATGTCTTTGCTTTTTGATATGTCATCTAGGTTGATCATAATTTTCCTTCCAAGGAGTAACCGTCTTTTAATTTCATGGCTGCAGTCACCATCTGCAGTGATTTTATAGCCCCCCAAAATAAAGTCAGTCACTGTTTCCACTGTTTCCCCATCTATTTGCCATGATGTGATGGGACCGGATGCCATGATCTTAGTTTTCTGAATGTTGAACTTTAAGCCAACGTTTTCACTCTCCTGTTTCACTTTCATCAAGAGACTCTTTAGTTCTTCTTCACTTTCTGCCATAAGGGTGGTGTCATCTGCATATCTGAGGTTATTGATATTTCTTCCAGCAATCTTGATTCCAGCTTGTTCTTTATCCAGTTCAGCGTTTCTCATGATATACTCTGCATATAAGTTAAATAAGCACAGTGAAAATATACAACCTTGACATACTCCTTCTTCTATTTGGAACCAGTATGTTGTTCCATGTCCAGTTCTAACTATTGCTTCCTGACCTGCATACAGATTTCTCAAGAGGCAGGCCAGGTGTTATGGTATTCCCATCTCTTTCAGAATTTTCCACAGTTTATTGTGATCCCCACAGTAAAAGACTTTGGCATAGTCAATAAAACAGAAATAGATATTTTTTTTCTGGAACCCTCTTGCTTTTCGATGATCCAGTGGATGTTGGCAATTTTATCTCTGGTTCCTCTGCCTTTTCTAAAACCAGCTTGAACATCTGGGAGTTCATGGTTCACGTATTGCTGAAGACTGGCTTGGAGAATTTTGAGCATTACTTTTCTAGCGTGTGAGATGAGTGCAATTATGCAGTAGTTTGACCCTTCTTTGGCATTGCCTTTCTTTGGGATTGGAATGAAAACCTACCTTTTCCAGTCCCACATTCACTGCTGAGTTTTCCAAATTTGCTGGCATATTGAGTGCAACACTTTCAACAGCATCATCTTTTAGGATTGGAAATAGCTCACCTGGAATTCTATCACCTCCACAAGCTTTGTTCATAGTGATACTTCCTAAGGCCCACTTGACTTCATATTCCAAGATGTCTGGCTCTAGGTGAGTGATCACACCATCATGATTATCTGGGTCATGAAGTGTTTTTTGTTTTTTTTTTGTCCAGTTCTTCTGTGTATTCTTGCCACCTCTTCTTAATATCTTCTGCTTCTGTTAGGTCCATACAATTTCTGTCCTTTATTGAGCTCATATTTGCATGAAATGGTCCCTTGGTATCTCTAATTTTCTTGAAGAGATCTCTAGTCTTTCCTATTCTATGTTTCCCTCTATTTCTTTGCACTGATCACTGAGGAAGGCATTCTCATCTTTCCTTGCTATTCTTTGGAATTCTGCATTCAAATGGGTATGTTAGTCCTATACAACAAACACTCTACTGTTGATCTTGGAGAAGGAAATGGTAACTCACTCCAGTAATCCTACCTGGTAAATCCCATGAACAGAAGAGTCTGGTGGGCTCGAGTCCCTGCGAGTTACAAAGAATTAGCGACTCAGCACTACAGTTGATCTGGCTAGAAGAACCTGCCATTAGCTATTTCCTTTCGTTCAAGTGCCTGAAAGGACAAAAAGGACTTCATGAAGCTTACAGGTAGCCTATTATTTTATTAGAACTTCAGAACTGAGAGAGCATAGAGGGGAAAGGTCAAATAGGGTGTGTACTCACATCCTCCTCTGATTCACAAGAGGTAGGAATATTTTCCAAAGAACTTTCCATGGTGAATGGGACAGATTTTGAGCAGAGACAATGTTTTCATACATTCAAAGTATCTCCCCATTACTATTTAGTCATCAGAAAGGGAAAACTAGTAGCCTTAAAATAGAAAATCCTAGAAGACACCATCATAACCAAGTAATCACTCTAAGATTTGTAGTAAAATACACTGACATCATGCACCTGCTGATATGATGAACTAAGAATGGCATATCACGTCTGTGATATCTTTCTCTTTGATGGATGACCATATATGGGAGACTATATTTTACCTCTAGTCTCTTAGGGCTTTCCAGGTGAGCCTGGGATTTAAACTGACGTGTGACAGATCTACAGGAGAAAAACGTACACATTTATTTTAATGGTTATATACCATGAGCCCTTATAAAGAATGACAAACCAAAGAAATGGTGAAATCAACAGATTTTCATATTAGGTTGGACAGAGAGACAATTGTGGAAAAAGAACTAAAAACTTCATGGGGATGAGTTATGTTAATAAGGTCTGCTTATAGAATTCTCTTGGTTTCAGTTTCTCATCCTTGATGATAAGAATGTTTCTTTCTGGTATAAGCAAGGCATCTTTTAATGAGAGTTTTTAACTCTTGTTTTCACAAATAAATGGGAAGATTAGAATGCCTTCTTGCATCTGCTTTTTTTTTTTAAGTGTCTTTAACTTAAAATAATCTTTCTGCTAAAGTGGGAACTTTGGGGGTGATATATTCTGCCACCCTTCACCCTAATATAGTCATAACAAAACATCAGACAAACAAATATATGGATAATCTACAAAATAAGTGTCAAGTCTTTTAAATGGATTAAGGTAATAAAACCGGTGAACTCCAAATAAATATTGTAGCTTGGTTAAAATAATATTATACCAAATTTAATTTCTTACTTTTGATAGTTTCTCCATGGTTTTGTTAGATGTTAACATAAGAACAAGCTGGCTAAAGGACACATGGGAGCTCCCAGGATGACTTTTGCAACTTTTCTGTGGGTCCAGAATTATCTCAAAATAAAATCTAAGAGAGAGAAAAAGAGAAAAGGAAAGTTATATCTTAAAAATTTAACCTTAAAGATCATTCAAATCAAATTCCTGATGTAATAACCTATACTATATGGTTCACAGATATAAGGCAAAATAAAACAAAATCACAGCTATGATATTCTTCATATTTTGAAGGATACAAATTTGTTATTTTTGGAGACACTCTCTATGTTTTCACTACATTATACTGAAACTAAAATACAGATAGAGTGCTAACAGGAAGATTAATCATGATTAAAAAGTAAATGAAGTCACAATATGTAGAATATAGTCAAAGACTGTGCAGGACTTAAATACACTAATTAAAATGCAATTTAAAATTGAAATAAGAGAAAATTATATTTAAATTTAAGTAAGAGAAAACCATAATTTCCACATTGCTTCAAGAGCTCCTAATGCTTGAAAGTAAAGAAGAGAATATGATGAAAATATATATTATGCTTTCTGTATGCTTGATGAAGCCATTTCTATGTCACGAATAACAATGGTGATATTGTTCCAATGGAATAAAGTGGAAAAGCCATTGTTGGACTGTCAGAGGATGAAAGACTATGGTACTAAGAATACTAAGTATAACTATTAATAATCAAAAGATGTGAATTCTAATGGTACCCCACAGACATTTGAGAAGATATTAGAAGTTCTTCACGATGATGAAGTGAAGATGCAATTAATTAGTCTACAATGTACTGAACAATGTCATAGTATAAATAATTTTAATCGGTTGTCAAAGTAAAGCATTTTCATTCAGATTGTTATTCAAGTCATTCTGCTTACATTGAAACTCAGGCTCAGGAAATGCTAGGAAGAGAGAGATAAATATCCATGCAAAGATGGTTACTTTTCTTTTAAAAAGGCCATTTAGAAATGCCTGAATACTAGTAAACCTGGATTGCAGTGTTTCATTGTGATTTTAAAGTCTACAAACTCAAACTATCTTTCAAAACATTTATTTTCTAAAAATTCATCCATTTCCAAAATAGGTATCAAATATGTATTGTATATCAGAAACTGGAATATAGGTATATTGTTTGTATAAATATATAAAACCAGCATCCCTCGTGAAGCATGTATTCAATTCAATTAGTTACAACTTTTTCATTACAAATAACTAAAAACTCAAGCTAAATTAACGTAGGCTAAAAGAATATATGTTAGGTGAAATCATCTGAAAATTCAAGTGATGGAACAGGTATCACCCAAGCCTAGACTCCCTAACTGATCCTCGAGTTTGCTTGTTGGACTCTGGCTCAAGGACCACGTAGTATTAAGTCCAGCACAGAAGCCTTCAATATCTAAGCCACCTCAGATCTCCTGTGTAGTCCTAAAAAGAGTAAGCCTTTTTGTGAGAACACAAATTCAAAAATGCATTGCATATTATTTGCTTTGATTAGATTCTATGTCAGTCCTTGAACGAATTTCTTGGACATGTGAATATGAAGAATGAATTAACTCATGCCTGGATTTTCTGTTACACCTAGGAGTGAGGGATGAAGTCACATTACAAAAGCATATGTACTGGGTGGTGATGGCAGCAAAAGGAATATTATCAGAGCAGGAACATGCTTACCAGGTGACTTGATGGTAAAGAATCTACCTGCCAATGCAAGAGACATAGGAGACTCTGGTTTGATCGCTGGGTCAGGGAGATTCCCTGGAGGAGAAAATGGCAACCCACTGCAGTGTTCTTGACTGGGTAATCCCATAAACAGAGGAATCTGGCCCATGAGATCGCAGAATCAGACATGACTGAATGACTGAGCATGCAATCACGCATCTTTGAGACCGACTTCATATAACAATCAAACGTGATTCTAGTACTCTACTGTTGTAGGATCAGCACAAAATAGGAACATGATTACTTGATTGGTAAATAAACTATTAAGTGTAGCAGAAGGTCACACAAGAACAAATTATTCCAGGACCGTTGTATGATCATAAATTACCTCATTGCTAGAATTAATAGTGGGTATGTTCATTTAAAATACAGGCACACACATTTATTTCTCATGCAGACATATAGTTATTAAACTTTTAAAAGGTTATGATAAGAACAATCGATAAATAAAATTAAATGTCAAAATAAATATTTTCCATATGGCTGACATTCAATCTAATAGTGATTTAGCAGATACTTAAAACCAGATCAGTGTTGTATAGTGGAAATATAATGCAAGCCACATAAGGAAAGTGAAATGTTTTAGTACATATATGGAAGAATAAAATGAAATAAGTGAAAGTGATCAAAATAATACATATCTTGTTTAATACTATATGCCTTAAATATTACAGATTCAGCCTATAATCAATGTAATAAATAAATAAATTAAATAGATTAGAACTTTTGTTTAATTTTGAGAGCACCTCTCAATTCAAACTTGGTGCAATTCAAGTATTTATTAGTAATGTTTCTTATGGCTATCATATGAACATCAAAGCCTAAAGAAAATGAAGGCTGTAATGATGAAAATTAAAATGCTTTAATTTCAGGTATTTGCAATCTCATGTAGTAAACTACATATGTAATTAGACCCATAAAATGTAATATTTTAAGATAAAAACAAAAGAAGATATTTGTAAAAATAGAATGAAGTCAATTCCAATCAAAGGGATTAAAAGGGTTAAGTTCTGAGCTCCCCAAGTTAAAGGACAAAATTAAATGTTTTTCTACAGTAGAAATTTCATATATTCTTTGAAGATGAGATCAGAATTGATCATATTTAATCAACATATAGAGACAATTTGGTGAAATGAGAGGACGGTGAAGTACATCATAACTAACTCTTCTAATCTTAGTTTTTGAATGTATTAGCTGTGTGATTTGAGGTCAATTCTCTATTGCTTTCTCTGTACACCTAGAGGGATTAGAACTGTTGTTGCTCTTCAATCACTAAGTCATGTCTGACTCTTTGCGACCCCAAAAACTTCAGCACAGCAGGCTTCCTGGACCTTCTTTATCTGCCAGAGTTTGCTCAGATTCATGTCCACTTTATCGGTGGTGCCTTCCAACCATCTCATCCTCTGTTACCCCCATCTCCTCCTGCCTTCAATCTTTTGCAGTATCAGAGTCTTTTCCAATGAGTCAGCTCTTCCCATCAAGTGGCCAGAGTATTGGAGCTTCAGCTTCAGCATCAGTCCTTCCAACAAATCATTCAGTTCAGTCACTCAGTCACGTCCCACTCTTCGCGACCCCATGGACTGCAGCATGCCAAGCCTCCCTGTCCATGAACAACTCCCAGAGTTTACTCAAACTCATGTCCATTGAGTCGGTGATGCCATCCAACCATCTTATCCTCTGTTGTCCCCTTCTCCTCCTGCCTTCAATCTTTCCCAGCATCAGGAACTTTTCAAATGAGTCAGTTCTTTGCATCAGGTGGCCAAAATATTGGAGTTTCAGCTTCAACATCAGTCCTTCCAATGAATATTTAGGATTGCTTTCCTTTAGGATTGATTGGTTTGAACTCCTTGTAGTCCAAGGGACTCTCAAGAATCTTCTCCAGCACCACAGTTCAAAACCATCAATTCTTTGGTGCTCAGCCTTTTTCACGGTCCAACTCTCACATCTGTACATGACTGCTGGAAAAACCATAGCTTTGACTATATGGACCTTTGTTGGTAAAGTGATGTCTCTGTTTTTTAATACACTGTCAAGTTTTGTCATAGCTTTTGTTCCAAGAAGCAAGCATCTTTTAATTTCATGGCTGCAGTCACTGTCTGCAGTGATTTTGGAGCCCAAGAAAATAAAATCTGTCACTGTTTCCACTTTTTCCTCTTTTATTTGCCGTGAAGTGATGGGACTGAATGCCGTGATCTTAGAGCTAGCACATACAACATTAGTGAATGACACTTAGAAAATTGTTCTATATAGTATTTGTCATATATTTCAGAGTATTGTTAGTTTAATTATTGTTATTTCAAAATATAAATGCATTTTAAATGTCACTTATAAAATGTTTGTTTCAGGCCTATATTCTAATTTATTGGTTCTCAACTGGGGCAATTTTACCTCCCAGAGAACTATTAGAAATGTAAAGAGACATCAGTTGCTACAACTAGGGGGGGACGCCCCTAGCATCTAACAGGTAGAGGACAGAGACAGAGGTAAATGACTCATGATATACACTCTCTTCCCCAACCTGAACACATACAAAATTATTTGGGCCCAAATGCCAAAAGGACTGAGTCTGAGAAATTCTGCTATAACTGAAAAGCAAATATAAACTTTCAGAAGATAGTGTCTATCATCCATAAACTAGCAAATTTTCAATTATTTTTAAAATTAGCTTCTCTTATCAAGAACTGGACTTTTCCCCCCTGATCTTTAAAATGTTGGCTAGTCTTGGCCTGTTTTGCCCACATTTATGGTGGCAGTAACTGTTTCCCACACTCAATCCCAAGAAATTTTCACATTCCACTCACTCACTATTTATTATCCACCAAGGGATCCAGTCCAAGCTAACCTTCATGAGAACTAGACCTGATGTGTACCAGTCAAGGCCAACCCACAAGCTGGCTGAACACCGCACTAGCAAGTCTGCCCAACTGACCCATCGACTTGTGAACAAAATAAAAGCTTTCTGTTGTTTACCAAATGAAGTTTGTGAATGCTATTCAACAATGCATGGCAGACACCCTGCCTATTCTTCCTTATATTTCTCAACCCAGAGCTTTAAAGAAGTGTGTATGCTGGCCACTATTGAGAAGCAAAAGGTGGGAAGTTTCTAGAATACTTGGTACTTGAAAATTTTAATGAAGAGCAATTATTTTGAATCTATTAGTACAGTGATTTTTCACTTGCCATCTATGTAGCAAATACCCATGTCTAGAAATTTTTTTGTCCCCTACCAAAACATAGACTTACATTTATAATAGAAGAAACATACTTTAGAATTCTTAAAGAGATGGGAATATCAGACCACCTGACCTGTCTCTTGAGAAATCTGTTTGCAGGTCAGGAAGCAACAGTTAGAACTGGACATGGAACAACAGACTGGTTCCAAAGAGGAAAAGGAGTACATCAAGTCTGTGTATTGTCTTCCTGCTTATTTAACTTATATGCAGAGTACATCATGAGAAATGCTGGGCTGGATGAAGCACAAACGAATCAAGATTGCTGGGAGAATTATCAATAACCTCAGATATGCAGGTGACACCACCCTTATGGAAGAAAGTGAAGAACTAAAGAGCCTCTTGATGAAAGTGAAAGAGGAGAGTGAAAATGTTGGCTTAAAGCTCAACATTCAGAAAACTAAGATCAGTGTCTCTTTTTCTGTTTTGCATATAGAGTTAGGGACAAAAACCACTACAATATTGATCAATGGCATCTGGTCCCATCACTTCATGGCAAATGGATGGGAAAACAGTGGAAACAATAAGAGATTTTATTTTTTGGGCTCCAAAGTCATGGCAATTGGTGACTGTAGCCATGAAATTAAAAGACCCTTACTCCTTGGAAGGAAAGTTATGACCGACCTAAACACATATTAAAAAGCAGAGACATTACTTTGCCAACAAAGGTCCATCTAGTCAAGGATATGGTTTTTCCAGTGGGCATGGATGGATGTGAGAGCTGGGCTATAAAGAAAGCTGAGTGCCAAAGAATTGATGCTTTTGAATTATGGTGCTGGAGAAGGCTCTAGAGAGTCGCTTGGGCTGCAAGGAGATCCAACCAGTCCATCCTAAAGGAAATCAGTCCTGGGTGTTCATTGGAAGGACTGATGCTGAAGCTGAAACTCCAATATTTTGGCCACCTGATGAGAGCTGACTCATTGGAAAAGACCCTGATGCTGGGAAAGATTGAAGGTGCGAGGAGAAGGGGATGACAGACGATGAGATGGTTGGTTGGCATCACCAACTCAATGGACATGAGTTTAAATGAGCTCTGGGAGTTGGTGATGGACAGGGAGGCTTGGCATGCTGCAGTCCATGGGGTCACAAAGAGTCAGACACGACGGAGCAACTGAACTGAACGTTTATTAATAGAAGAAACATGTTTTAGAGTTACTGAGAATGCCAAGAACACAAATATTATCTAATCAGAAAATGTTTTAGAAAATATAGTTCCAAAGTGATTATGTAGATAGAGCATATGTGTTTATTAAATTAGTTTATATAACTTTATCTGAATATAAAATTTCACTTTCTATATGGTTACCTTTCCAAAGTCTCCTTTTTTTCCCCAAACTAAAGTCTAAAGATAAATCAAATATTAAGATATAATCAATAATACAGGATGCTTTAATTCTGTTTCTTTTCTTCTATGGTAATAAATAAGAAAGAAAATTTAATAGAAAATCTAAGATGTATCATTTATAAATTAAGAACAAGAATTGCTGAAAATTGTCTTATTTCATAAGCATTAGGAAAAGACTAGTCATATAATAATATATATTCTTTAGGACCAAAGGAAAAAAAAAGAGAGAGCAGTTAATTTTAAAGATTCACTCGACAATTAGGAGAAAAATCTGGATTGCGGTCCAAGCTTTTCCCGTATGTGTGTGACCTTGGGCTGTTCCACTTTTTAGATCACCTCTTAAATCATTTTTAATTGCAAATGTTACTATTCTCCAGGGGCTCAATATAAAAATTCTAACAATTCTATGTCCATATCCATTCATTCTGAGTAGCTTATTCACTATTCTCTAATCATGTAATTGACTTTCATATGCTCTTAAATAGACATGAAATAATGGTTTACTAAAGCAATTGGTCACACATATTTGCTCTGTCTGGAGTCGGAATCTGCAGAAACTCTTTTTCCCGTGGTCTACTTGCTGAAGTGCAAGCTTGCCTTTAAAGGTGAAGAAATAGTAAAATATTCTATCGGAAAAATAAACGCATGACATCACACATCAAAATTTCTCTTTAAGCATGAAATTATTTTAAATAAAGTGACATTAAAGTGGATTAGTCAAACTTAAATTTTTAACCATTCATGTTTATGCCATGTGAATCATCATTTCTTTGCTAGTAAGAGAAGCTAAAGGATACACAATTTTTTTTTATTGGGATCCTAAAATCTTTATTTTTCCTCCATCTTCTCCTCCTTCTTTTACTACTTAATTAGGTTAAGAAAAACTCTCAAGTGAGACTAAAAATTTGATCCTGCACTATCATAAGGGGAAGATTTCCTGTATTAAATTTTCTTATCATGCACTGCATATTAAAAAGAGAAATTATTTGCTATGACATTAAGCTGATACCCATCTAAATATAAATTTTTATGACAGTCAAGAATTGTGAAACTTTTATATAGGTAAGAGAAATCATAGGAATTACTGCTGTGGGAAATAACGATG